>NW_019172961.1:0-669071 GCF_001831195.1 Colletotrichum orchidophilum
AAAAGAAAAAAAAAATAACACACCTTCGAAGAGAATGTCTTGACTAGCCATTAACGAACAAATCTGTTCGCAATGCTCGGAAAACAACAAAGCTAACACGGAATATTTTTACAATCACAAAACATAAAAAAAAAAAAAAAAAATAAATTTTTAGAGCATGAGTGCTAAATACACCATTACGGTGTATAGATTAGTAGTAAAAAAAAAAAAAAAAAAAAAAAAAAAAAAAAAAAAAGTCTTGCTCAGTGTTGGCTCTGTGCCTACGGACCCGGAGAAACCCGGCATATGCTCGGCTCAGTCAGCCGCTTGATCCAAGCTTTCCGGGCTGGCAGACGGAGGAACCGGGTGGGAGAACGGCCGGCGCAAGGGTTCCCTGACAACGACTTTGAAGTCACACTTTGGCCCACTTCAGCAATATCTTGGATTCAAGAGAGCTGGAGCACGTCGATGTAGACTTTGTTGCTATTTTCGATTCGATGTCACCTTTGGATCTCGAGTACATTGGGGTATTCACTCGGCCGACTGACCGGCCAGACAAACCACTTCAGCCAGCAACTAGGCCTTAGGCCGCGACATGACGATGCTGGCGCCCCGAAAATCACACATGAACCATGTCCCTTGGGTCGCGCTCAAGGAGATCGAGGAATCGAGGCCAGCATCCCCCGGCTTAGTATACCGGGCATCCTCACTGTCTAGCCCGTTTTGACATGCGATGGCCCACTATCAATCGCAGATCAGGAGTTTCACCTGGGACGTCTCATACACTGAGCTTGTCAACTTTTTCAGCATGAAGTTCGCGAACCCATTGACATTCGTCCGAAGAAACAGTGAGCTGCTGACGGGGCATAGGACGGGGCAGGGTTGTGGGAAAAAAACAAAAAAAGGTTTCGGCTTTTTTGTCAGAAGAGCGGGTAATGTTTTCTCCCTGTTTTCCTCTCTCTTTCTTTCAAACGTCACCTGCATGACCACATGGCAATTTTCCGTGGGTAACTCGAGCCGCGACATCGTGGCGCCTGGTGTTTTGGCTTGCTTGATCTGCGCCATGCGATACGGTACTTGTTCCTTTTTGATTACAATCGTCACAGTTGGTAAAAGCTTAGCCGTCTTTGCAGAAAAAACTTTGGCACACCGCACCCGTCGCGGACGGCTTCTGAGCTTCGCGACTACCTACTTCTCTGCGCGAAGTGCGAGAGGGTGTCCGACTTGCCGCCCCCCCGCAATCAGAAAGTGGTCTCGGGAGTCACGAAATCTTTGAGCTTAAATGTGTTCAAAGAAAAATGTCTTGATGATACAGCGGCGGACACCATATTGGAAAGGAGGGGGGGGGGGGGCCGATAGTGGCTCGGTCTGGTGGTAAACCTCCCATCCACAAAGCAGCAGCCGAGAGCCGACGTCTGGACCCAGGGCCTGGCTTTTTTGCTCCCACCATGACCCGCGTAGACTGTTGGAAAAAAGCCGCGTAGGTCTTCGTACCCGATGCGGTGATGCAGGTAATCACTCTGCATAGGGGGTGACATGCAGGAACCTCCTCGACCAAGGCGTACCCGTCACGTCACTTGTCACCGCGCGACTCACGTCCACTCATTCGCTCCTCGCGTGCATGCACTGCGTTTCTGCCCGCGGAGAAAGAGGAGGTCCGGGCATGACAACATGTGGGAACCGCACCGCGCGTGCCACGTCCCGGGGCGATTGACCGCTTCTTTCTTCCCTGGATTTGCCTTCTGGCGGGTGGCTGGGGACTGGGAGATGACTAGGTAGGGGGGGGATATATCAGAATCCCCGGGTCTTATAACCAACGCAAGCCTGGGGCCGAGTGTTTCAACGAGCAGAAGCCGCTGCCAAACCAGCCTCTCTGGGTGGATGCAGAACCAAACGAAAGTCTGCACACTCACAGTAATCAATGGATTCGACGACTGGAGGCTGGAAGCCAGCGGGAGATCCAGATCATAGGATGCTCATTGTAAGGAATGGAGGGGAGGGGGGCGGGGAGGACAACAAGTCGTTGAGGCTACAATCTTGCTCGACCCAAATCGGCACATGCGGAGCCAGATGCCAACCATTAACAGGGCAGCTTTCTTTCCTTTCCCCCCTCTGCTCAATAGCCGGTCCTGGTTGACTCAACAGACATCAGGCTCTGCGTTACGGTCCCCATCAGTCCCCATCTGGGTATGTGGTGAACCCTGTGCCGGGACGAGAGAGAAAGAAAGAGAGAGAGAGAGGGAGAGTCTCACTGCAGGTAGGTAAGCAAGCAGGGCCTGTTGTCAACCCCTGCCGTCGTCTCTGAGCTCTTCGTACCGTTGGATCTCGCCTACCCTCACAGGCTCGCTCCCCTCTCCCCCCTCTCCTGCCCGCCGCTTCCCTCCCATCTCCCCACCCGCTCCTGTTCCCGCCAATACTCGCCAAGCCGATATGGACCCAAAACCAAAGCGAACGCGCCAGCCCAGCCCAACATAAGGTAGGGAAACATTGAATAACAGCAGAAAGCCTGACGTTAATGAACCAGCAAAAAAAAAAAAAAAAATAGTGAGAGAGAAACGGGACGTGAAACGAAGCAAGAGCCAACTTGTCAACGTCGCTTGAAAAGAAACCACAAACAGCCTTCACCTCTCCGACTTTTGGCAACCACGCTGTCCGCCCGTCCGCCCGCCCACGATTCCTTTTCCAACCCACCCCTCCTCCTCCTCCTCCCCTGGCCTGGTTCCCCAGACTTTTACTCAACTCGGTCGAGGGCGCGGGCGGCAGGCAATAAACGGCTGCCAAAAACGGGTTTATTATTAATCTAGATGCTACCACACGCCAACTGCATGCCAAATCGCCCCCCCAAAAAAGAAAAAAACCTCCGGCCGTTTCCAGGCCACACAAAACAGGGCCGCGCTAATGTGGGAAAGACCAGAGACAGGCCGGGGGGACGGGGGGCCTTGGAAGGCCTTGTTTGGGCCTCTCTCGAAAAGGGCCTCTTTACCCAAGTCGAGCGCACGCGGTGCCGCAACGGTAGGGCATATAATGCGCCGCGCATGTAACTGACCAGATGGGGACGGATGATAGGGGGGCAGGGGGGTGGCCATGTTGCTTTTTGTGCCCACGTCTTGCTTCTTTCCATCTCCCCCGACTCCCCGAAGCGGTCGGCGCATGGTTTCCTTGCAGTGTGTGATATCAAATGTGATCACATACTGTAGCTGTCCCGAGATCCACTTTGGGATACTTGATGGAAATCTCGAATAGACACGCCCAGACCGATTTGGTTACAATCCCACTACATCCTACCAAGAAGAAAAAGAAAAAAATAAAGGTTGATCTTGCCGTCTTTCGGCACGTTCATGTTCACATAATCGTTACGGAAACTCAGATATAACTCCCAACTTGTACCTCTTCTTGACCATTTCACTCATCACGGTGCAGACTGCGAGGATTTTTCAAAAGTGCTCAAAGCTCGAAGCAAAAAAAGGGGGGTTGAGAGAGCTATAAAAACTATAAAGTACATTTGCGTAATGTGAAAAGAAAAATAGAACAAAAACATACATGGGCTTATAATGAGTGGTTAGGAGAAAAAAAAAACAAAAAAAACAAAGGCCAAAAAGGGTACAAAACAAAACAGATATCGTCATGAATGCGAAAACCGCGCGCCTATCATCCGCCTTGTATGCAAAATGCGTCTCTCCAAGTGCGTTCTTTCCCCCCTTTTGTGTTTTCTCTTTCTATCCGCAAGACGCCCAGGCATGGGTGAACCTAACCAACCACCAAACACTTTCACCCATTGGATTCAATACGAGTGCGTCGTCGAGAATCGATGCTTGAATCGTGCCTCTCGGTATAATAACCCCAAAAATGCCGCAGGGAAACCGCCGAGTACACAATATTTCGAGGGGATTAGGATTGGTGACTAATGATGCTTGCAAAAGAAAAAGTCGATACAATCGTCGAAAGAAGAACAAAACCAAAGTCGTCCTAAGGAGCGGCGAGAAAGATAAAAAAAAAAAGCTGAGAGGCCGTATATTGCGTGGTTCGCTGTGTTGCCCCCCAAAATCTATAATTTGTGCGTTGTGTCATGAGTCGAGATAAAGAAGTAGGTCGAGAAAAGGATGAAGTAAAATAAGGTGACCTGTAGTATTCGGGGGTATCTCTAGAATTAGGCGGATGGGGAAATCCAGCAAAACAAAAGGACTATGCCGCTCGAGAGTCGCAGGTATGAGATAGAAGCTGAAGTGAACAAGGAGAAGAAGTGTGTGGCCTCAATGGTTCCAGTGAGAGCTGGCACAAATCTTTGGCCTTGCGTTCCTTCTACTTTTTGACCCAGGTTGTTACATGAATCGACATTGAGCAAATCATTGCAGTTCTTCCTCCCCTACCAGCTCGCTGAGTCGAAGTGGGAGGATGGCGTTCGTGGAGGTCGATCTGGATGCTCTGGATGGGTCGTGTCGTTCCAAGTCGCATGATGGAGATCATCGCTAAAGGCAAGCTCCTCTTCATCACTGAAGCTGCTGCGTGTAGATGGTGTCGCCAGCCGGGGGCTCAGAAGTTCCCGGTGGAGACATTGAATGCTATAAGGGAGCACCCGTTAACTCCTGCGCGCGTTCTCGGCAGGCAACGGGGGTGAATCCCGTTCCGACCTTGTTAGCCACGATGCGCCATTTCTCGTTCTCGTAGTCTTGGAGAGCAGTTCGAAGCTTTTGGTCCTGGAGGAGAAATCAAGTCAGAAAGCTGCGCGCCGTCTTGCCATGTTATTCCGGCTGGATGGACTGCTTGGCATTGGAGTCAGGGGACGGAAGAGCACATACCGTTTCGTCGGTCCATTGGGTGGTCTTAGCTTTGAGCTTCGTACAATAGCGCACTTGCAGTGTTCCTGACGATCTCCCAGGGAAGAAATCCGCGATTTGCTTCCATGTCAGGGATTTATTCTCTTTCAAATCAATCAGGAGCTGGTCGTCTTCGGGTGTGAACTTTAGCTTCGGCCCCCTTGGCCTCGGTGCCGGAGTCGGCATGCCTGCTTGTCCCACAACGCTCGGAGCACCGCCTCTGTCTCCGCCGTCACCATCACGCCGCATCATCTTAGAAGGGGGTCCTGTATCGGGTAGACGGTGATGATGGTGCGTGGGTGCCTGCACTTGCTGGGCCGCCTGCGCATAGGCGGTACCCAAAGGTGTTTGCTGCATGGTCTCGAGATCAGTCTGTTCTAGGTCGATTCCGGGAACGGACAGGTCAAGCTCGTCCGGTCTCGGTCTTTTCGGTGCTCCATGCGGCGTATGAGATTGTGTAGGCGTAGTCATGGAAGGGTACAAAGGAGCGACAACCGGACCCGGAGCGCCGTAGTGAGGCGGGCCCAAGTGCCGGGCGTGGCCCATATGGTGCCCCGGGTCCATTAAGACCTGATGGGAGTGGTGAGAGTGGTGAGGATGTTGCTGATGCTGCTGCTGCATGGCTGGGTGATGGGAGTGGTGACTTGATGGCGGCTCATGGAGAGTGGGCGTGTGGGCGGCGCCATGATGGAGCGAGCTCCGGTGATGATGGGAGGGCGTCGTGTCATAACCATGCTGCTGGTGGCCCTGGTCGCTCGGATGCGACGCCTGTGCAGAATAATCGACATTGTAGTCCCCTACTCGGTAGTTGCCCGCCAGCGTGCCTCCGACACATGGGTCCCGCCAGAGCGAACCGCTCTGGACGGTCGCCGGGCTCTGAAGTGAAAGAATTGGTTGAGCGAAGGCCCTCTCAGGCGGTGTCGGGAGAGGGGAGGGCTGCTGGTGCGACGTTGCGGGGTCGCGATGGTGGTGGTAGTAGTCTCTCGAACTTCGATCCTGTAACAGCGCTATGGTGTCGCCGTGATGAGACCCCGCGTCCAGACTCAGCGAACATTCGTGCCCGGGAGGTGTGGAGAGAATTTTCGCGGTATTGCCGGTGGCGGATGAGGAGGAGAATGGCGTCTTGTGACAATGGCCGAGCCCTTGCCACAGTCTGTGGTCGTGTTGATCAGGTTGCTTACAGCGGCAGTGCTGTTGAGGAGAAAGGAGGCGGAGGAGGAAGTTGAGGAGTAGGAGGATAATGATGATAATGATGGACGAGAAATAAGTCCAGAGTTGGTGTTGCGGTTTCGTAAAACTGGTCTGCCGGTGGTGGAGAGCTATCTGTCTGTCTGTCTGCACGGCCGGACGGATAGTTCTCTTTGACTGGCGTAAGGTGGGAAAAAAATTATTTAGACGAAATAAAAGTCGAGGTAACCATGCTACCCTTTTTCAACTGGTTGTTGTCACGCGCCGTTTAAGCTCACGGGATCTTCCCTTGACTTATTATAAATCCCGTTTGACCCTGGACAAGTAATATTGTAGTGAAGGGGTCAAAAGACAGGAAGCGCGGACGTGGGCAAGGGCTGCATTATATCGTCCGATGTGTCTTATCGAAAAGAGGACTAGAGGGCCGTGTGTGGACTCTTGCTCTGGGGGTAGAGGGAAGGGGACGAAGGAGAAAGGGAAAGTATGCATGGGAGGGGTGAGGCGAGAGAAAGAGGGTACATCGACTACCGCCGCTTTTATCACCGACTTGAAGCACATACGCGATCCGCCATGTGCGAGACGTATTCTGTTCCCAAGTAGGTTGCGGAGACTCAAGTTAACCTTGCCCAGTGACGACGGTAGCATAATTTGGGGATCTTATGCCATGGGTTTCGCTGCCGGATATAGAAGTAGAAGTCCCCCCGGCCGGCGGTGATGATGCAACGGGCGATGGGTGGGCGTGATAGTGGCCAGCCCAGAATGATGGGCAGACAGGGCCGCTGGGGGACAAGCAATGACCAGCTTTACAAATCTAAGAAACCCCCGGATGGATTCGATACCACCCTGGAAAGGGAGGCCAGGTAACCCAGAGAGAGGAAAAGAGAGAGAGGTCTGGAAAACGCATGGAAGGAATCCAAACACGTTCAGCCGAATGAGGGATACAAGCTGAAACGAGCCCTACCATGCGCTCGCTGGTTGGGAAGGGCATGACAACTGAACAACGATTCAGAAGAAGGTCGCCCATATTGCTCGGCCCCCTGCTTCACCGGGGATAGTGAAAGGGACCAGGGTGGCAGCTCTTGGCCCAAGGCAGTTGACTCTCGAGTGCGGATGTGTGTGTGTGTGTGTGTGTGTGCGTGCGTGGGCTCGAAAGCTCAGAGTCCCTGGGTCACCCTTCCCCTGGCCGCCGTCCTTGACGGGGGGCTTGCTTTGGGTGGAAAAACACCAGCGAACAGCGTAACTTGGACAGCTCTGCCCATTCTGGCCATTCTGGAGAATACAGTGGAGTCTGTTGGGGGGCAAACAGCAGGTTTTGGGAGAGAAAATGGCTGGATGAGCACCGGGAAGTCATGCCTTGGCCCTGATGGGGGTATATCTGATATAGGGAGGGTATACCAGAACCATGAAGAGAAATCGCCGCTCCGGTACGCGATAGGGCCAGAGAGGCGGTAAGGTTGCAACAGCCACTCGGCCTAGTGGGCAGATTGCCGAGGGGTGAGAACAAGGGACTACCGGGTGAGAAAGACGGAGGGCACCAGCTCAAGCCGCTCGTCGCTACGTCAGTAAGAGAAAAAAAAAACCCTTTTCTTTTTTAGCCCTGATCCTTTTGCAGTCACCAGTGGCAGTGAGAGCCTGCACCTACGCCCGAAGCCCCGGTCAAAAGCTTCGGAATCGATTCGGAAGAGAAATGCAGTGGTCCCAGGAGGCAAACAACCCTGGCTGATCCAATGTGAAGACGTCCGCAGCAGGGGGATTTGCGTCCCAAACGCCGGAGAAGGCTTGTCAGTCGGCCATCGCCTCGATGTCGATACGCTCAAATCTGGCAGGTCCCACAGGCAAATGCCAATGCCAGACGCAGAGACAGAAGTAACACGACTGTGAATGGACATGGCCGAGATGAGGATGACGGCGGTGCCATGGTTGAGGTTCAGGTTCGGCAATGCGGCGGCTGTTGGACCAGGCGGGCGGCGCGCGCGTCGACTAGATGGGATGGCCGAAGGGTTGACTTCCACCGGGCCAGACAAGACTGGTTAGCCTGTGGGGTAACAACTTTTTTTTTAATGAGGATATTCTTTTTTGGGGACTTGGGACGTGTGCGACTCAACGACCAGGTCGCACGATGGTGCCGTCGTCGAAACCATGGGATGATAGCAGTTCGCTAGAAGTGATAATTCGTCTGTTTGTATGGGCGGGCGGGCGCAAACGTGCACAGAGTCGCCAGGAGTTCGAGCTCCTCTAGTTTTCTCACGAACTTGAAGGCATCCCCAGATTACCAGACTGTGTGCGCGTCTTCAGCGCACACAGTCTCCCGCAGCCTCCCACACGACCGTACAATCCGCCTCTCAACCAACCGCGAGCCGGGAATGTGGTGGGTGTAAACAGGAGGACGGTACATAGCAAAAGAACCCCGGCTTTCGGCAATGAGGAGATTGTGCGACTCAATGCACATCCCAGGCCCTTGGTGCTCGATGGTAGGTCGGTCAAAAAAAGGACTTGAGGACTGGCTCGACAGGCTCGCTCTTCCCGCCGCTGGGCGAAGGCGAGGGTTGCAAGTGCCTTGGCTCGTCAGGGAGAGTAGGGCCGAACCAGTAGGAAGGGCGCTTGGACGAAGGAACCTGGGACGAAGACGTGGAGGGAGGGTGACGAAGGAGGGCACTCGGACGGCAAGGAGACGGATGGCTGAGTCGAAGTTTGGCGGTACGTTGGAGAATTGGCTCGAGTGGGCGAGATGCGGCTGGCGCTGGCGGCCAAGTTTACCTCGTCGAGACATGACGGATCATGGAAGGGGGGGGGATTTGAAGCTGGAGCAGGGGTCAGACGGGTATCGCATGAAGGAAACGCGTTTCACGCCTACCTGGCAATTAAAAGATCAATTATGCGATCCAGGGATCCCGGGCAGTCTTTCTAGAAGGAGTGGGACTCTTTTCTAGCGTGTGCTCACCTTATTCCTTCGTCTCCAGTTGGGGTCCATTTTGGAATTTGAAATCGACGACTAGGGGGGGATCTTTTGGGGCGGTTCCTGAAGAGGAGGGCAAGGGCCGCGAATCAGATGGCTGGGCTGTGGGTAGGTCAGTCGACTCTGTGGGTACGGGGATGTCGATCACACGCAAAAGGAGGGCTTGGGAGGTGACGGAGTCGGCGATGATGTGTGGTGATAAGGTGGAGATTGGAGAAAATGCAGGGTCTCTAGATGCGCAGTAACGGAGCGGATGACAGATGGGCAGATGAGACGAGGAGGAGGAGGAGGAGGAGGAGGAGGCAGGCCGCAGAGGAGGCAGCGACGGAGACGGAGACGGAGACAACCTAAGAAAGAGACAGGGTCAGGATTAACAAATGAGGTACGTAATTCCGACCTCAGAGAATGGGAGGCAGGCGGCGAGGAATTGCGTCCAAGATGATTGAAGGAGGAAGAGATTGCGAATCTTGGAAGCACCATGACGGAAAATGCGATAAATGCAGGTCCAAATTGAAGCTGCCGGCACGCCGCAGTCTTGATGTTTATTTTTTTTTTTTTTTACGAGAAAAGTGTGGTTGCGTTAGGTTGGTTGGGTCTCAGATTTGGGTCAAGTTCATGTCACTTCCAAGTCACTTTGCTGGGAAATCAGGTGGAAAGGTACATGGGTTACCGATATTCACTTTTCCCCAGGTGTGCCATCCTGATGCCGAGACTTTTGTCTCGGCTCTTTGTCTCTCCCAGGAAAGTGGAAGATGCGATCTAGATACCGGTCCCTTAGTCTCATGGTCATCTCCATCACCTCATGTCAGTCGATGTGAGACATTACAGTCGGCCCAAACTGTCCAAATGACGGGCTGGAACAGACACAGTCCGCATTGAGGACGAAGACTCGAGGTTCGACGTGTGTCGGCGAGGCAAGGCACACTGAGGTACGAATTACAAGGCCAGGCAAGGTACCTTGTCTGGTACTTCGCAGGCTGCCTGGTTAAGGTAGCCGCGATGGTTTGACAGATGGGGCCGGCGGGTGCGCGTCAATGAGGTGTCAGGTCGTTGTGAAAGATCGGAAGCAGCAACCCTCGGTTTGTGGCCCACTCTTTTTCTCCACTCCCGAACTGGGTTAAGGTACTGCAGTGTTCCGCTCTTGCCTCCACTTGTCATGGTTCTCATTCTGCCCAGGTATCCGTAGGTATCGACCTGTTCCTGCCCAGCCGCCTCGGGTAAGCAAGTTGGGAAGGTTCGACGACGGCTTCTTCAGCCCTCGTCGCTGATCCTCAGCCCGGCCCCTTCTCCCCCCCCGGTCTTGATGTAGAACGGGAGGAGGCACCTTAGGTAAGGTAAGGGGCGCCCTGACACCGGGTTCCTCACAAATTCCGACGTCCGGGACTGTAAGTGATGGCAGGAACGGCAAGGTAGCGCGGGATGCTCGCCCCTAACTTGCCGTACCCTGCCTGCCCTACGTGTGTGCATCGCATCTGGATTGGGATGAGATGGGCACAAGAGACGGAAGGAATGAACGAGCAGTTGGAAAAGAAAATTTATGGTAAAGGTGTAAGAACGAAATAGAACTGCCATGTTTGGTAGTTCCTTCCCGTTCAACACTGCCTTAGGCCAAGAATGGGTACGGATAGTTGGCCAAGAAAGCCAAGGCAACTTAATTTGAGGTCGGCTGCCTTAGGTTACTCTCATCTTATGTCGGACACGCAAAGATGGGATGGGATGGCATTCCCTATTTTCCATCGTCAATGCCCGCCATCGCCAAAGCACATGCAACAACCAACAATCCGAAGCCCAGATGAGCACCGTAATCTTCGTCATCGTTCTTGTCCCGCATCGAAATAGATTGCTATTGCCAATAGTCAACACCCTCCCCGAAGCCTGAGGAGTGACCCCCGGAACGTCCAAGCACGTCAACACTTACCTTACCCGGCATCCATCTCGGCGACGACACCGCTGCACTCGACTGATCCATTGCAGCATGCGAGCCCCTTACAGTATGCCAGGCTGACTTCTTGCATGCATCGCATGGCTTGCATCTCGGTAGCTCGGCTCAGAAAGGGAAGTAAGTGGTCGGTAGGGTTGCGATTGCGACTACTGGCGACACATCGTCCTCGCCCACGTTCATGGACTTGTCAGACGTACCGATCCGTCCTACGCCCTCCCCCCGTTCAGCTTGTCTTCCATCCTCTGGACCACGATCCCCCACGAACATGACGCCGCTTTGTGGCCTCGCTTTCGCATCGTCTTTTCATCACATACTTTTCCTACTCTCTTACATGTGTCTGGGATCACCCTCTTCGCCTGGTCTTGGACGCTCGAACCCGTCGCAAACCTTCTTCCACAATCATGAGGCCGGACCGTCGGTAAACACCGGATGACAGCCGGCGTTGTGCCTGTATACAAGTCGTTGTTGCAAGCCAGGGAGACCCGCGGTCGTTTCTTGGTCTTACCTGAGGGGCCTCTCCCCGGAGTCGAGCCGAAAAAGCCTGCAGCGCTTCAGAGACGGGGCATCATACGACCACCCTCGGTCGTCTGGCAGCGGTGCCCGTGCACCGCCTAGCTAGCCTCCAAGGGCCTGTGTCGCCTCAGCCCAAAGCTTGATGAACCTCCGACCGCTTGGCGGTTTGGGTATGCGGTCAGCGGCAGCCGTCTTTTTCAGTAACAATGTTACTAATTGCCTTTGTGTTACATGGCGTATCCCCCCTCTGCCTTGTCCGAGGCCAGGTAGCTACTACACCCCGCATACTGCACCCACCACATGTACATACTTCCGCAACATGACTTTGTGCTACATAAAAGAGCCGCGGCTTGTTCTTGACCAAAGTCTTGCAACGAATCTAGGGTTTCCAGCCCGTCCGCCGGGGCTGAAGCTAGCAATCGCTTCCGCCGACCGCGCTCCGCCCCACCTGTCTCGAGGCCTTACTGCCGCTTGGCTCTTGGGGATTTTTGGAGAAGCCCGTTGGGTGTTTGCAGGCACCCGGGTAGGGATCCCCGAGGTTGTCACAACTCACACTAAACTTGGTGGGTTTCTGTGCTAAACAGCAGGACAACCTTGAATGCGCTTCAGGGTTGCCAGTCTTCATCCTCTTTGCTGCGTTTGGTACCCAGTTTCTAGTTCAAGGGAACTGGTCAGTGCTTTCCTTTCGGGTATCCTTCACGAACCAGCCCTGTCCAAATTACAACAGCTGCCCGCCAGCTAAAGGTTAAAGCTGCAAACATGTCGCGGGTTTGCGCCGGCCTACCGTTTCCGAGCGAGCGTCTCCTGAGATCCGCGACAGTCCCTTCACAAGACGTTTGATTTACCTTACGCCACCACGCACATTTCGGCTCGATTGACCGGAAACACAAGATTGCGTCCCAGCCTCGCATCAGCTGAGAAGAGGAGAAGGATGTCGACACGATGGCGAGCTAGCCAAGGAAATTGCCGGCTTCGGCTGACCTCCTGGATAAATGCCGAGAAGGACTTTTTCACAGCAATCACGACGCAAAGTCCACTACCTACCAAAGTACAGTAGCAAAACCAGCGTCAGAACCATCTCCGGGCTGCTTCATCTCCACCTACCAAGCCCAATAGTTCGTCCCTACGCTCGCCCGATGCAGTGCAGCCTCAAGTGAGTCGACGGGGGATGACCCAGAAGTTATTTCGATGTCTTCATGCGCCGCCCTGTGGCTCATTCCACATCTGCTCGCGTGCGGCGTCGACCCTCTCAGATCGCCAATTTAGGCCCCCAAAACAGCCACATCTCCACGACCAAAAACGTCCGCTCCTTGCCGTACTTTGCTTTTCCCGAACCCTTGTTTGTCCAACGAGGATGCCAGAATGAGCCCCCATTCCCGACGGCCTGGGCCAAGAGACGCCCAGCACGAAATGAGTCGCCATTGTCAGCCGCACCTTAAGCCCATCCCGACTCCATCTCCAAGGATGCCGCAGGCCGATGACGTTTCGTTCCGTGCTCGTAATCTCAGGACCCAGACAAAAACGCCCGAGGGAGACGGAAACGCGTTCGCTTTCCATGGCAATATCTCGACCACGCTGTCGACATATTGGCCATGAACCCTTCTTTATCATCTCTGTACTAACCCGCCCCAGTCGCAATATTTACAGGGCAACTAGCCGCTCCCTACCGATCCAAGGGAGGGCGTTTCCATCGCATCGGTGCTGAACATCTGGTCGTCCGTCCGGGGGGGACAGACAGGGGGTGCCCTTTTTCCCTCTCTCTCTCTCTTTCTCTCTTCCCGTTCTTTATTTTCGTCCGGGCGCATTAACGCATGAAGTCTCCAATTTGCGCGGACCATCTACCCCGCTGAATCAGCAATTAGACTACCCACCATCTTCAACGGCCTTCCCGCCGCCTTACCATTTGCAGTCGACGTCGTCCGAAGAACAAGCATCAACGTCGCGCGAAAACTCCAACGGTTGGAGCCGTAAGCGGAATACGGCATGTCAAAGGCCACCACCACCACCAGGGACGCAGGCCGCAGGAAGTGGACGACATCGCCTCCACATCTCCCCAAAGTGACAGACTGTCGTCACCCTTGGTGACACTTTGCAACTCAACTCCCTTCTTGGACCCTAGCCCCGCGTTCACAAGCGTCCATGGGGTGCCTGTGTACCTGTTTTTTGAGATGATCCCTTTCGCTCTCGGCATCCTCCGCCTGTACCTGCATGCGTTCCGCATGCGCGCAACGGGGGGGAAATGGGGGAGCCGGAGAGGAAGGGCTGGCACGCAGGGCCCCCTGCCGGCCTTGCTGCATCCCCTAGATGAGTTTCCTGCATGGAAGCCTTGGAAGAAGACGATGGAAATTTCTATTCATGGTAACCAAAATACACTACTGCCACTGATACTATCCCCATCTCGGAGCCGCGCATGAACCGGTTGCCATGGAGGCGCAGCTTTTCAACGTATGTAGTATACGTATGTTTTGTTCTTATGTGCGACTGATAATCCTCACGTTTATCGGATATCGCTAAAGTATGTCGGGAGTGCATAGGCAACGGCAATGACTTCTTTACGCAATAGACGAGATTCCATATCCAGTTCACATGCGTCTTATTCGTGCTTTCTTCAGCATATTCGTAGTCACGAGTTGACAGCGAAGCAACTTACCTAGACGAAGAAAGATGGGGCAGGGGGCAGATATGGAAACATCGTTGGCAGCAAGTTTCTCATACGTTTTGTTCGTCGATTTGCGATTGATTCAATGACACCTCGCGCCTGCCAGCTCACTTAACACGTCAAAATTCAGAGTGACGCTTCAATGACAAGCCATGGATTGCATGACAACAGAAGTTCCTTTTTTTCTTTTTTAAAAATACTCGAACAAAAAAAGTACAGTTGGTCTCAACCCCGGCTGCAATTAAAAAAAAAAAAACCTTTTCAAACGCCGGTATACCTAATCACACAACCTTTCCCCCCCTTCCCTTTCAGCGTTACTCGCGTTTCCCTTCGACACGGTACACCCCGTTCTTCCCCTGCCAATGTGCGACCCTGTTGCCATTCTGCTCTCTTTCTCTCGCTCTATCTCAGAGCCCCATCAACGTAAAACAACCTGCCACAAATCGTTTCTTAAAAATAAAAAAAAAGCCACAATGCATTAAGTTTCCCATTGATCAGGCCTCCTCCATCTTGTGCTGTTTTGTTTTTTTGGTATGCGTGTGTGTGTGTGCGTGTAATGTCTGTTTTGGACAGGTCAAGGCTCTCCCAAGTCAGAAACTTCCCCAGCCTCAAAATGTCCGTTTGCCTCGAGACACACGCCCGCGGCGTGTAGGACGATTGCGACCGCCGGCCGGCCGCCTTAAGCAAAGTTATCCGTCCGGTCGACCCAGATGTCCTCCAGCTCAGCAAAGCTGTGGAAGTGCACGGGACGGTGCTGGTCGCTGTAGAACGGCAGGGGTGTATCGAGCTTGACGTGGACGGGCTTCTTCTCCATGCCGGCAAAGGCCGAGCCCATGAAGCTGTAGTTCCACATGCCGCTCTCCGGCACGAGGAAAAAGCCGCGGAAGCGCGGGCTGAGCAGGAGCTTGCGCTTCTCGCCCATGCTCGTCGTGAAACCTTGGGGCTGGTCGCTCTGCAAGTCCCTGTTGTCGGCGCCCCACTTGTATCCGGTGGGCGTGAGGCCCCAGGCCGAGAGGGAGACGGAACCGGGCGTGAAGGCCACGTTGACGGTGACGGTGTCGTGCTTGTCCCAGGCGCCGTGGGCGTCGAGGAGGCGCGCGTGTTCTGTGACGTCGGCGGCGGACATGTAGGGCAGTTCTGCGCCCGAGGCGGTGTGGATTACGCCGAGGGGCTCCATGCCCTCGAGGAACTCGTGCTGCGGGAGCTGCTGGGGCAGCTGAACGTTGCGCAGGCCGCCGATCTGAGGGATCATGACGATGCACTTGATCTCCTTGACTTGGTCGTTGTCTGGGGCGGAGGATCCATAGAGGTAGCCGGCGACCTGGACGCGGAGGTCGGCGATGGTGATGAAGCGTTTGAGGATGTTGTTTGGCATGACGTAGGTGATTTCCTCGAGATCGTTGTCGACGGACGAGACGTAAATGTTGTTGGCCTTTGTGCGCAGGTTGGACGTGGCGATGGCGCGGGTGCGCCACTCCGTCTTGGAGGCAAAGGTCTGCTGCTCGAATTGCGACGTCGTCGTGACGATGATTTCCTCGCCGTGGACGTTTTGCGTCTTTGTCGTCACGGCCGTGAGCTGCTGCTGCTCCTGCTGCTGCTTCTCGATCTCGGCCGCCTGCTGGCGTTGCATGGAGGGCGCGGAGATCTCCATACCCAGGATGATGTCGCGAACTTCGCTGCTCGTCAGACTGGAGACGTTGACGTTGTTCTTCTTTCCGTAGTCGTTGAGGATGAGGTCGCGCAGCTGCGTCTCGACCTTGATCCAGTCCTCGTCGGAGAGCGAGGGCCAGATGTGGTGGTCTTGGGTGATGACCGTCTTGTCCGGGCGCATGATGAGCTTCGTCTTGTCTGGGTTGACGTGGAGGGCACGCAGGATCAAGACAAGACGGGAGAAGGCGGTGTACGACGAGATGCTCTTGAGCCACTCGTCGTATAGGTTGAAGAGCACCATCTGCGGTTCGGTGGCACGGAGGATCATGTCTCCAAGCTTCTCGACCTTCATGGCGGCCTGGAAAGGCAGCTGCAGCTCTGAGGCTCTGATGGCAATGTTTGGGAAGTCGAGCAAGTGGACTTCCAAAGGATCCAGCAGACCCTTGCGGGTGACAATGAGCTGTTTCGGCTGCTCTTCCACGGGAAGGGAGCGGATCAGGGCCGCTACTTCTTCGGCAGTCTTCCATTTTGCCAATTGTCCGAGACGCTTCTGACCAGCCCAAACGCTCGTGTGAATAATCTTCAAGAACAGTTGACCGGTTCTAGGGTTGAAGATGAAAATGGCACCGTTGATGGGCTTGGTAGTCAAGTTGCCCTCAAAAGTCTTGTGGATCGTCACACGGTAGACGTTGGTGTCGTCAATGAAGAGCTGCGTTTGGTTACTGAAAAGTTCAGAGTAGTTCTGGGAGTTGAGGAACTCCTGGTTGCTCTCGGAGGCGTAAAGCTGCAGACCCTTGCGGATACGCTCTCTCAGGACGTAAAGAGCCGGGTTGGCCTTCATAATCTTGGCCATGGCCTGCTGGACGAGGACCTTCAGACCGGGGAAGTACATGCCGTACGCAGAGTACAGGTTATAAGCCAGGTCAATACCAATCATGAGGCCGGTTGCCGAAGGGTAGATACTGGCACTGTCCGTGGTGTAGTCGAGGTACTTTGCACGAGTGTATCTCTCAATGTCGTGAGAGTCGTAGTCGCCGTATCTCAGCTGGACATCGATCCAAAACTTGTTCGTCGTGGTAGGCTCGATCACATCCTTGGTGTCAAATAGGGGTGAAGGTCGAGTGACGTTCCACTTGTGGCTGGCGAAGAGCAGAATGTCGGCACAAGAACTGTTCATCTTGTAAGACTTTCTGGGATGAATTGTCTCCTTCTGCACCGTCTCAATGCCAAGGGACTCGAGTTCTTGGTCAAAGACCTGGCACAAATCCATGACAACAGACTCGTGGATCTTCTGCCACAAGTGAGCTCGGAAAATCTGGATGAGCGAGATCTTCAGGGTGGGAATTTTTCCGTGCAAGAAGATGCCCGTGAGATCAAGCTGAACCTGGAAACCGACGTAGACGTTGGCTCTGTTGATTGTAGGCGACCACCAGAGGGTGAAGCGTCTGTTGGGAATCTGGTTCAAACCGGATCGTTGAGCGTTCGTCAACTTTTTGAACTTCATGGATTCTGCAAAAAGTTAGTCAAAACATTCACATAAAAAGAGAAGGCCCAACTTTACCTTCGAAACCGCTCGCTCTTTCCCAGAACAAGCCTTCCCATGATGGGAAACCTGTTGCTTTGAACAAGGTGTGCTCCAGGATAGTTTCTACACCACCGAGAGCTTGGATGACATCGGTGCGGTAAGCGTTGAGGTTCCACAATTTTCCGTCGTGCCGCTGGCTAGTCCACCAGAAAGGGTTATTTTTCATGAGCTGATAGATCTTGAACTCTGCGCGAGCGCGGAAGCCCTTGTCAAAACTCAAGGTGCTCCTGTCCTTCTGGAAAAGGGTGTTGATACGCGGCAAGCCGCGATCCCAACTATCCTCCAGATCCTCGAGGGTCAGACGACGATTCTGTTGGTTGGCTTCCAATCTCTTCTGTGAATATTCCGTCCAGACTCGCTGAGAGTCGATGAACTCGGCCTCCCATGGGATGATGTATCGGAAGATGTTGGGGATGAGCGTTTCTTCGTCATGCGTCATTCCGGCGCGGTAATGTGTCACGCCAGTGTCAGTCTGCTTTGACCACCGCTTATCACTGGCAGGAATCAAGATATGCGAGCCGGAAATCATGCCCAGACCTCCCAGTTCCTTCGGAGTATAGAACACTGCCGGAGGGAAACGAGAAGGCATCTTGGAGTTCAATCCGATCTTAACTCTCGTTTGAATTTTCGTTTCGCACTTGACAATGGTGTCGAGCAAGCTCACGGTAGAAACTGCTGCCTCGCGGTAGTACGTGAATAGCGCGATCAAGGCAGTGTTCCACTTGTTGGCAATCTTGGTGAATGTGGTCGATCCCGAAGACATGAGAATTTGACGGATCCGGTTGTTGAACTTTTGAATGTCCTCCTCCGTGACCTGAAGGAACGCGTGCGCCGTCCTCTCTTTGCTTGTATTGTCAACCAAGGACCAAACACTGTCCTTGACTGAGAAATCGTCATTCTGATTTCTGCACTTGGGCAGGATGCGAACCTCGAAACCGCACATTGAAAACAACAAGTTCGGGTTGTCGCGACTGTAGACGCTAGCAAAGCTGTCATCCCATTCAATGGTGGTGACAGACCGCGGCAAACGGTTCTTCAGATCCCAGAAGACGGCTCGGCCCAGGTTGACGTCGTGCCTCATGAGACGCATACGCGAGTCACGAGGCCAACACTTTTTGCTCTTGTAACCAATAACATTCTCAAAGTTGGGATCAGGTTGCTCAGTGAGGAAACGTTGAATGAGATCTCGGGACTCATCGGCCGTGAAACGCAGGAAGACCCAAATCTTGTCAATATAACGAGTGTAGAGACGGATAGGGTGTCTTGTCTCGGTTTCTCTGTCACGGAACTGAAGAAAATCGTTGGGGCTCTGAGGAGGTCCCGCGATCTCACTCGCCCGCTGAGGGCCCAGGAGAAGAAGGTCGAGCACAAGACCGTAGTACTGGAAAACGAATGCGGAGAACTGCAGTCCACGAATCATGCCGTAGCTGTTCACGTGGTTCATGTCCTTGTATGTCAGCTGCACGTTATTCTTGGCAGTGATATAGTCCGCAAGGTTGTGATCCATGATCAACCGAAGCAGAGAGTTGAGCAAGGTAAGCTCAATCTTCTCGTAGACCTTGGACAGCTCCGTCTCGATCATGACGTTGCACTCTCCATTTTCGGTTTCCCAGACCTTGTCGAGGTTGTTGATTCCCTGCGCCCACTTGTAGGTCAGAAGTGGCGGCACTTCAGAGTCTGAGGGCTTGATCCACGCGGGGAAGAGGTGGCGTTGGTCGGCCTGGTACCACAGGTACTGGTCGAGGTAGGCATCACTGATCTTCTCGATGGGCTCAATGTCATATACAGGGTTGATGGTGCTATAGTTGTCGTTCATGTCGATTCCGACTTCCTTGAAGGCGCGCTGTGTGAGGAGGAAACGCTTGATACGCTCCAGCGTGGTGCCAGGACTATCATATGCCTGCTCGATCAAAGCCAGCTCCTCGCGCTGACTCTGGTTGAGACGACCCTTGACAGAGTAAGCCTCTCGCAAGCGCTCCAGTGCCAGAATGAGGATCTTGGTGTCGTGCTTGTAAGACACACTGGGGAAAGGAATGGGAGAGAACTTGCGAGACTCCAACCAGTGAACTGTGGTGGTGTAAATCGCGACAGCCTCCTCTGAAGAAACGTAGGGACCGTCCTTCATGTGGTTGTGCTGTCTCTCTTGCTCGGCCTTGAGCCACAGTCGGGTAAGACGACCAACGTTCTTCTTGGCTACAGTCTTGTCAACGGTTGCTCCACGGCGGATACGCTCTCGGTTGTAGTGAGCGACAGAAATCCACCAGTCAGCCTTTGCCTTCACGTAACGCAAGATGATGTTCTCAATGGGTGCCGGCAGACCAGGCACCTTCCAGGGAATGTTGCTCTTCCAGCATCTCCAAGCCTCAGACAAGTGCTGGAGGACGATGTTGACCTTATTCTGCTTGATACCCTCGGGCATCATGTCCATCAGGTCAGCCATAACAGACGCACGGAGTTCGAGATCAAAGTGAGACTCCACACGCTGCTTGGTGACTGTCTTGGCAACGCCCTTGCTGTGACGGCCCTCGAATTGACGGGACAGCAAGTTTCCAAGCCACCTCTCAAGAAGAGGGATGATACCTCGCATGAAGAAGAGCCAGACTCTCCAGGCGGGAGCCCAGAAACCGCAGCCGGGACCCTTGCCGACGGGCGCGGAGTTGAAGCGGTAGTAAATCAAGTGCTTCAAGTCCTTGCATGAACGAATTTGGTGCATAAGCTTGTACTTGTAGCGGTACATGCCGGTAAGCTGTCCAACGTGATTGAAGGCGTACAGAATACCATCAGCCAATTGGAAAGCGTCGATGTTGCCAAGACGGTACTGCACTTGGGCATCCACAATCAGCTTGGTCAACCGCAGAATCTCACGCATGAGATGGAATGCGTTTCCGAAACGGGACTTCTTTCGCTCCTTGGTGGTCAAGGTCTTGACAGGCTTCAAATTAAAGTTGTAATCGAGGTGAAGGTAGGTCAGGTTCTTGCGATGAATAAGGAGGTTGAGCATGTTGAAACCCTGTCTGCAGACTTGAAGACCAGCTTCAACCCAGTCGATCTCAGTCTGCTGGAAGAACTTTGTCTGCTTCAGGTTGCGCATCAGGTTCTGATTTTGCTGTGCCTTGGGCTTCTTCTTGTGGAGTTCATTCAAGACAAAGTTCTTGAGCAGCTTCTGGTAAGAGACGCGAACCTTGACCGGCGGCTTGTCTGATGGAGGGTGCTCCAAGTACCATTGCTTGATAAGAGGAACATCCTGAGCCCGCACCATGCGACCTGAACGACGATCGAATGGGAAGGGAGCCCACCACAACTCAATTGCCGATGCAGTGTCTTCGTTGGTCAGTTCCTCGTCCCCAAGGAAAGGCTCAAATTCAGCAGGGAGTTCAAACGCGTCATCTTCAGGCTCCTCGTTGTTGCCAGCTCCGAATATCTCATCCTCGTGGCTCACTGTGAGATTCTTTGGCGCCACCGCACGCGAAGAAATGGGATGAATTCTGCGATCGAAGTGGAAAGCAGGTAGGTCGGGGTTGTCTGATCTCTCGAAGACCACCTGAGGGTGGGAGTGCCATGCTAAGTGCACACTTCTAGGGAGAGAGTTGTACAGATAGGGGTAAGCCACCCGGAACTCTGTGCGAATGGCGTTTCTGAAGATGATTCGGTCGATGGCGTTGAACTCTCCAAAATCCTCGTCGTTGGGATCAATATCCTTGTAGAGAGGCTCGAATCGGGGTCCACCGGGCAGGGCGACATTGAGAGCCTTTCCTGTGAGGAAGCTTCGCAGATCGAAGAGGTGGAAGTAGTTCTTATCCACCACGTCAGAGATGAGAGGCCGACTCAATCTGAAAAGCGTAGCCATCTGCTGTAGGTTAAGATTCCACGACCTATAGCTG
Organism: Colletotrichum orchidophilum; assembly: GCF_001831195.1. Lineage (NCBI taxonomy): Eukaryota > Fungi > Ascomycota > Sordariomycetes > Glomerellales > Glomerellaceae > Colletotrichum > Colletotrichum orchidophilum. Next base: position 21,168 of record NW_019172961.1, read on the forward strand.
TCGCCATTGACGTGAGGAGTATCGAGGAGCGGCCTGTGGTCATAAAACCACTCGAACACGGCGGCATCCTCCTCTTCGTTCAGCTCCATTTGGATAGGCTCCAGGGGCTCAACGTCCTCGATATTCTCCGACCATGACAGGGGTGGTTCTTCATCATCGAAAGGGGGAAATCGCATGCGCTTGAAGAGACGTCTGTCGGCCTTCTCCTTCCTCATAAATGTCCACATCATTGCCCACTGCGCAAAGAAAACAGGTTCAATGACTCTGGGGATCTCATTAACCAACGTCAAACAGCCGTTGACATGGTACAGGACCTTGACTTTTCTATCAGACTCCCACGGCATGGGCATATTTTCGAGAAGCTTCATCACAGCATGGGGCATGAACTTCAATGCACCGAGGTAACTGCGCTTATCGCTTGTGTACTTCTTCTGCGACACATCGCCAATATCCTTGACGATCTTGCGCAGATGCTCAGGGGGCATGTCTGCCTTCTGCGTCTCAACAAAGCCACCCTTACGCTTCTCGCCGAATCGGTTGCGCTGACTCCGAAGCCATTCCTTCTTCTTTTGGGCGAACTTGGCGATCTGGGGATCGGTCGGGGGGCGATAACCCGGTGGCGGGGGAGCTGGTGCTGCTGGTGGTGGAGGGAGGGACGATGATGGAGGAGGAGGCGGCGGTGGAGGAGGACCCCATCCGGGGGGTGGTGGTGGGGGAAAGGACATCTCGACTCGATGGTTGACTCGTCTCGCGTGCGTGTGTGGAAGGAGGTCGTCAAAGTAGAACAGTCGCAGTCGCAGTCGCGACTTTCAAGACGCGAAAGTCGTAAAGGAAGACGCAGCGCAATTCAACTCGATGCTCGGTATCGGTCTGGAGCTGCGTTGGGATGGGAAAATTGGTCGGATGGTCTCGCGAAAATTCACGGCGATGAGACCAAAGCCGCAACGTTGTTGGTATGAGGCGATCGTTGATGAGTTCATCGACCTTGACCTCGCCGCGCCATCGAAATTTTTGGGTAATGCAGCTCTGTCCCAGCAAGAATAGGCCAGGTGATTATGCGCTAGCCTGTTTCGGGGGGATCATATCACGTGAGGACGTGAGCTCAAGTTTCTTACGGCGCCAGAGATAGTCCGGCGGGCGAGAGCTCACCCCAGGTCTGGGGTCCGCTTTTCTCGGGCGTGGCTGATGCTGCCCACTCCCGCGGCACGGCCACAATCTCAGAGGTGAGTCGACCATAGGCAGGCAGTCCTGGTGAATGGAAGGAAGTGCCTGAAACTTTTCCAGTGGGGCTTTTTTGTCTGCCACCCGTCAGATCCACATTGCCCAGCTTAACATTGGTAAAAATGCTGCGGCCAAACACCCCGCTGCCACCTGGAGCACGATTTGCCAGCTGTTGTTCGCTAAACCCTCCTCCCCCACCAAAAATTCCCGTCAAATTCTTGCACAACCTGAATTTGAGGAGCCCCTCTCGACAGGTTGACCGAAGGCCCCCCGTGACAAGTCCGACGACAACATAACTCCCGTCGATCCCGCGCTTCCCAGTCGCATCAGCCAAACCGTCGCCTGAACGAACCGAAAGCGATCGCCAATATGTCTCGATTTTTCCGTGGCGGAGACGACAGCTCCACCGACTCGTCTTCTGACGAGGAGGAGCTTTACTCCGAGGAGGAGGAGGAGGAGGAGCAGCAGGACCAGGAGGACTCTGATGAGGAGGAGGAGGAGGATGACTCCGACTCTGATTCCGACGACAGTGACGGTGGAAAGAAGGCTGGTGCCTCGCGTTTCCTTCGCGATGCTTCTTCAGAGAGCGAAGACAGTGAAGACGAGGAGCGGGTAAAGGTCAAGAGTGCCAAGGATAAGCGCATCGAGGAGCTCGAGGCGACCATCAAGCTTATCGAGAACGGCCAAAAGATTGGTGACTGGGCTTCCATTTCCACAGGTAAGATGCGCCGGAATACCTCGTGATGCCGGAGCGTGGGCGCTAATGTCTATGCGCAGAATTCGACAAGCTCAACCGCCAGGTCACAAAACTTCAAGATGGTGGCAAGACCCCCAAGGTTTACATTAAGATCGTTGCTGAGCTCGAGGACGACATGAACGAGGCCGTTGCCAAGCAAAAGGTTTCCATTAAGAAGATAAACGCCACTGCTTCCCGTGGATTGAACGCAGTCAAGCAGAAGATCAAGAAGATCGTCAAGGACTACCAATCCCAGGTCGATGCCTACAGGGCCAACAAGGATGGCTTCATGGAGTCCGAGGAGGAAGAGGAGAAGCCCGCGCCTAAAGCCAAGAAGACTGCCCGCTTCGTCGATACCACCGAGGAGGCTGCCGAGGGAGACGACGATGAGGGCTTCGCCACCGTTGGAAAGGGTGGCCGCACGCTGCAGTTCACCCCTGAGAGCATCTTCAAGCACCTGAGAAGCATCATGGAGACTCGCGGCAAGAAGAACACCGACAAGCAGGAGCAGATCAAGATTATGGAGAAGCTCAACGAGATCGCCAACACACCTTACCAGAAGATCCGCGTCCTTCTTACCCTGGTGTCTACCCGCTTCGACCTCGGTTCCGGCGGTGCCTCCTACATGCCCGTCGAGCACTGGAAGGCGGCTGAGAAGGAGCTCAACTCTCTCCTCGAGGTCCTTGAGCAGAACAAGGATTACGTTGTAGTCGAGAACGCCGAGGAGTGGGATGACGACGAGAAGCCCCCCGCGTTGGAGAAGGGCCAGAAGTACATCAAGGTTCCGGGAAGCATTGTTTCCTACGTCGAGCGCCTCGACGACGAGCTCACTCGATCCCTCCAAAATATCGACCCTCACACCTCCGAGTATATCGACCGTCTTACCGATGAGGGCGCTCTCTACAACACCGTCTTCCGCGGCATGCTCTACTACGAGTACCTCCGCAAGGATGCCGAGCTCGAGATCCCCCAGGAGAGCATCAACCGTGTTGTCACCCGTCGCCTCGAGCACGTTTACTTCAAGCCCGCACAGGTTGTTAAGATCCTCGAAGACAACTGCTGGAAGAATGTCCCCTCTACTGTCGAGTCCGTCATCACCCCCCGCGACCAGGCTCAGGACGCCAACAATCTCGTCAACGTCCTTTGCAACTACCTCTTCACCAACGCCGAGGGCATTCTCCGCGCTCGTGCCATGCTGTGCCAAGTGTACTTCCTTGCTCTGCACGACGAGTACTACAAGGCTCGTGACATGATGCTCATGTCTCACTTGCAAGAGAACATCCCCAACTTCGATGTCCTTTCTCAAATCCTCTACAACCGTACCCTCGTCCAGGTCGGTCTCTGTGCCTTCCGCCAGGGTCTTGTCTACGACGCCCAGAACACTCTGCAGGAGATCTGCGGCAGCGGTCGCCAGAAAGAGCTCCTCGCTCAGGGTGTCATGATCCAGAGATACAGTCAGGTTTCGCCTGAGCAGGAGAAGCTCGAGAAGCAGCGCCAGCTTCCTTTCCACATGCACATTAACCTCGAGCTTCTCGAGTGCGTGTACCTTACCTGCAGCATGCTCTTGGAGATTCCCCTCCTGGCGCAGACCGGCTCCTCCCCCGACGTCAAGAAGCGTGTAATCAGCAAGACCTACCGCCGCATGCTCGAGTACCACGAGCGCCAGATCTTCACCGGCCCTCCCGAGAACACAAGAGACCACGTCATGCAGGCTTCAAAGGCCTTGGCTGCGGGCGAGTGGAAGAAGTCCACCGCCTTTATCCACAGCATTAAGATCTGGGACCTCATGCCGAACGCCGAGGACATCAAGACCATGCTCTCCAAGCAGATCCAGGAGGAGGGTCTGCGGACGTACCTCTTCACCTACGCTCCCTTCTACGACACCCTGGCCGTGGAGACTCTGAGCAACATGTTCGAGCTGGACGCCAGCAAGGTCCTCGCAATCGTCAGCAAGATGATCAGCCACGAGGAGCTCGCTGCTTCCCTGGACCAGGTCACATCGACCGTCATCTTCCGCAAGGGCGTCGAGCTCAGCCGTCTGCAGAGTCTTGCCCTCACCCTCTCAGACAAGGCCAGCGCGCTCATCGAGACCAACGAGCGGACACTGGAGCAGCGCACCCAGGGCTCTGCCAACGCATTCGAGAGACAGGGCGGCCGCGGCGGCCGTGGAGGACGCGGCGGCGCGAGGGGCGGCAACAGAGGAGGCGCGAGGACGGGCGGCAACCCCCAACGGCAGGCCGGCGGTACTCAGTTCACTGGCGGCGCGTTGGGTGCCGCGGTCCGGGGTTGAGAGTGGAAGAATTGAAACGGGTTCTTGGGGTTTTCACGCTTGTATCTGCATTAGGGTTGGGTTGCTTAATCCAAAATACCGGCCGCGCGGGGTTCCAGAAAGAAAAGAGCCTTGGCTGGTTAGGTGTTTGTAGCTTCAGGGAATAGAAGCTGATAGAGTTACGTCACGTCCACGATGCCGAGTGTGTATGAATGTCACGATTTAGCCGTTATCACGATTGACTGGCTTCGGCTGAGCTCGTTTCCATGTCGTAGTAATCGTAAAGTAGAAAGACCATCTGTAACAATTTCCCTTCGGGCCTTTCAAGAGCAACAGTCAGCAACAAAATAATTTCGGTGTGTATCTTAGTGAACCGCAATCAACGTAGTCGCGTGTTCCCCTGATGAGTTTTCCTGTGGCTGCAACAACGAATTTTCAGGCAGAGTTTCGGATCTAGGAACTTTCTCGACTGACCCCTAACTTGACACCAGGCTCACTCCGCCTCAACAAACCAACATCAAAGCCTCAATCCCATGAGCCTTTTCTGGGCCGTCAAACTTGCTGTCAACAGAGAAACTTCCTTTGAGCTTCTACTCAAGGCTACTATAGTTGGCTTCCTGGTTCTCGCAGCAACAACGGGTCTTCGGATCCATCAATATGACCCGCCTTGCTAGCTCAATCGGTAGAGCGTGAGACTCTTAATCTCAAGGTTGCGGGTTCGACCCCCGCGTGAGGCTCAAATCCTCACCGCGATTGGCAAAGCCATTCCACGGGTTAATCTTCTGCACATTTCCATTTTTGATGATTCTTGCTGTCCAGCGTGCTATTAGCGGTGCTCGTTCCGGCTAGGTAGGAAGATGTGTAACGTAGAGAAGGCCCGCAGATTGGTAGAGACGCTCGATCAGCCGACCAATTCTATAAGGGCACGTGAAGGGTTCTGCCTTCTTTGGAGGGCTAAAAAATGCAGTGCAAGTTGAAGCGGTTCGAAATCCTTATTGGCTCTCCTGTTGGCATTGTAGAATCGACTTCGAGGATGTTTGCCACGGCAGTGTTACTTGCTACCAACGCGCGCTCCTTGGTTTTTCTCGGCGCTCGGCGCCTAGTTGTTCCCATTAATTCTCTTTGCTCGTTTGATGAATTCTTTACACTAATACACCGATCGAGGTTGCGAGATCAAATACAAATTCACACGACGCCAACCGTTCTGATATCCGTTGCTGTTCTAGTACAAGGTAGAGTTGTTTTGAGGCTAAGGCTAGCTAGTGATGACTCTTGATCATGACTTTCGGTCGCCTAGTAGAATACTTGGCTCAAAAACATCACTACATACTGTTGTGTCGAATCTGGGAAAAAACGGAAGGAATATTTGCACCCGTTCGATCGTCTCTTGTTGTCAAGCTCTCGTGTTGACTTCACGTCAGTCCGTTCATCTCTCTTACTTTCACCCAGATATCTTTAGCCTGCCGAAATTGCTCGGTGACACCATCATCCATGCTTATCCTTGCTTCAGTATGGCTCAAGGATGTACAAGAGGATGGGGCAGGCTACTCTACTATGTACATCATAATCCATAGGAGAAAGAGATTGTTGAGGAAGTTGAGTCATTCACGGAGAGGAAAACTCGGCGATTAGATGGATCGATAAGATAATGACACCATTGTGTAGAAATGTGGACAATGGGTGTCGTAATCTCCTCATCTCCTCCACTTAGCATCCCATTCATGGCGACACGGGGCTGAGCATCTCATCGGGCATACCTAACTAGGTCTTGGGTCATCGGACTTTGAACGCGATTGCGTGATATTGACAAGCTCCGTAGGAAAATGCGCTCATGAAGCATTGCGTGAGCAAGTCCAACGCGGGATATTGCACCACGAAGAGGGATATGGACGAGGCATGTGCGCCCTTGAAAATTTGATCTGATAACAGCCAAAAATCCGGGGCAACTTGAGCACGTTACTTGATTCCTTCTTCATTCCGAGCTACATAGTAGAGTTCCGAGCCCTTCTCCACCAAGGCCCGCCGCGTTTGCCGAATCAAAATCAACCGAGGTCAGTTGTACCCACTCCAAGCCTCTGCCGAACAACTTTCCCACCTATGTAGGTTTGCAGCACCAAGGCGATGGATGGCACATTGGCCCGCCGCCAGCAGCGGCGCCGTCTTGCTTGGTCGCAGAAACACGAGCCGAAGAGCTTACCTGCTCCCTTGGGCGATTACCTAGCTGTCTACCAACAAACCCTGTGACCATCCATCGGCGTGTGCCGTCGGTAAATCAGCGACCCGGCCGACGCTGCAACGAGCATCCACCTCGGCGCATGAGCAATTGGGACAACGGTTTTGGTTCTTCTTGCAGCTGCCAGCTAGGCTTTATTTTAGCGTTCCAAGCCCGTTTCTTTCTCTCTTTTCCTCTTCTTTCCGAACAAAGTAGTGAATATTGGGGATAATTCTTTTTTTTTTCCCCCAGGGGTTGTCAACACCAAAGCTCCTCACACTTTCTTGAGCATCCCCCTTCACAAGCTTGATGTGCCATCGACGTCGAACGAGGAGAGCCCACACACAGCTTTCCCCCTCCGATCTTCGGGATAAAGCTTTACCACCGACACCGAGCTCCAAAATACGACCCCAGAAGCTCTCTCCCACAAATCCTTGATCGTCGTGAGACTTTTTTTCCTTCTTCTCACCCGTTCCCATTTCTTTCTACTTGGACGGAAAGAAACCACCACAGACTGGCCATCGTAGAACAGCCCACCCCCCCAAAAAGGCCGACCGCTCGCCCAGCATGTCCACAGAAACGGCAGACCAGGCACCCGCCGTCTCCGACCTCCCCTCCGGCGACCCCATCCCCGCCGCGCCCGCACCGCCCACTGCCGCCGCATCGCGGTCGACCGCAGCAGCAGCAGCAGCCCCGAAAGGCAAGAAGCCGACGCTCGGCCAGCTCCTCGCCGCGACACCCTCCAACGTCGACGCCTTCGTCGCCCACCTGAACCGCTGCTTCGCTACCCCGTCGGGCATCGATGCAGTCCTCTGTTTCATCTGCTACACCTCGCGCTTCACCGCCTCCGTCATCGACGCCCTCAGCGCTTCCGCCCTCCGCCACTCGGCCCGCAAGCTCGTCGCCCTCGCCTTTTCCCTGCCGCCCGACACGACGATACTCCTCTCCAAGGCCCCGGCGCCTTCTGCTGCGGTCGCCAGCCGCGGCATCCGCGTCGCGGGACACCTCCGCGCGCTGGCGTCGCTGCTCAGCGAGGCGCGCACGATTACAAGGCTGTGGGCGCTGCTGCCGCTGTACCTCTGGCTCCGCCGGCTCATGACGACGCCGAGCATCACCGAGGAGGAGAAGAAGCAGAACACAAAGGACGCGTCCGAGGCGGCGCTGGACAGGGCTCTCTCGTGGCTGCAGGTCGTCGTGTGCCTCCTGCTGCAGTCTCTCGAGAGCTCGTCGTATCTGGCGTCCAAGGGGGTGCTGCCGATGACGCCCAAGCAGCAGGGGACGGCGGCGCGGTGGAGCGTGCGGTTCTGGTCCGTGTTTGTGGGGAGCGAGCTCGGGCGGCTGGCGGTGGAGAAGTTGCGGCGGCAGGGCAAGATCCGGCGCGGGGAGCAGGACGTGACGAGCAGCGAGTACCGGGCGTGGGCGGACGTGTGGGCGCGGACGCTGGCGAGGCAGGCTTCGTGGTTCCCGCTCACGTTACACTGGAGCATGGATAAGGGGTTCGTGCCGGAGATGGGGATCGGGTTGCTGGGGAGCATCCCTGGTATCGTGCAGATGCGGCAGTTGTGGAAGGAGACTGCTTGAAGAGGGGGGGGGAGGGTGTAGATTTGGAGGGAGGAGGGATAGGAGTCCTTGAACAAAACTGGAATCGACATAGAGGTCAACTTTGCATACAGGACGGATAGACGCACCGCCTTCGAGGAGATGGCTTTTCCTATGGAAAGCACATAAGTATATCAGAGACTGCTGCGCGGAGCGGGGGAACCTGCTCGCTGGTTATGGACACGAATTTCAATCTCTTTCATGTTTATGATATAATAGATTTCAATTTCACAAAAAAATAAAGAACCCAAAGCATGAACGCTATGCCCCTTCCCTCACGTCTCTTTTTCCCTAATGGTACACAGTCCCAAGACGCCCATTCCCAGCAGGGGGAACGAAAGACCAAAAAAAAAAATGAACACCATGGAAACCCATTCAGAATGGCAAATTCTTAATTTCCTCCATGGTATAATATTTTCTCATATTCTCCGCCCCCAGCGTCTCGACCTCCTGATCAAGGTGCGTCCAGAGCACCTCCCCCCAGCTGTCCATCTTCTCGCGCAGAACGGAGAGCTCGAGCTCGGTCTCGCGGGAGCGGCAGGCGCGGAGGTAGGCCTCGAAGTCGTCCATGCCTTTGTGGATCTGCTTGTGCTGTTGCAGCAGCTCGCCGGCGCTCCCGCCGCGGAACTCGGGCATGCGGCGGGCGAGTACGGGGAAGACATGGGCCTCCTCGACGCCGTGGTGACCTGCGAGGTGGCGGGCAAACTGGAGACCCGTATCGATGAACTGTTTGAGGGTCATGTTTGAGGGACGGCGGCCGGAGGTAGCTGCGTCGTGGAGGAGGGTCCATTGGTGGCGGAAGTGGTTGTGCTGAGTTGGTTGTTAGTTTTTATTTTTATTTTTTGATCAATGTGTGGAGGTTTAAAGGTGTTGAGAGATGCGCAAGATGGAAGGGGGTGAATACTCACAAAGTAATTCATCTTCTCTGCCATCCGGTTGAAGACCTTGAACTCGGCCGGGGTCAGAGGGGGCAATTGGGACTTGGCCGGCGTAGTAGGTGTTTGGGTTTGAGACGACATGGCGCTGAAGTTGCGGATATCCCGAAGCTGAAGGAACGAGGATCGAGTACTGGTAAAGGCGCAGAGCGTATTCTGAGCTGTGGTGCGATGGCAGGGCTCGGGGATGAGATGAGCTGTGCGGTGATAGATACTGTGCGACAAACCTCTACCAGAAAAGGCCAACGCTCTCATGATATTTAGAAAAGTAGAATTCAAAAAAGAAAAAAGGAAGTTTCTTTCCGTTTATTTCAGGCGCGGAGGGGGGAGGGAGGGGGTTTGCTTCGAGAGAGGTTTTATCCCGGCATCATGCGCGCGCGCGCGCGCCGTCGCCGCCGCCGCCCCTCCATCCGAGCGATATGCTAGGTAGGTTGGTGTGTAGATTGCCCGCGGCGGGTAGGCTAAACTGTTTTCAGATGGGTTCGCCCTCGGAAATCAAAAAAGCGTAGCGCAGGCCTGTAAGTACACCGCGCGGCTGGCGGAGCTTGGATTTGGGGTCTGCTGGATTGGCCCGGAAGTTCCGCGCTGGAGAGATAGGGAGACAACTTGTAGCGGGTTCTGGCTACCTTACATAATAGAAGCCCCAGCGCTTTCTTTACCCTCAGTCTCAAGAGCACATCAGATGCCAGCAACTTCATAATTTTGCAGAGGGGAATGCATTATGAACAACTGAGGTCCGAGACGAATATCTCACTCACCAGTCACCGCAACCACGTCTTGGGCTTGTGCACAATGTTGACCCATGAATTTGAAGAGATTTCATTTCGGCGTTCCTAGATTGGCCGGGCGGCCCTCCTTACCTTACTCAGCTCTTTGAAAGCCCGAAGCGGGCTGTGCGACAGTCACCTCGACCGCCCTTTGTGAATTCAGTGATCCACATCTCGCGCTCATTGGCCCATGCACCCGCGACCGCGCGCGGCTTTGGTAAGATTCGGCATCCGATCTTGTTCGCGCCGCTCCGCTCCGGGCTGGAGTCCATCCGGCGCATCTGCACAGCGGGTCTCCGGCCTCTGGGCCCGTCCACGAAGCATCTGCACGCATCACGTGCTCATGAGACGATGCGGCATGCGGGGGCACTTTAAACTGCACTTTTGACTGCACTTCTGACCCATAGGCGATGCCTGGAGAGGAGACGAGACACCTGTACCAAATTCGTGGCAGTCTGTCTACTATTGGCATTAAACCGTTTCTAATTGGTCGGCCACTCGGCTCCGGGACTCTGTCAATTCCGCAGTCCCACCCGACGGTTCACCATGACAGGCAGCAGCAGGCAACAGCACGCTCAGCTACCTTGTGGGAAAGGGAGGACTTACAACCAACGTGACCTCGTGGCAATCTCGCGTTTTGTACTGTAGCTCTTCCACCGCCAACCGCCATCATTCTCAGCCCAGCTGAACTTGCGGTCGAGACGCGTCGCAGCCTAATTTGACCCGCAAGGATCCCACCGTCTTCAACCCTCAACCCTGAACCCCTCTATGCACCCTTCTTGGCGATCCTCGCGGTGATCCTTCAAACACATTACAAAAGCTCGAGATTCTTCCGCACCTCAGGAAATCGATCCCCTTTGGTAAACCCATCATCACAGCATCTGTCTCGTTACCACCCAAGATTGGCTCGAACTCCTCATCAGCTTAGTCTCACTCAACCGCAAAAGTAGCGGGCAGTGGCTGTTATGTCTTCCACGCTGACGGTCCGCGAGCGGCTCACTCTTTGCAAGTGGGCCGACAGCCTGGGCGGCATCACTCCAACTCTCACGCGTGGTGCCCAATGGGTCAAAAGCGAGTTCGGAAAAGATGTTCCTGAAGCCGACATCCGGACAGTCTTAGACCGCGCGGACATGACGGATGACTTCCACGCCTACGTGAGACATCCCCATCCAACTTGATTATCTTTTTCTTCCTGTTACATGGTAGCAAATGACTAATCCCAGTGAAGAACGACGGCGAGATCGGCCCCCTGATCCGTCCAGGCTTCGGCAAAAACTTTTACGAAATGCCCGCTGATGATGCCGCGTTCCCCAGCGCCGTTCAGGAGTGGAAAGCCTCCACGCTGATATGGGCGGAGCTGGCCATCATGTGGTTTGTCGAGAAAATCACCAACAAACCCGATTGGCATGTCAAGGTCTTTAACGAGGAGATTATCGCCAAGTGGAAGCAGGAGGTCATGGCCGTGGACTGGGAAGCCGTTGGCCTCAAACATGCGTATTTCAACAACGATTTGTTCCAATTTGTAAGTAACGAGCCTCAAATTGGGCGCGCCCCTTTGAAAAATGTTCCTGACCGGCACTGCAGTCTCTCGCTGAGCTTCGCGAGAAAGCCAAGCTGTATGAAGCCACTGGCCTCATCCCCATTTTTGACGCCTCGTCCGTCGTCATCAAGTCTGATAACGCCATCACTCCAGAGGTAAAAGAGGAACTCAGGAAGGGCGTGGCAGTTCTCGAAAACGTCCCCGAAAAAGAAAAGGACTGGCACCCCGGCAGCGACGGCAAGGTCTTGGACATTGTCCACCCCTCACTCTGGCCTCTTGTCTTTGGCAAGTCTCGCATCGTCTCTGACAAGCGTATCTTGCTCAAGGATACTCTGGCGGCTTGCGGCACGGGAGAAATCATCCCTGTCCCCAAGAAGAGATATACCGACCACCACTCGTCTGAAGACTTGTGGTCTGTCAAGTTTCAGTGGCTTCCATGCGACATTGACATTGACGAAGGGAAGCCGAAGATCATGAGCTATATCAACAACTTGCACCCTCGGCATCATGCTGGCCTCTACACCACGATTGAAAAGGTGCTGGAGAAAGCTCTCCCGATGTGGGACCTGATCTACAGATGGCACGAAGACTATGAGACTCTCCGAATCCCTTGTGAAGAAGTCGAGACGCAATGTCTGGCAGAATGCACTAACAACTGCTGTCCTGAAAACCGTCCACTGGACCCAGACGAGGATGAACGTCCAGAAAATGTATTCGACGACGATTGGCAAGATAACAGTGAGGAGCCTGACCGGGAAGTTTGGCGAAGAGACGAGATCTGGTTCAATGCCACCCATCCCGCCAAACAACCACCCGTTCCCGAGTATAAGCCCATGGCGCTGCAGCCCAATGACGTCAACCTGGAGTCCGGTTTCTTCAACCATGCCGACCGCATTCAGGTCATTGTCAAGCTCGCCAACATCCACCTTACGCCCGAGAAGCCGACGTACGACGGTGGGTCCTGGCACATTGAGGGCCAGCTGAACGAGCACATTGCCGCCACCGCGCTCTACTACTACGACAACGAAAACATCACCGACAGCCACCTCGCGTTCCGCACAGTCGCCGACAAGGAGGATCTCATGGGGGAGCTCAGCTACCAGCAAGGGGACCACCACAGCATCGACCGGACCTTTGGGATCGACTCCCGCGGCGACACGAACCTGCGCCTCGGCAGCGTGCTCACCCGCGAGGACAGGCTTCTCGCGTTCCCCAACGTCTACCAGCACCGCGTGGCGCCGTTCGAGCTCGTCGACAAGACGAGGGCGGGCCACCGCAAGATCCTCGCGCTGTTCCTCGTGGACCCAAGGATCCCCATCATTGGCACGGCCAACGTACCGCCACAGCAAAAGGGGTGGTGGAAGGAGGGGGCGACGGAGGGGGCTCGGCTGGGTTCGCTGCCGCCCGAGATCACGGATATGGTGTTTGATAACACGGATTTCCCGATTGGGATCGAGGAGGCAAAGGAGCTACGGGCCGAGCTGATGAAGGAGAGGACGACGATTGCCGAGTATGGTATGGAGACGATTACGAATGGCGATTGGAACTTTTGCGAGCATTGATGGGACGGCCCGTGTCGTTCACGGTACGTATAAGCGAAACGAATGCTCAATTGTGCGGTGACGGGGAAACTTGGAAGCCATGTCGAGGCGTCGCTTCGCCGGCCCTGAAAGCGGGCATCGAGATGTCAATAGCTTTGCAAATCGTCATACCCCCAGCCACGGCGACTGGCCTTTCTCGTGGTCCGATTGGAGGGGGAAGACGGTCTTTTGCTTCCCGCAGTAGGACAGATGCACTTTTGTCTCATGCTGTCTGCCAATGCGTTGGCTGCTTGCGAGACATGGAAAGTTGACACCGGAGCACCAGATCTGATCGAGAACGTCTCCTAGAAGGACACAAATCGAATAAAGTAATATATATATATACAATGTGTTCACCGACATTTTGGCCGCTCTCGCTACTTGCTGGAGCACATACCGATGTCATCCCCCTTTAACAGTAGAACACCGTCAAGTGCAACCTACCAGAGGCCAGATTTCGACATGCTGTGCTCTCTACTTAATGGCTTTGGGTCGAACAAGAAGGCCAGGCTTCGCGGGGAGTTACAAACCCATCTCCGTCCCAAGCCTGTCTCAACCACCACAGAATGGCCAGCGAACAAAGTCCACGAAGCAAAAAATCGTTAACGAAAAGACGTTGGACAACCTCGACCCAAGCCTAGCCCACTTCCTGCACCATTGTCCAAAAATGGACCCCACGCTCGCCGAGCTAGCAGACAGAATGGTTCACCGACGACGTCCGCCCTCCGCCCCCCGCGAACCCGACCGAGCAGCCCGCCGTCGCAAAAGCTTTGGCCAGTTCCTGCAGGTCGTCAACGTATTCATGTGCGCGGGGCCGCAGTCCTTTTCGATCGGCCGGGCAACGAGGACGCCATGGGCTTCGTCGCGGCCCCGGATCAACGCGCTGCTAAACTGGCCCATGGGCAACAGAGGCCGGGAACGCCTTTTTTTTGCCGGGCCGAGGTGAATGCCGCGATGATGGGCGTGCTGGATCGCTGGGGGTCGATTTCTTGCCTCGCGGACGTCAAGGAGGGGGTGTTTGCGGGGTTTGGTTGTCGGCTTCTGGGCAGAGGTTGATGGCAGGGGGGAGGGCGAGAGCCAGGTCGGCGGGTATAGTTTCCGGGAGCTGTTTGTCTGTCCCGATCCCCTGGATGTGGAGTATCTCGGCTTCGAGTCCTGGGATGCCTTTCTTGTGCGGCGCTTTCGGGAGGGTATCCGGCCGGTGGCAACCCCGACGACGAGGACAGTGACGACGAAAAGCCGCCTAGCAACAGCGGCAGCACCCTGGGGACCGTAGTCGATGACGGGACGGTCTACCAGGCCTACCTGAGCGCCTTTAGCTACCACCGCTGGCACGCGCCCGTGAGCGGGAGGGTCGTCAAGGTCGAGATGGTGCCCGGCACGTATCTCAGCGTGAATCGGTATCAGGGCTTGGCCACGGCTCCTGCTGATGGACAATGGGAACGATGATGGTGGTGGGAAGGATGATCCGGAACCGCAGGCGCCGTGTCGGTTGCAGCTGTATTTCAGCGACGTGGCGACGAGGGCGGTGGTGTATATCCAGGTGAGGAATCCCGGGGATTGGGCTGACGGCTGTTGTGTTTGTCGGCATGACGAAGGTGTTGAGCTGCGAGGTGACCGTCGAGGCTGGGGAGGAGATTGTCAAGGGGCAGGAGGTTGGGATGTTTCACTTTGGGGGTAGTTCGCATCGTTTGGTGTTCCGGCCGGGCGTTGATTTGAGGTTGGTTGGGAACCGGCTTCCTTGGGCCATGGGTCATGAGGGGAACAACAAGGTCAACAGTGCTCTCGCCGTGGTTGAATAGCATGAGCCGTTCAGGCTCGGTAAGGGTCCCATATGCAGATGTCAAAGACAAGACATTGAGGTTTTGGCTGTGCCTGGGGTTCAATGTATCGTTTCCGAGTCCCGGATAGGAGACGTTCCTAAATCGTATTTTCAGGTAGATTTCAATGCCAACTTCAAATACCTTTCATGCCCATGTAGTTCCCCTCAATCTCTTGCTCAATATGGACTTACGGCTGTAGCACCGATCTCCAAAGCGGGGGCCACAAAATGTCTTCATTAAGCATCATAACGGTCGGTCTCATCAAGAACAGGTCGATATGTGAAATAATCAAAAGTCGCACGTCTCGCGGTGCCGTTGAGATCAGAAGCAGCCACACCAACAAAGGCACCCGTGAAGCTGCCATGCGCCTGATGCCCACCACACTCATCCGAGAGGATAGACGCATCGTAGACCGGACCGACGGCCCTCAACTCCTCGCCCTCGAGGGCATAGTAGAACTGAAGGCTTGGTCCGCGAATCTGCAACGCCAGTTTCACCTTGCCTGCGTTCGGCAGCGCAACCGACTCGGCCAACGGCGTCGTGAGGTCGCTGTCGGGCCAAGAGGCCTCGGAGCTCTGAATCAGCAGCTCGCGCTTGCCGTCCTCGTGGGCCGTGACGGTCAGATAGAAGAAGTTGTAGCGGCAGTAATACGCCGTCAGGCCCGCGAACTCGCGCTCGTCGGTGGGGGCAAAGTCTACAGTGGTCTCGGCGTCGTAGGAGAAGTGCGTCTGCCTGCGAGCGACGAGCGCCTGCTCGAACCAGGATCCGATGGACTCCCTCCCGATGAGTGTGAGCTTCCCGCTCTCGGTCGAGAAGATTCGCTCAGGTTCCGGCGTTCGAAGCCACTGGAAGTCCTTGGGCAGCCCGTTCTCAAAGGTGTATCTCTTCTCCGCCCAGTACGACGTGTCGTCTCTGGTCCCCGGAACATTGACGTACAGAGACGGTACGGGCCCGTTCTTGACGTAGAGCCAGTCGTCGTCGCCCCAGTATGCTTCTTGGATCGCTGTCTCGCGTCCGAGAACGCAACGCCGCTTCTCCGTCGTGGGACGGCCCGTCAGGTGGACCATATACGTCTTGCCATCGGGCGTGTCCACAATGTCGCCGTGCCCCGCGCGCTGAAGCGCCGCATCGGGCGCGTCCTTTGATGTGATGACGTACTTTTGCGGGTGGAGCTCGTAGGGCCCCCAGAGAGTGCGGGAGCGAGCGAGGGTGCAGGCGTGCTCGTACGCGGTGCCACCCTCGGCGGTCAGGAGGTAGTACCACCCGTTCCGCTTATACAGGTGCGGGCCCTCCACGAGGGCCAGTTCTGTCCCACGGAAAATGTTCTTCTTGGGGCCGACGAGCTTTCCGGCGTGCGGGTCAAACTCCTGGAGGACGATGCCGGTGAAGGCGTGGAAGCGGCGGCGGTGGTCCCACATCATGTTGACGAACCACTTGCGGCCGTCATCGTCGTGGAACAGGGACGGGTCGAAGCCGGACGAGTTGATGTAGAACGGGTCCGACCAGGGGCCCTCGATGGCCGGCGCGCTGACGATGTAGTTGTGGGTGTCCTTGAAGGAGCCGTCCTTGCGTTTGACGTCGGTGAAGACGAGCCAGAATGTGTCGCCGTCGTGGGAGAGGCAGGGGGCCCAGACGCCGCAGCTGTCCGGGTCGCCGCGCATGTCGAGCTGGCTCTTGCGGCTCAGGGGCCTCGTGACGAGCTCCCAGTTCGCCAGGTCTTTGGAGTGGTGGATTTGGACGCCGGGAAACCATTCAAAGGTTGACGTCGCAATGAAGTAATCATCTCCGACTCTCAATATCGAGGGGTCCGGGTTGAACCCGGGAAGGATTGGATTCCTGACGTGAGGCATTGTGGATTATGATTTCAAGAGTGCACAATCGGTTTTGCTGGCCAATGCAGAGTTGAGAAACCGGTTCAAACCCATCTCCAGAGCAGTAATGGCCGAGTTGATATTTATTAAAGACTGCACTGCTCTTCATAGCCATAGCCAGCTGAGCCAAGAGTGCGTTGAGCCATTGAAGTGATTGAACCCCACGCCTCCACAAGTCGCATTTAGCCGGAACTGAGTGATTCGTGAGAATGCAGACCGAAGACCTCCACTTGGTAAAATTGTGGACTGTGGATTCTACCCCGCAGGAATGGAGGGGGGAAAATTGGAGCAAGCATCTCGCTCTTGGGTCCGCCGAGTATTGGAGTCTACCTTACCCGCACAAAAAGCTGCGCGTCAGATGCGGCGCGTGTTGAGAGCATGGGCACCTTGGAGGCAGAGTTTTGAAACTTCATTGCCAGGTTTACAAACGAGGCTAGAAACGTCAAACAAGCAGACATGACAGAGATGAATGAGAAGGGCCGGTATGACATGGGGAAAGATGACAACAAGAATGGTCCAGAGATCTACCCCACTCGTTGTGCGGCTTTGTACAAGTTCAAGTGCCATCCATACTTCAGACGAGTCTGGGTTGTTTAAGAGGTTAACATTTCATCGGATCTTGCGGTGCTTGTAGACAACCCGAAGGCTGTCGCTTTTGGATCCCTCGAAGCCGCCGCATACAGCCTCCAAGCTATGCTAGCCTTCAACACAGTCATTAGGACTCAGATGATGACTACGGACACACACTTATACAGAAACACTTTTAGAAGAGATTGGCTTGTTGCATGGCGAAATCATCTTCATCCGCAAACTCTTCTATTTTAGGCATCTGATGGCTGAAAAAAGAGTCTACTCCTCTCTTTTCCCTCCAACCGTCAGGAAAGACAGTCCCGGCCTCTTGGAGGCCACTATTTTTGCACGAGACTTTCAAGCTACTGACGGCAAAGACAACGTATATGCTTTGTGGAATCTAGCCCGGGATAATAAGGAACTCACATTCAAGTAAGGCTACAACAAAATCTCTTAGCAGGGTTTTCTAGGTTTTGCGACAGCCTGGTCCAAACGGCACGGAAGCCTCGACATAATCGCCACGTCAAAGCCTTGACATGACGAAGATGGCTTCTACAGTCTCGTGCCATCATGGCGTTCAGACTGGGCGGCCCCTGCGCTCGCTAGCTGCCTCGTTCAGGTTTGGTGGCACCTGCTTCGTTCAGGGATGGATGAAAGGGGAAATGCTGACCAAAACCGGAAACATACAATCTACGGCAGGGAGTTGGTTCACAGAAGAGGCCAAGAGCAATAGATTACAAGTTGACATCAGTTGAGCATTGAACACCCAAGTATTGAATGAGTCTCTGAAGCTACATAATGATTAGTGATACGGTTGCTTGGGGCCCTTTCGCTTTGCGGTACCACAATATCACCCCTCCAAACATCGACGTCGGAAGCAAACACCGTGTTTGAGCCTTTGTAGGGAATAAACAACGGGCTTTATCAGGTTGGGGTCCGAGTCCTGAAACCTTCATAGCATGTGACAAATCTTTGGGTGAACGCAGACAGCCTGGAGCTAGAAGACATTTACCTTTGAAAGGTTGGGAAGAACTGCCAGAAAATAATGCTGAGTATCGCCCAAAGTGGTCATATCCACACCTGCCTGGCTTAAAGTTTTGAGCTAAAGATTGACGCGCTTTTCGAATCGTACAGCAATCCATCTACTTCTGAGACTAAGTCGGACCGAGTTGGTTCATTCAAGCGTATCTTCATAATCTGTAAAACTTGCTTCTCGACACATTCAAGTTGGTACGCACGATGACTGTAGTGTTTGTAGGCCAGAGTCCGAGGTCAAGGAACACATCCATCCCTGCCAATGGCGCCGCAGCTCGCATGGAAAACATACCAAAGTTCAAAGCAAGAGCTCTTGTTGGTAGCTGAGAAAGGGATGTGTGACTAATATCACCCCTTAATGACGTGAAAGATTGAGGGTGATGTACCACTTAATGCTACATGTCAGGATGTAAGCTTTCTGAAATGGATTGTAAAGAAATATAAATGCATAGAATCTCGAATTCCAAGCCCGTTGCAATCTCGTCACTCACCACGACCACTTCTTTACCCGTACAGATTCATTTAATCATTCATCCAAATATCAGAAATGCGTAGCACATACTTCTTTACTCTACTTGCCGCTATCCCAGCCGCCATGGTAAGACTACCACCGCACAAGTTTGTAAAGATCAACATCACCAATCTGATATGAAATTTTAGGCGACTTCAATCGAGCCAAGAGGACCAGGCACCACTGCCTTTATCCCTTCATGGGAGTTCGAGCCGTTGCCAGGCGGAAAAGTCCACATCAATGGCACAGTCGAGGAAGCCCTCGCCCAGCTGAAGCAGATGAATCCCAATTACGAACCTCCAAACCCCGCACCTAGAACCTCTACTCGTTCCGTGTTTGCTTCGCTCCGAAGACGACAGCAAACCATCATCACCAAGGACAACGTGATCTGCAACAACTCTCCGCCCACCAACCACTTCCCCGTGGTCGCAGAGGGAGTGAAACATCTACGGAGCGTAAAGGGCCAGCCCCAGGCTAGCGGCGGCCCGGCGAACTGTGGTCGCGTCAGCTGCAGCTACGGCACGGCCATCTGGTTTTGCAACGATGTGAGTTTTTATTTCCTTTGGCGCACGAGATGAGTGACAGGGAGAAAAGGGAAAGAAGAGCAGCAGTTGTGATGTGCTATCCATTGATTCATGTTGGCTGACAACGTGCGGGCGGACCCGCAACCGGGACTTATAGAATACACACGCCATCACTCTCAACAGTTTCAAGGATATTGCATCGATGACGGCTCATATTTCTAAGTTTTGCGCTCCGAACTGGACAACGCCATTCAGCGGCCAAGCATTCCACCCCACGGCCAACTGGAACGTAGTTATTCACAGGTCTGGCTGCTAGGTGGGTGCCTAACGAACGGCTCCAAATTAATATTGAAATTGCCAGTAGGCAACAATAGACATAGAAGGCGCCTTCACTTAAGAGAGTCTGTCAAAATAAGCCAGAGAATAAGATTTTGGGCATCTGTTTAATATACCTATGCATACTTTGGTGTACCGATTCTCTGGGACGAAACCAATTACATTTACCAACGTGTAGCTCTTACATCAGCAGCACATGAGACTTTCTCTCAGCCACCGATCTTAGTATACATCAGGACTCGTATGAAAGTTTCTATATCTTCAACTCATCATTCATTCCTGAAATATGCTAGTTTATAACTGCATGTGACTATTTTTACATTAACCCGTGCTTTGCTCTCACTTCCTCTAAAAGACCATACACAAGCGACCCTTTAGCTGCTTAGACAAGTAGTGCTCGGCCATCTCGTTAGCTTGTTCTACACTGAACGTCTTTTCAACGTGCGTCTTGCAACCATTCTTCGCATGCAACTCAGTCATCTCCCTGCTCCGTTCAGGAGTGCAGATCAAAGCACCGCGGACAGTCTGCTCCTTGAAGTTCAAAGCGAAAGGATCGACTTCGAACGGTCCATCTGCAGGAAGGCCAACGTCAACCAGAAAACCACCCTTGCGGAGGAACTGCTGTCCAAACCGAACGAGCGATCTTGCCTCGGTCGTGATGATCACGCGGTCAACGCCTGGGTTGGTATCGTAGAATGAAGTTTGGAGCTCCTCGACAACCTTCTTCTGAGCCTCGTCGGTGTTGATAAGATACGTGCAGTCGGGCTTCAGGTGTGAGGGGACATCATTCGCCAGGTCGAGACCTTCCTGTCGGTTGTCGATGACGACGACCTTGTACCCCAACGCCTTGGCATACTGGACACAGAGGTGTCCTAGGCCGCCGACACCGATAATGGCAAGCCACTGGTCCTTCTGGCCCTGCGCGGCGCAGAGGGCGCCGTAGACCGTCGCGCCGGCGCAGAAGAGAGGGGCGGCCTCGGCCCAGGGGATGGACTGAGGGATCTTGGCCACGACGCGGGCGTCGGCCTTCATGTACTGCGCGAATCCGCCGTCGAGGGTAAGGCCCAACATGCCAACGAGGTTATCGCAGACCTGCTTCCCATGATTGCAGGAGTTACACTTGCCGCAGAAGCCGTAGGTATTGATGGAGCCAACGCGGTCGCCGATCTCGAGGCCCTGTTTGCCTGCTTCGGAACCGAGTTTGATAATGGTGCCGACGGGTTCGTGGGAGCCGACGAGGCCCGGTTTGGCGCCGGCAGAGGCGTAGACGCCTTGTTGAACTTGGAGATCCGTGTGGCAGTAGCCGGCGGCGGCGATCTTGATGAGGACGTCGTTTGGGCCGAGGTCGGTGGGGGTTTTCACGTCCTTGACCTTGTAACCTTTGTTGAAGTCTTTGATGGTTGCGGCGCGCATTTGCTGAGGGATCTGGTCTGCCATATTGCGAAGACGTCGAGCAAATGTATTGTAATTGAAAGGCTGATTTGACTTGGGGCAGGTTTTAGTTCGTTGTAGTCCAATTTAGTCTGAAAGTGATGAAGTAGAATCTGATGGGTATTTTGCTGTTGTTCATAGAATCTCTTTGGTATCGATGTCTACTCTCAACTTATAAGCTGGAGAAACAGTCGATACGCGCCCAACTTTTGTCTGTGACACGTCATAGTTGACGCTGCTTAGAAATGATGTAGGACGCAATAGCAGCGTCACAGGATCCAAGGCTTGTTACGTCAAGACAGGTACTTGTAGTTTGCTGGATTTTGCCGCCTCAAAATGCGGTAAAAGTGGCCCAGTCAGAAATACAGTGGATTTCTGTGGTTCGGGAACATCTCAGTTTTCGGGACCTCGATTCAACATTTGAGGTTTCGGAAATAATGAAAGTATCGCCGATTCACTCTCAGTTCTTGAATAAAAAGTACGCAGTTGATGTGCTAATAGGGTTGAATATTAATATCGCCACAGTTCTATACATGATGAGTAGGGGTAAAGTAGTAACACAACTATCATTGGGGCCGGAGAAGGTGGCAAAGCTAGAAACTGGTGTCCCGATTCCACTTGGTAAATCACTGCAAAATGACTAATTGTGCCCCATATGAATGAAACCAACCTTGAAATCATTGTTACTAATCTGTCTGAGCACGGTGGATGGCGGATTCACATTCTCGGTGTCGTAAGGCGAGCTAGATTTGCGGGCTCAACTCCACTAAGTCTTGTCGTGCCGGGCGGGACCCCGACATGCCTCCGCCATCGGGCCCATGACGGAGACCGATCCGGCCGAGTGACTTGGCGTCCTAAGCATACCAAGATTGTCTCACTGTGGTATGAACACTGCAAGATATGGTTCATTGGAGGTACAGTTCATGACTGCTACGTTTGATTGGTTTTACCACTGCTACCAGACCATTACGACCAGGTGCGCCTCGTCTGAATATTGGCCTGGCACGCTTAGGCTGGGTGGTAAATCATCTTAGTGTCCGCAGTGACGGCATCTACGATCTGGAATTAGTCGCCTTCATCATAATGGACTCTCATCAATTCTATCACGCAGATTCTCTGCCTCCAGTCCGGCAGACTGTCATTATACGCGGCCGGTGGTGCGGGCGAACAGCTGGCGTGGACAATGGTGATTTAGTAAACCTAGGAAGAGCATTGTCGGCTGACTTGTGAAGTAAAGTAGCGTGTAAAATGATTGGGCGACTGAAATCACTAGTGACTGTGGCTGCAGTATTTGCTGCAGCGGTTCTACTATGAGTGTATGGTAATTGCAAGGTGTGTTTTTCCACCTTGCAAAGCTGGGATCAACCTGAGTTTGTATATCCAAACTTGCAATATTGCCAAATCATTGGCTAGAACTGCTGTTTTGCCTTCAACTAAGTAGAGAAAACTCCGAGTATCAATTAGCGTCAAACGTTAAATTTCGCATTCGCTTTCCCCCTTTTAGAGTAAGGTAGAATATAAACTAAGCCTCACCCGCTCAGTCCGATCGCACAGATCAACGAAGAAATCGCCGAGGTAAGTAACCCCGATACTGTGTGGTCTTCAGAATAAAAGATGCGTAGTGTGATAGAAATATGTAGGATGTATACGCGATATCATTATTGTATGCGGAGGTTTGGCCCACGTATAGGGGCAACAGTAGCAACCAGCACACCCATCCATATAGACCGTGAAGCCTAACCTGATGTCGATTCACAAAGTGACGTAACTATAAGTTCCCGATTTGTACCTCGGTTGCGCTTGAATAAGACAGGTCCGAGAGGTGATCATCCAGCACGTAACATCGCACAAGGTTTTCAAAAATAGAGAAAAAACCTAAAGGAAGTGGCCTGGTTTTCAGTTTGTTCATCGGAATTTGGCCCTGGTCTCAGGAACTCTGATCTAATCGTCTCAGAGCTAGTAGGTCTTTGTCAAATATTTGAGGACCACTTATTCCACTCGTCTGGTGTCAATATCAGATATCTGTCCTTTTTGACCTGGGCCCAGAATCAGGACCAATGAATCGTATCTAATAGCTTTGAAAACAACACCTAAGACGACAAATTGCGTGGTCTAGATGAGTAGTGATTGACCCTTAGTGCCTTCTCAAGGACTGGCGCCGTGAGTCATCCAACCCGTTCACTTGTTGGCCTCTTACGCCAGCAACCTCCATGCATTATTCAACTCATATACCTTGTCTTTCTGTAGGCCAGACGGATTTGACCTTGTTTCGTTGGCTTATTAGTCTTGATTTGAACAGTCTCAGCACCTCTCAATTAGCCTCTCGGCATCTCTACCAAAGACTAGACGTACTACTCAAGCACGCGACTTCTGCCGCGAACGCAGCATCTAGTGCCTGATTGGATCAACAGCAACCGGGCAAGTAGGCAAAGAGTCATGTGCACACGTCATCGCCAACCCAAAGCCGAGGCACCAAACCTAAAGAGCCTGCAAGTTATGTTCCAAACAGCGGTGGCCCTGCTACTACTCGCTTGGACAACCGCAGGGTCATGCTCAAGAGTACCTTGCCGAGGTTAGACGGCTCGACTGTCCTTAATCCAGATGTCAACCTCATTCGGTCGTAAGGCTTCTTGGCACTGCTCGGAGCGCAAAAGGGGAGCAACGCAATTATTCATAAGTATCTCGGCTTTGACCACGAATCATATGCCCTTTTCAGTCTGCACGACGAGTCCCAATGGCCGGCGCACAATTCCGCCGCAACAACCGCGAAGAGGCAACGAGCGTCCCAACTAATGGACCTTGAGGCTTGCGTGCCTTACTCAGTTCTAAACTTCGGTATTCCTAGAGACCAGCCTCTTTCTTTGGTCTCCTTGTCTGAAAAAAGTACTACTGCAGTAAAATAGCGGATAAGACATCTTTGCGAACAGCCTACTCAATAGTTTTGCTTGGCCGTACGAAATCTTTAATTTACGCGACATGACGAGGATTCAACGCCCAGACAATCCTACTAGTAGCTTATATCGGAATGGAATAATCGCGCAGAAACACCTTGAAATTGAGCTATACTTACTGCTCTCCCTTCGATGTCACAGTACTTGTCTTTTTCTGTCTGTTCGTACGCCAGGCATAGTATTCTCCCCCGGTCATGACGGGGTACTTCATGGGATTCTCCTCGCTCACGCACGTTGGCACAGGCTCCAAGACCTTTTCTCTGTCAAACCCAAAGAAGAACGGAGCCGAGTACCTCTCCTTACCGCTCTTGTTAATGACCCGGTGAATCGTCGACACAAAGAAGTCGTTTGTTTGTCGCATGAAGCAATCGGCAATGTTGACGACGAAAGACCCTGGCATAGGATCCGCCTTGACCCAGTTGCCGGACTTGCTAAGAACCTCGAGGCCACCGGAGCTATCCTGAGTGACAATGGTGAAACACTCCACGTCAGTATGCGCGCCGATACCGTTCTGCTCGTCTACCGAGTGCTTCTGCTCCGGGTAGTGAAGAATGCGCATCCCCGCCTCCGGTCGCTTGACGTATTTGTCAAAATAATCTTCTGGCAGGTGGAGAGCGAGTGCAAAGATGCGAGTTAGCCGGCGCGAGAGCCGGAGGAGCTCCGTGTGATACGCGTAGAGGTTGTCCCGGAAACCAGGCAAGTCAGTAGGCCAGATGCTGACGGACTTCTCCGTCTTGTCCACCGCCTCGGGATCTTTCTCCGCGTCGTAGGCCCAGTTGAAAGCTTCACTCAAGTCTTTTAGAGTGTCAGTCGACATGCCAATCTCGTCATCGCAAGAATGATGTGGTTTTACCTTGATGCTTCCATCCGTTGCGGTTGTAGCATTCCATTGGATGGAAACCGACATACTCATTGGGCACGAGGCCTGTAAACACCTCCATCTTCTTCTCCACCGGCAAGTCAAAAAAGCGCTTGGCTTCCGCCATGGTTATGTCTGCCAAATTTTGGTCAATACCCTTGATCTGTGTTAGCTTATTTCCGACTTCTAACCGCCAGGGCTCATGCGCTCACGTGGTTGATCAAGTAGAAGAAACCAATGTTCCTGGAGGCCTCTCTAATTTCTTGGGCTACTGCCATGCGATCCTCTAATTCGTCGCTCCATATTCCTGACGCATCAATGACTGGAATCTTCTCCAGGCTTGTCGAGGTGTTTGAGTTGAAGCTGAAGACTGTTCCGTTGTGTAGGGTCACGGTTCTCGCCTTGGGCTCAGATACAGTAGTAGTTTCAGACATGATTGATTTCGGACTACCTGAGTGCTTGGTAGGTCAGAGTCAAAGTAGACTTCTCGTAAAAAACTCTGATGTGTGTGGGTTGATTGGCAACTTTGAATGATACAGCCGAATTGCCGTCAATAGTCAATCATTTTCAGCTTTGAACCCAACCCTTTAGACGGTACTGCAATCTTGAATAATTTAGATATGAAGGGTCGGAAGATTGCCCCATCCGTTGAGGATGAAGTGAACAACGCAAGCGTGAGCTCGTCGCTGCTCGGCTAGCACTTCCCGGGGCGGCATCTTATCGCGGGGAACGAGACGGATAAACTGCAAAACTGCTCAACTTGATGAGATCTCCTCTTACTGGACAGCAGCGGACTCTGTCAGATCTCAAATACACCACAAGTTCAACCTACCGAGGAGGAATACCCCGCTGTTATCTATCTGCATGGGATTACCAAAACCGCAGTGTTGCCGGCTTCTTATCGAGACGCCTCCAACAATGACAAGTTTACAAGCGAAATGATGAGGCTTCTTCCCATGAAACTTCTTGTCTAGCGCTTTGCAATCGATGCATATTCATCTACAATGTCAGGTACCCACGAAGTTTCGACACTTATATAACAATAGCTCCCCCAACTCATCCTATGTGGAGGACTCGCTATTATTGAAGCTTTTCTTGAGGTTGATAGTCTCAAGTCAGCCCAATTCTCTTCACTGACAAGCTAACGACAACAGCGTCTAGTTCATTGTGAAGCCGCTGTCTACTTTGGCGTGTAGAGGTTAATCGCGACATCGACGCCAATGTAGGCATCTATGTCAACAAAGATATTCGCCGTTGCCTCCATCCCGCCGAGCTTACAAACCTTGGAAGTTCGTAGGGCTATGGATGTTTACCATGTCTTTCAATGTTGAGGATGGGCAACGGGATCTTCCTTGATCTCCCTGGGACACAACGTCTTGGTAAAAGCTTTAGCCTTCATAACACCATTCCTTTTGACTGCTAGGCAAAAAAAGAAAAGCTCATGAAATCAAAGCAATCGATGACTGCAATCATTATCGCTCATACCTTCGTTCGATTTGTATGCGTAGCGGGACGTCATCCTGGCGCAAAGTGGCACATTGGTTTTCCGCTTTGGATGAAGCAGAACTAGGGTATCTGGGGGTTCTCTTTTTCCTATTGTAGGGCTTTTCTTGTATTTGAACAAGATTTGAGGCTGTTGACTAAACTCGCGTCCAGCCCATTCAAATCTTTCTATCCTTTGTATGGAGAGCCACCAACACGTGGTATGGAAGCTAATGCCTGAGGGTCCTTTTGGCCTGCATCTGGCCTTCGTACCTCCACTTGGATTACGAGCTCGTGAACGGGACGATGAAAGTCTATGACCTCGTCTCCTTCATTCTCTATTTTTTTCTCTGCCTGCCATTGATTTCGTTTAGCCTAGAAAGCCATCGCAAGCCCTTTCCCTTTGCCTCGACCACAGTGGCGAGCGACAGTCTTTTTTGTGCTGCTGATCTGGTCCACAGCTTGTGCCAGTGGTGGAGGTGCCCCTCTCGCGGACGTGATAAAGTTCTCGGGAATCAAGCCTGCGCGAGGGGGAGACTTGGACTTGGGCTTTTTGTAGCCGCGGCCACGGCAAACTTTGGAGGCATTGCCACGCATATGTGGTCCCAGTCCGACGACACTCGCTATGCGCGGAAGCCAGGGGATCAGGTCCTCGACCAGCTCATCATGGTGTCGCTACGAACCATCATCGTTGCCTGTATCGGTATCATCTGCACGTCGTGTGCAGCTACGCTCTACCCCGACAAAAGGGAAGCTGCTGTGGCAGCCGTATGCCTTCCTCGACGCCGTTCACGAGAACGAGGCTAATTCCGGGGCTCGAGCTGAGGTCGCGTTTGCTAACATCGCCTTCACGCTATCGCAGATTAGCAGGGTGGTAGCTTCCAACTGCGTAGTCGCGGGCATCGATCTAGCTACGCTGCTAGCGCGATGGTTCACGATCCGGTGCGGTGGATACTTCGCCATCGTCTTATGCTTCGTCATGTCACCCGTGGTCTCTGCTCAACAGCGCTGGCAATTTTGTGACTGTGGTCGGCAGCCTCAACGTCTTCCTCGGTCCGCTCATGGGAATCAAGTTTGTGCCGACTACGTACTCACCCGCAAGCGGGCCATCAAGCTCACCGACGTGTACGGCAACTCACCCGCGAGCATCTACTGGTATACCAGAGGTTGGAACTGGCGGGTGGCCGTTTCTTGGTTACTTGGCGCCTGTATGTTCCCGGGTTAGTGCAGAATGCCATGGCGCCGAGCGATATTTGGGCCCTGATGGACGAGGCTTAATCAGTTGCCCTGGTTAATTGGCTGCCTCGTATCATGCTCGCTTTATCTCGCATTGGGCCGTATCTGGCGTGTGCCTGGCAGACAAACAGTGGATGAACTGGACTGCTTTGGCACCTTTGGACATGTGTTCGTGGTCATATCGCGGGAGGTGGCTAAGCTAGACGCAAGCCTCATGGCCGGGTCGATATCGGAGGCTGTGGGTGAAGATTCAGGCGCGGGGCAAAAGATCCAGATCGTCTGCCGCCAGTGTAGCTCGTATTTATTGCCTATTGCGTCGGTCGACGCAGACCAGAACCCATAATCCTTTTGTCCTCCAAGCCACCGTACCAAATTGGAAAGCTGGCATCCAAATGTCTCACTTCATGAGCTCTGGCACTCTGCGCCCCATTCACCCATGTCATCTCTACGTGACATGATCCATGGCAAACCCCCCGACATTCCATCTGATCGTCGTCCATGCTTCGCGTAC
This sequence comes from Colletotrichum orchidophilum, assembly GCF_001831195.1. Lineage (NCBI taxonomy): Eukaryota > Fungi > Ascomycota > Sordariomycetes > Glomerellales > Glomerellaceae > Colletotrichum > Colletotrichum orchidophilum. The sequence continues at coordinate 49,167 of NW_019172961.1, forward strand.
CTGGAATTCAGCTTCGTCAGTGATAAGCCGTTTGCAACTTTGCATTGGAGGCTCGACAAACCTAAACCAGTCAGGACATCAGGCCAAAACAACCGAGTGAGGCTACAATAGGATCAATGCAAAAGTTATACACATACACGGGACAGTTGGAGCGGCACGTGAAAGGGTAGGGCCATGGATTCTGGACGATCGTCGCGTTTCTACGAATACAATGCCACATTTGCATTGGCTTATTCGGAACACGCGCCAGTGCCTCTTCTCCCATCCGGCAGCTACCTAACTCAAGCTTTGGGTCAGCTAATTCCACGTTTCATGGGGGGGCATCTTTGTCTAGATGCGGATAACGTATCTTCAGAATGGCGGGAGGAATTTCCCGTCAGTCAGACTTTCCGACATCATCAGTCGGCCCGTGGTCTCTGGGGTGTGGCGCCGATCCCAAAGCTTGACCCAGCTGCCGGTTGAAGGTCAATCTTCCTGTCCATCGTGCCATCCTCTTTAGCTCAAGCGGAATTTCCCCCGCATCTAGAACAAGAATGGTTCCGATCCTGGGGTGACCTCCTTTCATTAGCGTGCCGCTCCCACGGATTGCATGCCATCGAGGGCGGCCTACTCTGGGTTCCAAAACCTCCCCCCTTTTGTTCCTTGCTTGTTTGTTTCTTTTGCTCTTTTGCGATCTCTCCGATGCAGGAGTGGCAATAATCCAGGATAATACCCCAGATGTCGCGGCATGGTAGACGTTGATATCGACCCGAACCGACCTCGTCGTGTCCTCGCGGTCGCCATCTTTTGTCTCTGCCTGACCTGGATCGCAGTACCGTTGCGCATCTACTCGAGGCTTTTCCTGACCCGGGTCTTCACGCTCGATGACAAGCTCATATGCCTGGTTCAGGTCTCATTCACCGCGTACCTTCTCACGGAAATAGCGGCAGTCTTGTACGGATCTGGACGAGATGCTGTAGAGATTCTGCCAGAGGATAGGAGAATAGCTCTTCAGGTATGTGCAGGCGGGGTCCTTGTGCATTAGACAACAACCTCTGATTCGGCGTGATTTACGATGAACCAGAGGCTGATACTGTAGCTGCAGCTTTTCTTCGCCGGCGAAATCCTGTATCTGATAACCACTCTGTTCTTGAAAGTTTGCGTTGGTGTCCTGCTGCTCAGAATCGCCATTATACCGTTACACATCTGGACGCTTCGAATCCTTCTCTGCTCGACTCTCCTATTCGGGTCCCTGTACTTCTTTCTCATCATCCTCCAGTGCAGACCGATTCACGTATTCTGGGACGTGGGCCCTCGGACACCAGGCAGCTGCTTCGACACGGGTGTTGTGCTAGGAAGCACCTACACCCTCGCGATCTTGAACTGTCTTGCGGACTGGACTTTTGGTCTTTTACCATTGTTGATCGTCTGGTCCCTGCACATGCGCTTGAAGACAAAGCTACTGACCATTCTATTACTTGGCTTTGCATCCATGTACGTTGCTCTGACCCTTTCTGCTAACATCACCATTACAACAGGCTTACTGACAACTTCTGTTCTGTGTAGAGCAAGTATTGCTACCATTATTCGTGCAGTCACCATTCCGGGATTGCTAAGCCAAGAGAACTTTCTTCGTACGTCCTTCCTCCCTCTCCGGCCACCAATGGCGTTCTTTGGAGAGGCTTCGCAGTAGACCAATTGACACGCATATTAACTAACTGTTCAAAGGCGACACGGCATATCTATCCATCTGGAGCAACATCGAGCCCGGAATCGGCATAACAGCAGCTTGCGCACCAGCTTTATCGCCGCTTGTCAGACACATTCTCGGGAAGAGGCAGCGACAGGCATACGAAAGGGGCATCTGGCGAACACGAGAGCTTGCAACAATCACTAATAACACAATGACGCGGCCAGAACGAAGCGGGAGACCGCACGAGTTCCGGAGCGACGACTCATCCAAGGACGTGTTACGTCTGCGATTCGACGACTTCTCATACGAGTCCCGGATCTCCGGTCCACAGGCACCCACGCGGACGGCGCCGCCGCCACGGAGTCGGGCGTCGTGGGCGTACCCGCTACGACGCGGATCCGGGGCTGGCCCGGCCATCCGCACTGCCGACGCCACGCTCGCCACATCGACGGTCTCATCGGGCGGAGCAGCGGCCGAACCGCCCTCGTCGGGGATCATGAAGACGATGGAGTTCCAGCTGTCGTACGAGGCGAGGATGTGGACGAGACGGGGGCGGATGATTCCGCGGGACGAGAGCATGACGCTGCGGCCTTCGACGATTGCGGAGATGAGGAGGGTGACGAGCGGCGAGGTGCCGCTTCTTCATGGCGGTAGGTCACCGACTCTACAGGAATACGATGTCGAGGTTGGGTATACACGGTCGTCGTTTAGGCATTCATCACCGCCTGCGTCGCCGTGGGAGTGGGTGGGGGATTGTCAGTCGAGACCTGTTTCTATGAATGGGGCCAAATTTACGCCTGAAGGGACTCGTACGACTACAGCAGAGGAAAGGTAATCAAACAAAACATTCGGCGAGAGAGGTGGAAGTTTGGGCTGAAAGGTTGTATAATTCAACGTACATATAATAGGGTAAAACGGATGTTGTTCCTCACATACTTTCTAGTGAACGCGTAATCTTTGACATTGAAAACAACTGAATATTTTACTTTACCAGGGGAAGGGATGTGGAACCGGGGAGGTTTTTAATTGCACCATGGGTGTCGACAATTTCATCAATCAGCACCACCATGCTTAGATGAAAGGGCTTGCAAGAAGCAGTCCAGGGAGCAATGAGAGCAAGGGAGTAATAATGGATATCGAGGCACTTGCTGGGCTCTCTACGAGGGCATAGTCTTACAAAACATGGAGCAAATGTATCTCTCTTGCTGTTCCCCGAGCTCTTGTGCAAAGTGTATTCGCTTGAGCACCTGCAAGAGCGGCCGGAGTCGCTATCTGAAGCTGTCAGCGGTGGCTCTCTGGACGCGGGAGTATAGAATACCTTGATAGAAGTTGGGAGCATAGTGCGGCAATGGGGTAATTGAGGAGCTGGGATGATCGTTATGGTTGTTCATTTCGATTTCTATTGATGACAAAGGAGATGTAGTAGTCTATTACAGGTAGGTATCAACAATGGTAAGATGGATGTCGTCAACCTAGACACCGACCCAGATGCACCCATTCCTCGACTCCGTTACGATGCAACCCATGATGTTGACACTAGAAAAATGTTTCCTAAAAACGATAACAACAATCTCTCCAGTGGTATCTTTCTATTTCCTCTTCCCTAGCGGCGCGGTGGCCAAACAGCTTTAGAAGCAGAACACGGCATCAGACATCTTGGAGATGGCACCGGGCTTCTCAAAGCCCAGGTTCGTAAGCGACTTCTTCGCCGCGTTAACCATGCCGGGCGGACCGCAGAGCATGACGCGGGCCTCCGGCCCGGGGGCGGGGAACCGCTCGGCCATCATCTCCTGGGTGACGTAGCCGACGCCGTAGGTCCAGTTTTCTGGGGGCGAGTCGAGGAGGTAGTGCAGCTTAAAGTTCTTGGGGTACTTTCTCGCAAAGGCCTCGAGCTCGTCGCGCAGGAGGATGTCGGCCTCGGAGCGGTTGGCGTAGATGAGGCTGACCTCGGTGGTGTCGCGGTCGTCCTCGCAGATGGCGCGGATGAGCTGGTACATGGGCGTGATGCCGGTGCCGCCGGCGAGCATGCCAATCTTGGCGGCGAGGTTGGGCCGGTAGCGCATGGCGCCCTTGGGACCGCGGAACTGGACCTCGTCGCCGACCTCGAGGTGGGCGAGGTACTTGCCGGTGAGGAGGCCGTCTGGGTAGCAGCGGATGACGAGCTCGAGCTTGCCGAGGTCGGCGTTGTTGGAGGTGGGCGTGTAGGAGCGGCTGACGGACTTGCCGTCGATTTCGGCCTTGATGGCGACGTGCTGGCCGATGGGCAGGCCGAGGACCGTGGTCGGGGTGGGGAGCTCAAAGACGAAGCGGTAGACGTTGGGGGCGAGGAGGGTCTTTTCGACGAGCGGGAGCGGGTGGTAGGAGACGGGGTCGAGCCAGCCGCGCTGGTTGAGGGGGTTCGCCTTTGCGACCTTGGGGATCTTCTTGTGCGGGCGGTAGTGCATGGGCGTGAGCTCGTAGTGGAGGAGCTTGGAGGCTTCCTTTGCGGCGATGGAGCCGGCGACGGCGAAAAAGGCGGACGCGACGGCGAAGCCCTCCATGAAGCCGAAGCCGGTGCGCTTGGTGCGGGCGGCGCCGCCGAAGGAGAGCCATGCCGGGAGCTGGAGGTTGAGTCTCTGGATGGCGGCGATGGCGTCCTGGCCGGCCGGGGTGGAGGAGGCGTGGCGGGCGGCGACGGCACCGAGGCCGATGAAGAGGGCGGCGGCGGCGGCCTGGGATGCGACGCGGGCGGCTGAGCCGGAGCCGGAGGTCTGCTTCGCGGGGGTGGCCTTGGGCTGCAGGCGGACGGCCTTGGGAGCGGAGCGCTTGTCTACGCCCTTGAGCTTGCCGACCTTGAACTTGGCCATGATTTCGTAGGCATCTTCGGAGTGGCCCGCGTTGTCAAAGGCTTCCGAGGCATCGACGCCGGCGGCCTCGACGAGGACATCTGCGCCACCGGGGTGGTCGTGGAGGTATGTTGAGAGATCGTAGACTTTTTTGTTGCACCCGTTAGTTTACTGACATGACCTGTAGGTCAAATCTGCAGTAGGGGGTTTGGAAGGTAGATTTACCTTCACCGTGGATGACCATCCAGCAGTCGTTTTCTTCTCTGTGCGCGGCAACCTCCTTGGCCGTGAACTCAGGGCCTACTGTTGACTCTGTCGCCGCCATTGTGAATGTGTGTGTGTATTTGGTGGTGTGTGGGTATCTCTGAAAGATGGTCGAGACTCGAAAGGGGAAAGGGGAGCGGGGTGGGAAACAGTGTAACACTCTTAACGTCGTGTTGCGCTGATGATATAAAAGAGATTTTTACTATCTTATCTGAGGTAAGAAAAGGGAAGATCGTGTCGATTGTGATGTGTGGACAAGGTTACAACGAACAGGACCCCTTTGTCCTAAAGGGGGCCGGGCTTCGGAACGGGGGAAGTGCAGCGTTTCTATTTATCGAAAGATGGCGAGGCCATGGCGACATTGCAAAGGGAAAAAAGATGCCTAGGTACATCCACAATTTACAAGAGAATCCAGAATCGTCGTCAGAGCATACTTGGTACACCTCACTCTGCATTGGAGAGGAATTGAAAAAAAAAAAAAAAAAAAAAGAATAAGAAACAAGGGTAATGTCCGAAGGATGAAGATGCCGAGGTTCAAAGATAAAGTGTGGGCATCATCGGCGGCCAAACTTGAAAAAGCTAAGAGCATTGATTGAGCTTGGGAGTGAGCACAGATGGATCTGGAAAGATTCGGCCGGTGGTCGGCGGGTGGAGGGGCGCAACTGACAAAGCAGAGCGACGGGATTGGATGCCGGGGCCCGGCTCCACAACGGCGATGCGCCTCGGCGGTCCCGACGCGATGAGCGGGTGGATTTGCGTTAATGTTAATGCCTTGAATTTAGAGTATCCGCGAGTCGCTGTGTTTGTCGCAGACGGCAATTTGGCTTCAAAATAACGCGCTCTTACGTGTTGCGTGGGCAGAATTCATACAGAGTTGGCATGCGAAAACGACGAGGCAGACAAAAGGGCGGCAGACAAAAGAATGCGATTGTCAAAGCACGCCACCCCCAGAGTAACTAACACACCGGTAGAGGTGTACGGAGCAAAGCCAAAAGCATTAGGTAGGTATCCGTACTGCGTAGACTGCCGGGATGGGCCGCGGTTCAGGGTAGCAACATTGAGATTCGTGCCTGCACTGCTTCAGTAAATGCCGTCTCTGGTCTCAGGGGGACGACTGACGAGAATAACAGAGGCCCACAACCGGACGGTATCCGGAAGAAGACGGCCGGTGATTGGATGCATCATGCCATTTTGGACCCAAAGCTCGAAGCTCCGTGGTCCAATGAAAACGGGCGTTGATTACGTAGGTGGCACAAGCGAGCCGAGGCCACGGATTTCGGGGCCTGAGCGGCGACAAAACGGCGACAGAGCCTCGGTACGTACCCTGCGTCTGTTACGGTGCACCCCCACTCTGGCCCGCCCTCTGGCCCGCCCCCTGTGCACCCTGCAAAAAATTCTGCAGCTTCTTTTCGTGCCTCTCGTCTCTCGCACTCTGTATGCGATTTGGACGAATCCTATGCCCTGCTCTCAACACGAACTTCGGAAAAAGGAGCTTATCACATCACCTAAAACACCAAGTCCGGGCACACCCTGGCCCCTCACCTCGGCATCTGGACGCCTCTTGGCTCTAGCGCAGATCACCCTTGTTTAGCCCTATCGCCGCGCCTCAAACGTGCTCCAAATCTCCGATTTTTCTCTTCCATCCTCCTTCCACCAAACCTTCAGATTTCCGCTGTCATGATGCCAGAACCGCGGCTCTTCTCCGTCCGCCCCCACACCTTTTGACTCTGGACTCTGGACTCTGGACTCTGTTGCGCCGTCCCACGCCGGCCACGGAGCCGAGACTCGAATGGTGCCCGTCCCATTTGTTTTTCCCTTCGAGACTGTGATCTCGTGCCACGAGACGGCCCGCTGTTTCTTCGGACTTGAGCGCCCGCCCATGAAGTCATGGCAACAGTAACAGCTCCTACTGCCCCCCCTGGGTCAAGGGGACCATGAGATGAACCTCGGCAGGCCACTTTTTTCTCTGTCGTCACTCATGGGCCAGCTGTTTGGTCTGTGTGCCCACCGAAAGATTTGACATTGCCTAGGATCGGATTGGATAAGCTACGTATACTGCGATATGGCATGGATACGTACTGTTTTGATTGCCATCTTTTCTCTCTCTTATATATCGTGAACCGGTTGCTTCCCTCTCCACCTAGCATAGCCTTTGAGTTGGAAGATCCGTCTTATCAATTCTACTCCTTCATACGTCTTGTTGAATACAGGTGTTTCGAGAAATCTACATTCGTGCGCTTCGTCCTTTCGAATCACACATCGCATCACACACAATGTCTTCACAACGCTTCTACCTGTTGGGCGAAGACCCTTCAGTCACAACAGAGTTCGAGGTTCCCGCCTCAACAGATGAGGAGGGTCTTCAGCATCTCGCCGCCTCCCACTTTGCCGTCGTCGACCACAAGGGTAAGCACACTGCTCTACCTCATCAAACTGGACTGACACCAGACTAACACTGTTCAAGGCGTCGCCTTCGTCTCAGGAGATGAGGCTCTGACAACAGTCGCCGATGTGCTCGCCGCCGAAGGCCCCGTCGCCATCACCATCGACGGCCATGCCGTCCGCGAAGTCCCCGGGCCCTCGGGTCTGCCCTTCATCGGCAATTACTTTGAGGTCTATCCCGACCATCTCGGCAACCACCAGCGTCTCTTTGAAAAGTACGGCCCCCTATTCAAGACCAACAACATGGGTTCCGTCATCTACCACACCAACGACCCGGCCCTCGCCAATATCTTCTTCTCCGAGAGCGACTTCTTCACAAAGAATATCATCCCCGGCCACCCGCTCTACCCCATCAAGAACAAGGAATCCGGCGTTTTCCTCGGCGACACGGATACCCCCGAGTGGAAGGAGGTTCACAAGTTCCTCCCGCCCGCCTTCGGCCCCAAGGCCGTTCGCCACTATGCCCCGACCATGCAGGCCACCATTGAGGATTCCTTCAAGGTCTTTGACGAGCTCGACGAGAGGGAGGAGGCCTGGAACGTCTACCCCTACATGCTCAAGCTCGGCTCCCAGGCCGTCGGCAAGCTCGTTCTCGGCATGGACTTTAAGCACTTCACCGCCGTCGACGCCCCGCCCCACGAAATGGTCCTCCGCATCGCCCAGTCCCTCGAGCTCAACAAGAAGATCACCTCCATGGGCAGCTGGTACGCCTCCCTGCCCTTTGGCGATCCCCAGCGCCTCCGCGACGCCCGCGGCCGCATCATCGACATGATGAACGAGTCCATCAACAACGCCTCCAAGGGCACCGAAAACCTCGATCTGCAGGAGGCCGCCCTCCAGGCCGACAACATGGTCGACTACGTCCTCCGCGCCAGCGACAGCCGCGGCAACAAGCTCCCCAAGGACCGCATCATGGAGCCCCTCGTCGTCGCCACCGGCGCCGGCTTCACCACCACCTCGTCCCTCCTCTCCTGGCTCCTCTACGGCATCGTCGCCTACCCGGGCATGCAGGAGCGCCTCCTCCAGGAGCTCATCGACAACGGCTTCGACGAGAACACCCAAATCACCGCCGACCTCACCCAGAAGCTGACCTTCCTCGACAAGTACATCAAGGAGACCCAGCGCCGCCACAACCCCTCCTACCAGCCCGCCCGCACGTCAAAGGTGGACATGATCCTCCCCGGTGGTTACAAGCTGCCCAAGGATTCCATCTGCATCCCCGCCATCCACCACATCCACAATAACACCCTCGTCTGGGATAACCCGGCTCGCTTCGACCCGGACCGCTGGGACTCGGACAAGGTCAAGAACCGGCCCAACGCCTCGTACATCCCCTTCGCCACGGGCCCGCGCATGTGCATCGGCTTCAACTTTGCCCTGCAGGAGGTCAAGGTCTTCTTGCCCAAGCTCATCTACCGCTACAAGTTTAGCATGGCGCAGGAGGGTCCCGTCGAGTACGACCCCATGTTCCAGCTCATTCGGCCAAACAACCTGTACGTCCGCGCCGAGAAGCGGGTCAAGTGGCCCCCTAGGTCCGAGGCCTAACGTAGTGGTCGTCGCGAGTATGTAAAAAAAAGAAGTTGGAAATCGGTTGGGGATATAGAGTTCATTTGTACCATCATTGTCAGTAGTGTATACCCTGGAGCATTGCATGGCGTAGATATAGGGATTTTCGGGCAAATCTCATGACATAGACATAGATCTGGATTTGGATCTAGACTAATAACATGTTCTTTTTGAAACACTTTTGCACATTCGTTTTTGTATGCCAAAGTGCCCGTTGTGTGTACACACGTCTCCTAAGCTCTCAACAGTATGTCCTCTCTCTCTCACGCAAAATGCTGCGCCCCAAACTCACCATTCAAATCTACCTGCAACAACCTCTTGTCCTCAATCTCCCCCCTCCGCTCCCACAGCTCATCGACATCCCAGTTCGTCGTGACATACCGCCCATTCAGGAACCGCGCCCTCTCGGAGCACAGCCACACCACGGTACCGCCCACCAGCGCGGGGGTGTCGTGCGCAAAGGGGCGGAACCGGTCCACGGTCATGTCGGTGTGCACCATGCCCGGGTGTACCGAGACGGCGGTGACGTTGTCCGGGTTCTCGGCCGCGACGTGGGCCGCCAGCTGCTGCGTCGCGAGCTTGGCGAGGAAGTAGGCGCTCATTGAGGGCACGACCCAGTGGGATATCGTGGTGATGTTGATGATTGTGCCGTGAGCGGTCGGGGGCAGGGAGCGGAGGAAGTGGTGTGTTGGATAAAAGGTTCCGCTGATGTTGGTGGTCTGTTTTGTGTTGTGCCGGGGCTGTTATTGAATGCTGATCTTTCTTGAACCTCGAATGGGGAGGGGGAGAGGGGATTGGGGGGATCTACGCACCAGATCTTCCATCCAGAGTTTCGGATCGCTGACTTTGACAAGGTCCATTGCGTTTTGCACGGCTGCGTTGTTGACCAAGACGTCGGCGTGGCCGTAGGTCGCATTCACCTTTTCAAAGAGGGCCCTGATGCCGTCTTCGTCGGCCATGTTGACGGCGTAGACGAGCGTCTCGACACCGGGGTTGAGCTGCTTGACCTCGGCCGCGACAGCGTTGAGATTCTTCTCCGACCGGGCCACGAGGACGAGAGCTTTGGCTCCGGCTCTTGCGAATGCCGGTACGATTCCCTTTTGAAGCAGTGAGTTCGAAGTCTCTACCAGGAGCAAGAAGTACAAGGAGCAAGGAGAACAAGAAGAGAAAACAAACAACACAAAGCGTCGAGAATGGACAAGGACATACTCTGCCGCCGATGCCGCGGCTCGCGCCGGTGATGATGACGACCTTGCCAGCCAGCGAAAGCTCGGGCGATTCTGGGTTGATGGCTGGGTATTCGTCCCTATGAACATTCTTTGTGAACTGGAGGGCTTTGACGTAGAAGTCTGGTGGCAGAGAACCAGACGCCATTTTGAGCTGTTTTCTTTTTGAAGACGGAGTCGGCGAGAAAAGAGTTGAAATACTGTAGAACAACTAAAGTACTGAACGATTTCCAGAGTCACTCGAATTAGGATACAGAAAAGTAAAGTGTTCTTAATAACCAGAGACACTCAGAGATCATGGTGTTTTCCCTTGGCTAACGGATCGTCCAAGCTGATGTGGAGATAATTATAGCCGGTTCTCGCAGCTGCATATAAGCACTTGGAAGATGAGAAGTCCGGCGGACCTTAATTGGGGAAGTCTAATCATTTTCCCTAGTGGGTATTCCTACGTACTCTCTATGGTGCCAATCTGCGCTTACGACATGCATATGCGTCTATGCCCCCGGCCGGAATGTGCATAGCGCTGACCTCCAAAAGGTACTTGGAGAGTCAAAGACCAACCCTAGGTAAAATACCACGGCCACCGCCAACAACTCCTAAGCATCCTCTTGGAACCCGACCATCTTGCACGACTCCTTCCAAAGCCGCGCAGCCTTCTCCTCATCGTAAGCCCAGGGTGTATACCCGGTATTTGTTGGCGCCGGAGTATTTCCCAGCAGGACCGGGCCCGCCCTTCCCCTTCCCACTCTTTGCTCATGGCGGCAGGTTCTTGAGTGCGATTATGAGCCTGTTGAACATCTCCTCCCCCATGGCGGCCTTGACCGCCTCAATTTCGACCTTCTGAGACGACCCATGTTTATCAGGATAGCGCCCGGGTGGAGAGAGGTAGAATGCACAAGGCCAGCCCCGTAGCACCGCTCGACCTCGTTGAAGAAGCAAATATTTGCCGCCTTGGACTGGCCGTAGGCGGCGTACAGCTCAAACTTCCCCTACTCGCCAAAGTTGACGTCGTAGAAGCGGATGTTGCTGGCGCGGTGGGCCATGGACGAGACGGAGACGACGCGGGAGCAGGAGTCCGGGGTGGCTGCCGCGAGGAGGGTTGGCTTGAGGAGCTGGAAGAGGAAGAAGTGGGCCAGGTGGTTGGTGCCAATATGCCTTCTGTTTTGGTGCTGATCATGATGCCGGCGCTGCTGACGAGGATGTTCAGCTTACCGCTGCTCTTGGCGAGGTCGTTGAGGGACAATTCGACAACTTAAGAGCGTTCCGGAGGTTTCGGATTCCTTGGAAGCGGCGGTTATGTTGGCGATTGCTTTTTTTGCTCTTTTCGCGGCTCCGGACGTCCGAGAACACGGCGGCGCGCGTCTCATAGAGCACATGGAAGGTCTTGAGGCCAATGCCTTGGTTCGCGCCGGCCAAGAGGATCGTCTTGCCTGTGAGTTTACCACCGAGGTCTTTATCTTGGATTATTTGTAGAGCCGTAGGGCGAGCGTCGCCAGGTCCTCGAGGGTTCTCGAAAGCTTCAGCGTATCGGGACATTTCAAGTCTTTGACAAAAGCTTTCTCGGTCGTTGCTGAAAATATAAGAGTGAGGAGTGAGGACTTGCTGTTAACTTCAATACACATTGACGTTTTTGTCACAAGATTTTCGTTTATCTCGTTAATGATGTTAGAAGACTTGCCATTCTCAACATCTCCCCTTCTGGTCCGGCGTCTTTGCTGTCGCTCTGCGCATTTTGATACCGAACCCGACGAGACTGGCGACTTACACGCGAGAACCATCGACCGACCCCTAATGAACTCAATTCCGACTCCGCCAGCCCCAAGATAACGAAGTATTTGTGGAGCCATTATTGCAATGCTCGGGCGCCTATGCTTTCGTAGAGTTGGCACTAGCACTCGCGGCATAGGTCAACCTTGCGGGAAAGCCGTCGAACGCGAAGACTGATTTGGCGGAGTTTTTGGGCGGTTAGCGGCGGAATGGGACTCGGGATCTGGAGTAACCCAGGTTTTGTTATTAGCAGCTCGTCTCACGGGTTGCATAATCATAACGAGAAACCACAGATATCAAGAGCAAGTGACAGGATCCAGTGATCAAGGAACGCATTATACACTATTTGCTAACTCTATCTTTAGTCGGTAAAAGTTCTGGTGACCTTGTGCTGCATTTCGGTCTCCTTCGGATGCCCTATCCACCTGGAAATCCATGTATTATGGCCCTTTCATTGTCATTTTTTGAATCATTCCCGATACCACCCGTCTCTCATCTTCTTCCCCTCCCTTTGACGTGATGGTGGCCTTGTACCCGGTATGCCCACTCGGTAGACTTCAAAGAATACGAAGACCGAGTCCCTCTTCCCTGGCCAACGTCCCTGCCGTTACTCCAGGTTGGGTATTTCGGTTTCCATGAAGAAAGGCTGAGTAATGTGGAAAATAACGTTTTGAAAAATGCCGCCATGCCAATGAACACTCACAAAAGATGGCGACATAAGGCTTCACGGCGTACCAGATGAGTGTGCTGGCGAACTGCCGGTATATCTCTGGGCCATTTGCTAATTGGCGGACGTAGTAGAAGCGCACGCAGTCAGCTTGTGAGACTTGATCAGCTACTTAAGTTGCAAGGACTCGGCATTTTGCACACATTATCAATATTGCCAACTCACCGGCGACATAAAGTACTCCTAAAGCAAAGATGAAATGCTGCCGAAACTGCCCACTTCTGTCTCTATCATCTTATTTTGACAACCCCAAGAACGGGATGATGGGATCAATGGTTTCTATACCAGAGACAATCGCAGTCTCCAAAGCTCGACTAGTTTGTTGCACGAAACTTGTACAATAAGCAGGAGGTCTTTGCTTTATCTTCGCACTCCATTTCCGAAACTCACCAGCGCTTGCTTTGAACCATCTGTTTATTAGACATTGGTGGGTGCGGTGTCAACTGCTCATCAGCGTTCCCGGTGATCCGTAAACGATAGTTGGATTCCTGGAATTTCATTAGGTATCGTTCATCAACCGTTGTTGACCCAGCTGGAAGCGAGCTGTATGCTGTTCCGGATTTGACGGAGACTTTCCATGGTACATGAAAAACGCTGCGCCTACTGACAGCTATCTGATGCAGCCATTCGCCCGATAATCCTCAATCCCAACGCACATCCAAACTATATATATTCGTCATCACCGTAGCTTCGAACCCCTCCACAATCTTCGAAGAGGGCTTGAGTACGATGGCGAACCCGAGAACTACAAGTGCTTCCGGATAGTCACACGTTTCATTCGATGGCGTATCTCATGCATGTAAATAGTCAACAATGCCTGCAGTGGGCAGCGAAGAAAAGTATCAGATGAAGCGAGCTGTGTAAAGTTTCATGGCCACCAGAGCGCCTTTACAAATACGTGATGCACGGATCGACCAGCGAATCCCCAGCAGCTGCCAGCCTAGGCTATCAGTCTGTGCCGAGGCCCATACCAGTATCTACTGCAAACAAAGTTTCTCAAAACCAAAGCGCTATGGCGCCTGCTACCTCTTTCATCATCACCAACTACATACCCCACTGAGAAGAAAAGGTCAGCAGAATCTCACGATGCCTTCATCAACTTCATCAGGCGGACTCGGAAAGGGCAAAGTGACACTCAGCGGTGCGCAAGAGACCCTCCTCCTGACGCTCTTCGCCCGCGCCAAAGATGCCGAGTCCTCGCGGCCAATCCTGAACGACCAATACGCCCTCGACATCGTCTCTCAGATCAAAGACCAGGGGTATGACTTCAAACGCACTACGGCCGGCAGCCGCTCGACAAACATGTTTTCGAGCTCTGTCGCGATGCGCGCTCGCATGTTGGACATTTGCACCGAAAAATTCCTGAGGAAGAATCCCGGCCCAGCCACCGTCTTGCATCTGGCGTGCGGCATGGACTCGCGTAGTCTGCGGGTCAAGTGGCAGGGCGAGGGCCGCTTGTGGATTGATGCCGACAGGCAGGATGTGATTGAGCTTCGGCGGCAGGTCATGAGGGATCCGGATGGAGGCAAAGGGGAGTATCACCTGCTGGACCCGAATATCCACGAGGACGCGTGGCTCAGCAACTGCAAAGTCCCAACGGATCGACCGGTACTGATCCTCTTTGAGGGCCTGACGCCGTATCTCACCAGCGATGAGGTCTATGGTCTCCTGCGACGGATTGTGAACTACTTTCGGCAGCGCGGTGTTCACGGCGAGATTCGATTCGACGCTATCGGATCGTTCACGTATTACACTGCTAGCTTCTTCCTCAACTCCACTTTTAAGCTTATGGAAACGCAGTTCAATTTCTATCTGGACGACCCTAGGACGTTGGAGCAGAAGGTCCCCGGCCTCAGGTTTAAAGAGCGCATTTTTGGTACGCCGGATCTTTTGGTCATTGGATTCCTAGGCTGGGTGGTCGGGTTCCTTGGATGGATTGCCGACCTCCTTGGGGTTACACCTCGTATTGGAGGAGGCTACGGGTACGAGTTCTGAGCAATTAGTCGGATAACGATCACCGCATTCATCTTCAAGGCTAGGCGGATTTGAAGGATGAGCTATTGATTCACACGTGCCAACGATGTTTCACGTGTATTCGGATAGTGTAGGAAGCTAAGTTATCTGAAATGTATCACCGATTTATTTTTCCAAGCCTTAAAACTTGGTATGAATCACCAAAGGCGCTTCTATTTGCTTGCGCTATTCATTCAAGTAGCGAAGACGCGGTGCGTCATGTTGACGTCGCTTCGATACGGTTGGCCTTCTAATTTGAGTGACGGCTTAAGAGGCTGTCGCTGCCACACTACGCAAGTCAAAATGTAATGTCAGATAGACCGGTTCACATTCTTCTGACAACGCTGTTCCGTCGTCTACTAAAATCCCAGCAAAATTCAACGATATATGGCTGAGTAGAGCATCATCGTCAGACCTTCGACTAAGCAGCTTTGAGCTTGCTTGCTTATTTGGAAAGCCATCATCCCTTGCCCCCGATTGTTCACTTCCACCTTGGTATCATTTCAAAATCTCACATACCGCTTCTCGCTCAAAAGAACCTGCACAGCGCAAGCCGCAATCGTCCACACCCCGAGGATAAAATTACTCTTATGTATGCCTCCTCCGCTTGCTGGTCGATCCGAGTCGAAGTGCGCGAGCTGTGCTGCGAAGGATGCCGTCCATATTCCCATCCAACTGAACCAAAGCCACAGAGAACCGAATCTCAGGAGATATAGAGGCATACACATGACGATGGGACTAACCAAGACTACAAGGAATCGGTGGAAATGGCGCCCTCCAACTGTGTAAAATGAGTTGACGTTGATCTTCTGGTCGTCGACGACGTCCTGGTAACTGTACGCCGTGTTGAGGTAAATGATCCAGAAGAACACCATGAAACAGAGCGGCAGACAATAGCCGATACTGTCGCCAATCGATTCGTATCGACCGTGAATCGCGGATCGCCCTAGAACTGCGGGCCATGCGACCGTGAAGCCCAAGATATACTGTGGATAAATGCGAAGCTTCAGGGCCATAGGTCGCTTGCCATAAGGGTACAAAACCGAGGCCAGTACCACTGGAAACATGTGTTGAAACCTAACGATGCATGTTAGAAAATCTGACTGCAGCATTCATTCGATTTTGGGAAGTCTGGGTGGCCATACACATCCTTTCCGTTGAGCATACTGTGGACAATAGACAAAGATACAAGCAGCTGGAGCACCATCCACAGCATGGCATCCGTAGTGGTTACTGTGCCGGCGGCGAGAGGACGGTCTTTAGTTCGAGTGACCTTGGCATCAATGTCTCGGTCTACCCAGTCATTCCAGACCATGCCGGCGCCGCAAAACAGGTACGCCGCGGCGAAGCATAGTGCAGCCTGTCGGAAGACAAAGGCAGGCTGTATGTTGCTACTGGGATCGACAAGTTCGGAAGCTCCAGCCAACAAAACCGACCATACTATACCGATGTGAGCGTTACAGTTTTAATTCCTAGAAGACCAATGACTAACCTCCAGCAAAAGTAGTGAAGAGAGGGTTGTACTTGTTGAACCGTGACAGAGTTACCAAGTGCCAAAATAAGGTAACCTTCTCCGGCTTAGGCTTTCCTGTGTATATTTCTTTGCAATGTTTCGTGGACTGCTCCAGCCGATATAATGCGATAGCATGTGAGATACTCTGGTACAACATGTCGACTCGGAAATGATGACGGCGACAATTGTGGTTGGGCTTGTGGTTTGGCAAAAAGGCGTTTAAACGAGGAACACACGTTCGAAGAAGCGGACCGAACGCGCATGTGTTTTTAAACCTCCCGTTCTTTAATCCATCCCCTCCCCCCAGCCTTTTTCAGCTGTAAACGCGCAGCATCCGCCTTGATATTCACCCGAAAAAGGACCACAAGCTCCGCGTGTGCGCGCGTGTGCGTCGGTTTCAGATGTGACGTAGTTTGTGCTGTTGAGTTCGTTCTTGCAGGGAAGTTGCCGAATAGCTTTTGCCGAGGCAAGGAGGTTCACACGTCTCGGCGTGTATGGCATTGATCAGGACATCTTAGCACTGTCCGTGTGGTTGTAGGAGAACCCAGTCTGCATGACCTGCCCAACAACATATTCAGCCCAAAGCTTCCAAACGGGAAGCTCTCTACGAGATCAACGTAGTATCTTTGGCGGGAAAGACTTGTCCACTAGCCTCCATGCCAATTATCCAGCAAGCTTCCGAACAGAAATAATGCTGCTTTTCATGTTCTCAACGTTGACGATAAAACCATGATTGAATACATCTACACAGTACGGACTTGAGACGCTTCGGTTCGTCTGAATCCTAGAACAGCCCAAGTCTCCGCAAGACCGTGCGCCAGCTGGAAAGCTGCTCAACGAGCTTAGCCCATCTAACGTTTCCTTGTGGATATTCTGCTGCTCATCTGTGGCGCCTTCCACGACTGAACATGGTGAAGCTGGATAGTCGAGGGATATTCGTTGCATGAAAAGAACAAGTGGATGTGTACCATGCTCGTCCATCGAACCGGCACTGAGAAGGCCAAATCACTGTCATACACGTAGTCCGACGAGCTAACAGTATCCTGGTCCGTGCCATCCAGTTCGCGACACATATAAGCATGGCGCCTCATTCTCAGCCGATCGTCGATGGGCAGGTGTCCTGGTTCACCCTTGAAATCATCGCTAATTGAGTTGATAAAGTTGTACAAGTCACATCATGGTTGTGAAAGCTATGCTGACGTGTTTTATTGTGGACAGCTCTGATCGTTTCCACATATAGAGAATGCGAGCTCCAGGGTCCACTTTAAGCCCAAATTAGGGGTTGACAATTAGGAACATGCCTGTTCATGAGACTGTTAAACAGTGCCTCCGGCTGGCTTCGTCATCCACTAACGTGTAAGAGGTAGGATGTCAACTGTGAGGCTACTAGGATGGGGCTTTTCTCGAATTTCCTGGTGCGCACCTCAAATTCATGCCATGTGGATAGTGTTTGGCTACGCTCTTGGCACGAGGTCATGTTAGGCATGAGGCAGTTCACGTGACAGCCACCAGCATCTTTGATAGATTCCGAAGAAGTATGGTTCGGGTAGACTGTTACGGTGGCTCGTATCCACGGTGAGACCCAAGTTCCAAGTTGAGCATTCGCATACTATTTGATCTGCCTGCCATTGCCTAGTTCTCGCCACGACTCGAATGAAAATTCTGTAGAAACGGGGATTGCAGCGGCTATTCAGGATGAGCCGGAGCCGGAGCCTTGATCAGTTATAAAGGTTCCAAAACATGGAGACTCGAGGAGCAGGCCAAGCCAAGAAGCTCATCGAACCGCAAATACGATCATGAAATGGTAATAATGATGCAAGATGTGCGGATAAAAATGGTAGAGAGGTAGCTGATCAAGATAAAGCTACATTCTATGGGCTGTTACAAGACTCAGTTCTCCGGTATTTCCACAGAATTCGTAGTCTCATCCTGACTATGGCAGAATGCTATAGCCCGGATCAACGAAAATTGATGATGTGTCTCTTGCCATGGCGTGGATAATCGCGTTTACGCCAAGAAACAATTGCCTTTAAATTGACAATGAGGTGTCGATCGAGTTTAGTGCAAGGCTGCAATGCTGCATTCCAACTTCTGGTGAATTCGGAAATGATATTACTGGCAATTATATAAAGGCACGACGTAGCAAAACAAATGCTATTCAGTATATCTAGCCTGAAAAAACTTCATGGTGTACTTCTGATGTCCCGGAGGAACCTTCCAGTTAGATTTATACCTCTGAAAGCACTCTTTATTGGCACATGATTTGAACTGACTGCCATTCTGACAGCATAGCCCACGTCTAACAAGAACTCCAATTTGGCATACTGGCATCCCTCTGCTCAAACAAGTACAACTTCTTCTCAATGGGAAGATTAACACACCAGCGCAGTTTCTTCACAATGTGCATTAATCAAACAACCGTTTCCTTGCTCAGAGCGCAGCTAGTGGCTGTCGGGGATGTTGCTAACTAGCTTCTACTTCACTGCATAGCCCTCAAGGCGTCTTGAAATGCATGGAAGTGTCTTTGGTTATCAAACATTTGACGGCAATTCTATATTGAGAGAAAACATGTTCTAGCAGATGCGGGGTGTCCTACATGTATTCTAGTTCTTGTGCTGCGATTTAGATGCTCTTTGTCTCTTGCGCTTCATCTCTTCTCTGGGCCTGCGTCAGGTTCTTACTGAATACCTAAGACGGTCTACCATAAAGCTTCTGAGGTTAAGAGTCGCGTCGAGTTTGGCAATATTATACGGATTCAATCAGGGAGCTAGTAACATCAACATCATGTGGTCTCCTTGCGGGGAGTATGCCAATCATCCGCAAGTCATCATCCTTTCCACCCACAATGTCGTGTTCACGTCAGGACTCAGGAGAAGCTAAATCCGCCAGAATTCCTGGGCGGTGGAACGGAAATCATGTTATAATAGCCGAAATGGCGGTATTCCTCTGTAAGCTGATTGCCGACTGTCTTGACTGCAACTTGTTCGCGTGTTCCCGGCTCTTCCATCATTTCATCCTCGGCATCAACAAGATGCCTTCAAAGTTTTGTTCTACTAGTGGATACAAGGGCATGCTCGATTGAAACTTGTATGTTTTCAAGCACATTGTTCTATCTTCACCGTCATGTCTGCGCCAAGTCGTGAAGCGTTCTGCCCACAAGAAATCCGTCAGGTTTACATCCCAATCGGAACCCCCCCTCCGTGAAAGACGCTACCTACTAAACCAATCCGGCATCGCAAAGGTCAGCATCTCCTAGCCAGACTCCATCGTCAAATCCTTTCTTGGCGGCATCTTCATCTCCCTCGGCCTCCTTTTCAATCTCGTCATCGCAGGTGACGCACCCAGCCTTCGGACTTCGAACCCTTCCCTGGCCACGATGTTTTCGGCAAAGACACGTTGTTCAAAATTGTGGGTATTTGGCTGCCCATTTGGACATTGTAAGTGCAAGACAAGCTTCATTGTCTTCAAGGTATTGAAGAATCTATCAACAGGCTAATTATTGAATCTCTAGTGTCTCCTTGGGATATCAGAAACTCCACTGCGAGATTCCTTCTATTGCCTATCGACTTGTTCTTGTGGGAATATTCCTCTACCAATCCGTGATACCGGGCACACTGGGCATCATCGTTAGGGGAGGGGGGTAGAGTGATGGCGGGCTCAGTACTAGGGTCCCTGTAGGGAAGGGATGCCGACTTGGTTGGTAGGAAAAGCTGTCCGCAAAACGGAGAGCAGTAAACAGTTGCTTGGATCGTTGAATTCGGGCCCCGTCAGATAATTGAAGGAAGGGAGAGTGAGGAAACCATCGCCGCGGAGGGCACCAGCGGCGACGGAGTGAGACGCGAAAGAGGCGCAGACATGGTTTAGCAACAGCACATCAACGACATGACAGAGACCACCTAGGCGCCCATCGTTCTCAAGGCACGTTATTCGTCCGAAAACACCCAGAGCGTCTGCCAGTCTGCCTAACGCAGAGGTAATGCAGCTTTGTGGATTTAAAGTTTCTTCTTCTACTGTTAAAACTGCTGCCTATATTAAGTGGACTTCAAGGCATGATTCGCGTCGCCCGAGTGCAATGAAGGCCTGCACTACGGTTCCCCTTTCGGACAGTTGCGAGGGAACCAATCAATAGTGGTCAAGTGGATAGTGTCCTGTAAGTGCTCCCTGCCTTGACCCTCCGTCTCGCTTTCTTGCTTTTAGGCTACCAGGGGCCTTGGGTGATGGAGACCGAAATCTACCAATGCCTTGCTTGACTTCGTGAGAATCATATGACAATCCGATACAGAAAGTCTCCAAATTGGGCCCTTGTTGATACATCTGCCTGTCTACACACCTAATCACACATCTACCTGACCTTCCTATCCTACGCTGACCTCGCCGGCCTTGGCCCTCCCTTGAGCGAATTCGGCTTTGGCTTCTACTGCTGGGATCCAGTCTCCGAAGACTCCCCTTCTTTCTCCACCTTTTCCGTATTCTTTTTCTCAATAGTGGTCTGTTTCTCCCACATGGCA
Organism: Colletotrichum orchidophilum; assembly: GCF_001831195.1. Classification (NCBI taxonomy): domain Eukaryota; kingdom Fungi; phylum Ascomycota; class Sordariomycetes; order Glomerellales; family Glomerellaceae; genus Colletotrichum; species Colletotrichum orchidophilum. The sequence continues at coordinate 69,690 of NW_019172961.1, forward strand.
TGATACCGGCCTCCGAGCGCCAACAACTCGGCGTGCGTACCACGCTCAACGACAATTCCCTTATGAAGCACCACAATCTGGTCAGATGTAGTGATGGTGGAAAGCCGATGGGCAATGGTGATCGTCGTGCGTCCCGCAGTGACACGCTCGAGAGCGTCTTGAATCTGCCTCTCAGTGTGCGAATCCAAAGATGCAGTGGCCTCGTCGAGCAGCAAGATGCGGGCATCCTTGAGAATCGCTCTCGCGATAGCAATCCTCTGCCGCTCACCTCCGGATAACTTGAGGCCACGTTCTCCAACCTTTGTATCGTACCCGTCTGGGAATGCGAGAATGCGATCGTGAATGTTGGCGGCCTTGCAAGCCTCGTACACGTCGGCCTGCGAAGCATTTCGGTCGGCGTAGAGTAAATTGTACATGATGGTCGCGTTGAAGAGCACCGTGTCCTGCGGCACAACACCAATATTCTTCCGCAGGCTGTCAAGCTTCAGATCTTTCAAGTCGTGACCGTCGACAGTGATTGACCCTTCATTGATGTCGTAGAAGCGGAAGAGAAGCTTCAGGCAGGTTGACTTGCCACTACCAGATTCTCCGACAATGGCGGTTTTGGTGCCCGGCGCAACAGTGAAGCTGACGCCGTCGATCGCGGGCTCGCCCTTCTTGCTCTGATAAGAGAATTTGACTTTATTGAAGGCAACCTCGCCCTTGACGGGAGGTAGCGTGACGGCATCTGGCTTCTCCACGATGCCAGATGTTTCTTTGAACTGTACAAGGTCAGTATTCTAGAGTCTGTGTCTTGTCAAAAGATGAAGTACCCACCAGCTCAAGCATTCGCTCTGCCTCAATGAGATTGTTTTGCAGCATGGTATAGTAAGTCCCGAAAAAGTTGAGGGGGCCTTGCAATTGCACAAAGTAGTTGATCAAACTGACGAAATCGCCGACACTCTGCTCGCCCTTGGAAATCTTGTAGGCAGAGACTGCAACAAGCAAAGCGGTGCCAAGGGAGAAGATTGAGCTCTGTGTGAGATTAAGGAAGTTGAGGGACCACTGCACCAGTCGTTCCGCCCTTTGGTATACGACCACATGCTCCTTGAACCTCTCAGTTTCGGGCACGACTGCGCAATTGTGCTGCACCGTCTCATAAGCCATGATGGCGTCAGTCTTGGTGGCTTCCATCTCGCGGTTCTTGGTTGCCATATCCCTTCTTTGCTTGCCACGATATTTGGCCACATAGATGGTCAGGAAGATATACGACCACATAATGAAGAAGACGATGATGGTGTAGAAGGCGTCATACTTGGCAAAGAAGACGACGCCAGCGACAAAGATGTCGAACACCATTGGGAAAACCTGGAAACAGAAATTCTCCAGAAACGTGTTCATGGCGGACCCTCGGCTAAGCGCACTGGTGACCTCTCCAATCTTCTTGTTTAAATGGAATTCCAGGGAAAGTCCCAGCACATGTTCAAACGCAGCACATGAGAGTCTGCGAAACAGTGACTGAGATACCGGGATCCAAAGAACTGATCTCGCGGCGCCCAGAATGCCCTGATTGCCTTGAAGAGCACGGTAGACGACGTAGAGGATGATTTGTTTGTAAGGAATAGTGCCATAGCCGAGCGAGTCGACGAGAGTTCCGAGCTGAATTGGCGCCAAGACATTGATAGTTCGCTGACCAACTAGAAGTATGATGCAAATGACCACAATTCCCTGGTAGATAGGAGAGTCTTTGGGCCTGGTACAAAGTCAGTTGGCAAAATTCTTTGAAGCAATTGGGATCAGGGCCACTATACCAGAGGTACGGGAACAGGACCCGGAAGCCAGCAAAGTAGTCAAGCCACCCCGTGCCAGAGACCTGAGTTCTGGCAGGAGGCTTGTGAGCAGTAGGCCCGCGGGGATGGGCGCCGCCGTAGTTGTGAGATGCTCCATTTCCATTCCCACTTCCATTTCCAAGAAGGGACTGTCTTTCCTCGGGGTCCGACTTGGGTTGCAGGGGCTTTAGCTTGTAGTCCCTCAGGATGAGGCAGACCATCATAGCCACCAACACAACGATTCTGACAGCCGCCACGATATCCAGGACATCGAGGAGGCCATTGTGAACGCGGAAAGAGTTCTTCTCGGAAGAAAAGACAGCTGCGATGAAGGCTTCAAAGAGCGCACCCACGATCCATGCATAAAAATGCGCCGATGTTGGCGTCCAAGGGCCTTCAGGGTCAGGAAGTAGACCGGCTAGGTAGTACAGCAAGACGGCGACGTATGATGCCTACCGTATGCAAATGTCAACACTCTCGAATCATCGGAGTCTCACATTCAGGTATACTGTAGAACCCACTCACCAAGTAAGCGCTGAACGGGAAGACGACCTTGCCAGCCCCATCGTATTGGCCAGCAATCGCGCCGTGAACGGCAATGATGATGGTAGCAAGCTGAAAATCTGTGTGAGCTTTGAGGGCGCCTCGTGTTCCGAAAAGATGTTTCCCAGACTCACGAATAAGAGAGACAGAATGGACTGAAAGCTCCGGATTATCCGGGCGTACAATCGCGAAGCTTTCTTCTGCTCATCGTCGGTCGCGGTCTGACGCGTGACGCCATGGCGATCTCGGTAGAATTGGTAGGACTGGGCCGCGAGTAGAGTGACAAAGAGGCCGCAGGGATAGAGATAGAAGGCAACCTCCAGTCCCAGCAGAGTCCCCGCCATGAGTTTAGCCGTATTAGTTAGTTTGAGGGTGTGTTGAACGAGGGCAAATTCATGATGGCAGTTGGGATGATGTCAGCTCCCGAGTCCCGACGGACCTCCCTGGCGCGAACCAGGTGCACGGACAGTAAGCGACGGGAGTTCCTCGGGCGTTGCAGGAGGCAATGGGGCACGTGCCATGGCGTCTTCGAGCACGAGCTGCCCGACCTTGCCTTAGTCAGCTTACTGCACAGTCAGCGCCGCCTAGGTAGGTAGCTTCCACAGCCACTGGCCTCAGCTGTGGTCGGCTCCAACAACCCCTTCGACCCCCCTCCCCCGGGGCGCATATTTCGTCAGACACCTTAGGTTCACAAAGGGTCCGCCTCCGGCCAATCTCTCGCCAGTTACTCTCGAGTCTATGAATCAGCGCCTGAATCATCTCCCATCCCATCTTTTTATCCTACCAATGTCGCCGTCCTTTGGGTTACGAGATGTGCCCCAAGCGAGCCGATTTTCCGTCAGGCTAATGCAGCAAGGCCTCCCTGACCTATCCAACTTGTTCGAGGTAGCCAGAGCCGATCTCTTTGACCCAAGGCCAAAACAGGGCGATCCCCACGCCGTCTCGTGTCCACAATATGAGATTACAGTCCGGGGCTGTGCCCGAGTTCCCCACGGTGGGTGATCGCCCTGATCGCCCTGACAGCAGTTGCCAGGAGCTCTAGAATCCTTGGCATCGCGTCTTTCAGGCAAGATGTCGGGACAGCCCGCACAAGGCGACAAACCAGGTACGTTTCGATGTCTTGGCATTGAGCTAGCCGCAAGGGAGCGCACCATCGCTTTCTTCCGACACAAATCCAAATCCCCATGTATTCTATTTCAAGCCCCTGACGATCTGCCAGAAGAGGACAAGAGGATGCTTAGTCGGTGATTTAGTCGCCCCTAACCCAGAAACCGCTCGCTTAAAGCCTAGGTGCCGGGTGCCGAAAACCGATTTCATCCTAGGTCAACCATGGCTACAGCGGCATGCCCGTGGTGCCGTGTTGCCTTGGAGAGAAACACCCCGCATGCTCATGCCTTTGTTCCATATTTGTAACGCGAACCAAACCAAGCGTTACAAGCCAAAGCGGGTTGGACGGCAACTTTACGAGCCCCTTCATTGGGCCGCTGACGTCTCCAGGGATACATGGTCCAGAGACTTCAGACGCGTACCTGGTCAGACGTCGTGGTGCCAGGAGCTAGGGCTGGAACGACACATGTCGGTGGCCTCTACAATGTAGACTTTGGCAAAGTGTCTGAAGACTGCCGGCGCCCGAGCCCCAGGCCCGAGAGGGTCCCTTTTGTAAAAGACGGGTCCCGCGGCCAGGACTAATACACATTCAGGCCGGGCGAACATGACATGGACGCCACGCCTCGACATTGAGCCATCGAAACGGTGAGCACAGCCGTTCGCCCTAAACAAAGGAGGCGCTCATTTCGTGCCCTCTCTGGGGCTGACGCAGCTTCGCTCATGTTCAAGCTCCAGAACTGCATTTCCTTTTCTTTTTATCAGTCTCTGTTTCGGATCTTCCTTTGCCCATTCGTGTTCACCGTTCATTGTTTCTCTCTTTGTCCCCCGAGGATGCATGTTTGCTAAATACCCTCGTCCTTGACGTTTGAATAGCGCTTTTCTCCCTTTTTTTCTCTCTCCTTCTTTCTCCTTGCTTGCCACCTCCTGTAGGAGTGAGTGGCTTCGTACATACCCAAACATCATGGCGGACCTCACAACGAGCCTGGCTGCCCGGTCACTGCCCAAGATCGAGACGATACAGAACGGACCAATATCGGGTCTCCAGTCATATGGATCGCTACTACTCGTCTCCAGCGTCATCGTCATTGTTCTGATTGCCAACATCCTCGAGCGATGGCTGCTGGAAAGAGTGTACGGCGAGGTATACGCAGTCTTGATGCGTCCCGAGAACGAAAAGCGACGGCGATCCTTCACCTACTACCACATTGGCGCCATCATCATGCTCACCCTCTTGTGCATCGGTGTTTACCCTGTGATGCACTTTCTCATCGGATCCGCCGACTTATCAACGGACGTGGTTCCAGGACCGGGGAGGCGTATCAGAGTCGGCGATCTGTTGTTCACGGTTTCGCAGACGTACAGCGCCTACTACGTCTTTGAGCTCTGCTACCGCACGCAATTTGCGAGTCCTCTCAGTATCGCGCATCACATTGGACTTTTGGCCATCACGCAGACCGCCCTCTCCCTCTTTGGAAACACCGAGAGACACCCCGAAGCAACGATCGAGTTCTACATGTGCATGGTATGGGGTATGTTGATAGCAAATTCCGACTCCTATGTGACTTGCAAACACGTGTAATTGACTCTTCGACACAGGCGCTTTCGACGTTGTAGTAGAACTGCCCATCTATCTTTCCATGATCATCTGGCGACTCAAGCGCGGCGACCATCGTTTGTTGTCCTACATTGCCTCCGCCTGCACCGTGTGGGTTCTCGTTGGCGCTATCTCAGAGACCGCGGTTACGATCTACCTCTTGCACAGGTCTTGGAACCGCTGGGGTCGTGTATGGAGAGTGGTCACTCCGGTCATCTTCTCGCTGTGGATAACAACTCAGCTCTACGGTGCCTCGAGGCTTTTTGCTATGGCTCGGTCGGAGAAATGGAAGGCCAGCAAGCGATCACCAGAACAAGGTGCTGTGGAGCCCATCGCCGAGCGACCAGGGACGATGGAGGATGGAGAAATCCCCGGCCAAGAAGAATCCAAGAGCAAAGCGGTGTAAAGGTTCAACAAAAGTTCATTATTAAAGGATGCCACCTACTCGACTCGTACCAGAAACCCCATCATCATCATCGAATAATTCGGATACTACTTTCTTTCAAGATACGCCATGGCCCCCGGCGTCAAGTTCGGCACGACGGTGCCTGCGAAACATACTCTACGGACATTATTCACCAACTACCAAGCCTGACAAACACTTGATACCAACCATGACAGGAGGAAGGCAAGTCGAAATTGCCCATGTCCGAAAGGTGCGCGTTGGCCTGGGGCCAGCGGTCCTTTTATTTACCTATCAATGCTCCTACTGGAAGTGACGGCTCCAAACACCGACATCAGCTCTCGGCTACTGAGACACTCCCACATGCGCGCCTAAGCCGTACGTGGTTTCCACTCCCAGGATCCACGGGATATCGAGACGACGCCGCCTTTACACCCGGAGATTATTCTTCAACTCTTATTACAGTGTATTTTAAAAAGGGAGTAAAATCGCAGTGGTTCTACCGAGTTGAAGGGATTACAATTCTGCAACAGTATTTGACATCTGGCCTTTCTGTTGGGCTTAGGACATGTACAAAACCCAAGCATGTTTTCTTGGACCACGCGTCTAGGTCCTCGCACTTTAATCAATAATAAAGGAACCATTTCAATAATTCTACCTTTCAGTTTACGAGCTTGCCTGTTATTTTGACATTGATTCGTAGGTCTCTGTAAAGGGGGCAGGCTCTGTCTTTCAGGCGAAGCTGCCTTTTCCAGCGGCTCACCTCAACATTGCTGTCTTGAGGCAGTGATACAGTCATAGGCCTGAACCTACCTTTTCCATCTACTGATCCAGGATCTGAATAATTGGTAATTAGTAACACTACTTTGTTACTAAAGAGTTACTCTTCCTGACAAAAAACTATCTAGATCTGCCAGGGCGGATGATGCTTCATTCTAGGTGTCATCTTATTGCATCGAGAGATCCAGTGATTCGAGCAAATCAGGCAGCCCAGAGCAATGCGCGCTTTTAGATTGGTGTCGTCCTGGGTCCAACGAACATCTTCCTTACTCGGAATGGCGAGAAGCTAGGCAGCAGCGGTGCATGGCCGAAGCATCCCCTGCCCGTGACCAACCCAACAAGCGCCGGTATGGGCCTCTGAGGACGACTACTACCAATCTGAAGTCCAGCCATCTTCGACTGAGGCAATCGTACCCGAAGCCATATGCGCCCTTGTGCTGTGCCACTCCAAAAGACTTGTCAGAGTCGAATATGAAACAATTGCTCTTACCTCAATTTGAATCCAACTAGGATTGTGCGTGAGAGGGATATAAAAGACGCACCCATAGATATTTGGTAACATAGTCCTGGGTTCAAAATCAATCGCCGAAATCATCTTTGGCACTCAACTGCCTGCCTTTCTACTGTCTTGCCAATTCCAGACCACTGAGAAAGAAAAAATCGAAGCAATCCGAACCCCCTCCGAGACTATGCCAACGCCACCAAATAACTCCCCGACAGCCTCAAAGGATTCCAGCTTTTCCTCTCAGAAAGGCTTCAGTTTGCCAGTGTCTGTCACCAAGCCAATCGTCTACGTTCCAAAAGGGAAAGAGGAGGCAATACTAAGCACCCCGATTTCCGGAGCCAAGGTCATTGCCCACAATGTACTCGAAGGCGGCGCCAACCATTGGTGCTTCTACCTAACAGTTGCGCCCGACGTTGGCCAGCACGGCGACATGGAGACCCTCATTCAGGTCGACTGCGCCCCGAGCGGTCTTGCCGGGGCTATGCTACGCAATGGCAGCCAGGCGACGATTGTCGTCAGCCATGTGGAGCGCGAGATGCCCAACGACGCCCAGCATGCCGCGACTATGGCTGTGTCAACAGGATGTAGAGTTGGCAGCTTTATCCGCGCTATTGAGGAGAATGGGAGGGACAAGTACGACTTTGATGAGAATGGGCGCGGGTGTCGGCAGTGGACAAGCGATCAAAATGATTTGTTTCTCCAACTCGGGCTCCTCAGCAGCGCGGAGCAGGCAGAACAGGCCAAATCGGATATCTTGCTCGAGTGGGAAGGGTTTGAACCAACAGGCCGTCGCTTTCCCCTGGACTGCGGCGTGTACTATGAGTAACTCCGTATATGCTATAAAATAGAGTATTGGAACTAGACTAGGACAAGGTTATGGAAGATGGGCTATGAAAAGGTTGTTGATGAGCGGGATGAATTTGGATAGGGCTGGATAAATGGTGGAAATAAAGTAATCAATTTATCTGAAACAGGTGGAATATGAACAGTCCGAAGACACCCGAAATTTCGCTGGACATACTTGATGTAGTTAAAGAGTTTGGGGTCTTGATTGAGGCAGTCCGGATAGCTTCTCGACTTACTTTAGTGAGAGACAGCTGGCTGAATGTAAAGTTGTTAAGGTGCAATTACTATTCACAGATTCTCCACCTTGTCCAAAGATTGATTTCATCACGGTAAATCCCTGTCCCCACTCTTCTTCGGCCCAACATTTCCTTGAACGGCGTTTTATACAAACCTCTCTGGGATGTGAGGTTGATAAGAGAATGTCACGATGTGCCGACCAGCAAAAGGCTCTGCACAAGGTAGATACCCATAGCGATTGCTGGTACACTCTCCAAATTTTTGGTATCGGCTTCGGTGATTGCCATTCTGCATCAAACTTTGCATCAGCCGCAGAAAACGCGAGCTGAAGAACCCTTGGTGGCCTGGCCTGCATGCGCCGCATCAGCCCCCCTTCAGCTGAAAGATTTTCCTTGACATTTGCCGAATATGGCGCAGAAAAGTGAGGCGAATGCTTTTCTTCGTTCCACGTCATTTGTCTCAGGCGCCAAATAATGCCCTGCCAAAAAAAAAAGTGGCAGACTAGGCAGCCTCCCAGCACATACATAGCCACAAGGCCCAGGAGACGGAGGCAGCCAATCTGATAAGCAACCATTACGATCTCTGCCTGCAACTAGTCTACAAGCGCGCAGCGAATTCAGCCAGATCAAGTCGAATTGTCCTTGACATGGGGTTTTCCTGTTGAGATAGATAAGCGGGTGTTTCCTTATTTGCTGCTGAAATCAAACCATGGGAAACTCGTCCTACCCACCCCGTTGCGTATTCCCATCTGGGCTCTGTCACAATCATGGCAGAAGACATGCAAGGCTTGAGGCTTGCAACATTGTTCCCCGGCTGGTTTCCACCCCTGGCCACCTACTACTAATGGCTGCCTCATTTTAAGGAATTGGGTCGCAAATCTTGCCACGGTCCCTAAAACCCGCATGCTTCCCAGATTTCAATGTCAATGTCGGATTCCAACTCGATTGTCCGCGTCTATCTAAGACCGTCATATGACGGAGTTTCACGTTTTGATCAACGGCCATCAACGCCGCATAATATACCTGCCGTTACTAGAAAGCATTTAACAAGATGGAAACCGATTATTTGGTCAAGGGAGGTTATTGCGAACTGATTAAGGAGGAGGATGTGCCTGATCCTGACATTACTGGCTGGGGGGTAAGACTTCGCAAGGATACTTCTGCTGGCTCATCAGCTGATGCTAATCTCTACAAGATCCTTTCCTCTTTTTGCTTCTCGATTGTGATGAACATGGTGGCCATAATCATAGCATATGCGACAAATGCACTACCTCAGTATCGGTACAACTCAATAGACGACATTGCCCACCGCAAAGGCTCGCCTCCGTGGTCCTACTCGACCTGCCTACCGTGCTACCGACGTACAATACCGGCAGGTCATCAAAGCCAAACTACCGCAGACTCTGATGCCAAGAGAGCGCAACGGATCCGCGCTTTCGAGTCGTTCATGTTATCAATGAGCGACCAGCAATTGGTCACTGGTATGGCCCTCATGCTGGCTACCTCCTTAATATTTGCCGGCGTACATGGCCTCGATGAGAGCTTCTCGGTTTACTCGTTTCAGATTGCGACGAGACTCGGTTACTTCTCCTGTATTACCCACCTCTGCTCGCTCTCCGTGCTATGGGAGTACTTTGACGAACACAAACGGCTGCGGACGTTCCGAACCATCCTGATGGTTGTCTTCCTCGCCATGATGATTGGTTGTATGATCATCTCGGACTCTGTGACCTTTCGCTTCAACCGTCATATTTCAGTCAAATGCGCCAGGAAGCATTTCAAGCTGGTTGACCGAGAACGGCCCAACTATGTCTTCTTTTCTGACGGAGTCATCATCATCTTCAATCTATCAGTACTGACGTATATCCTTGTGTCTGGCTACGTTCAAAGGATCCTACAGTTGTTTTGCCCTTCGGCCCGTGATAAACAAGACTTTTGGCAGCGTCGCTCTTTGCGATTCCTGTTTGGGCCTGCCGCCGAAGAAGCGTTCAAAGACCTGGCTTTGACCAGGAACAGAACGCTTGCCGGCTATATCAATGTCAACAGACGCCCGTCGTTTTCCGTCAAACACTACCTAACGATGTTGTCAATCTGGGTAAAGTTCCTAGAGTCTAGTTTCCTCTGGGAGGTTGTGTGGTTGTTTTTCTACTTCACTTTCGGTACTGCCAATCTGCTCAAGTTCTTCAACGATGCAAGTCTGAAGCTCGGCGCGATCCAGCCGAATTTTGGACAGCTTGTGCCCCTATTTCTTCTGGCGCTCCCTTTGATTACAGCTGCTGAGGCATATTCATGTAAGTTGTCTCAATTTGCGGATGGAGTGGTCAAAATTAAGAACCTCTGGACAACCAAACTTGCTTGCTGATTCCCCTGATTTGCAGCTGCGACGAAAGGATATATGTCTATCCCATCTGATGCTGTGCCTGAGACCTCACCCTCGCCTACATTGGGGAGTGTCGATCCGGATGACATTCCCCTACAGCCGAATCCTCATGTGCCTGGAGCTCAATCCCCGCAAGGTACTATCCATGCTGTAAGCGGTCTCATCGCCAATTTTCTCAATGAAGTTTCAATGTCGACAAGTTTGACTGACCATCTACTGAATTAGCCATCATCGACCGTGCCGGAGACAATGGCAATTACGGAACCCATTCAACTCGCACAAGCACTCGAGATCTCACCTTGCTGGCTGCTGTTTTTAACGTTGATTCCATATGCGGCGGGGCTTGTACTTTGGGCTCTCATCTTTGCAGACGCCATACCCCATGGCTTCTACCTGTCCATCGCAGCATGGGTGATTGCCTTTGTAGTCGAGGTGGTAAGATTCCAAACTTGGTTTACTGTTGCGAAATCTGCCATTCAAAGAGGAATAGCAAGTCTGTATCGGGCGACGACAGGACTCTTCCCTCGGCTATGGTGAAACATTCCTCTTTATTGCCTTCCGCGTGGTTCCCATGCCGAAAGAAGCCAGGCCCAAAAATCAAAATGAGAAGATGTAGTAAAGTTTAAGACTAACTCTTCAACGCCCAGTAGTGATGAAAGGGTGGAGTATTCCATGTTGATAGGAGAAATAAATGATATTGACGAGGGTATTTCCTAGGCTGTGTCCGCTAGTAATGCTATCAAAATGTGTACAAGAATTCTATGCTACAGTAATGTTCTTAATCCATGGCGCCAAGTCTTGCGCCACGATCGCTCTATTCAACGAAGCTGTGAAAATCAGAGTCGAATTTCGCAGGGAATTTCCTTCTTCCCTTGGCTTCCGCGTTGACAAAACAAGCCATGTTGTTTCTCGGGCAGTGGAAAGAACCCATCCCGTTGGCGTCAATCGTAACAGCGGCCGGCTCCAGTCCGAGGACATCGGTCCAAATTTCTCCAGCGTGATCAGCACCAACCGACATGGAAATCCGAGTGTCTGTGTGTTCGAACTGGGTCCAGTTCATGATGACGGCCATACCAGCGGGTCTCTCTTCCGTTCCGCGTCTGACCCATCCGATGCAGTCGGGCCGCTCAAAGTAATCTTGTTGGTCCCCGTATGCGTAAAGCTTCCTGGCCAATAGGATATTGGGAAGGCCTTGGATGGGTGCTTCGGGATGAGTAAGCTCGATTCCGTATAGATCTCCGAAGAAGACACATGGGTGACCGTCACGTCTGAGGAGAATCATGGAGTAGGCAAAAGGCATGAAACTCCTGCAGATTGGTGTGTCCATTTGTTGACCCTTTTGGGTATCGTGATTCCGAATGAATGTCTACAGAATGTTAGTCAGGAGAAGTACTCTGCAGATATGAAACAAACCTACCACAGCGTTATTGGGCCGTTGCTCTACCAAGGTGTCCTTGAACACCTGCCTCAAGTCGGTATCTTGGTGCCATGACAATCTCTCAATGTGATACATGAGAGGCACATCATAGAGGCTGAAGAACGCCGGCATATGTTCCAACCAATTGTTCAAAACACGCACGTCGCCGTGCCAGAACTCTCCCACAAACATGAGGTCGTTTCGGATCGTCGGTTTCCTGAGGTACTCGGCCCATTTGCTGATAAAGTTCCACGAGATGTGCTGCACGGCGTCCACGCGGAAGCCCTTGAGCCCCAGCTCGTCCACGATCCAGCGGCCCCATTGATGCTGCTCTTTGACGACCTCCGGGTTGGTGTAGTCAAGGTTCTCGAGCATCAGGTAGTCGGCGTTGCCTTGGAGGTCGCCGACGTCTTGGTGCCAGTTCTTGCCTTCTTCTACGAATCTGTAGATTGCTCGCTTCTGGTTCTTCTGGTTCCAGTCTGTGCCGTTGAAATGCGACTTGTTATATCTGAACTTGCTGTACTTGCCCCCTCTAGCCTTGTAGTCGAATTTGGTCCATGATTCAATTTCATAGGGTTCTGTGGTGTCTCTCCGTCTATCTGAAGCGTGTATATCACGCATGAGCACACGGGAGCTCTCTATAGTGAGGTGACATGGTCATTGAAACTTACCGCGCGGGTCCACTTCGACAACTTTCACCATCTCCGTGCCGTCGGCATAGGCGCGATGGTTGTGAATCGCGTCCCAGATGAGCCCGATGCCGTGGTTCTCCGCGTCCGCCGCAAGGGACACAAGGTCTCCCTTGGTTCCCCATTTCGTGGGGACCGACCCCTTTTGGTCAAACTCTCCCAAATCCCAGGCGTCGTAAATGTCGTAGCCGTTGCTCTCGGGGTCCTTGGCCTTGCTTCCGGGAGGCAGCCACAGGCTGTCCACCCCGACGGACTTGAGCGCCGGCAACGCGCGCCTGAGCCGTCGCCAGTGTTTGTGGTCGGCGGGCAGATTCCACTCAAACGCCTGCAGCTGCACCGGATTCTGCGGTCTCTCGGGGTGAGGAAGCTGGTGATGGGACTTGCTCCGCGGTAAAGCTTCTGAAGCTCGAACTTCGGCGCGAGTGGAAAGCTGGTGATGGGACTTGCTCCGAGGCAGGGCTTCTTTGTCGCGAACTTCCAAAGCTCGAACTCGAACTTCAATTGGCTGATTGTTGCTCGGGCGCGAAGCCGTAGTTGGGTTTCTCATCTTGTAGTACAATGGAAAGAAGCTAGGGGCGTAAGGATGAGAAATGGATCATGTGTCGTCACGTATATGTCTTGGTGGTCGGACATGCTTCTTTATCTATGCGCATGCGCAATCCCAAAGAGGCGTGAAGTAAAGGTCGCGACTGCGTATCCGTATACGTCGCGAGCTACCTTGTACGGTGGCTTGCGCTTCAAGGTTCTCAGAAAAAGATCAATTTCAGTGTCTGAACCGTCTCAACTCAGTACTCTAACCCGAGGTCGAGAGCTCGACCAATGATGACCAACGGAGGCTGCAAAGGGTCCAGAAAGGCATGGACATTGCCATCTCACGTGTCTCATACATCACCCGTTCCAGAATTGTAATGCGTCAATGATGGTTGGCGAGTCGTCTGGGCTATACTCTTCGGGTTCGCTTTCACAAGTCGCTTCCATTCTCCAATGCGAGGTTTAATACGAGCGGGGTCTACGAACACTGCAAACATCCCTTCCCCTCAAACTTGCCCCCCCATAACCCAGCCAAGGAATGAGTCGGGTCAATAGGGTGAACATTGCCGACGTCGAAGGAGACCAGCACGGCCACCGCCATGGCGTTTGGCGCATTGGCGCGCCAAGTAGCGGCCGCACTTGCTATTCCCTTGGTAGGAAGCCGGGACGGGTTGAAAGGTGTGTCGGCACTGATCGGTGTTGCAGACGGCACCTAGATGATGATCGAATTATCGATAGCAAGATTGGACTGCGCATATTTGAACAACGTAGAGACCCTTGGATTCCCCCAACGCGAAAACGACCAGATATTTGCATTGTCGTAACTTGAGCACAGCTGGCAGGCCTACATGCATGGCAGAGTATCAAGTTTAATGAGCAGAATAGCCTTCTTATTTTTAGATAATGCAAAAAGAGAGAGAATAACCCGAAGAAGGGTCGGCAGAGATCCGTGCCGCTCTGATCGGTGTGGTGTGGGCTGTGGCTGCCAACTGCAGAGCTGCCAGTGTTTGGTGTGCCCACAACACACTTTCGATAGTCCACGTGTCGTTCGCGTAAAGTTCTGGGGTTATCCTTTTACTTTGCAGCAATAAGTCGCAAGGGTTGTTCGCATTTGGCCCGGATTGCATCATCAAGGCGATGATTTGCTGATCTATCCACACATATCAAGTAAACGGGCATTTTTAGGTTATCAGACGCATCTCACAGGAATACGGCATAGCTCTTTCAGACAACCCAGATAACTAATATGGAAAAATAGTTGTGACGCTACATCGCATGTTGTTGACTTCGGACCAAATCTAACCGTTGTGTGTTTGATGGAGCCTATCTAGATCATCTCTTCAACAACCCCTGCGGGAACGCTTAGTGCGCTCTCATCTCGTCAGGTTCACGGATTATGCGAGAACCTGCTCGGGTCTCCAGCAGAGGAACCTCAATGTTCCAGCCTGCAGACGCCAGTCTCCTCGCGTAGACCTCGTATTTTTCGTTTGCAATGTGCAAACTCTCCTCCACGTGATCCAACATTGCATGTTGATCAAGTCCAGCTCGCACCAAGTCAATTTCTTCCTGCTCGCTCAGTCTTCTGGCCAGTAATAAGCCATGGAACCAAGCTTTCAGCTGTGACCTTGGCGACACGCCTTCTTTCAAGACAACAATGACCTTGATTCTGGAGGCCGCATCGTTTGAGGCGGCTGACACCAGACACCAGAGGATATACTCCTCGCCTTGAAAGACGTCCATAAGTGTATACAAGTCAATACTAGATAGTTGAAAAGATGTCTCGTAATTTTCATAGGCCAAGGCTTGGAGCAAAGTCTTGAGGGGTACTCCGTACTTGCAGTGGCCAAATACGGGCCCTGAGTTCCAGCGGAACACTTCACCCCCACGCCTCTCAAAGATGAGTTCTCTCCGGGAAACTTTTAGAGGCGTGAGGACCTCGTTTTTCGAGAATAATGCCGATAAAGCAATGTTGGCGCGTTGACGATTCAGCTGACGTGAGTGTACCGCTCGAACACCCTTCCAGTTAAGGAATAGGTGAATGCCAAGGAGGACAAAGAGCACAATCCATGATGCTGTCTCATTGGTGAGGAACCACAACAAACATGTGCCCGTCTACGCATCTATTAGCATAGTTGAAGGGATATCAGATAGGGGTATCTCTTGTTTGACTTACGAGCATTCCTATCAGAGAAATGGCCGTCTCTTGGCTGGCATCTTTCTACAATCTGTCAGGAACGCTACAGAAGTCGGCATTGCAAGGAGTCTCGACACTTACAGCATTCAGCTCGCCAAGATTGTTCCACTTGGCAAAGTGACCACTGAGACTGCTTTTTGATGCGTTTCCAACGACTCCTGACGCGGCGTACAAAACGCTGGAGAGACAGAGAACCACGAACCTGGCCTCTTGTGGGAAATAGGGAGATGCACAGTCGAGAACCATCGCGAGGTCGGTCAAAAGGTCGCATGCCATGCGGTATGCCTTGCATTCTGCCTCGATGGAGGTTGCAAACAGATGAGCGAATGTAATGGTAGCAAGTCTTCCCATGGACTCTCGCGTGACTTGGATGAGCATAGCCCCGGTTGGAGATGCTAATGAGTCGCCAACACCCAGACCTGTTGGACTGATTAGCACAGGATATCATAACGTGCCCAGGAGTTACACTATGACGTTTGGTCCAGCCCGAGATCCAAATGTGGCAAGTTTAGCCGGGATTTAATAAAGCAGTGCTTACCTTCCCAAACAGCCCGCGAAGAAATCATGCCGGCAATTGTGCCAGCAAATGCTTGAAGAGAGTCCTGCTTGAGTATGAGCTTACTGGACACATGCCTGTTCTGTGTTGGAGTTTACTCACATAAATCTGATATTCAGCATAGTCGTCTGTTACGCTATGCGGGTACCCATCGGGCAAGAAGATTTCGAGAAGCTCTTGCCAAGGCTTCTTTCTCTTGGGCGGGAGCTATACGAATAAGTGTTAAATCACATGTAAACCTTTTCCCCATCAACATATCGATGGAAGTTAGGGAGAGGGGGCGGGGGGTCCAGGGGTCCCCCATGTAACTTGGCGGAGCTTACCTGGAGATCGACCCTAGATGATCCGGCGATCGGAGCCGACTCTATGTACTTGGTTTTGAGGGCTCCGGCCTTGTCATATTCGGCAAGAACCATGACACCTGATCTCTTCCTCAGCATCGTCGGCGTCTCTAGGACGGTTTGCGTCGAGCGCGTTGACATGGTCTAGCGCGGGCGGGCGGTCGTAGTTGAGAGGAAGTATCGATTCCAACTTTGGGATTTGGAAGTATAGATGAGTCGGGTCCTTCTTTTTTTTTTTCAAGTGAAAGAAAGATGAGATTGGAAAAGAGGTTCAGGGCCACCGTTTGACGTGCAGAAAGTGAGCGAGCATGCAAAAAGCAAAAGCAAAAAGGACTATTTTCCGGCGGAAAAGGAGACGGATACGGGGTAGGAATACGCAAAATACTGAAAATATCATACGCGTGAGGACCGTTTTGGTTCGTGCTCATCAGCGGCGGCGACAAAACCATCATCAATGACTCTACGAAACTTCCCGGGCTATGCTGCCGCCCCGCCTTTGTCTGGCCCCTCCTGGGGGTCCAAACATGTTAGATAATCTGTCATTGTTTCCCCCATTTTGGTGACAACTTGATGTCAAGACGGGTGTCATGGAAGCGGAGCGCGGGTGTGTGTTTACTGTGTCCGTGTGTGATATGCAAGGGCCGCTGGGGAGACAGAAAAGCTTCCAGTCTCAACCACAAAGTGCGTCAGAACAATGCAAACCGCCCCGTCCACGGGCCGTTTCAAAAGATGGGATTTCTCGTCAGATTGCGGGCTTGCTCCACAAAAGACCGCAAAAGGCCACAACATCAGCATATCTATTGCTGATCTGCTCGGGCTTGATACGAATGACACGAAATGTCAGCGACGAACGACCGACGACTACGGCCAACCGTCGCGAAAGATGGGACGAAGTGGTTCTAGAGACGTTCCGGCTAAGGTTAATTCCGGCGGGGAGGGCGACGTAAGCATATGGATGCAGAATGCGATTCAGCTGGTTCTGCCCAAGCCTTTGTCTTGGACTCTTGGACTCGTTTTGGAGGGCTGACTTTGAGATGAAGCGAGTCCCAGGTCTGAAAACGCTTCCGTCAAGCCACCCAAGAGTGTTGCGCACCTTGAGAAGCAGAAATTCTCAAATATTTTATCTCGTGTCACCTTGTGATCGAGTAAGTTGTGCTTCTCGTTCGAACCGAGTTGTCAAGCTGCCAAAAAGTCAAAAACTCTTGAGGATAGTTTGCACTCTCTTCGTGGGTTTGATAGCCGGGTGACAGAAGTCTGTTCTCATCGAATAAGATATTTGCCCCCACTGACTCGCGTTATGAGGCGCAGTGACCATTGTGTCCAAGTCGCTGAATTGGACGGTCTGAATTGTGCGTGGAAAATTGTGGAAAACTTTAGTATTCGTATTCCACATAGTTGCTAATTTGCCAAGTTAGGAAACGATTCCCGGAAGAAAGACAAGTATGGAAAGGAATCCACTCCAATCTGAAATGCACTCAGAAACTCTTTTCGATGGGTTTTCTTTCCTCCAACAACGTTCCTCCGTCCAGCTTCCCTGCGAGGCGAGTTGACTTTCTCTAGACATCAGGATCCAGAATCAGTCGGCGAGGTACTCAATCGGGCAAAGCAAGAAGGCGGCTGTTGAACTTCGATGTCCGTCGGCCCAGTCTTTTTTCCCACCTGAAATTGACGTTCGCTGCATGAAACCCAGATGTTTAGTCTCTTCGTGGTGAACAACTCGACTCATCAAAAAGGGACTCTCGAATCTTTTTCTCCTGCATATGACCCCACGAGATGACTATACGCGTGCCTCATATATGCATTCAAACTGAGCTAAACTCCGTTTTCAGCTAGTATGGTTCCTAAGCCAGCTCAAATCTCCATGGGTCTTTTCAGAGCAGGCTGCAGAAGAGCAGAGGAGAAGATGTCGGGAAATGGTGCAACCTGCGGTCATACCTACACGTCCACATGAGAGGTCAGAAGTAAGTGGTCCATGAGGTTGAACCACTCCGGCAACTAAGAACTCCATTATGGAGTGCCCGACGCTTCATCGGATTTCCAGTTCCGTTTGCCTCTCTGCTCTTTGAATTTGAAACCCAGAGCCATTGGAGTAGGACCAAGTAGAACCCTTCCGAGCTATAATTGTGTAATCTCGAAGCATGGGTCAGGCGAAGGATCGTTGAATAGATATAACCACGCTTTCATGCTCCGGAATTCAGCGTGTTTTCACCTACTTCTCATATGCAGCTATGCGGTCTAAGTCATGACACCAGAGGAGAGGAAGGAGTATCGCTATCTATGTCACACGCGTAGAATGATCGCTGCCGAAAAGGGCTCAACGCAGCAGATACCTGTAAGATTCAGACTACCATGTGTCAATAACAGAAATCAAGCCTGCGCGGGGCTCAAGTCCGGATGAATCAATGTCAAGATATCAATTTTGGTAATTACAAATAGCCCAATCAACACCTCCCAGATGCAAAACAAAACTCCCAGCTTGCCAAAGTACATGATACTATTATACGAGACAACCGTGAAGACACTTTGGTATGACAACGGAAAACAAAACAAACCCCCGCCAGAATTAAAAAGCAAAGCACACCGCCAACAAGAAGGAAGTGACTCCCACCAAAAAAAACGGCTTCATGAATCCCAAATCGGTCCAAACGCAGGAATCCCCCGCGCCTCCATCCGATACACAAACTTATTCACCGTAGGCCCATTCGAGATAATCGCAACACACTCGGCCCCGCTCTCCTTGTACACATTATACGCCAACTGCACCAAATCAGGCCGCCCCCTCTCGTCCGTATCCCAAATGAGCGCATCCGGGTCCGCCTTGCGAATCAGGTCCATGACGCCCTGCCCGTACGTCTTGAGCGGGTTCTTTGTCGACCACACCACCCGCGCGGGCACCCGACGCTCCATGAGCACAGGCAAGCAAGGCCCGATGCCGGAACCCGTCGCGACGAGCACCATCTTCTTGAAGAGCGGGGCGACGGCCAAGACGCCCGAGGCCGGGGTGCCGCGGGTCCAGAGCGAGGTGGGCGGGTTCTCAATGATGCGCTTGGTCCAGTCGCCGGCCTTGGAGACGACAATGGAGAAGCCCTTGCCGCTGGGCTCCGGGATGGCCGCAAAGGCGTGCCATTCGACCATGGGCCGGTCGGTGATGCGGACGCCGCGCGAGGTGCAGGGACCGGGGGTGCAAAAGTCAAAGTGCAGACGGACGGCGTGCTTGGAGAGCGGCTCGGGGACGACCTTGACGCGGCGGAGGCGCATCCACGGCAGCGCGACGCTCAGGGACGTGAGGGCCACGAGGTAGAGCGCGGGGGTCTTGGCCAGGGCCGGGCCGAGGGGTTCGGCGGACATGGAGGCCGCGGTGGCGATGACGTGAGCCCAGACGAGAGCAAGGGCGGACCAGCCCGCGAAGCGGTGCGTCCACTCGAACTGGTCGTGCATTTTGGCGCGGATGGTGGGGTAGGCCATGACGAGGATCATGACGAGAAGGAGGAGGACGAGATAGGTGAGGACGAGGGTGAGGAGGTTGACAGAGTAGCGGGACTGGGCCGCGATGAAGTTGCCGGTGGCGGCGCCCGTGAAGATGACCCACCACACGGTGGCGGAGACAGCACAGCCGGAGTGGACGCCGCCATTGTGGTAGACACGCGCAAAGTGCCTGCGAATCGCGAGCGGGACAGAGGTGGGCACGCGCGAGCAGAGCCAGAAAATGAAGTTGACAACGTAGTCCTGGCGCAGGAGGACGGCGCCGAGGAGGTTGGCGGCGACGGCGGTGGCCAGGTGGTTCAGGGGCAGGGAGAAGTTGCTGAGGCGGCTCTCCCATAGCATCCACACGAAGACGGCAAGGTTGGAGAGGAAGATGATGCCAAAGAGCTTGCGGTAGGCATTGAGCCCGCGGTGGCGGATCCACCTCCAGCCGTGGAAGCCCTTCTTGGAAGGCAGCTCGTATTCGTGCTCCTCCTTCTCGGTCTCCTCCTCGACGAAAGCGGCCGTCTTCTCCAAGTCGATGTTTCGTTGCTGGGAATCCACGACGGTGAACGTGCGAGAGTCCACGAGGGTAAAGCCGCCTTCGCTGGTTGGGCTGACGGCCGTTCTGATGGACGAGGCGCTGGACGACTCCGGGGGCGTCGACATGCCCGTCGGGATGGACGCCAGAGGTAGCGGCGGAGGGGTCTCAGCTGTGCCGGCCGCGATGTCGCGGAGGGCCCGCTTGTCGACCTTGCCGTTCGGGGTTAGCTCGATAACGGGGAGGTACTTCCAGACGGTCGGGACGGCATAGAACGGTTGGCCCTCGCCGACGACACTCTTCAGCTGAACTTGGTCAATCGGCGCAGGGGCAGAGTAGAAGCCCCACAGACGATCATCGATTTTCAGCGCGCATCCCTTGACAACGCCGGGGCATTTTTCAATAGCGCGAGAGACGCCGTCGAGCTCGACCCGGAAGCCCGAAATCTTGACCTGGTCGTCTTTACGGCCGAGGGGCTCCAAGCTACCGTCTTCGAGCCAGCGGGCCAAGTCGCCGGTGTTGAACATCATACGACTGTAAACGGTTTCGTTTTGTTAGCGAACAAGTGCCCTTCTCAAGTCTCGGCCGGAAGAACGGAGATAAAAAAAACTTGAGGCGCAAACTAACCCATCCTTTGCGAACTTGTCAACCTTATATCGTTGTGCCGTGAGCTCCGGTAAGTTGAGATACCCCCTAGAAACGCCTGGACCGCCGGCCCACATGACGCCCGGTTCGCCAATCTTGACAGGGTTCTCGTCTTCGTCGAGAATGTAGACGTTAGTGTTGGGGTTAGGCTTGCCAATCGACAAAGTCTTTCCCGGCTTGTGAAGGTGCGCGGTGTTGAGGATACTGATTTCGGTAGGACCGCACACGTTCCAGAACTTTACGTAGGGCGCCCACTGCTCGGCGAGTGCCAATGGACAAGGCTCGCCGCCCACGGCAATGGTCCTGATGTTGGGGAAGTCCTCTCGCCTGGGCATGTGCTTGAGGACGACGGAGGGTGTCGCGATGACAGTATCGACACGCTGCAAGCAATCCGTCCAGAGATCATTGCCGCTGCCTCTAATGTGAAGTGTTCCGCCGTTCATCATCGTGCCGAGAATCTCCCACGCGCCTAAATATCCATTGCCGCGTCAGCGTGGTCGGACACTAAACATCAGAGTTTGAGACATTGACTTACACATATCAAAACCGACATTCAACTGTTGCGCCACGTTCTTTCCCACACGGATACCCAGCTTGGAAGGCTCCGCTAGAAGCGTGTTGGTCACGCCCTCATGTCTCACATCCACTCCCTTGGGTCGTCCGGTAGTGCCCGAGGTGTAAATCACATAGGCTCCATCCTCAGGCTTGACAATGACACCGGGATGCCCATTGTTGCCGTGCTTCCACAGCCAACTGCTCGCGTCAAGGTCGACCACTCTCACAAGGTCCCGCCTTTCAGAGGGCACGCTGCGCAGAACCTTCTCCCTAAACTTGGGAAGGCACAGCACAACCGGCGCGTTGGAGTCGGCAATATCGTAGCCGAGTGTTTCTTCGGGGATGATGCCGCCATCGAGAGGGACGTACTGACCACCCGCCTTGAGAACGGCAAAGATGAAGACGACCATTTCGATGCAGCGGGAGTAGACGAGAACTACACGGTCTCCTTTCCTGAGGCCATATCTTCCCCTGAGCTCGTTGGCGAGCACGTTGGCCCTGCGGTTGAGCTCCCGGTACGTGATAGTCGTGCCATCGTAGTGTCGGACAGCCGTGACGTCCGGATGTGCCGCTGCGATGGACTCAAAGGCGTGGTGGACGACTTGGTAGGGGATCACATCGTTCGGTCCTCTGCTGAATTGGTTGAAGAGCACTCTGTCCGCCAGGGACAGGCTTTCCAGCGAGTGGAATGAACGCGAGGAAACCATGATGAGAAGCTCCTGAAAGTTGATGCCCTGCAGTGATTGTGCCTACCAGTGAAACGCCTCGTGGTGCATCTCGAGAGGTGGGCACCTCGAACCAGATATATCTCCTCCCGGGTCCATCGCGTCTGTGTGTTCGTGCGCCTATATCCTCGAGAAACGGAGAAACGCCAGACTCTGTCCGACCTTGTGGGGGACTGCATTTTTCGGCTTGGTCACTTCGCCAAAGCCTGCCTAGATTGCCTCAACCTCCGTGTTCAAACAAGGTTCCATATTCTAGAGCCCCCGTCAAGCCATGGTCCAAGGATGAATTCAGGGCTGGCCTTTTTTCTTCTTTCAGCTCCTTCCTATGCAGACAAATGTTTTAGATAGTGTGGAGAACGGACGACTTCTGGTAAACTAGCGTAGCCAAAGACAGGGTCACTTACAAGGAACCTTGTAAGAATGTGGTGATCCGGGTCCCTCGATGAACGAATGCAGTATGATGCTATACGGAGAAGCGGATCCTCGACCACGGATGAAAGTGCAAGAGTAGAGGGAGAGTCTTCCATCGTGAACAGGCGTGACAGGCCAACTTGCCGAGGGAGCGTCTGGAGCAGCCGAAAATCCGCCTCCTCTCCCCCTGGAGGTGGGCAGAAGTTTTATCGTAACGACAACTCCATGCCGCGGTAACGAAACCGCTGGCCGCCCGGCGGGGCCACGCCGGACCAGACGTCCAAATCCGGGTAAAACGGAGGATAATCCGGACCAGATCCGCCCAATGCGGCAGCTGTTACCCTCCGTCTTGTCGCTGGAGCACCTTGCTAGGCGTTGCCTTGGGCCGTAACAAGGGGTACGGCAGTGGAGGACTGACGTCTTGGAGGTGGACATGTGCCATCCATAACATGCCGCAATCGTGGAGGAGGAGGAGGAGGAGGAGGAGGGAAGGCTAGACGCTTGTGCGGGTTGTGCCTTGATTCTGTCATGGATGGTGCCCTGTCTGCACATCGTCCCGGGGGGAACCCTGGCTTCCGCGGCTCATCATGCTTGTCGACTGTTCGGCCGCCCACCCCTCTTCCTTGGCGACCCTCCTGCCAGTTCTGTTCTGCTCCCCCAGCTGAGATGTGACGCTGCTCCAGGCCAACGTCCCCTGGCCGAATTCGGTCATAACAGGGTGGCATTCTCTAATAAAGTGCGGCGATGTGTTGCTGGCGAAGAAGAAAAGGGTTCTGGGAGAAAGAAGCAAGATCCGGGAGAAGAAAAAATTCCGACTTCTCTGTCTCTCTGCCATGTGTTGAGCACGCCTGTTCAACAAACCATCAACGTCTCTACCACTGCCCCCCTCGCTCGCCTTCCCTCCAATTTCCACGTTTTTCTAATCAGTCGTTGCACTCCGGTGATCCGCTAGCCCTAAACTTCTTTTTCCCCCCCTTGTTGTCCATTCCTGCGGTTACTCTTCCGACTCCCGAGAATCATGGAGAACCTCACCACTCTCCAGTTGACGGTAGACTCCGAAAAGGGCGTTGCCCTCGTCCGATTCGACCGCCCAGCCAAGAGAAATGCCTTCTCTCAGGTCATGATCGGCGAACTTGTTTCGACTTTGGCTCATCTCGATGCCTTGGACACTGTCCGCGTCGTTGTTGTCACCGGTGGCCCAGATGGACCTTTCTGTGGTATGTTTTGCACGTCTCCTCATACCAGTCGCGACAGATTTCAGAGTTTGGCTTTTGAAAACCATGTCGGGAGGGGGGGGGACGCAACAAGCATACCCCCGTCGTCGGATCTCTGTCCTCAACTCGCTCTTCTCGGCTTCACTTGCTTTTCCTTCACCCTTCCACGTGCATCTACACTCTCCTCATTGGCGCCGCACTCGGCAGTTAGTGATTTCCCGCCCAGCAACTGTCATCTCAACTCCAGCTGATTCCCCACGGACGTGATACACGGGGGGCGATCCGCTGTCGTTCTTGTTTCCAAGTCCCTGAAACGTCATGAAAATTGCACATGGGTCCCACTGACGGGACCCCTTCTCATCTAATCTAATGGAGGCGCGACGTTGGCTAATCCGTTGTGTGGTGCAGCCGGCATGGATCTCAACGAGCTGGTGCAGATCTCCACGGCCGCGGCCCACCAGCGCGCCTTTCTCAAGGACCTAACAGACGCCTTTGCCAACTTCTCCAAGCCCACCATTGCGGCTGTGGTTGGTTTTGCAGTAAGTTGCACTGTCCGGGTTGGATGCCGTCCCCCCGATCCCCGATGCCCTATGCTTGGTTTCTTTTTCTGCTGCCTCGCATACCCCACAGAAATGAGGCTAACGTGAGAGCCTCAAGTTGGGCGGTGGTTGCGAGATCGCTCTAGCAGTAAGTCAAGACTTGCCCCCGCATGTTTCTGCGAGGTAGAACCTAAACGGCTCACTCACGATCTAGTGCGATATGATCTACGCCGCAGAAGATGCTTCGTTCGGACTCCCAGAGATCAAGATCGGAACTATCCCAGGCGCCGGCGGCACTCAGCGTCTAGCCCGTGCTTTGGGCAAGCACAAGGTGAGTGGCCAGTGTCAGTCGGTTGACTCGTGTTGGCCGAGGTCAACAGCCGACATGGTCGCTCTCACTCTAAACCCGACAAACTGACCAGCCGTAGGCCATGGAGTTCGTTCTCACCGGCGATTCAGCCAGCGGGGCCGAGTTTGAGCGTCTCGGCGTTGTCAACAAGGTGTTCTCTCGTCAAGAGGTCGTGCCAGCTGCCATGAAGCTCGCGGAGCGCATCGCCATCATGTCAGGCCCCGTAACCAAAACCGCAAAACAAGCGGTTCTCACAGGTGGGTAGCCCCGGCTCCAAGACCACTAAAGGATGGCTCCGAATCCAGCCAAGCAAGCTCGAGGGGGCGGGCTCCTGGGCGGACCCCGTATTCTGACCCGCTAACCCTGCTACAGTCGAAAATAGCCATCTCGATGCCGGGATGACCATGGAGAAATCCCTTTACTACTCGACTTTCAGCCTCGGCGATTTCAATGAAGGAATGACCGCTTTCCTGCAAAAACGACGTCCCGACTTCAAGCACACGTAGGTTTCGGGTGGCCCGTCCGTAGGTTTCGGGAGAGAACCGCAGCAGATGTCACGCGTCGGGTGCCGCGCTGCCAGGTCAGCGTTTGCAATATACTCGGTATGCGCCGATGACTCGAGTCGACTACTCTGTAGCATTCGTATTTGAGACCGTGGGTTCCGCGCTGCCGGGGCCTCTTGTTGTTGATTACCGATTGCCGGGGACTGAAACGACGCTGGGCAGCAAGTTCTAGATATGGAAGCTGATGAATCGAACTTTCTATGAAATGCGACGTTGCCTTCACCTTCGGAAGCACAAGGAGAGCGATTACCACTCTCTGAGTCCATCATGCATTATTTTGCAACGATATCGTGATAGTGCACCTCCTCGATTTGGATAGTGTGTCAATGCACCCCCATCAACTTGGAAACGGAGGACGGACGTGTGAGCAATGAGCAAGGAGGAACTTTTGCGCCGAACGTTGCTGTGATCTGCGTGGCTTGCAGTGTGCAGCGCATTAAACGGTTAGACTGCCATTTGGAGCCCAACCCACCACCCAAATCTTCAATGCTCAAGCGCACGCCAACATGCATTTGCTCGTTTTCATACGGATAAGGTAGTCATGGATTACGACTTGCTATTTTTGCCTAGGTCCTGTTTCTCCCTGCATGTGTTATTGCCTCTAGAAATACATTAGAAAAAAAACGTCTTGCAGTTTCGAGTCCATACCGTGCCTGGTCTTGTTTTATTTCCAGTCTTGGCTGCCTCAGTCGTGCTCCCTCCCTCCCCCTGGGTGACTGCGACTGCGCCATTTTACCAGCGCGCAGCACTCGGTGCAACATTAAAGCGTAGTACCTGTCGTTCCGACATCAAAGATGGAATTGCGCCACCCGTCTCGCTGATATTCGTGCACTCTGTCGCCTGCCAGCGCAGCCTCTTCGTTCCACATTTTGACGAGACTGCCAGGGGCGTATACGCCCTTGAAAACTCCCCGTCCAGGCTGCGCGACGCCCACACGGGTGTACAAATCTGGGTCCTGGGGGGGTACCAGTCTCGCCGCCACGGCCTTGAGAAATGTCCACAAATCCTGCGGGTCGGCAATACGAGTGGCCCTCAATCGTTCCCGTGCAAAAAGCAGTTCTCTGTTGGCGAAATGAAGCAGCTCGCCAATGCTGGCAGCAATTTGAGCTTCCAATGCGGCCTTCACCGTTGGCCGAATCAGAGGCTTGAGTAGCCAAGCGAGCCAGGAGAATTTGCTCTTTCGGAGACTGTAATTGAGGTGGTGGATGCGGACGCGGACATTGTGCAGCGTCAATATGTTTTCAAGCCGCTCCTTTCCAACCTCCACATCGATAGCAACATCGATCCCACGCTCATCCAGGTAAAAGCCCGCAATGCCAGCGTCGGCAAGCCTCAATATCCCCGAGTGGAGGCGTAGCCAATATCCAAGGTCTTCGGCGGCAATTGACAATCCCGATATGGTAATTCTCATGAGAGTCTTCACCGAGGACGTGGTACGGAAGCGGGCCTTGCGGATCTCGACATCATTCTGAGTGGAAATATTGATCTTGAACGGCAAGAAGGAGCTGTTGTTGACGGTGCGTCCCGGTTCCAAAATAAGGTTCTCCAATAGAAGATCGATGGCCGGCACCGATACCTCTACCCGAGGGATCGGAATGTACTGAATAGCCTGCACTATCATGGGTATGAAAATGTTGATGGAATCCGAGACCAGTTCCCCGTTGGTGTATTGATGTGCAGGCGACAAGATTTGCAGAATTCGTCTTGTGGTATTCATAGCTTTCTTGATGTCCGTATCTTGGAGCACAGAGTTCAATGCGAGGTAGACCTTCTCTAACAAAGCATCAAGATCATCACGTATGGAGGACTCGGATGTCAACTGCCTCGACTTGGCCCTCAGCTCCTTGAAGCGGTCCTCGGCGTGATCGAAGAAATCGGGATCCGTCAGAATGTCTTGGAGCAGGTTACCGATTTGCCTGACGAGGTTGTCGAACTCGGGGTCGCTGCGACCATGCTCCATGACCGCTTTGAACTGGCCTTCGACATCATTCCAGTGCTCGCGATTGCCCAAGGATGTCAAAAACAACCAAAAGTTGTGAAGCGCGCGGTCGGCCTCTGGATTCGTGTCGATGTCTTCTTGAGCGACCTGGATGGTTTCGGAGACTGCATGGGAATAGGCCAGCAAATAGCGCCGGATGAGTAGTGAGAGCGTCGATACCGAGTCAGAGTAATCTTTTCTCTCACGCAAATTGACAATCGTGCTCTTCAGCCTGTGGACCAACGTCTCTTGCTCGTCGCCAGTGACATGCTCTGCCAGGCTCTGGCCCGCTTCGTCAGCAACACGGGCGACGCCGTCAGTGACAATTTTTGCAACGTCAACGACCTCATTCTCAAAATCGTTTTCCGTCGGGGGAGGCTTCGAATCACCGTTGGGATGCTTGACAGCTTCCTCCTCCTCCTTTGAGGGTTCGATATCCTTGGCCGCCTGCTTCGAGACGTCCGATAGGGTAAACGCAGTGTCGCGGAAGACCTCTCGACCAATGGTGCTAAGATCCGAAAGTAGTAGGCGGAAATCCGAGTTGGTTAATATTAAGGAGCCCACCGTTTGTAAGCTTTTGTAAGCTTGGTAACTGTCAGTTTAAACCCTGAACAAATTTTCTTTCCTAGGTTGGAGCGAACGTGGGTTCCTCGTGTTATTTAGACAGAGATGACCCACCTGCCACAGTGTCGGCTTTCGCCTTTGCCTTGGATGCTCGTGCACCAATGTCGTACGCATCCACCGACAGACGAGCCTTGGTAAGATACCAGATGAAATCCTGGATTTGGTCTTTACCGTTCTTGTGCAATAGTAATTCAATGAGTTGCTTGATCAAAAGTTTGACGTTGAGAACCAGAGCTCGTCCGGAGTCGCTGAGGTCCGGGGTATCGGGGTTGAGGACGTCGGCAGACAAGAGACTGCGCAGGTTGACGATGAGTTGCTCGTTGGATGGCATGTAACCTTTTCCAATGGCGCGGAGCATCTGATATGTATGCAGCTTCTCGTGAAGGCGTTGCTGTAAGGCTGTGTCGTCGTTGTAGCGCGGTAGTAGAGGTTCGCGCTCGCGCTCCTCACGCGAAGGGCGGCCGAATCCAAAGAAGGACATCATGTTGCAGTGTGAAAGCGGCTGATGCCTGCGCTGGCTATTGATGCACTTGGCAGTGTGTGAATTGCCAAATTTTCCAAAGCTGTTGGATTTTTCGCCTGTTTGTCGCCTGTTTGTTGCCAGTTTGTTCAGGTGGGATTGATGCTGTGTTGTTGAAAATCGTCACCATCAAGGTCGATCGACAGACAAAGCTATTCGGGAAGGAATGAACGAGCACAGCACAAGTGACTGGGCAATGACGTCAGTGCAGAGCCAAAGTCACTAGGTATCGTGGTGCAGCTGTCAGCCAATGGGATGTAGCAAGATCACGAGGCGGAGCTTCGCGTCCGTACATGGCCCGTGCTACCCCAGTCCGAACGGGAGCTTGGGCCTTGGGCCCCCGAGCTGCGAGAAGCTGCGAAAAGCTGAACAGGAAACATCGAAATTCCAAATCATCCACGTTTCCATCCTCCCGTCAGTGGGCAATTTACCAATTTCTTTTGGGATTTCTCTGTGTTTAGAAATGAGGAGTTCTTGTTATCCTGTATCTGCCAGCAAGGGAAGTCGTGCTCAAGTGCTGGACCATGATGGTACTGCTCCGTGTATTCGTCATCCCCTCACGCAGGGGCCCAGACGGCTGAAATATCAACAGCACCCACACCTCGTCTCTGTTAGCACTGTCGGGATTCATCGAACATTAGCCTCGATCTCGCTGAATCTGATGCGTTGGGAAGGTTATCCGCGAGTCTGTCTTTCTTACTTCGCCTATTCATGCTAGCCCCTGGCGCAGCATCGGTGTTGGCGAATAATCGGATCCGACGAGGTGGATATCTGGGGTCACAACTCGTTAATCTGGAGACCAACAAACAAACCACCGACTAGTTACGTTAGGGCTGCAGGCAACCATTTGAGTGTCACTGAACTGCATACATCGGCCGAAAGCTTTCAGCCCTGCCCCATTCTTTGACAGCTCTGGTCTTCATGCCTCAATCGACATGGATGGCATGGCCTGGTCAGACGGCTCCTGCGATGCGACCACACAGCCATTCCACACTTTTTAGTCTCGGGTGACTCTGTTTGGACCAGCACCCCGGGCTATCATGAGGAGGATGACGTACACCACTGAGTGATGGATCCACGGATACGCGGTTATCATGGCGCTTGTCTTGCGGGGTGCCCTGTGGACATTCCAGCTTTGTGTGCGGATGTGCCCTTCAAAAGGTTCCACTGGGGCTGCCAAGACAATGGAAGACGGGGAACATCACCTGGTCAACAGTATCAGTATATAAATATACGTTGTAGATTAAAACGTGCCCTCATACGCCCTTTCAAGGTAATTCATCCAATAATCCAGCGTTTCTAAAATCTTCATCTTTAAGAAGAGAGATTTTCGAGGTAGTTCATCCTACCAGGCTCATAATTTTCTGAGCGGCTCCAGCAGAAGCTTTTGAGAGGCATCTTCGCATGCCAATGATATACCGCTCATTCGTTGCAAGCCGCCCGACCGGATGTCGACTTTATCTTGTCTGCCAGGATATCAACTTAATCAAGCCCCTGTGTCTACCTGAGGGAAGCTTTGTCCCGATTCAGACGTAACGCGCCCTCTGACTTCGAGGACTTGAGACTCGTCATGAGGCTACTAATACGCTGCTCGGGCGGATATATCGCCATTATGCTTCCTTGTTAAAGTTATTGACAACATCGGTTTTCAAGAGTAGGCTTTAAACTCTCGAGCCTCAGTCTTTTTTGGCCAGTTTTGTGCGCTGAAGAAATGCCAAGTGCCAAGCGTCTTGAAAGCCATAGAACCCTCCTTCACTCGTCGACTTTCTTTCCGCACTCTTGCTATCGTATGGGAACGCTGCAGCCAAGACAATTGTTTCTTGCATGGCGATCCCACTAGGCAGCCGTGGGGTGACCAACAGGTCAGTTGCCTTAACCAATTCGCTTACTCAGTAGTACAGCAGGCTACAACTCACCCCTCCCCCTCGACCTGCAGGTGGGTTGCCTGGTTGCCTTGTTGATGCGCCAAAGTCAACTTCTGCAGTTCTATTTAACTGCGTCTTAGCCCCTGCCATCTCATCATGCGTCCGTTTTGCAAAAAATCCCTTCCTTCATCTGAGGAAATCACAAGGTAATCCGAACAAATCCAAGCAATTCCCGGGTACAGATAATTCGGACTGAAATACGCTCGTTTTCAAGCAGCCCATGGCTTCGCAAAGTGGAGATGAAGCCGTCGTTATTGACCGCGACGATGTCAGTAACTACAATCCCGAACACATCTTGCCCGAGCCTCCCGAGGTGATTCAAAAGCTCAGGGCCTGGCTGAAGCCCACCTCGTACGACCTCGAAAGCAGCGAGTACCACAAGCACCTGAGTTCGCACGCTCCGGGCACCGGCGAATGGCTGACGAACAGTCAATCCTACAAAGATTGGCTGCTGGGCGAAGATACCGGGCTGCTATGGATTAAGGGTATCCCAGGATCCGGGAAATCGGTGTTGGCTTCAAGCATCGTCAAGGAACTCTCTGCCAATAACCCCGGGTGCCCAATACTTTACTTCTTCTTTCGACAGATCATTGATGCAAATCATGAACCGGTTGCACTTCTCAGAGACTGGCTGGACCAGGTACTGGTGTACAGCCCGCCACTGCAGAAGAAGTTGAAAGGATACGTCGTAAAGGAGGGTTACCGCGACAAAACCCGATCCCTTGCCACCATGTCAATGCAAGACCTCTGGGAAGATCTTCGACTGGCGTTCTCTGGACTTCCCGGCAAAGTCTATTGTGTCGCCGACGCTCTCGACGAGATGGACCGTGGCAATGATGCTTTTCTTCAAGCACTAGCTGAGCTTGGCAGCTGGAGCCCAGGCAAGATAAAAGTGCTTATCACAAGCCGCCCAGTCCCTGCCGTTGAGGGTCCTCTGCGCCATGCAAAGGGCACCCAGATCCGCCTTCAAGAGACCGTTGTTGATGCCGATATTTCGACTTTTGTACGGCGGGGTTTGAAGACTTCAAACATCCCCCACAATGATCAACAGCTGATCCAAGAGGCAATTCCTGGACGGGCAAATGGTCTTTTCCTCTACGCCAAGTTGGCCATGGACGCCTTCCTCGAACGAGGAGCCAATATCAAGGCCGTGCTCAGGTCTTTGCCAGCTGATATGAACCAAATGTACACCGACTTGCTTCACGAGCATTCCCGCAGATCCGGAGTCCCCGACGCCATACAACGGCTGATTCTGCAGTGGGTAACCCACGCGACCCGTCCTCTCAGACTCCTTGAGATCGCTGAGATGATCAACGTCACCTACAACGACATCGAACGAGACCTAAAGGCCACCAAGGACCTCGTCAGGGCTGCGTGCGGCCCTCTATTGGAGATCTTACCCGATGAGACCGTCTGTGTCATACACCATTCCTTCACAGAGTACCTCAAGGGCACGACTAGATCGCCTGATGATGATGGCGGCTACCCGGTGCTTCATTTCGGAGAGACGCAGGCCAGCCTCGGTTCGGCGTGCCTGACTTACCTGCTGTCCGGTGTCTTTGACGAAACCAAGGAAGCACAAGACACCAAAGACATCAAAGTGAAGCTCAAATACCCTTTCTTAGCTTACGCGTTGCGCAATTGGCATGTTCACATCGCTAGATCGACAACCGCGGGTCATGATCAGACTGACGTCAACATGATGCTGGATAAGCTGATGCGAGATCCAGGCTCCACGGATACCTGGATTAAACTTCAGTGGTTCACCGTAGGCAATGCCGACTCTGGGATCACACCGCTCCACGTCGCAGCAAAGACGGGGCTTCTTGTATACACAAGACACCTGCTTTCGTCTCCAGGTGTCAACGTCGATGCGGTCGACGTCCACGGGAAGACTCCTCTGTGGTCGGCTGCCTCGAGCGGGATGGCCGACGTTGTCCAGGTCTTGATAGACGCTGGTGCGAATCCCGATCAAGAAGAGACTAACAGGGGTTGCAAGCCGTTGCATGAAGCCGCCTCGAAGAACTACCCAGAGGTTATCAAGGTCCTTTTGGGTGCGGGAGTTGACCCACTCACGAAGAAGACCAAGGAGAACCCGGGAAATTGGTGCGGTAACGCACCGCGTTCCACCGGGCACACGCCTCTGATGGTAAGTGACAATGCCCTTAGCGTCCGTGTACATGTACATAATCTTCTTATCTCGCTGACTCTGCATGCAGTATGCTTGCCAAAACGGTCACCTGGAAGCCCTGGAGGCATTTTTGCCTTTCCTCAGGGATGAAGAAGCTCTTCATCGAGCCCTGGCCTGGTCTGCTGCGGCCGGCCGAGACGACCTGGTCCGGCGGCTCCTCAAACAACCCGGAGTCAGCATCAACCGTAAGGTCCACGGTGGGACACCTCTGTTCATGGCAAGCCGGAGCAGACATATCAAAACAATCAAACTCCTCTTGAAAGAGGGAGCTGATCCTACAACAAGATGCGAGTTTTATGAAGAATTTGCTGGTTTTGGAGCCATGAGACCATTCCGTATTGGAGATGATGAACAAGAGGGCCAATCCCGAGTCGTTGGCCTTACGGCTCTGTACGCCGCGCTCGAAAACTACTATGGAAGAACGGCTCCAAAAGCTGAGCCAGACGAGCTCAAGAGCCTGCTAGAGCTATTTATCGAAAAAGGGGCCGACATTCATGATCGGTCTCCTTCCGGCAATTCTCTGCTACATGTAACGACCGGTGATCCCGTGTGGCTGAGAATCCTGCTTGACGCAGGCGTCGATGCCAATGTCGCCAATAGCAATGGCTGCACTGCTCTTCATGAGAAGGTTTCGGTCGACTGTCTGTCTCTGCTCGTGGAAGTTGGTAAGGCAGATATCAACAAGAGGGCAGCTTCCACTGGAAAAACGCCCCTCCTTCTGTCGCTCGTTGGCTATTACACAGACACGACTCTCAAGCTCATCGAGTACGGCGCCGACTGCACCATCGTCGATAACGACGGCAATGGTCCCTTGCACATCTCCTTGAAATCATCCAACTCCAATCCCGAAATCATTGAAGCGCTATTACGAGCCGGCGCAGACATCAACTTGAGGAACAAATCTGGGGAGACACCACTGGACGTCATGTTCTCGCACAATTCAGGAATTTTTGATCTGATGAACGTCATGATTCGAGCAGGCGTCGACATCAACGCAAGGGACAAGGATGGCGCCACATTTCTCTTGCGGACGATCTCTGGGCGTGCCTCCGGATCAGAAAAGGATTACCAAGGTGCTATCACGAAGTTCCTGGAGCGCGGCGCTCTGTTAGAAGCTCGAGATTTCGAGGGCAGGACCCTACTTCACGAGGTAATCAAGTCGGAACAAGGGGGGCGGGCCTCTTTCGGTCCAGCAGAGCCTGGACCTTCCCGCTTCGAATTCCTCGTGAGTCTGGGTCTCGACATAGATGGCACAGATTACCAGGGAAATACTTTACTGCACGAATTATGCTGGCGAATCAACACCGACTACAACACCAACGACACCATCTCCATGCTCAAGATGCTCTTAAACTTGGGCCTTGATGTTAATCGGCCCAACAACCGTGGCCGAACACCGCTTCATCGGCTTTGCACCAAGACTGACAGTGGTCGTGGCGTTGACAAGGAGGAGTCCTCGATTGACCTGGTTATTTCCCACATGAAAGACATCAATGTTCGCGACAAGGAAGGGATCGCCCCGTTACATCTGGCTGTTACTGCGTCAGAGTATCTCACCAAGAAGCTTCTTGACGCCGGCGCTGACCCTACGATCGAGACATACGAGGGTTTGACGCCGCTTCACCTCGCCGCCAGATCTCGACAGGGCAACATTGTGGGTATGCTTCTTGACGCTCTTTGCTTACTGGACTCAGATAAGCCACCTGGCAGCTCAACAAAGCAAGGAGACTGGTTAAAACGGTCGAGTGCCCGCCCAATCACGGGAGTCAACGCCGCAGCCAATGAAACAATTGACGGATGTGACTGCACACCACTCTACTATGCTTGTCTCTCAGGACGACCAGAGGTCGTGTCTATGCTGTTGGAGGCTGGAGCGGATGTCAAGGGAGTAAAACTACGATCCGTAGTCACCGGGTTCGAGGGAGAACTCGAACTCTGGCGTAGGAAAGTCCCCCACGACACGGAGAACGGAGCTTGTGGCGGTCTTACAAAGGGAGATCTCACACGTCCATATGTAGGCTGCGTACGCGACGGAAGACATAAACTCGATCCCCTCGACGACACGGCAAGACTCGAGGAAATCATTCAGATGGTCTTGGACCATGGCGCTGATCTGGCTGAGCGAGGTTTCTGGCCCATGGACGACCGAGGATATGGGTCCATGACTGACACAACATCCGACTGTCGAGACTATGCGCTAAAATGCCTATCGGATGCAAGCAAAAAACAACCATTGACAAGCTCAAAAGTTTCATCACGGCGGAGGCAGAGAATGCCCACCTTTGACGAGAAGCTCATCCCCCATCGGCGTGAAGCCATATCCAAAGCACTCAGGGAGCCTGGAGTCATCGAATCAGGCAAAGCAAATGAGAATTTGTTCATCACGCGGCTCAGACGCCGTGAGTACGATGTGATGGAAGAGTTGTTCAAATTGGGAGTTGATTTCCTGGCCCCTCACATGAACCACGGGCTCACCAACTTGGGCACCCTTGTCAAAGGAGGTTTTACGTCTCTGGTCAACCTGATTGGTTTGCTCGAAGCTCAGAAACAAGTCGAAAAAGGCATTTGGCCCGCTCCAGATGAAGCAACCCAGCTTGGGTTCGGCCGCAATAAGACATGGATTCACGACGTGCCAGACTACATCAGTAACGAATATCGCAAACCATTTCTGTTACAGGCAGTCCACCAGGAGTTGCCCATGCTCGATATGGTCTGTCTTCTCGTGGAGAAGTTCGGCGTTGACATGAATGAGCTGCATGGAGAATACAAGCAGACTGACGATGGATACGAACTTGACTCGCCGACAGATAGCGCTCTTCACTCGCTGGCCAAAGGCCACCACTGGTGGCACGTCGCCCAAGCTCTTCCGTACCTCATCAGCAAAGGCGCAGATCTCGAGGTCAAGAACTTCAAAGGGCAGACACCACTTCACATGGCTTTGAGCACGGAAAATGACATCGGGTTATTCCACAAGGACGCTGCTCGTCATCTTATCCTGGGCGGAGCAGACGTCAATGCCGTGGACGAGACGGGACGAAGTTGTCTTTCTTATGCACGCGGCGAGGTCGACATGGCTCGTTTCCTAGTCGAACACGGAGCGACGGTTCAAGCCGATGCAATTTTTAGTGCTATCAACGAGAAGCAACCCGACGTTCTCGATGCTCTTTTGTCGGCGGGTGGTGATGCCAACATCCGTCTTAAGAAGAACTACAAAAAACCCTGGAAGATACAGCATGGGCGTTTTTTTCATACGTGGACCAAGAGAGATCTACCAGACGCCGAGTGGTACCCCTTGCATCATGTCGCAGCCAAATCAGGACAGAACATTTATGACCAGGTGGAGAGGACAAAGTTGCACAAAGCAGCTCTCAAGTTGATCCACGTCCTCTTGTCGCATGGAGCCGATCCCTTTGCTACTTTCGTGAGATGCAAGGGGGAAGATTGCTACCACAAAAAGATTTATGCCAGGCGAAACGCAGAAGACCGGTCTATTGGAATGCGCTTTGGCAACCTGCCTGATGGATACGCCTCTACGGTCGACCCGGACTACGCTTTCGAACCGCATCTACACGAAGAGTCTGTTGTCTTGCACCAACTCCTCGCTGACGGACAGATCGTGCATCCCTTTTTGAAGTTACCGAATATCAACGCAAATCATCGAGACGGCAATGGTCAAACTCTTCTCCTCGCTGCTTGCCGCTCCACGCGAGGCCCCGACGTGCCGCTTACTCTGCTCCCAGGAGATCCATGGGATTCCAAAACATCGACAGAGACATCTCTTTTCCACCATCTCGTCTCCCTCGGCGCAGATGTGGAAGTACAAGACAACGAGGGGCAGAACGTGCTACACCACATGCTTAGGTACCCTACGTCGCCTTTCTCCCAGCGAATACCAGTCATCACCGGGTCACTCACATACGTGCTGGAAAATCACCCGTCGATTGTCAATCAGAAAGATCAAGATGGGAAGACGCCGTTGTACTTGGCCATCGAACGAGCCTTCTACGAGAAGACGACAACCGCAGCCAACGCACTGCTCAAAGCCGGAGCAGACCCTCTCATCGCAGACAAAGAAGGCAACACCGTCTTGCACGTCCTATCGCGCATGCTCTGGGTCTCCCCCTTGCGGCCCCTTTTCACTACGCTCCTCCAGCGCGGGTGCGAAGTCAACGCTCGCAACTCGAAAGGCGAGACGCCGCTGTTCTGGTACTACGCGGGATTCAGGGGCAATTGGTACGCGCCCAAAGGTGGCCCGGAGATATACGACGAGGAGGGCGCAATAGCGGCGTTTGAGGCGGCTGGCGCGGATTTCGGGGCACGGGACGATGCTGGCCAAAGCTTGCTACACGTTGCGGCGGAGGGTCACGTCGCCCGCTTCAAGACTCTGACGGCGAAGGGGCTGGATCCTATGCTAGAGGACCATGGGAGGAAGACGCCGGTGGATGTCGCCGCTGCGTGTGGGAACAAGGGGGTGCTGAGGCTCTTCAAGCGGGTTGATGCTGCCGACGACGACGACGACGACGACGACGATGAATCGGTTGATCGAACGCCGTATTCTGAGCTTGATTAGTTGTTCCATCAGAGATGTGCTTGTTTCACTGTCCAGCACCATTTTCCCCCCAGAATCTCCGCGTCTTCCGCGGTACAAAGAATGCAAGAGCCGGTTGCATGGTTCAATGCGAGGCATAGAAGACAACCATGCCCCAGTCTGGCTGCTGAGGCTAGATTTTTTGGCAAATATCCCCTCTTTTTTCCCATACCAAGGCCGAGTATAGCGCCGTTGGGCGTCAGTATTTCTTCTACAATTCAGAAGGTCCTGCGTGGGAATGCTGTGTTGGACACAAAGGGCGGCTGCAGCTGCCTCGCAGGGAACTTGGCGGGACGCGGAGTTGGACTCTTTGGGCATGCGTAAAGGCCTTGGCAGCAGCTCAGCATTGCAAGCTCATCTTCTCACCGACTCGCACCTTGGTCAAAGAGTTGAAATCCTGTTGTCCAGTCTAGCGATAGCTCGCCGCGGAAAGAGTACCCGTGCTGAGGGTTCGATGAGTATGTGGGAGGAGACGTCCGGGGGTAGTGTCGGACGCAATTGCCGCGCTGGCTGATTTCTTTCGAACCAAGATTTTTGGTCCCGAGCGTGTAGATGGCGACTGGCACGGTGGTACCACCGCGTCCGATGCCGAAGCTAGGAGCCGCCGCCGGATTCTTACCCACCCCGGCTGCTGAGGAGGATTTGTGACCAATGAGCGTTTGTATTTGGTATGCTGTTATGGAGCAGACAAGGGGTGGTTTGTATGTAGATGGGCTCTTGGAAAGCGGAGATCCCTGCTGTTAGCGAGCTTTGTCTAGAATGCCCCATGAGAGGGAGTCAAGTGACTGTTATTTTGTTGAGAGATGGATATTTGTGTGTATATGAGGGCCCTATGAAATTTGCAACGTTGTGTATACAACTCTTGGCCAGCAAGCTATGCTCTAGCTACAGCAGACTGACCTAGTTTGATCTCAAGTTGTGTTCTCCGGGCTGACGAGGCGGGTCCCCCTCGATATGGGAACCTTCCGGTGCCGGCCACCCTAGGCGCGACTTTGATTTCTCCCGCAAGCAGTTTTCGATCAGCATTCTCTCTCGAACTTCATATTAATGTTTCGATCATTGTCAATTGGCACTAAGCTTCATCCTACACCTGACTTCGAGTTTCCACTCTTCTGTAGACCCATACGAATCTGGATCTATGCCCATCAGCCACCATCTAACTCTTGTCTGTCACCTCCACATGGGATGCCTCCGCCTCCTTTAGCGCGGATGAGGCATTGCCCGCGCCCACTTCGGCAGTCTCACCATCGAACAGATAAGCCATGTTCTCCAAAGTGCGGCCTCTGGTCTCGGGGTAGTAGAACCAGACGCTGATGAGCATGATGACGAGAACGGCCAGGAAGACAAAATAGTACTTCCATTCGACAGTCTCGAGGGCAATGGGGTTGACGAATGTGTTGAAAAAGATGCAGCCGATGCTTGTCATTAGTGCAACCGTGAGACCCTTGGCGCGTAGGCGATATGGCCAAATCTCGACGGGGTAAGACACCATCAGTGGGGTCAGGGCAATGTCGTAGCCGAGGTAGAATCT
The DNA here is from genome assembly GCF_001831195.1 of Colletotrichum orchidophilum. Taxonomy (NCBI): domain Eukaryota; kingdom Fungi; phylum Ascomycota; class Sordariomycetes; order Glomerellales; family Glomerellaceae; genus Colletotrichum; species Colletotrichum orchidophilum. The sequence goes on from NW_019172961.1 coordinate 107,981, forward strand.
GCAGAAGATCTGTCAGTTGGTCTTGGTCTGGGCCGAAGCATCGATGAGGACTGGAGCTTACATGAAGAGGAACGGAATCACTGCTGTGCCAGTTGGTGCATTGCCAGTATTGGCAAAGCTGCCGGAGAGACCAGTAACAATAGAGAAGGAGATCAACATGATGGTGCCCTGTCTTTATGTCAATGGAGTTCTTTGGGGAAAACTACACGCTATCACGACTTACCGAAGCCAAGAACAAGCCTCGCCGGCCGGCCCTGTCAACCATGATCGCAGCGGTAGAGGCGCATATGAGATTCCAGATTTGTATGCAAGCTGAGATGAGAGTTTGGTCATCGACAGAGGTGATACCGACAGATGACTAGTATGCCACACGTTAGATTTGGTTCTATTCTGCTAAAGGTGCATGTGTTTTGGTGGGTTCACTCACAAGTACCATGGCCAGGTAGTAGCTGACAACACCAACACCACACTAGGACGAGTTAGCAGACCATCTCGCGTACGAGTCAGATGGTACTTACCCATTGCGCGAAGACTCCCAAGCTGACAGAAATAAAGAGACGGTGTCGGTTGCCAGGGGTGCTCCAGAGATCCGACCACTTTGTTTCCGAGTGGGCTTCCTTTTCGGCTTGGATAGTCTCTTCAATCTCCATCATCTCAAAAATGACGAGAGGTGAGTGCGAGTCGCCGCCGGCATGATTGCGAGCAATAATTTTCCTTGCCTCGTCGGTTCGGTCCACCGACACCAGCCAGCGTGGAGACTCTCCAATGAGTAGCAGGCCGGGAATTGAGAGAACGGGCAGGGTGATTTGCAACAGCGAGGGCAGTCGCCATGCCCAGTGGTCGAGGTTTCTTGTGCCGTATGTTGCCCAGGCCGCCACCACGGCACCAAAATACCAACCACAGTTGTATAAAGCGGAAACCAACCCGCGGTGCGTCGGGTATGCGTTCTCAGTGATCAGCAGAGGCGCCGAAAGGAAGAACCCAGAGGCAAAGCCGATGATGAAGCGGGCGCAGACAAATGCGGCGTCGTTGGGTGCAGCGGTCTGCAGGATCGATCCAGCACCTAGACAAACCCAGGACACGTAGATACCCATCTTGCGGCCGTACTTGTTGCAAACCCACGCGGCAATGGGGTACACGAGAACATTGCCGAGGGAGTAGGCAGCGTTGACGAATCCAAGCCAGGCGCCAGTCGGCTGCTTCATGAACGCATGCCACTGGGGCAAGGCCTGAAGTCCGTTCATCATGGAGCCGTCGTATCCGTTTGCGGAGGCACACATGATGAGGGAGGCAATGCAGAGGTTGAGGCGTAAAATGTGAGTTTGCTTATACCAGGGGCCAATGTCTGGCAGGACAGCCGCCAGTTCAGCACCGACGGCTTTGGCGTTTGCTTCGCTTGTTTGGCCCATTCTTGGATGGATACCAGGGAGGACAAAGTTGGATGAAGGCAGGATGGTTATGTCCAAGCAGAAGATCTACTAGGTGGACGGGCAACCTGTTGCTATATATCATATCCGGAGCCATAGTGCTCTGGTGCGTTTCTCCTTGGCGTCGAAAGTAACAGATGTGGTCAGCTCGATCTTCGGTGGCCGGGGAATGGCAGCATCCGCGTGAACTTCGGGAGGAATTGAATGGCTCGACGCTGGGCCTGTCCGGTGTCTGATGCCGGGGAGAGAACCCCGCATAACTCCCTGCTACTTCAAGCGCGGCAGTGGGCCAATGACGTTGGTGACCAGGCCAGACACGAGTTCATGGATCGTCAATGGGTTGCGAGAACCCGCTTCTTGTACCACGCTGCCCATGGAGCCCCCAGGTTTTCCGTTTGATCTGTGTGGATTCGTGGAGGATATAATGCGGGTTGGAACACCTGGTCTCTCCACCAGGGCGACGAGGGGAGGCGGCGGCTCGCCCTTCCCATTACTCTTTCCAAGCAAATGACTCATGTCGCGGTCTCGGTGAGACTATGCGGCTTTGTCCAGGGGAGCGGACTGGCGGACCGTTTCTCCCTCGCATTAGATTTGAATATGTAGGCTGGTCGATGTCCTTGTAAATATGAGGTAAGTCCGCAAGTTTCAGTTGTTCAAGCCCAAATTGTGGGTTCACAATGATTGATTCTACGCCCTAGACGTTGAGAGTCGTTTACAGTTTCCACGCTTAAGCGAGCATTTTATTACAGGAGATATCAATGTTGAAGAAACGGTCTGCTTTAGTAAAGTCCGACTGATTGAGAAGTTTGGACCCCGGGGTAACGTTAAGTTACGGTTCTCGGAGGATGAGGTTGGTGTGTTCCCTACCCAACTTCCATTGTGGAGCAAGACAGTTGGCGTATCCTCTTGCTGCACACACACCGGACCAAATCCCGATGTAACTAAAGCCACCAAAACTATACCAAGGAGCTTATTTGACAGAAGCAACAGCTGTCGGCTGCTGCTTAGGGCTTAGATTATCACGTTGAAATATGGAAAACGAGCATGAGAATTTATCGCTTTTTAAACATTCTTGTCTAAGTCAAACTTTACGATACTCACTTTTGAATAACACGGCATGGCTCAGACAACCAAGAGAATACCACTCAAAATGTTACATGTGTATAGCTGAACGCAGAGAGGATCTGAAAGCCTTCAGCTATCAGACGCAGCAGCTGGCAGCTAGCTACAGTATCAGCTCGGCCTCATTGAGGTCTACTCCTGTTACTAAGGAAGTCAAAAGTATAATATAGAACATTTGCCATTGTAACCGTCTTGACGAGCACAAGATGAGTGTCACGCCAGCGACAATAAATAAATAAGAAGGACCATACACAGTGCGGATAGATTCTATATGTATGAAAAGAAAAAACATACATGTAAATAGTGGAAACAAAGGTTTTCAAGAATTCGAAATTGCTAGGTTCGGGGGTTCATAGACTGACTTCAAATCGATCGGCAATCCATATCAAGCAGTGCTTTGAATCAGAAACCGCATTATCTCCTGATTTCATCACAGTAACTGCAGTCCAAGCCTTTTGACTCTGCCGGAGAATCTCGAACCTAGAGTTTGAGACCTCAATTTTGTCAGTTCAATTCTGTGAGGCCAATTTGTCGTCTCATTTACATTCCCTGATACCGTGTCAATCTTCCAATCACGAGTGTGATTGAATTCATATAAATCGGGCTCAATTTCCGCCACCGATTTAGGTAGTGCTGTTGTAGACTTTCTACTACACTTGAGGGGGCTGTAAAACCTACGAGGAACTATAATACTGAGCGGTTACGTCTCTTGAACATCCTTCATTCGAGAGAAACGGGAGGAGCCATTCTCGAGAACTTGCCTGAAAGGGAGGCCGAGATGGATTTATAGCATGTAAGAAATACCTTGAGGTCAGCTATCGTCTGACTCAAGAAAGAGTCACTAGTTTTCAAATTAAGGTATGTCTTGCGGAGTCTTTTGGTCATAGTTCTGTCCTCCCATTATGCCTTTCATTTTGGCAAAAGCTGGAACTCCAAAAACCACCTGAGACAGCCAGGTGATACGTAATTGTCATGAAAAGGCATTGAGGGCTTGGTATGCCAGAGGAACGGAGCATGGTGCATTCCTTGACGCTACCTTCGGTTACGTCACAATACACGACAATTGCCCTTAACCAACAGCTTCATTAACACGTTTTATAACGTAATTTGCGCTCATAGACTTAGTTGCATGTACAGATCTTGACAATTGATTTAGTACATATGAGTGCCTGTGGCCACACTTCATATGCCGATGGCATCTGTGAGTCAGCTTCAAAAGACTTGCTGTCTCTGATGCCAGTCCCGAATTCTGGGGAGGGCAATAAGCAAAAACAGCAGATGATACAGCTAGAATCTGGTGACTTAAGGGGAAGCTTCCTGGCTTCGAGACCCTGGAATCACGCAGGATTCGACAGAGTGTTCTCATCTCTCACAGGCTGTACTGATTATACCCTCATGTCACCTCGCTTCCGCGCATCAAATATGTGCGTCGGCACACAAAGCGTCCTCAGCAACCCAGCAACTCAAAGAATCAAATTCCAATTAGTGTCTACCTACAAAAAATGGGCATCCCACCTTGTCTTGGTGGCCAAATCCTGCCGGCTGGATATGCCCCCTATTACCGCCTCATGGATCAACACATAATATTAGCCAGCAGAGTCACAGAAACTTCCCCGGGGTGACGGAGATTTATGGGCCGAAATTAATGACAGTGGGAATTTCCCGATGGTTCTGCTGTCAAATTATCGGCCTCATTTCATAGTCCTACGTGGGTGAGCGTGCTGCCAACTTAGCTCGAAGTTTGAGCTTTTTGCCCCATGAGCTTAATCAAAATATTGCCCGCTGCCCGCTGTCGTGAGTGTCTTCCAGATGCCATTCCACAGTGTAATTGGAGCATCTCAAAGTTTGAACTATTCATTTTACCCACAACAAAGTAGTTAAATGGCGAGCTTAGTCATCAATGGACGAATCAGAGCACCGGTATTCTCAAGCCTGATGACAGCAAACAGGGGGCAAATTCTGAAACCTTGCTTTCCCGGGAGGCTATCAGCTGTCGTCCGGGTCCCGGAACTGGAGGGAATAGTGCTTGGTCTGTGTGCGTGACCTGATAGACTGGGAATTGCCCTGTCCGACGCTATGGCGCTCCATGCCTGCCAATCCCATCAGGTCTGAATCGAAAAGTCTGACTCCAACTGACCAGCTAACTCGATGTAGTCCACGCCTCGTCTGATAGTTGCGTCCGGAATCCCGACGGGTTCCGGTTTCTTACCACATTTAGCCCCATTGCCACGTGCTCTAATTCACTGGGCTCCGTCCCGGCAGATCTGCACTACTGCATGAATTTTGCCCAGTCTGATGGTTGGTACTTCTGAGACACCCCCGCACTCCACGTGTAAGTTGACTCACATGGTTGATGTCAAAAGAAGACATCCTTAGGGCGTCACCCGAGGGCCAGGGGAAACGAGAAGATGGGCTAAATGGGCAGCATTGTCTGGCGGAGATGAGGGAACTCTTTCCCAAAGTCGCACTGCACGATCCTCAGGGTATATTATATCAAAGGTCGTTTGGTCCCGTCGACGTCGCTTGCGCGACATTGCGCAATCTAATTTTCACTATTCACCTGCAAGTCCAGGAAACGTTCAGAATGTATTTTATACCCCTTGTTGCAGCCATCGCCATTTACGCGTTCCTAGTTCGGGCGCTACGATATCGACGCCGCGATGGTTTCCAGCGGAGATTCCCGCAGTACCAAACACGGGAAGAGATGGCTTCATTGCCATTATCAGAAGCCGCTTCAGTGCTGCGTGAACTGTCCGAGAGGGAATTTCCCGTAACCTTCTATACTTCTGTTTCCTTCGCACTATTCAAGGTCGGTAGTGGAAAAGATGATTCAGAAATGCAGCTTCGAGCTAACACAACCACAGACATATGGGATCCCAACGATCTCCAAACTTTTGGTAGCCACGAGCCAGCTTTCGGGAGATCGCACGGCCTCAAAGCGTAGAACAGATACGGGAGTCCTGATGTTTGAAATCATCTACAACGCACCAGACTCCAGACGCAACATCGACGCCATCTCTCGTGTTAACTTCCTTCACAGCCGCTGGAGGCAAGCCGGAAAAATCTCCAATGACGACATGCTCTACACCCTCAGTCTCTTTCTCCTCGAGCCCCTGCGCTGGATAGCATTATACGAATGGAGGGACCTGACCATGTTCGAGAAGAACGCTTTGGCTATTTTCTGGAAAGATGTGGGCAACGAAATGGGCATCTCCTACGAGTGCTTGGTTCCCCACATGAACCAAAAGGACGATGCTTTGGCATGGCTTGAAGCGCTCAAAAAATGGTGTTTGAAGTACCAGGAGCACAACATGGTCTACGCCATCTCAAACGAAAAGCTGGCACACGCGAACGTGACTCTCCTCCTCATGGATTTCCCCGAGTTTATGCGCAATTTCACATTCAGACAGTTGCGTTGCTTGATGGAGCCCCAATTGCGACAGGCCATGGGGTAAGTAGCCGTGGTGGCTGCACTTTCAGAAGTGGAGTGAATAGCTGACCAATTCTGGTACCAGGTACGAAACCCCAAGCAAGCTGGACTTCTTCATCTTCGACAATCTCGTAGCCTTCAGACGCGGCTTCCTCAAGTTTTTCTGCCTTCCGCGACCAAAATGGTGGACAAATCCTGTCCTCAAAGATGTCGACGAAAAGACCGGCCGAATGTATTTGACGAATTACCTCGCGCACCCATACTATATCAAGCCGAGCTTCTACTGGCGATGGGGTCCCTCTGCTCTATACACTAGGCTGATTGGCGGGCATTTGCCGGGCGATGAAGGTTCAAAATACCACCCAGATGGATATACTATTCCAGAGGTCGGTCCCGACGCGCAGCGGTGCAAAGGCAAGGACTATATGGACCGTACGAGAGAGAGGATCAGTCAATCCAGGGGCTGCCCCATGGCATTTCAGGCATGATACTAGGAGAAGATTGCGGTTCAATGCAGCAAATGGTATATGGGGGGTTTCTTTCGAGTCAACTTACTGCCGTCAAGCCTCACACCTTCTAATGTAGCTAAAGTCATTGAGGAAAACCTGAACGACTATCATTGGTTAAATCTGAAATTTTGCAATACCTTCCCTCTATATATTGAATGAGCGTGGAGTAACTGGACTTTGAAACCGCACGACTTCGTTTCTTAGAATCGCGAATGCTTACACGAACAACTAAAGTGCTGAACCATCGATAACTCACACATCAACGTGCGATTAGACACACCAAAAACTCCCCGGCCAAATTAAGAATTCTTACGTCTATATGCCTTGACATCCACCAGGAAGTCGCAACAGGTGCGTCTGCCAAGAGGACCTAGACTCACCTATTCTTGGGGTCAAAAGCCTAAACACCGGCCATGGGACGAGTAGCTTCACAAACTCATAGCCGCCAAAGCTTGCCCCATCTATGATCTTGATTGGCTACGGTCGAGGTCCGGTCGATCTAGTCAGCATCCTCTCAGACCCCGACATTTCATGTCGCAGAGGCCTCGCGTGTGAGCTCGCTGTACATCAACGCATCGAAAGACTCTGACGACCTACATTGTTACGGGAGCTATACCCACCAACCGGTCCCGTATTACTTAAGTATAGCTAAGCTAAAAGTACTTGGCTTGTAGTTATGTCACTGGTACTTTTGGGTGAATAGTCTTTCGATTGTGCAAATAGCCAGGTTGGCAAGGTGTGCTGGTTGCCACTGTTGCCTCTAAACGCGTGCCAGCCCTTCACATATATTAACAGGTACAACGACGGCAGGTCTGAGACTTTCAAGCCACAAGGTGACAAGACCCTGAATTCGGTTAGTGATTGGGCGTACCTTAGGCAGGACATAGTTTGGTCGGCGACGACAAGAATCACTTGCTTAAATGGTTTCCAGGCCACTTCTCAACTACCAAAACAGTGGGCAATGATCCATATTCCTGTAGGACAATGCGTCCTGCATCGAACAATAGCGGCGGACATAGCTCAGTTGGGAGAGCGTCAGACTGAAGCGGGCTTCATGACCGGAAAACTTCAATCAATCAATCTGAAGGTCGTGTGTTCAATCCACACTGGCCGCATGTTCTATTTTTGTCGTGCCTCATTTTTTGGAAGCCCAGGCAGTAGAAATGTTGCGCCTACTTACTTATTTTGCACATTTGACCGTGGGATTCCTGTGTCAGTTGGGTGAGTTGAGCAATTTGGTCACTAGGTACATGTAACTAACCTAAGTAGTTTAAAAAGAACCGCTACAAGTGGCGCAATGTTTTACAAGCTACACAAGGTAGGAACAAGTTAAACTGGATAGTAAGTAGTTCGGTACCCTCTCAACGAACGATGTATTCGAACATGTGTTCAATTTTTGATTTTGACAATTCCTCAGATGTAGATAGAGCTGGGTCCTTCACATATGACTAGGAACGATGGACGACAAAGCTGCTGATTATTCGTCATCTCTTTTCCAACATCCTTTCAGAACGTTCAGCGTGTACTTATGGACCTTCTTATTGTTGAGACTCTTCTCTTCAAACATGATCTAGATAGCGCCTGGTGTCACTGGCGTTGCTTGCTTGGCTTTCCCTTGACTCAGTGACGCCTAAGCCGGCATATTGAAATTGAGAGAATGAGTGTTGAAATTCCAATGTCACACACTCAGGGGAGTTACCATTGTGAAACAAACAATCATAACCACAATTCTGAATAAATCACCGATGGAAAGCCGGGTATTTTATGTGCTGGCTCTGACATCGCGTGGCGGGACACCTTACAATAAAAGCACTGAGAGGCTTTGCTCAAGTGCGTGGGTGGCTAAGAGTCGCCTGCGAGCTGATAAAACGACATCTCGGCTGTTGCTGTAGAATATGTTACAACTGCATGGGTCCCTCGTGAACTCTAAACCCAATGGGCAAAGATTCAGGGGTCAAAACCTGGCCAAGTAAATGCCACAGCAACGGTCCAGTAACATTGATGGTCAGGACAGAGTCAGGGTCCATCGTCTCCTATTGACTTGGGTAGCTAAAAAAGCCCGGATTTCTGGCACATCCGCCAGCCTGGATATCGGATACCAAAGTGCCGGGACAACACTCTGCATGCATTATTAGCATCCTCTTAGCGTTTGATAAGAACGTCAGACCTCCAGAGTTCACATGATCTTCTACGTACTCTATTCGATCGGCAGCCGGATATGGTCCCCAACCGCAAGATATCATGGTGTTTTGTGATGATGAGTATCGGAATTGAGTCGGGATGTAAAGACGGTGCCCGACTTGCGATCACACTGTATGCATTTTCATGGATTATCTCGGCGAAGCTACCCTTATCTTGGCCAGGGTACGGACCAAACGAGTGCTACACTTACCTGTTCAAGGGCTAGCATCATGATAAAGACATGGGGGGAGAGTTGGTAAGTCAAGATAAGGTAGTACTCGGCAATAGGACATTTAATAGGACCAGCGACGCCAACCCTCTCTGGATTTGGAGTTGGCCCAGTTGCTTTGCATCAAATCACCAATACTAGAACGCCCAAAATGACTGTACACAAAGTCGATGACGGCAGCGCCATGCCTTCCGGGGTGACTGACGATAAAATTAGGCCGCCTTCCGTACACAACGAGGTATCTTCCCTCAAGGGACAAGCCTTGACGACGCACGAGGTCTTCAAGGATACGGAAGATGGCGTCCAGTTCCGTACGGTCAGCTGGCAGAGCGCCACGATCATGTTCCTCAAGATTCAATTCGCCATGAGCATCCTGAGCGTCCCTGGAGCCTTTTCTACCCTTGGTGCCGTTGGTGGTGCCCTTTCTCTCGTCGGATGGCACGTTCTCAACACTTGTTCGTCTCGTCAGACTCAACGTCAGCGACTGCGATGCTGACCGTTACATCCAGATACCGCAGTCATCCTGGGCGAATTCCGCAATCGCCATCCCGAATGTCACAGTATGTCCATATTCATCTTCATTACCGCAAGAGTCGTCTTCATGTACTAATGGCTGTAGCTCTGGCCGACATGTGTGGTCGCCTCTGGGGTCGCGTCGGCAAAGAACTCGTCGGACTGCAGATTCTCATCGCCCAAGTCCTCATCTCGGCAGCAGGCATTGTTTCGATTTCGACCGCGTTCAACGCACTATCCAACCACGGAGCGTGCACCGTCATCTTCACTTTGGTGTCTGCGATCCTCATCACCCTGTTTTCCGCAGTACGTACATTCAGCCGTCTAGGCTGGCTCACCTGGGTGGGATTCACCACCTTCTTCATCGCCGTCTTCATTTTCGTCGTCGCGGTCACACAACAAGACCGTCCTGCCATTGCTCCTCCAGGCGACTTTGACCTCGGCTGGACGGCTATCGCCCACCCGACTTTTGTTGCCGGCATCACCGCCAGCGCCAACATCTTCATCAGCAACAGCGGTTCTTCCATGTACTTGCCCATTATCTCGGAGATGCGTCGCCCGGATCAGTACAGGAAAGCTGCTTTGGTCACGGGTGTCCTCGTCTTGGCAATGTATCTCTCCTTCTCGCTGGTCATCTATCGGTGGTGCGGCGTCTGGCTCGCGACTCCTGCTTTTGGAAGTGCTGGCCCGCTGTTCAAAAAGATCTCGTACGGTGTTGCGCTTCCCGGCCTCATCATCGGTGTCGGCATCTACCAGCACGTGGCAGCCAAGTACCTGTTTGTGCGTATCTTGAGAGATTCGCAACATCTTCAGGCCAACACCGTCATTCACTGGACAACCTGGGTTGGCAGCAACATGACACTCGGAATTCTCGCCTTCATTGTGGCAGAGGCGGTCCCCATTCTCAACTATCTCCTGGGACTCGCTGGTGCTCTCTGCTTCGCTCCCTTCAGTCTCATATTTCCGGCTTTATTGTGGATGCAGGACTTTTCGTCGTACCGAAAGGGAGGTGCAGCAAAGAAAGCAATGTATGTGTTTCACGTTTTCGTTGTGCTTGTGGGCCTATTCATGGTGGTGGCCGGGACGTAAGTATATTATATTCCTTTCCTGGAGAACCCAAACTCATCAGTTCACAGATATAGTGTCGCCGTGTCCATCAAGGACGCGTATGCGTCGGGCTTGATTTCGAAGGTTTTCAACTGCGCGGACAACTCTGGCACAATCTCCTGATGAGATTACCGCTCAAACCAGGTACTTGGAAAAAGGATCTCAACTGTCTCACAAAAAGTTGTGTCCAGAGTAAGTTTGCCGACGGCTGTCATTACCAGACTGAGTTAGTGTCAATATAAAATTGTTTGCTTTTTTCTGGCAGAATTCCATAACCATGGATCGGACAAGATGTGCCTACTTCCGCGAGTCCGCAAAGTGAAGCACACCCTTGACAAAAGAAACCCTTGCTTGCCCCTTGCCAGGCAAAAGGAAACTGGGGAAGGCGGTGTGGCGTAACCCTTGTATCATCAACCCAATCGCCCTGAAATCCGACGAACAAATGCCATTAATCTTTGTTTCTGTCACATCCCTGGGATCGGGAGTCACATTCGGCGGTCGGAGCTCAATATGACGATTGTTTGTTCGTTCAACTCCCCATGTTCACACATATTCGGCGGTCGGGCCACCATGTGGGAGGCTACCATAAGAACAACGAGATCCCACGTGTTCGAATGTTGTGAATGGCTTCTCTCAAACACACCGCCTGAACCAAATCACGCACTGCAACAATGGGTTCCTTATTTATTCAGTCACATTTCTCTAGCCTAGTTGAGGCTCCCTATGACGAAGCTTTTGTTGTTATGCAATCAGTTGCTGCAGATAGAACCTCTGACAAGGTCAATCTTGGTCTTGGCGTCTACAGAGACGACGATGCACAGCCGTGGACGTTGCCGTCTGTCAAAAAGGTGTCGTACTAGCCTAGCCGACTAACTTTCAGTACTCGACCTAACGCTGATAACAATTTGCTGTAGGCACAAGCCCGCATTCAAGATAACCACGATTACCTACCTGTCGCGGGGCTTCCCACATTCATCGAAGCCGCGAGGAAACTCCTCCTTGGCGATGTTCTCGAGGCAGTCAACAGTCGCTTGACCACCGTACAGACCATTGCAGGATCCGGAGCCATTCACATGGGAGCATTATTCCTGGACAAGGCAGTCAGGCCAGAGAATGTTTGGATCTCGGATCCATCGTGGGCAAGCCATGAGCAAATCTGGGAGAATGCCTCCCCAAGGACTCAACGAAGGTTTTACCCATACTTTGATCACAAGACAAAGTCGTTTGACCTCGAAGGCATGACGAGGACACTCAGGCGGGACGCGCGACAGGGCGACATCATCATTCTGCAGGCCTGTGCCCACAACCCAACGGGATGTGACCCAACGCAGGAGGAATGGAAAGTCATTGCCAATATTTGCGAAGAGCTCGGGATCATTCCCTTTTTGGATATTGCCTAGTCAGTACCGTGACCTTTTGACACGTCTGCAACGCCGCTGACCGATCCCTTCCAGCCAAGGCTTTGCATCCGGCGACGACCATCACGATGCCTGGGCCGTCCGTCACTTTGTCGGCAGAGGAACCATGGAGGTCTTGGTCGCTCAGTCCTTCTCCAAGAGCTTTGGTCTGTACGGTCATCGTGTCGGCGCCCTCCACATCTTGGCACACGATTCCGCCGCGGTTCCCGCCATCCGCTCGAACCTGCTTCAATTCATCGGCTCCGAGTACTTGACGCCTTCCGCCTGGGGTGCACGGATTGTTTCGACCATCCTCCATGATCCCGAACTCACAAAGGAGTGGCGCCAGGACTTGAGAAAGATGAACGCTCGCGTCAAGAGCATGCGGGCGTTCCTGTTCGTCGAGCTCACAAAGCGAGGCACACCTGGCTCTTGGAGACACATTATTGATCAGGTACTTGCAATATCAGGTTTAATCCTTTACGGTTGCTTACACTAACATTGTATGCAGATCGGCATGTTCTCCTACACTGGTCTTACTGCCTCTCAAGTCAAAACCATGAGGGAGCAGCATCATATCTATCTCTTGTCAACAGGGAGGGCGTCTATATCAGGATGTGAGTACAAGATTGGTCGCTGTCGTGGCTGTTATACTGATCTTCTCTGCAGTGAATAGCAAAAACGTCTTCAGGGTTGCGGAAGCAATTGACCACGTCGTACGAGCGGAGGCAGGCGTTTGAATTTCTAGGGATATCTTTGGTATTTGGTAAGTATTACTTGGGCGTTGGTACATGGTCATGTTTGGGTGGGATATTTGTAGCATCGCATTGTTTTCATCAGCAACATGCTGAGAGTAGAAATCGAGCATCCGGTATGCACAGTTCTTTTATTTACCAAACACAGCCTCCTTTGTCGATATTATTAAAGTCCCGAGCCGATTGCGAGACATATTGCCTAAGCTCTGCGGCGTTTTAGATACCGTATGACTGCCATGGCTCTGTCGTGGGTGGAAGTAGGCTTGCTCTGGTATACCTACCCATAGTACTGATCGGAAAAGCCCAGTTGCACTTACACTCTCATCAGATCAACGACATTCAAAGCCCGTGTCAGCCAGAGGGAATCAATGCAGGCAGAATCAGTCCTGGTCATGATGATCACAGCCAAAATGAAAGTAACAAAAGAATACCACTCAAGACATACATGTATGCTCAGAGTTTCCAAACAACGGGCTCTACGGCAGGCACGTTGGGAAAAGATGTCTTTTTTATCCTCGGATGCTGTATGAATCTAGGCTATCCTGACAGTCGGGATCGATCCCCCCCGTATTCCTTTGCCAAAGGACCGCTACCTGGAGTCGATCATTGGCTAGGGTCATCGCAGCCCCCGAGCTCGAAATTGATGTTGCTGAGGGCACAGCCAGAGTCGACAGAGTCACGGCAGGCTTGGCTCTTGCAGTTTTGTTGCTTGAACTGTTCGCGGACGCTGTTTTGCTGTTTCGAGGCCTGATTTGATGCCAAATTCAACCCCATGCTCCTTGATACCCGTTCCTGGTGAGGTGCTACTTACGGGGACTGCGGCCACGAGCTGGCTCATGGCGAACAGAGCGACGCAGATGGAGGAGATGCTGAGCTGCATTGTGGAAAATAAGGTTTAGTTGTGAAGTGGAAAAAAGGTTGAGTTGTGAAGTGGAAAAAAGGTTGGCCGGCAACAGATAGAATAAAAAGCTGTAAATAATATGTCAAATTGATAGCGAATTGAAGTAATGATCGACTGAAGATTTGCGAAGATTCACGAGTTTAATATAAAGTTCCTTCTTGGGCACGCACCAATCCCACCAGAGTGTCAAGCTTGCCGTCAAGCTTACGTCTTGCCAATTGAATCCACCTGTGTGATCGACGTTGGTGGCTCGAAACGTCAAGTGCGTCTGGGCTTCTTATCAAGCTCGGTATGACAATGGATGCCTTGTCGACCTCCTGAGCTCATGCCGGCGTGGAACGACATATCGACTGCATCTTTGTTAGATCAATAGTCGAAGAAAAAAGTCGAGTCTTGGCCAAGAAATTAATCTTTCGGCTTGTGCTAGTCGTACAATTTATACATGTACATGTTCATAGTGCGGAGTTGACCAACGCATGCGTAGTGCAATAAATGTCGGGAAGACTTGCTTCCAGCCCAACAGGAAGGCAACAAAGAGAATGAAGAAAATACACCAGATTGCATATCATCTGAGGCTACCGTGACTCTTTGCGAGACGAGCTACTTTATCTGGCATCAGAATGAAACTTGGAAGAAGACCATACCCACGTGGAATCCCCATCTCGCTGTCTCACCACCTTTGGAAACTTGAGATGACAGCGGCCGGGCCCTAACGTTGGCACCTGAGCATGGGCGGGGACCAACCCAAGTGTGCTCGGTATGGCCGAATGGCTGTGGCAGTTTCAGAGGTGCGACTCTCTGAACCAGGGTGCCTATAGCGTGTGTTCGCTGGCTTACTGTTCCAGTGGGGATGGGTACACCAGATCCAAGACAGTTATCACCTGGGCGGGGAATGGAAAGCTGGGCGGTCTCAGGTAGTTTTAATAGGCGCTCGCCCAACTTGAGCATGGTGTGGGGAGCACCATGTTCGCCCCCAGGATCCGCAAAGGCATGGAGCTCGCGGTGGAATTGCGTTGATTGAATGTACACTACAATAGAGGTACAGTGCTAGGTAAGGGTACCCACCAGTGGTCAGCGTGCGAAAAGAAGAACAGTCCATGTCTGCATATAACGCTCCTCTAGCAGAGACTTGCTGTCACACAAGCTATGCGCGTCGACGACCTGGACCTGGCTTATACGGAGGCCGCGAGACTAGGTGAACAGATGCTGGGGGTTCGGCCGGAGAGGATGGGTATCATCGTAAATGACGGATACTGTCGACAGTAGCGGCCAATGAGGCCATTAAGATTATCAACGACAAAGATCCATGAGCATTATTTAAAGACAGCTAATCTTTTATCTATGACTTGTGTTGGCGAAGTAATTAGAGGCGCCACACACTTGGAACACTGTGATTAAACTTATTCAGCAACTTCTACTTACATGTACTTATGATGGATTACCGCATCGCATGCCAAACCACTTCCCTGAATTTCCAAGACGCGACACAGATGAGACGTAGGGATCATTTCCATCATTATTCCCGCCTCGAGCTTTCAACCCTGTAATCAAATATATCACGATCGCCTTAATCGTTTGGGGAGTCTTTCCAGCGTAGATTCCCGTCCGTGACGAAGAGCCTTCTCAGAACCGATCAACCGTGCTAGGGGTTCGCTGACATGGGCGGGGCAGCCTTGTGATATGGCCAAACCTAGCTCACTCAGGTCCTCTTCTCTGCCACGACAGTGCAGTATAAGTTTCTCCAAGACAGACATGGTAAATGTGGCTCTCGGCGGGTCGGCTGCTAATCGTGCCAAGAGGCCCTTGAGTTCGTTGCAAAACGACGCCAGGATGGACTCGTCTGGTTGTCTTCTCGCCAGGTTCCCAAAGGCGGCATCGACGCGTGAACCGTCCTCGGTGGCCGCCGGTTCGGGCACACCCAGACTTGCGCCTGCTCGCAAAAATGAGTCTAGAGTTTTGAGATAGTCTTCGAAACATTCCTCGCAGAGGAACTTGGATAGAGCGATATCCAAAAAGTGCGAGAAGACGGTGCGCGCCCCCGAGCGGTCCAGCAGAGGTTTGTTGGGGTCCGCGCCGTGCGCCAGCAGGCGGCTAAAGGTGGCATTCTTGAGGGCGTCGTTCCATCGCAGGGCAGGGAACATGCACGGTCCCGACAGCGTGTTGAAGACGGACATGGTGCTGCGCGCGAACAGGACCCATGGCGAAGGTGCATCGAGTGCGCCCGCGATACTCCATTCGCGCGGCAGCAAGTTTGGGTCCTCACCACGGCGGAGAAGGATATCGAGGACGTTGGATGCGGGTGCCGGACTCTCGCCACTGTCGCGGGACATGGGCACAAGCGCTGCGAATAGGGGTGACTCGTCGAACACGTCGAAGAAGTCCGGCACCTGGCGCATCTTGTTTGCCAGATACGGTGCCAAGTCGTGCCGGAGGAGTTCTTCGCGGAACAGCACTCTCGCATCGCAGCCGCGAGAGTTGACGCCCCTCACAGTCACTTGGCCGAGGCTGACCATGGTCACGATGGCTGCCTCATACTCGTCTAGCAGCTCCTCGACCTGCTGACTCTGGTTCGAGCCAGGTTGTTCTGTCTGTTTCAGCGCTTCAGACGCGTAAAGTAGGGCTTGGTTCAGATGCGCAATGAATGGGCCGCTATTCATCCCTCGCCCTTGCCTGATGATGTCTGCGACGAGCGATTTGTCCTGACGCGTGGCTCGAAGAAATCCAAGATATGCAGCAGCAATGGAGATGAAGCCATTGTAGTCAGCCGGGAGCTTGTTCCGGAGATAGTCGCCAATATCTTTTGTCGAAACGAAGTCCTTTACGGTCCTATGAAGGAATTCGACTCGGTCGTTGACAAGCTTGAGCAGTCCCTTTGTCTTTTCGTTGATGCTGTGGATGGTTTTCTCTCTGCGCAGGGCAACGCCTTCCGTGAGTTTTGGCGTTTCCATCTTTCGAGAAGGCGAATTGCGATCCTCTAATTCTCTTTCCAGTTGCCAGTAAAGATCAATGTGAAGCGGCTCCAAGGCATGCACCGCGCCCTGCAAGATGCCTGCCATTTTGCGATGGTCGGTAGGATTCACGCTGTCCAACATATGCTGAAATAAATGATCCAAATCTGACGGTAGTTGGCTAAAGTGTCTGCTCAGGTCTTCGAGTCTCTCACCATTCGAAAGACCTTCTCGCAAAGACCGCGTAACGAAGAAGGCCCAGAGAAACACCCCGTCAGCCTGAGTCACGATTCGGTTGACGAGCTCAGCCTTCTCGAGGGTAGCATGTTCGGATGTCTCGAGAATCCAACGAGGATCAGCCTTTAATTGATCATTTACAAACTTTCGAATGTCGTTCCGTGTTAGCTCGTGAATATCAAGGCTTTCCTGGTCCTTGTTCCCGAAACTCCTTTCAAACACGGGCCATCGACGGCTGGACAAACACATCTTGATGTGGGGAGACTTAGCCATATCGAGGAGAACCTGACAGAGCTCGGCGTGGTTGCTGTCGTACTCGTCTAGTCCGTCGATGAAGAAACACATCTTTAGCGGGACGTGATCGGCCGTTGCCAGGGATCGCAACGCGGCAGCAAGCTCGAACACGGACCAAGGTTCGGCAGCGGTCTGCCATCTTCCAGCCTTGGCGGCTGCCCATCGAGTAGGGCAGGCCAGGGACACAGCGTACGGATGTCCATGGAGCAAGTCATAGAGCAGAGACTGGAGAAGCCCCTGCCACGATTTCTGGATTGGCGTACCCGCGATCCAGAAACAGTGCGCTGCAATAGCCAGCGTGTTGGACGGGCCTGCCCAGCGCGCCAGCAACTCCTTCGTCCGAGCATGTTTGGTGATGAATTTCATGAAGGTGGACTTGCCAGAGCCGGGCTTGCCTGAAATCCAAAAGGTTCCGCTCCCAGAGAGGAACCATTCTGACAACCGAGAGTCAAAGGCCCATTGGAACGTATCCTGGTGGGCTTGCGAAATGGAATCTAGGCGAGCCGGTCGACTGCTGTAATTCAGACTCGACACAATCGTATCGGCGAGCAAGGCGTCCTCTGACTCGGTCAACCTAGCGAGCAGGACTTTGAGTTGTTTGACGTCGGCCTCCGAGTAGCTTGCATTTGGATCCGTCAGTTGCTTCTGTGCTTGCAATCTCAAGTGTTCCAAGTCACTTGACATAACATCGATTCGGGATTCATGCTCTGGTCGAGCATATCGCCCTTCACTCTCTAATACTTTCAATGATTGACTGAGTTGGGATAAACGAGAGCTAGAACACACAATATTAGAGAGTCGAGAATGTCTGATAGCGATGGTTTCACACTGCGTACTTTAGAATCAAGACGACTTGACGCGTCACAGTAGTGTTGAGCCGAGCAGATTCGTCCTTGTAGTGCGTGTCCGCCAGCCGAGATCCCAATACGTCCCGGGTATTTCTCTGGCCTCTTGGCTTCTCGGGTGATCGTCGTATGATGGACTCTACATTCCGCAAAAGCGCAATGGAAGCATCCCGCAAGAAAAGCAGATCTTGCAGCGAAAGCGGATTCCCTGCTGGCTCAAGATCACTACCGGGCAGAATCTGCCTCTCTGACAGAGCGATGGTCAACTTTTCGAGAGTGTCCAGGTTGGTTTCTTCATTATTGCCATTCGGATGTGCGATAGCCTGAGCAGCTGAGACAATCTCTGTAATGAAACTTGTTGCGCTTAGGATGTGTCCCGCGGTATCGAGGGCCGCAAGGGCGTCCATCGGAGCGACCAGTATGACTACAGTTTCACGTTCGGACGTGTGGTGGAAATGATGTGTAAGATTCTAGGACAACTACTCACCTTGTGTGCGGGGTGGGCCGAGGGAGGGTAGAAAAGACACATTTTTACGGACACTGATAAGGAATACCGGGCTCGCCCAAGCAGCGACCGAGCAGCACGCGGAGTCATGAGGATGCGCCGGTACGTTTCTTGGCTCCTGTCATGCAGGACAGGCTGGGCGCAGCACGCCCACTCATAAGGCTGACGGTTCATTTGTCTTTGCCATCACAATTGGTCGTCGATACCACGCAAATGGCCAAATGGGTAAGGTAGTTGGCGCTTGTGGGGCTGGATTATTCGTGGGCTCATTGCCCTGATCTGATACATGTCAGCATACGTCCGTATGGGAACTAGCTATGCGCCTGACATAGCAGCGGGGAATAGGACCATGATAGAGACAGAGTGATAAGTGGATGGATTCCACGTACAAAATAGATTGAGAGGCTTCAAGTTCAAACAACAAGGCACCTGTTATGTGCTGTTTACTATACGTGATGTTGCATTCCTCTCAACTTCAAAGTGGTATTTGATTCTCTACTCCGGCATTCCTCGCTAAGCCACAACCAAGATCATAGTGCCGAAAAGTGAGACAAGAATTGAACGGTGAGATGAGAAGCGCTCAGTACTTGTTTAAAAGTCCGCCCAACTCAATGCGGAGTTTCAAGGGTGTTCATCAACGTTTATCCAGGGTCTTTGATAATTTCGTAAGGCCACCCAATGGTGGGACGCGAGATATGCTTGGCGGGTAAGCATGACTACCTCAATGGGATGCACACTGCCAGTGAGAAGTAACTTGGTTTATAATATCTCGTCTGACAGGAGGAGAATCGTCCGCAACCTGTACGTCTAGGGTCCACCTCGCATACGAATGAACAGAGCTTCTGGCCATTTAGCTTCGAGATATCAACCAAAAAAGATCAGCTTTTATTCCTCGGCCGAATCGTGAGCTCAAAGGTTTTAAATGTTTGTATGCACCGTCTTCATCTCGTCCAACGCCTCGTCGCTTCATCAACGCCTCAGAAGGAGGACATCACGACACAAACAACGTCCAGGATTCCAATATTATTGAGAATAAGTGAGAACCTGGGTTTCTGTACAACCTCGGGCTCAAGAGGTAGCCAGTATGTCTCTCGCCGGGCTGCGCAACATGCGCTCTCAGTGGTTTCCACCACAACCGACTTTCACAGAGCAGCATGTCCCATCGCAAAAAGGTCGAGTATTCATCGTCACGGGCGGCAATGCCGGCATTGGTTTCGAGCTCGTCAATATCTTGTTTGCAACTGGCGCCAAGATTTACATGGCATCGCGCTCCAAAGTGAGTCTCAATGGGCAAACCCAATACTTTGGAGAGTTGTCAACCACCCCCCTCTCTCGGGCTGTTTTTACCCCCAAAGGCTTTTTCTATCTTGGTCTTGTCTAGTCTCAGTCATCTGAGTTTTGTAAGTTTTGAAAACCTTTCTTTCCAAGACTGACCCAAACGGCCTGTTGCAGGAACGCGCCGACAAGGCAATAGAGACCATCACAACCGCTACCCCAGCACCCAAAAACCCCGGCACCATCGTCTTTCTCCCTTTTGATCTAAATGATCTCGAGAGCGTGAAATCAGCCGCCGCCTCATTCGCGCAGCAAGAGCCCAAGCTCCACGTCCTCTGGAACAACGCCGGCATGGGCGCTCTGAGGGGAGAAGAAGGCGCCAAGACAAATCAAGGGTTCGAGCCCATGATCGGCCTGCACTGCATCGCCGCCCAGCTATTCACGCATCTTCTCCTGCCCCAACTCCGTGCGGCAGCGGCAGAAGCCCCCGGTGGTTCGGCCCGGGTCGTGTGGACTTCGAGTTACATGGCGGAGTCGACGACTCCAGAGAACGGCATCGACTTTACCCTGCTCGACGATGGCACGCCAGACCGTTCGCGCAACTACGCCGTGTCGAAGCTCGGTAATTGGCTGCTAGGCCGCGAGATGGCTGACCGCTATGGTGCCGATAACATTATCAGCGTCATACAGAACCCTGGGAACTTGAAGGCTGGCTCGTACAAAGGCGTTCCGCCTTTTGCCATGTTCTTTATCAATCGCGTCCTGCACGAGACCAAGTTTGGTGGCTATACTGGGTTATATGCCGGCCTGTCCCCGGAGATTTCGCTTGACAACAATGGCGCGTATGTCATCCCTTGGGGACGAATTCGCATCGACGCAGATTGCCCAAGAAAGGACCTCATCAGGGCCATGAAGCCTGAGGCGGACGGGGGGCTTGGCCATCTCACCAAGTTCTGGGACTGGTGCGAAGAGCAATGGAAGCCATTTGTCTAATGTTCAAGTTGAGCAACGAGTCTTGCGGGGACGGGAGGTTGCTGCGCCAGCGCTCGTCATTGTTGAATTGAGGGGATGACTTGCGGTAGAAGCGACCTTATCAGATGCATGTTGTTCAGCAAGATATTAGCATCTAGGACAAAAGCGTTGAGTCACTTTATCATTGATACAATTAGAGATCCATCCAAGACTCTCAGTGCCAACGAAGATCTTCTAGACGCCTTCTTTCATCATTGCAGCACATTGCAGCAAAAAGCTGCACGATAACGGGGCGGAATCGGGTCAGGACCCGAATGTGTGGACAGGCCGGAGTTATGTACAGGCCAATCAAGGAGCGCGAGGGCATGCACAGGAGGATCCGCATCTACACCACCGAAAGGAACGCAAGGTACTCGCAAGGTCTCAAAACTCTTGGCATTATATAAAGTATCAGGGTATCTATCTCGGCCGCAGCCAATTCATTATACATAACATACATTTGAGGCTTTAGGCGGCAAGCTCCTTGTTCTTCTCCTCAACTTCGAACTCGCGGGTCGGCTGTTGCGCCTTGCTGCCCCAGCGACCCATGAAGAAGTTGCCCAAAGATTGGGTGGTGTTCCTCATGTTCATCGCGACAATTTCACGGGTGGGCTTCTCAAAGAGGAGGTCAATGTCCTCGAGAGTCTTGTCCTTGGTCTCGGGCATGAAGATGACCTGTGTGATGTGTTAGTCTGCGTTTGATGGATGATTCGAAAGATTGGATGTATTTTTACCTGGTAGAACCATCCCAAGATGGCGATGCCTCCGTAGAAACCGAGAGTGAGACCAGTGCGGGTCATGGCGTCCTGCATGGCGGAAAAGTTGTAGGTGACGACGAAGGAGGACAGGAACAGCAGACCAGAGGATGTGGTCATGCCGTAGGATCGAAGGTAGGTGGGGTAGACTTCAGAAGGAACAACCCAGGTGAGACAGGCGTAGCAACCAAAGAAGCCCATGTAGAGGACCAGACCAATGAGGTAGCAAGCCACGGCACCGGTCGTGTTGGTCGTGGTGGGGATCTGATAGCTGGCGCCAATGATGACCAGGCCGACGAAGAAGCCGGGAAGCATGGCGTTGGCCCAGAACCGACGACCAAACTTCTCCATGTAGAAGCAGGCGGGGATGGTACCGATGAGCAGGGATCCGCCACCAACAAGAGACATGTAGGTAGCCTTTTCGTCGTTGAAGCCAATCTGCTGCATGAGGATGGACATGTAGTACATGATGGCGTTGACACCGGTAAGCTGGCCGAGGAGAATCATGATGTTGGCGTAGACCAGAGCACGGCGGGCGCGGGGGACGGTGATGAAGTCCATCCAGGGGTAGCGCTTGTTCTTGGCGCCCTCGGCGATCTGCTGCTTCTCGTCCACGACGGAGACCTTCATGACGAAGAACTCCTCCCTGGCCTCCGGGGTAGTGGTACCGCGAATGCGCTTCCACACCTTGTAGGCTTCGAGCGTGCGGCCCTTGTGCATGAGGTAACGGGGAGACTCTGGCAGGAAGAGCATGCCGGCGAACATGATGGTGGAGAAGAGGAGGGAGGATCCGAGAATCCAGCGCCAGTTGCCCTTGACGTGGATGAAGATGGCGGCGATGGCGTAGCCGAGAACCTCGCCGAGGGCGATGTTGAGCTGGTATAGGGAGACGACGTTGCCACGGATGCGGCGCTCGGCGGTCTCTGCGACGTAGACGGGGACAGTACCACCCTCGAGACCGACACCCATGCCAAGGATGACACGAGCGGAAACAATCATGCCTTTGGGAAATTGGTCAGCCAGGTTCGGAATAGACATGTACTCGAGGGATGGGCATGTCGATGGACTCACCAAAGTTCTGGGCGCCGGCGCAAAGCGCAGCACCAATAGTGTACAGGATGCAGGAAATGACGATGGACATCTTTCGGCCGAGGTATTCGTTCGAGGGACTGAGGATGATGGCGCCACCGACGGCACCGAGAGGCATGGCAGAGTTGACGAGGGAGTTTTGGCGGGTTGTCAGGCCGAGGTCGCCCGGGAGGAAAAGGTTGGCGCCCGAGATGAGAGACTGGTCGAGACCGGACAGAAGACCACCCATGGAGGCAAAGGCGACAATGAGCCAGGTGAAGTATTTGGTGTTGGTAAACTCGAGTTGGAAAAAGCCCTTATTCAGACCACCAGCGGCCTCCAACTCCCGGTCCATGCTGTCGATGAAGGCGTCCACCTCCCATCCACCGGCCGCGGCGATGGCGGCGGCGTCCTTCTCGTTGACACCGGGAAGAGCATTGGCGAGGTTCTCGACGTGAGCCTCGTTCTGGCTGTCTGGGTTGTGTTTGCCCGAAATCTTCGGGGCGAGTGTGACTCCGTGCATGTTTGTTGTGCGTTTTCCCGCGCGGTCGCGAGCCAAGACCTCGTTTAGACAAAAAATTGGCCCAAAGGGGTAATGGCAGATAGATCTGGTTTAAGGCTGATGCTAAGAAATGCGGCTCTGATGGTCCGGAGGGAGGGGGGAATATAAAAACACCTGCCAAGCATAGACGACTAACACCAGGACACTGGGACGAGCCGGGCTTTTAAATCACCCTCCATACTCCAGACTCCTCACGACGACACACGACGACACGCTAGCAGATGAATAATAAAAGCGGCCAATATTGCACGCCAGCCAACCCGGAGACGGCATTGATGGATATGTGGATTCCTCGTCCGACTCTCAACGTGCCTTTTGTCTAACCTCGACACCAACATCGTCATCCGAAATTTTTGTCTGGTGTTCGTGTGGAGACCTGGAGAGAAAGGGCCGAAGTAAGAGCGGCCACTGTCCGCAATTCCAGGCCTCTTCTCCAGTGGAGAGACCCCAGGAACACGCTCTTGGAGAACATTAAGCAGGCTGGGGCGGGGGGGGATTTCGGGGATGGGAGGATGGGAGGGTGGAGGGCAGCTGCTGCGGGCGCTGAGCTCTATTGCCCTTGGGGCTCCAGACTTTCTCACATGCACAGCGTGACCATGGGGCGACGCGGAGACTGGGTTGCAGTGTGTTTGGCCCCCCCTTTGCCCCCCCGGTCCCCCTGGCCCCCCTCCTCCGGGCCCTCCCCAGGCCCCGGAGATCAGGCCGCGACAACGTTCTTCTTCTTCCCATCTGACTCGCGACTCCACATCCGCGCAGGATAGTGTTTGTGCGAGACCCGCCCAGAAGGGGGGGGTGGTTTGACCGAAAATTCTCCCGGCACCGCGTCCTGAATCCACTCGGTGACAGTCCGAACTTTTGAAAGCCCGCACCCGGTCGTTCTCGTGACGACGACGGAAACGTATGTATGGAGTCTCCGCGTGGAGAAAGCAGTTGTTAAAATTTCTCCCTCTGGGGATTGGATTGGGGAAGGTTTTTTTGCTGGGACTTGAGCGCAATGTGGGCTGACGTCAAGGTCCAGCCAGGGGGCCGGGAAAATCTAGAAGCGGCACATGACGGGAACAGCTACTCGTGTGCTCGTGTTGTTGCGAGCGAGCGTGAGCGAGGTCCGGTCGCACTCGGCCATGATATCCGTGGAATAACGACAGTTGGTATCCTTTTTTTCATTGTTTTTTTTTTTCAGATCCTTTCTGAAATTACCCCTGGCCAAGATCCTGGTCTTGCTGTATCTATTACTTTACAGAGAACGTGGTCTGACACATCACCACGTGCTGGCACCATTTCTCCTTCGGGACCACCAGATCCCCCCATCGTCGTGCCTGACCGCTTGGTGGCTCGTTCCTAGCTCCCGCCAGCTACAGGTCCCGGTCCGGATGCGAAAGCCGCATTCTTGGCTGATGACAAGAAATATCTCGCCGGCTTGGCGCTCCGTGAGGCGCCAGGGGGGGGGGGGGGGGGGGGGGGGTCCGCCCCCACGGCGGCCGGGGGCGGGNGGCGGGGGGGGACGCGCGGGTGTCGGGGGGGGCAAAACAAGATGGCGCGGGGGGGCGGGGCGGGGGGGGGCGGGGGGGGGGGGGGGGGGAGGTTGGGAAGTCGACCTGGTGGCAGCGCCGCAGACAGGCTGGAGGCCGCACCGATCGAGCGATGCCAAGTCGGCGAGCAACACGAGCTAGTCACGCTAGTGTAGATGCACTGACAAGAAAGCAAAGACTTCCGACTGGTGCTAGCCCACGATGAGGCCTTCTAGCTCGTAGACCGGCACAGCAAGACCCATACGAACTGGACCACTCACCCTGTTACAGAGCGTCGCGAGAATTCGTTCGTCCCTTTTTGGCGTCGCGACAGGGCTCTCCTAGGCTTCATGTGGGGGGGCACGAGAAAAATTGGCAAGATTGCAAATATCAAGGAAACGATGCCTGAAAAACCCTGATTTGTAGCGCTCGAGACATGGGTAACAATTGGTGCGACAATGACACGTTCTAGAAGCCCGTCGACGGATCATTAAAGTTGTCGAATCAAGCTTTTATCCCATTGACCCAAACCACCACTGCTTCCTCGTTGCCCATCAAATCATAAATTTGTTTGTTTGGATAGACTTCCTCTTGAAAGTTGGGTTTCCCCATGGGCTTCAAAAAAAAAGTTCTGCCCGAATTCGCCCGGCATTCATGCAACCCACAAAAAATCCCATCTTTTCCCCTCACAGACCTTTTGAACCCCCGCGAAATGGAACGGAGCAAGCATGGCTGGGTCACATCAGCAACATGTGGATCATTCCAATCACGTCTCATTGGGCCTCTGACCCCTGCAGGCGGTGTCCGCAAGTCCGAATAGATGACTTTGACCTTCAGCCGTTCCATCGTTACACCTCAAGTCTGCATATGCGTTACCGGCGACCTGGTCACTCCTTCTTGACAAGATAAGGAAATGCCATCCTATCGTTTCCCCGCCGGACTGCAATATTTCTAAGCACACTGATCGATTATCAATAATCGTGTTTGTTGATCTGTCGCCGTTGTGGCTTCACGAGTCAGACTACAGTGCTAGCTCTGCCGATCCTGGCGCACCAAGACGAACTTGCCACCGTTGGGCGTCTGCAGAAAATGGACTAAATATTCGGCACTACGAATAGGCCTCGAGGTAAAGCCGGCGCTACGTGTGAACTATTTGTGAGCCAGGCGACACTACAGGTAGATGCTCTCCATAGAAACGAGACCTACTGTACCCAGTGCAAAGAGGACTACCATTTCTTTCTCACCTTGAGGGGTAAAATTCCGGGGATGTTCAAAAGTTGCCGTGGAAGCTGTTACTGCCATCATACGTTCCATCTGAGCCTCTTGAACATGATATGCGCTTCACCTGCGATTCGAATGGCTATTTAGAATAACTGCTTCTCGTGTGGGGGGGATTTGTTACCGAAAGCCGAAAGATCCAGCATGAACAACGAAATTCCCGCAAACATCTGTGGCGAGTCCGAGGGATTCATTCCTTAGACATCGCGGAATGCAATGCTGCGGATTTCAGAGACACTGTCATTCCCGCATATAGACGAATCGGTATGCGTCTGCTTCGTTCCACCCGTATTTCGATTTCTGAGCACATTTGAACCTACCACTTTTAGCTCGGCTGATGGAGGAAATACTTCTTCCGTTTGCAA
The DNA here is from genome assembly GCF_001831195.1 of Colletotrichum orchidophilum. Taxonomy (NCBI): domain Eukaryota; kingdom Fungi; phylum Ascomycota; class Sordariomycetes; order Glomerellales; family Glomerellaceae; genus Colletotrichum; species Colletotrichum orchidophilum. The sequence goes on from NW_019172961.1 coordinate 134,203, forward strand.
CTTCCGACCCTTGATACGGTTGTTAGCTATTAGCTAAAATGTCTCAAGGGTCTCAATCCTAAAAGTTGCCGAGGCGTGCTGGGCTGGCGCTAGGTTTGAGTGTCGTTCATCTTCCGGAGCTCTCGTTGGCCCACACTGCATGTGTATAGATATATAACTACGGGTAGTCTCCTTAGCGGAAAGAGAGCAACGTCAACTTTGCATGCTGTACAGTTGAATCAATACACCTTCTTCTTAAAATAGTAACAGACCCTCTGGGGTACCTTCTTGATCCAGCTGCTGGGTCTCATAGCCTACCTAGCCTAGGCTAAGCCATAGAGAGACTCTTTTGCATTCAATTATAGACAATATATCAAGGTAAGAGTGAGATACTCCCCGAGTCAAAATGCAATCAATCTGCTGTCAAATGGTAGCGTATAAATAGTCGTCTATAACACATCATGTGTCATGCATATCTCGATAGCGCTCATTACACCAAGCCCCTAAAAGTACCGATGCCGTCCTGTCTGATCGATTGGTAAAGAATCGTCCGCTTCATCCAACACCAAAGTCATCTTGAGCTCATCATCCGCCTTCAACCTAACAATCTTCTCCCAGACTTTGGAAGATGTCGCCCCTACACTGGCATGCTTCATACTCTCGTCACAAGACGGCGGCGTCTGCAGCAAGAGGATGACAAGATCCTGCAAATCTGCCCAAGGGACCACACTCAGCATATGAAAACGCTTACCCCTGAATACCGCCCCAAAATACTCGAGTACCCATCCTACCGCAATCGAGGTGCCGTATGCCGCAACGGCTCCCAGGTAAATGTACATCAAGATTTGCGCAAACATCAGAGTGCCGCGCTGCTGCCCCGTGCCGTACCCGAATCTCTCCGCGTGCAGATCAATGTGGAGCGTGGTATCAAAGCTTTTCCTTACAGTCTCGAAAGAGTCCTTGGCGACCGTCGTCACGCCTCTATACTCAAAGCGGTGATGTGTTGCGTTGAACGGCGTGAACTTGTAACTCCCGCTCTTGACGCCGTGTTGCTGATTGAAGTTGAGAAACGCCAGTTCCGTGTCGTCCTTCTTGGTGATGACGCCCGTCGTGGCGCCAAAATATAGACGCGCGAGACCCTCGGTCAGGAACACGCCAAACACCTTGGCGAGGAGAGCCTCGGCAGCCGTATCGTTTGATACGCTTGACACGGGTGCGAAGAGGAATCGCGTGGTGCCATTAAGGCTGTCCTTGGCGGAGAAGGTCGACACGATGCGGGACAGCGCCGTCGTGTTTGCCGAGTTGTCGGCGAAGGCCCAGGAAGGGTTCAGATGATGGAGCCACTCGTTCGAGAGCGGGATGCTGTGGACGTTTGGATTTTGCATAGTACTTGTCTGAACGTTACGGTACAAGGCGCGCATGGAATCGTGATCGAGACTAGACTGGAGGACGTCGCTTACCTTTGGGTCAAGGGATAGAGTCGAAGGGGCCCAGCTGGCGGATAGAGTGCAGAGGTAGATGAGATGCTCCTCCACCTTCTTGTCTCTCACTATTGTGGAGTTTGGGAGCTGTCCGGTCAAGAAGACAACTGAGATGTTGTATTTCGGGTTCCAAGTCATGAAGTTTGTGATCAGCGAGTCATCATCAAACGCCGGGTCAGTCATTATGGGACGAGCGTACGCTTTCCCGTGCTTTTTGACACGATCGCAGTCGACATTGCCGTAGCAGTTGATGAAGTCGACAGGGTAGTAAGCCTTGTCCTTTGATTCCCAAAGCGTTTTCTTGTTGTATACATCGCATTTGGACTGTACAAACGGCTGATGAAGGGAAATCGAAACATTGCCGTGAGACGACGATCTGGTAATGAGGCGGTAACGAGACTCTTCCGAGATGGCACCAATTTTGACATTGTCGATGTATTTCTGGAACAGGCCGATGCTTGCCATGAGATGATGCGCTGGGGTTGTGCTCAGCGTAGCTGAATTAATGGAGGGCTCGTCCTGAGTCGATAGTAGATGCCGGCGGATATCGGATGATGTTGATTGGAAGGTAAGGTTATTAGTGAGGTCTGTCGACCCGAAGCTGGAAATCCAGCTGGATATCTGCGAGAAGCCCGCCGCTGGGCAACCTTCCTGGTAAACGCCTTCGAAATTCTCGCATTGGTAAGCCGCCATATGTACCGGGGGCGGTTTCTTGGAAGAGGCGTATTTTGCCGTGACATAAGACGCAAGCTGTAGCTCATCGTTGTCAAAACCGGAACCGGTAAAGTTGTACCATCCCAAGGTAGGGACAAGCAAAACTGCCGATGCTGGGCCAACGACTGTCGACATAACCGTCGTGAATACGAGAAAAGAGGCAAGAAAAAGGTCCCAGCCTTGCAGTAGATGAAGACCATGACGCCTGAATGCCGATGTGCCGAGATAGTACAAATCACCAGCTCGGTAGCCGCCGGTGAGAAACCCCAGACGTACGCCACTCGTCATGAGACGGCGGCGGAACATGGACAGCATGATGGCCGAGAGTGAGGCAACAATCAATATCTCATGCAGTTTCGCTGCGAGTTGCAAAACGTTGGCAATGGTATCAGGGTCCATTTGACGCCCATTTGGACTTGGACCACGATCTGAGTACCAGTAGATGTCCAACGTGCCCACGGCAAGGACGGCCCCTGTTGTCGCCAGAGCGGGTAGATGAACGAGCCATCCGTAAGATAAACGAGACCAGCTTGTTCGCGAAATGGTTTTTGCGTGTCTCCATTCGTCACAGATAGGTTCCTTCTGCGCCGGCTGTGATGAGTCTGATTGAGTCGAGAGACGGCTGGTTGAAGTGTCATTTCCAGTCTGCGCAGTGCAAGGTTGTGTATCGGCAAGCGGTATGAACGCTGAGAGATCTTCCACACGAACGGCTGGAATATATGAAGTGGGGATATTGGACGACACCAGTAGAGTTTCGCGCTCATCTGAGCTGGTTCTACTGTATTGTAAAGGGAGTTCTAAATGCGGCGAGCTCATCACGGCGTGTTTCGAACAGAACGTCAAGGAAGACACAAGTAGAAATGAAGCATCCAAGGTAGTCAGAATGCCGGTCAAGATATGGAGGAAACAAGAAACGGGACATTTGGCAAAGCTCGAAAGTGTCTAGCAACTACTTATATATGGAAAAAGGATAGCATAATAGGGGTCTCACAAGCAGCTTGCCAAGAAATTCAATCAACGAATCCTACTTCGAGATGGGACACCAGGCTGATTTTGAGACATCTAAGCCAGTCTTGTGCGACGATGCCTCTTCGACCTGCGTGCCTGCCAACCAATGCGAGATTTGACGTTGAAGGCGCACGGCAGCCTAGTGTAGTTAGACATTTGCCACGTACTCTGTGGTCCAGGGTGTGAAATGTTGTCTAGACTGATCTGCTGCTATCCGTCAAGTAATCAGCTGTTACGACTTCTGCAAAAAGCAGGATAAATCTTTTCGTTGTTGCCTGACAGGTACTACTTGAAATCGGTGACGCCTTGCAATCTGCTTACACGGCCGTTTTTTGACCTCTCAATTGAGTCGACAAGAAGTAAGCAAGTTGCATGGCACGCAACAGCAAGGGAACCCAAACACATGTGATTTACTCAGGTATTACAATACGGCCATTTCGCTCCAACTCTCACACGACTAGTTGATTCCAGAATTGGAAATCAGACCCAGTCTCACAGAAAATCCAAGATGGGGATTGAGGGCTTTCAAATTGGTATAAAGGCGGAACAAGACGACGCAACAAAGGGCAATAGTTAGTAATTAAAGAACAATCACCAGTTGCGCAGTTAATTGAAATGTCGAAATTTCGGAGACGAAAGTAGCAAGTGTGGATTTCCAATGCAGGATTCGTCATTTCGAGCCCGGAATCATTGCTAGGATTGATTCAATGGCACTTCACAAGCTCAACAGCTGATTAGGCGATGCCATCTACAGGCCTGCTATCTATAGCAACTTCTTTCAATGATAATCACGGCCTCCTTTTCTTTCTCTTCTTTGGGCATCCATAGTCTCAACTCACATTGCTGCATGTGGCCTGACAGATTGAGTATCCTTGAACCGGTTGCTGGGGTCATAGTCACCTGTCAGCCATTCCAGTCTCCCGAGGTTACTCCCTGATTATAGCTCAGCAGCTTCGGTTCCCCTTACCCGAGGTCAGAATCATTTGTGAATGTTCCCCAGTGGCTGCTCGTCAGCCGGCTCTGAATGCTCTGCCTGGAACCCTGAAGAAGCGCAAATGCGTCTGACGGGATTGAGGCTCTGAGAAACGCTGTCCTTTAGCTAAAAAGAAGCATCTTGTCTCTGAGAGTAAGCTGTGCTGCGTCGACCAGTCTAGAAAGAGCCGAGAAGGCTCCCTCGTGAAAGTCCTTGTGCATGTACCAACACACCACTGTCAGCTGAGGCGTGTTCGGCTTTCTCTCTTCTCGAATTGGCTACGATGGATCATCCTTCCACTACTCCATTTATCGTGCAGGTCGGCTACCGCTGCATGTCAGCTCGGCTATGCATGTCTCACCATCTAACATCACTCAAAGGTGTGCTCAATCGCACCAGTTTCTTGGCTGCGGGACCACATTCCATGTCTAGAAACAACTTGTCCGCTTCTTACGAGTATCATGCCCCATCGCGTCGTGTAACAATTGGCATGTAAACGAATTTGTATCTAACGCGACCAATTCCTTGAGACAATGTTCCCAGTCACTGGCTAGTCGGATAAACGGATGAGAACCGTTCGCTACGTTTGTGCGATTGAAACACTGCTATCGCATACGCAAAGAGTGGAAAGCCTCATGCACATACTGATGTGAGTTCAAACTTGTGCCACAAACAAGTAGTCAGCCTCATTTGCGCAGCCATGGGGGAAAGTAGGCGATGAAACATTTTATCTCAAAAGTAGCGAATGCGATGGCACGCCCGCCAAATCCAAACTATCTGCATCGGGAGCTTCCCACCTCTGTGTATCATCCTCTGTTCCCAAGGTACTTGCCGAAACTCCAATTGAACTCTCTCGCGGTCCGCGGCGTGTCTCTCATGGCCTAGGCACCTCCACTCGTGCCGTTTACTACGCAGCGAAACAAAACACTACATTTACAAGGTCGTTCTTCCATGAACACTTTTAGAAACAAACTTTGATGTCCGGAGCACATACCACTCGCGGATAAGCTAAATCTTTATGCAGGTCAATCTTAAATAGGAATTTCCTAGTAAACTTTCTGTCGCTCGCGGTCGGTCGGAAAAGCTCAGGCGTATTCGCTCCGTGCAACTTTAGCCCTATCCGATGTAGATGGCCAATGTAGACTTTTTTGTCATCCACGTAGCATCAACTCACCCGAGTGAAGTTTGAGTTAACGAGACCAGATCGATTTAAGTTGAAAGTTTCGATCTACAAGTACGGGGCGCAAGGGTGGCCTAACTCTACCTGTCAACGGTGATGAAGACGGACAAGTAACGCACCACTTTCTCGGGTCATAAATGGCCGAGAAAAGATGAGCAAGTCGGTAATAATTAGACACAAACTGAAAACAATACTCTGCTTCAATTTCGCCGGGGAGCCGACGGACACCTGAACGGACTTTCGCTACCTCCGTCTTTCAACGAGCGGAACTAGCGGGTGCTGTATTTCATCTGAAATCACAAAGAGGGCTACTGCAACTGGTAATTCTAGGGATGATTCTTTTGATTACAGGTACGTACTGTATGAATCGTGCGGGTGGGAGTGTCAGACTCTGTGTCTGAGCTTCAAACCTCGTAGACCGGATGACTTCCGCTGTCCTCCCGTGGCCCCAGCGTTCCCTTGTGCGCTGACCTGACTGGCCGAAGCAAACATCCCGAAGCAACCGTAGAACACGCATCACGCGTCAGTGTCGTTTCACTGTATATACGATGAGTTACGGCTGACCAATATTGCTGGCCGGTCGAGTTGGGGGATTCCGACGAGCGTCGATAGATTCAGCAAAGTCCGGGTGGGGGTATAAAGAAAAGTTGATGGAGAGTTGGTCTACACCAAGATTGCAGCCGTTCTTGCTAGTAAAGAGCTTTTTTTTTAATTTGATACGAAGATGGATTTACTAAAAACAAATCCCCTTTACCTTGGTGGTGCGCTTGTATGCGTTGCACTGGCTGCGGTATGGTATTGTGATTCGTGTCCGTGTTCTAGACTAACAAGGGTTCGTCTAGTACGTCTATGCCGGCCTCACAAACCCACTGTCGAACATTCCAGGGCCATGGTATACCAGGTTTACGACACTACCATCGACGTTCAAGGTCATCACCGCACACCATCCAGATTGGATCCATGATCTCCACGCCAAGTACGGGCCGGTGGTGCGATACAGTCCACACGAGGTCGACATTTCTGATCCAACAACATGCCAACGGATTCACAGTGTCAAGACCAATTTCTTCAAGTCGCCATTCTACTCTTTGCTCATTACAGACTCCTCTAGCGTCTTCAACGAGATCCGTCCCGAGATCCACCGCAAGTACAAGCGCCTGTTGTCGAACCCCATGTCGGAGACTGGCTTGAAGACGTTCCTCCCTCGCATTGACAGCAAGGTTCGCTTGGCCATTCAGCGTATTAGTGACGAGAACAAGGCCCGAGGCGCGGCGGACATTGCAAAGTGGTTCATGTTTCTTTCCTTTGACGTGATTGGCGACCTGGCCTTTGGCGAGTCCTTTGGCAACCTGGAAAGCGGCAAGGTATGTTGCTACTTGACTACAGAATCTGATTAGGCCGCTGGGAAACTCCACGTGCTAACAGTCATGGCACCGAACAGAAGAATCGATCTGTCAACGATTTCATCAGTCTTGGTTTTGTCGGCGGCCTACGGTCCATGTTCCCAACCATCGCCAAAATCTCACTCTACCTCCCGATCCCCGTCTTCAAAGAGGCTACCGCCATCCAATACCGCACCTTTGACTACGCCCAGGGCGCTCTGGATCGCCACGCCAAGCGCGTCGAAGAGACCGGATCAGACCCGAACCCGACCGTCTTCTCCAAGCTGTACAATGCCGGCGAGGAGGAGACCTGGAACCCCATCGAGATCCGCGACAACGCCCAGGTGTTCATCGTCGGCGGCAGCGACACCACCGCCAACTCAATGATCTATCTGGTCTGGGCGGTGTGCAAGATCCCAGAGATCAAGGCCAAGCTCATGAAGGAGCTCGACGCCCTGCCGGACAATTATTCTTACGAACAGCTCAAGGAGCTGACGTATGTAAATTGGATTGTCAACGAGACCCTGCGGCTCTATACGGCGCTGCCGTGCGGGCTTCCGAGGCTGGTGCCGCCGGGCGGCGCGGAACTCGCGGGGCAGTTTATTCCCGAGGGATTCACTGTCACGACTCAGGCGTACAGCCTTCACCGGGATGAACATGCGTTCCCGGACCCGTATCGATTCTACCCCGAGAGATGGGAACACACTACACAAGAAATGAAAGACTGCACCATGCCGTTTGGCGGAGGTGCCAGAAGTAAGTCCCCCGAATTTCATAATATTGACCGTCGAAAAAGCCAGTGCTAACGCATGGGAACAGCATGCTTGGGGAGACACCTGGCACGCATAGAGCTCCGTCTGATTACAGCCAGGTTCTTCAAAGCCTTTCCAAAAGCAGTCGTATCTGAAATGGAAGGGATGTGCGACAAGGATATGGAGCCGGCGTTGCATTTCCTCATGGTTCCCAGTGGTCATCGATGTTTGATAAAGCTCAACGGTTGAGCATGTACATGGCATAGTTGTTGTAGATGAAAGAATGCCAAGAATCCCTCGGGTTTGCTTAGTTGTACAATAAACATCGTTCTCGCGAAACGGAGTGGAACTGAATCAGGTCCGCAGGGCGTAATAGCGGGGCTGGAGCTGAACAGGTGCTGGCTTCGGGACCCCTCGCGGGAGTACAAAAGACCCGGCAGGCTGCATATCTCAGCAGGCTTACGTGAGATGATGACAGATGATATGGAGGCTCTAGAGTCGATGGATCCATAGGAGGCTTAGCCGACTTACTTATCGTGCTCCTTTCGGAAACAAGTGTGTGTTGGCTCAGCGGGTTATCTGATGTGGCTTTTGTGCCTTCTGGTGAGGGAGTAAACGTTACCACGTCGTGCCGCGATATAGATCTGGGGGTAGGTACATGTACGGATCATGAGAGACGGACATGCCGCATCCAGGTACGCTTCCTACTGGAGTGATAACTCAGTGTGCTCTTTTGAGGTTCTCTGTTGAAAAAGAAAAAAGCCGCCATGGATTTCTTCGAGGGCGTAGTTGGCTTGTTTGCCTTATGTTGTGGATACATCAATGTAACAAGGGGACAGCTGAGCTGCAGTACCCCTCGGGCGATACGGATCGGGGCTCGATAGCGCCGTGCTGCCCCGCCATCGGCTGCAAGAACCCCCACTACCCCGCCGTGGCCCCTGGCAGCGGAATGGTTCGAGTAAGCCCTATGACTTCATGCTGAGCCGCCCGCCGTACGGAACAGCGTTCATTTGTACGAGCTCTCACCTCACACACACACCCGACCTTCTCACCGCCGTACTCCTACCACCTCCCTACCCCGAGCCGCAATTGATTCCTCTCAGCTTATCCATCTCATTGAAATATTCAAATCACCAAAAGAAATGTCCGACACTCCCAGCGCAAAGCGTCAAAAGTCCTCCAAGGACGTGTCCTACCAGCTCATCTACTGGCCAGGCATCCCCGGCCGCGGCGAGCACGTCCGTCTCCTCCTAGAGGAAGCCGGCGCCGAGTACACCGACACCGCGCAGACCGAGGACGGCGTCAAGACCGTCCTCGCCCAGATCGACAACAAGAACCTGGGCGACGAGCACAACCCGCCTCCTTTGGCCCCTCCAATCCTGAAGCACGGAGACCTCGTCATCAGCCAGACGCCCAATATCCTGCTCTACTTGGGGCCACGCCTCGGTCTAGCTCCCAAGATCTCAGAGGATGACGACGGCATCTACACCGTCAACGGCCTCGCGCTGACGGCTCTGGATGGGCTTAGCAACGAGGCTCACGACACGCACCACCCCATCGCGACGGGGCTGTACTATGAGGATCAGAAGGAGGAGAGTAAGCTTAAGGCAAAGGATTACATTGCCAACCGGCTGCCCAAGTTCTTTGGCTATTTTGAGCGGGTGCTCAAGAGCAAGGCCAGCGGCGAGGGCCCTTGGCTTTATGGAGATTCTCTCACATACGCTGACTTGGTTCTTTTCCAGGTAAGATTTTCGTTGTCAGTGGGGCTATCATTTTTATCGATCGCTAACCTGAGCAGTGCGTCGACGGTCTTAAATTTGCATTTCCCAATGCCCTGAAACGAATCGAAGGAACGGGCGACTACAAAGGTCTTTTCGAGCTTTACGATGCTGTCAAGGAGCGGCCCAAGATCAAGGCGTATCTTGCCAGCGACCGTAGACAAAAGTACTCTCAGGGAATCTACCGCCACTACCCTGAACTGGATGAAGAGTGATGAGAGGATTCGACTCAGCCGCAAAAGGTTGATTTGCCTGTGCCAAGGATAAATCAGCAAACTAAAAGTTCTTTATTTCCAGAAGGCCAATGACTGCATCAGATAGAATAGCAGTGCCAACACCATAGCATTAGATCTATCATAATTTAGGGCTTTGTTTTTGGGTTGCCCCATTACCATAATTCCATTCGCTCCTGCCCATTGTGCCGCCTGTTGTGGTCTGCTAATTATTGCTCTGGGGATCCGCCTGACGATTTCTTCCAATGCTCATCTCCAACGACCTCAAGACCCAGCAAAACCTCTCCAGCACCTTCACCTTTTTCTGGGTGCCAAGTCACCCTCTCAACTCTCAAATTATCTTCCATCCCCCAAAACTTCTTGAAGAATTGATTTCCATCCATCACCAATATACCCACGCGGTGAGCTTTATGTGAAAGAGCGACCCAGAAAGATCTGGGCACTAAGTTCTTTCTTAGCACAGATATCACCATGAGTGTTCAGCAGAGAAGACTGCCACCTGAAGACAACAATGCCAAAGAGGTAAACATCACAGGCTGTCTACAATCGGTCGGCCCCATCTTCAATTCAAAGCGGAAACTAATCTCATCGGTATCAACAGTCTGTAGATTCATTGTTGAACGAGCTCGGCGACGATATTCGAGAACTCGCAAAAAGGTTCGGTCGGGATGGAAATCCGCTCCTTGACCTGGTAGAGCCCCTTCCGGTCGAGCTCAAGAAGCCCATTATTGAAATGGTGGTCATGCTCCTTCACCTACAAAAGGTGCGCGATGAGGTAATTCAAATTGTCCCCATACGTGTCGCTGCAGCGTCAGCCGGGGCCAAGAACAAGAAGCAGCAAAAGAAGACAAAGAAGAAGGATGAAAAGAGTACAAACACCAAGGAGAACTATGATCAGTCTTTGATCCCCCTGGGTGCAAAGAACAAGCTCAAGACAAAGGAAAAGACCAGCAAGACTGTTGAGACTGCAGAGAACATAGCTCCAGCCGAAATCGAACAAACGGCGATCACCAAGAGTGCAAAGAAGAAGAAAAACAAGAATAAGACTGCAAAGAATACCAACAAGACTGGCAATTCTGCAGAGAATTCTGAGAACACCCAGATAGCACGGCCTGAGACCTCTACGGTTGCGACAAAGAAGCGGAACAAGAAGCAGATCAAGGATAACTCTGCAGTCGCAAAGGGCAAAACAAAAGCAGTTGTTCGCCAGAAACCTGGCGCTGAGTTATTCTCAGCCCATGACATCGAGTACATGTGGAAGGTCCAGGGTTATGCTGAGCACGGGGTGGAAAACTGCCAGGAAGCATGGGATAAGGCGGCGGACACGGAGCTGGAGGAATGACCCACCAAATGAGACCAGTGGAGATATAAAGAGGCCTAAGAAATGCTCATTCTCACTGACAAGGGAAATGGGTTGTGAATTGAGAGAATGGCAGCGTCCGGGAGGTTGGTCTTAGAGACGATGCCTTCATAGGTACGCTTAGACGTCGCGGGTAGTGCTGGGAGGCTGTTGATTCAGATAGCTTTCGTCAATCGTCACCTAACCCATGATATCAATGTAGCTCCTCATCCATTGACATGAAATGTACACTACACGTGCAGATAAATCTCTCTCCCCTCAAGTAAGCAATGGACTGTAGGGAAGGCCAGCACTTCAGCAGCTACTGTAGCTGATATTAGCAGGCTTCAAAGTGGATTAGGATCTCCCTCACCTTAAATCAACGGGTAAATAAGTAAATCTGCAGCCATGAGGGCCAAGTGAGTGGGCCTGTATAAACAACACAGTACTGAGGCAGCTGCGTACATTCCTCGCCTGGATCAATCACCTTGGTTCCACCTTCTACACTCATCTCACACTCACCAGCTCAAACACACAATTTTCTCGTCCTCACACCACACAGCGGAGGGCGACTCTTTATCTTCCCTTCAATCCTCCAAATCACAAACAATCAGCAAAAATCATCGCCAGGCCAGTACTAAGCAATGTCAGAGTCTGCTTCCGACCCTGGAGGCCCTGAGCTGCCCTCCAGCAGCAACCGCAGTGCTGAAAGACGCAGACGCAAATGGCGACAGGTACGCCCTTCCTCACATTCATCTTTTTACTGCCTCAATTATATGCCATGGGTGGATTGTTTGGCATCCTTGATGAAAAGATTTCCAACTCACACACTTCTCACAGTTGCAAGAAGAGCGCTGCGTCGATGACTCTGAAGATGCCGATGACGACTCTGAGGATGGTTCCTTGGAGCAGTGGAAGAACACCCTCTTCGCCAGCCCAGAGCAGCTGAGAAACCTGCCCCCTCTGAACCAATCGAACTACGTGGTCAACAAGGTCTCTGCTTCTCACCTCACCGACGTTGACCCCGATTCTCACATGGTCAAAGCTACTGCTCCTGATGGCGTTGAGGACAACCCCGCCGTGTTCAACAATCAACGTCTCGTTGCCGAAATGAATCGCCTGAAACTTGGCAGGCCTAATGAGGTTTCGAAGGAAGCGAAAGACCGTATCATTCGGTACATCAATGAATCTGTCATGCCACAGGTTTTACTTCGCAACAAGGCTTCCGAGCACCTTGACTCTTCGGGAGAAGGCTCTTCCAAAAGGGCTAAGGATCCATTGGAAACTCAGCCGAGAGGGTTCAGCGACTATCCTTTTCCGTCGGCAGCGAGCCTAACGCGCCGTCGAACGCCACAGGAGGCCGAGGAGGAACGGGAGCTTCTGAAGCTGATGCTAGACTACCCTATTTTGCCCTGCTCGAACATGTCAGACGACGTTGTCTCCGATCCTCATTTCATCAAGGCTATTGCTCCAGAGGGCTTGGAGGGCCATCCCGAAGTGCTCAGCTTGGCACTCGCCCTCACCGAGTACCAGTGGCAGCGTAAGAGATTGGCCAGAGATCGACAAATTTCTGCCCGTCTGAAGGGGCAGTCCTCCTCGGACAATGATCCTTCTCAGTCCTCAGACGTCCTGGACGAGACTCTTCTGACCCCAAGCTTTCTTCAAACTTTCAAGGACTGGTTCGAGATTTCGATGAAAGACAACAATGAGAAGATGGAAGTGGACGAGCAGCAACTCAAGTGCCAGGGCCAACAGCAGGTCCAGGAGCAGCAGAAGGAGCAGAAGAAGCGCGAGGAGCAGCAGAAGCGCGAGGAGCAGCAGAAGCACGAGGAGCAGAAAAAGCATGAGGAGCAACAGAAGCACCTGCAACGCCGACGCCGCGTCCTCAAGAGCATGATGAGATGCCTTGTCACGAGCTTCTTCATCTTCATGATCAGATTTTTCTTTGACGGCGATCTATCAACGGCTCTTGCAAAAGGTCTTGCCTTCCTCATCAACCTTTTCATCGCGATCCTGTTGGTGCTGGACTGGGTGGACCACATCAAGGCAAGGATCTGATTGAATCCTCAAGAGGTATTCAAGAAGGGAAGAAGGAATTTCAAGGAGGGTATATTAGATTTGGAGAGCCAATTGGCTTCATGTGGACTTCCCATGGATGGTTAGCCAATCGAGGCCTCAAAGTGAGGCTACATGTCGAGATTACCAGAGCTAGAGGCAGCTTGGGGTGAATGTTACACAAAAGAGTCGTTCTCGTACCACGCTCGTCTCATTCCAACCCAGTGCAGGAAGAAAATAGTCCGAGACGCACGACTTGTGGTCTCTATTTCAGGACAGCTCACGTGGCATTTTGGACGTTGAGAAGCATGGTCCTCATCTATGCTGCAACACTAAATGTTTGACCTTGTCGGACCACGTAGCCACTAGAGATAGCAGTGAAGACGAGCGATGAGCAAAGTAGTAGCCAGACGAGTAAATACAGCGCCGGTCCCAGGATTGAAAGCTAGAAAAAGATGCCAAGAGTGAGCTTGTTGGCGGTTGTGGAAGTTCATCACATGGCCAGAACCGCGTATGTGGCCGTAGCAAGTTCAGTTCATCGACGACACCCATGACTCGCGCCATCGGTGTCGGGATTGTGTAGCACCGCCACTCAGTAGATTTTGTTTTTTCTCAGGGGCGTGCTCCAGCTTTTGGCCCAGCCGGGGCCCGATGAATAAGGGGGGGTTCTCCACAAGCTTCCCCAACATCGTTACCCTGCACACCGGGCGGAGAAGCAATTGCCCCAAGGTGAATTGGAGAAGCTCAGAAGTCAGAACTCGAGAGCCACTGCCAATGTCTCTCAAAAAATTGGTCACATGAGTGAATTTAAGATTAGACGTCCAGCCACGGCTCTGCTGCGTTGGTAACAATACGAGACCACTGCAGGGCCAACAGCTCGGATATACGAAGGGTTTGGGGATTGATCATGTGTGCTAAATATAGGCAAGGCTTTCGGAGAGGACGGATTTCGTTCTGTTCAGCGTCCACGTTCGTTTCTCGAAGCTGTAACTCGGTCTAGATTAAACAAATTTTTGAGACCGAAATGTGTCGACTCTAAACCACCACCCGCGCCTATTGATTGGTTTTCAGAGACTATTCAAGCCACAGAGGTCTCGTTTCTCCAAGTTGCCAAAATGTTGAGGTCAGTGATAGTGGCAAGGTGTGCTTCGGTAGCTCCACCTCTGATCCCAGTTTATCAGGCCGGACCAGTCCAAAAACGTCACCGGGCCCAGTTTATCAAAAATCGGGCTGTCAGTCTCATTAAAAACTTGCGGTCAGGACTCAGGAGACAGCGGTGTGTTCTTGATCACTTCAACCTTCAACCTCGAGCTCCTCTCCGTTAATTCACTCTCGACATTTGATCAGTTACATCCTGTACCAATTGTTCACTTAATCCTAAGATGCCTCACAGCACGGAAAGCCTTAAGCTCACCAGCAACAATCTGTCCTCAATCTCCTCGCAGCAGGGCAAGCAGACCGTAAAGATCCCCACCTACGACCGCAGCGTCGTCAAGGAGGGCATCGTCCACGTCGGCGTCGGCGGCTTCCACAGAGCTCATCTCGCCGTCTACATTGATAGGCTCCTCCAAAAGCACGATGAGACCGACTGGGCCATCTGCGGTGTCGGCCTCCGGCCCAACGACGCCGCCATGCGCGACGTCCTGAACGCCCAGGACCACCTCTACACCCTCATTGAGCGCTCCGCAAAGGGCAGCAACGCCAGCGTCATTGGCAGTATCAGCTCATTCCTCTTTGCGCCCGACGACCGCGAGGCCGTCATTGCCAAGATGGCCCACCCGGACACCCACATCGTGTCCATGACCATCACCGAGAGCGGCTACTACTACAACGAGAACTCCCACCAGCTGCAGTCGGAGCACCCGGACATCCAGCACGACCTCGCCAATGAGGGCAACCCCATCAGCATCTTTGGCTTCCTCTACACCGCGCTCGCCAGGCGCTACGCCAACGGCCAGAAGCCCTTCACCGTCCTCTCCTGCGACAACATGCAGAAGAACGGCTCCATCACCCGCTCCATGCTCGAGTCCTTCGCCCGCCTCAAGAACCCAGAGATCGCCGCGTGGATCGCCGAGAAGGGCGCCTTCCCCAACGCCATGGTCGACCGCATCACCCCCAGCACCTCGCAAAACGACATCAAGTCGCTCGCAGAGACCTTTGGCGTCGAGGACGGCTGGCCCGTCGTCACCGAGCCCTTCATGCAGTGGGTCGTCGAGGACAAGTTCAGCGACGGCCGCCCGCCCTTTGAAAAGGTCGGCGTCCAGATCGTCGAGGGCGTCCACGAGGTCGAGCAGTTTGAGAAGCACAAGCTCCGCCTCCTCAACGCCTCCCACTCCGCCATGGCGTACCCCGGTCAGCTCGCCGGCTTCAAGTACGTCCACGAGGTCATGGAGCACCCCATATACCGCAAGTTCGTCTGGCAGATGATGCAGGAGGAGGTCAAACCCCTGCTGCCCGAGATCCCCGGCGTCGACATTGACGAGTACTGCAACACCCTCATGGAGCGCTTCTCCAACCCCACCATCATGGACCAGATCCCCCGCGTCGCCCTCGGCGCCTCGGGCAAGATCCCCCAGTTCATCATGCCCTCCATCGCCGAGCAGATCTGGACCACCGGCCCCTTCCGCCGCCTGTGCTTCGTCGCTGCCGCCTGGTTCCGCTACATCAACGGCGTCGATGACGAGGGCAACGCCTTCCAGGTCGACGACCCGATGCGCGAGGAGCTCCAGGCCCTGGCCAAGGCCGGCGGTAACGACCCCCGCCAGCTGCTGAGCGTCAAGATCCTGTTTGGTGACGACTTGCGCGGCGACCAGCGCTTCATTGACGAGGTCACCAAGGCCATGGAGCTCATCGCCAAGGATGGCGTGATGGCGACGATTCCCAAGTACGTTGAGTAAAGCGAAGAATGGGATTGTAAAACTGTCTGTCAACGTGTGCTGGCACAAGCAGCCTTTTATGTTATAATGAGTAAAGTAGGGATAAAAATGGATATTTTGAAGCGGTCATGAGAATTTATAGATATAGATGTAGATATTTATAGAGATATTTGTGTTTTGGTTTGGTACAAACCTAGGACATTGCGTGCACTTGACGCCGGGATCATCTTGACCGTGACAAGGAGAAATGTGACGACCCTCTCAGAATTTGAGAGGGAGAGACCATGAGGCGTAAGCAAACGATCAGCCGAGGGATTTGAGCAGGGTGAGCCGGGTCGAACAAAAGCTCTTTAGAGTTGACGGCTGACTTTCTGATGGCTTGGAAACCTTTTCTCAGGAGTCTGTTATTGGGTGCGCCTGATCGATCAATCCCCTTGCTCGCTCGGCCATCTCAATGATCTTAATTGTTCTCATTAGCCATCATCCGGCAGTGGACAAAGCTAGTCAAGGGAAAAGAATCGCTTAGAAGGGAACCGTCATCCCCTTGACTCAATGCCTAGACTAATGAGGGGGCGGAAAAGACAAAGCCAAAGTTTTTGTCAGACCGTCATGGGCCCGTGATATGGATATGTATGCTACACTCCCTTGTTCCTTGATGTATGCAATGGCCTCAATCCGGCTCAATGGGTCTCTCATCGCGGATTAGGAAGCGCTCCCTTGAAGCGTCAAGGTCTCAAGGAAGTTCGCCAATAGCTACAAGTATGCTGCTGCAGTCAGAATTAAGAACCTTTCCTGTCTCTGTTCATCGACACATTGATACTCCAAGGAACCAGCCAGCTTACGCTTAGAAACTCTTTTCACGTCGTCTATCAGCTTCAGCATCCATAGTCCTCTGGCTGTCGCTAAAGCACCAGGCAACAAGACTTTGCGTTCGACTATTGTAGGTGAGTTTTTAGATTCTTCCTATATGGAATATGATCCTAATGAATCCTTCAATCCACTGCCGTCAAATACCTAAGTTGGAGTTTCAGATCACCGCGGTCAATCTCAAATTCTCATCATGACTAGCAACTCCGGCCATGAACTCACCACGGACGAGGTACGTTGCTTTATGCACCCAATTCCCCTCAGGTCGGCTTAACTAACAATTCGAAAGATGCTGGAACTTGCTCTAGATGGTGTCAGCATACTTGGCTTGGACTTGGTGAAGGATGATACAGCCGAGGCAGCCGAAACAAAGTCCGCAATCCTCACCACGAACCAGCACAAGGACAGACTTTTCCACAAGCTGCGCTGCGTCGCTGCTACGGGTCAGCTGGTTATTTTTGAAGCCATAGTCGATGTCTACTTGCTTGCGCATAAGCTGGACGAAGATCAGGAAAGCGAGGTTTCGGGTTTGCACCGCGCCGTTGCGCAGTTGCAAAGGGAGGTGGCCGAGCTGCAGACAAAGGTATCTTCGTTGGAGCGATTCAACCGGAACAACGCGTAGGCTGAACGGAAGAAGTCACCTATCTCTCAAGGTTGATAAGGAATTTATAGAGTGCTTTCTCATACTTGACGTAAGGTACCGGAAACTGTTAGCGCGACCCGTAAATTGTGTGATTTGAGGGCGACGTTAAATATTACCCATGTGGAGGACTGATTCCACTGGAAAACGCGATACCACAAACTGTCCAGCCTGAGAAGGGTTCAATGTTGGCTTGATTCTGGTACGAGGCGTCGGATGCTAGATATCATCAAAATGAAGATGATTAGAATATTCTTTTCCTCTACGACCTCAAGTCTTGGCATCGCAGCTGTAATTCGACATTCCAAGTCTGGCGTGACGCATACAAGTACTTGGGCGTCCGCCGTCGAGATCGTGACGAAGTTCAATTTTCAAATGGAGCTGTACACTTTTATGAAGGGGTTTCCTGATCGCCTTCCTCGTCGAATGGTAAAATTGAAGAGAGTTCCTGGCACGAAGTCGAACAGAGACATGCGATATGGCAGAATGCAGACGGGTGTCGGGTGTGGGTGTGGACCGCAGTCCCGGACCCGGCAGCTCCACACCGCCGTCGACCCACGTGAGCATCGGTCGTTCCTTCCCGACGGAATTTCAACTTCACTTGCTCCTGCCTATTTAGATAGCTTGAAGTACCTTACGTACCTAACTCATCTGAATTTGTTTTAATTCTAGTGCCTCGCTTATTTACTGATCGCGTCATCTGATTTGGTGTGTATTGTGTAACTATTTCTTCGACTTGGATCCTCCCCTGATGTCCGCTATCCGCCCCACCTCACCGGCCGCAATCACTCCTCATCTGAAGTGATGGTGAATATACAAATTTAGGCTGCACAGCTTTCTGCTTCTTCATCTGCCCAATCTACTCCCATTCCCTCAATCAGCCAGCGGATTAAAATAATCCGCCAGGTACGTACCCTACCGCCCTTTTGATCACAATCAGCCATCAACCGCCCTCACTTTCCACGAGTATTTAACATCCCCTTCTCACACGCAACTTTCTTCCCTTCTTCAAGCCTCTCTCTCATCTAACAACACCGTGCACACACTTCCTCCGCGAATACTTTTTCATTGCTAAGATGGACAATCTCAACATCCGCACCAAAGACGATACCAATGCCTCGGGCAATATTCAGCTGGTAAGTCCATTGCTACATTCACACTCGACTGCCCTTCTTGCTTTGAGTCTGCCTATCTTCGTTGCAAAGCGTGGAAAAATTTACAGACCTGCGCTACACCAAGACGCGAAGGGGTGTCTGGAAGCAGATCTCTCGCTGCTCTCAGACATTGCCCCAACGCGTCAGGGTGAGGTTTAACTGTTCAGTCCTTGCTTGAGTCACTTCTTCGGTGATGATGAAGGCAGGTTGCGCTTTGTGATGATGTTTTCATATTACTTCCATTTCCCCAGAGCTACCTCTCAGCGCAAGATCTTCTCATGGTGTTGACTGCTCGATGTGGGCTCATGGTTTGGATTGGCCGGCAACCAATCCAAAGGGTGCTAGTGGTCATTAATCTTTCCCAGCACAGACGGACTCTGTCCCGAGTAAGTCTGGTGCAAGACTCTCCGAAAGGGGACCACACCGCTCTGGGGCTGCGGACAAGCAGCACGTTTTGGGGCATATCGGGTGCGGACTTACTCAGCTGGGTTTCCCTCGCTGACTTGAATGTAGACAGAGATCGGCCCTAAAGCCTTGACACGTGAAATCATCACAATGCAAAACGCGACCCGAGACGTCATCCAGGCTCTCCAGCACTCGGGCGCCGAAGAGAGCTATATCCAGGCTTTCAATGAGCAACAGAACTCCATCATCGACATTGCTCGGAAGGCGGAAAAGGCGGCTCAGGAGGTCGACCAGATGACTCTTGCCTCTAAGAACATGCTGAAATACGCCAACCTGGTGGGCCCTGAGCTTTCAATCGCTAGCGATAAATACGACTTCCTTTCGCAGGACTATCGCGATAACATGAAGAGGATGGTAGGTATTGAGCGCAAGCAGGACGAGGTTCTCCATCTCAAGAATAAGGTGGTGACTTTGGAGGCTCGTATGGTGGAGGCAGACAACAAGAATGCGAACTTGGAGCGTCACTTTGCGGAGGCGTGCCAGGTGATCGAGTTGTTGAAGAAAGATGTGGAGGACATGAAAGCCAAGAAGTCTGCCTTAGAAGTCTAGAAGATATGGATCGCACTCTGCGTCCCCATGATTTTGAACAGCCATGATCACACTACTAGAAGCATTTCTCGCTTAGCATAGCATTTTCACGGAGACCCGAGACGCCGTTTCGTGACATCACGAGTGGTAAATGAAATCAGCTTGGTCAAATGCACTCATCAAACCATTCAAAGGGCTTGTGGCTGTGTGCTAAGTGACGGATGATGCTGCGACCTCGTATGAATTGATCTAAGTGAACTGCCGCCTCATACGGCAACTGAGTGATCGAGTGCAGTGACAGCACGAAAATAACAGCTTGTCGAAGCAGAATAGAGAAAGAGAGCATCTTGAGTGAAATTGTTTTAATTTTATTTTATTTTATTCTCACATTATTTACTGCCCACACTGCCCAGAACGCCCACAGCAAGTAGTAGACAGCACGACACATTTCCTTCTTTCCTCTTCCTCTTCCGCTAGTCAATCTACGCAGTTCTCTGTTAGCATTTTATTTTCGTCGTAATCGAATTGAACCCGCGCCTGTCTCAAGTCACTGCTGCAGTTCGCTATTACCGAGGCCCCCCATGGCAGCCAAGAAGAACCGTCCAGGCAAGCACCAACGCAAGTATCACAAGGCGAAGAAACATCGCGAAGCCAGCGCACGCTGGCATGCCGCCGAGAACAATGCCTTTCCAGACACGCCATCAGATACCAACGCCAGGCCGATGAAGTCGAAAGACGGACACGAGTCTCACCGAGGGGACACGACTGGAAGTGCGCAGGGAATTGAAGAGGCAGCGCCACAGTCACGCGACTATCGCCCTGACGCAGAGCCGCAGAGCCGGCCTGGCAAACATAAGGTGGTGAGTACTGCTAATTATCAAGCAAGCCTTGGTCAAATAAACGACTCTGATGGGCATCCACGTGGTTCTTGACGCGACAAGCCGCTGACATCAGGCACAGAACTAGAGGAACCGCCTTCATCATTTTACCATCCATCATGCCGAGCAGATGATGAGACGTCAGCTCATCAACGAGAGAACTATCCGAGCCGTTTGGAACAGAGTTGATGACTTTCATCCCACGTTGGAGCAGAATTGCTATAACATTGAGGAAGCTATCAGCCGTAGAATCGGAGTTATCGAGAAGAGCTTTAATCTTGCAATGCAGCAAGGCGGAGAGATACAGCGAGACATCAAGAAGAATGTGGAGACGACACCAACCATGCGGCAGGATGTCGATAGCTTGAGAGAGGCGGCGGAGAGCCACGAAGCCGAGATCGCCAAACTCAAGAGCAAGTTCGCCGTTCTCGACCGCGAACCAGAAGACACGCATGGACATACACGGAATCTTTCCACCCTATCAGGACAGCTGGGTGGTGATACCAAGAGCATAAGCGACGAAATCAAGGCCTTGCAATGCAGCAACAAAGAGATGCAAGCTGAGATGGTTGTTATGAGAGA
Source organism: Colletotrichum orchidophilum (assembly GCF_001831195.1). Classification (NCBI taxonomy): domain Eukaryota; kingdom Fungi; phylum Ascomycota; class Sordariomycetes; order Glomerellales; family Glomerellaceae; genus Colletotrichum; species Colletotrichum orchidophilum. The sequence goes on from NW_019172961.1 coordinate 155,067, forward strand.
AATGATTGCCAAGCTCCAGGCGAGAGACTAAGGACTGAGCCACAGCCATGGAGACATTATTGGCGGGGGCTATATGGAAGAAGGGCAAGGAATGTCGAAGGGCAAGGAATCTCAAGGTGAAGCAGGAGAGTCTGGCTCAGGTAGGCGCGAGGGAGAACCGAAGGGGGAGACTGTGCAGAAGACCTGGTCGCCGTCCCGTCTTCGGACTGGTAGAAAGACCACTTCCTACTTTTGATATGGGTATCTGGTAATATCTCCGTATCGATGGCCAATACAATAGATCACAAGAATCAAATTGTTCACATGTCTCATATTTCAACCCTCGGTTACTAGCAGTCAACATTACAGCGGCAAATCACTGTGTTCCGGATTCCAAGTACGTGGGTAACCATGGCCCGAGGTAGATCCTAGAATTCATCAATCAACTGAAGAACGTCAACGAAGCGTCTCGCCATAAATCTCTTTCAGCTTAGACTTTGAGATGAGGTAATTAGAGAAGCGGGTAAAGGTTCCAAAGGACCCAATGGAGGCAGAGCTGAATGTCCATTCAGCATGAAAGAGGAGGTGGCCTCTGACACTGAGAAGCGGTCTCGTTAAATTTCTCGGATAATGGAATGGCTAGAATATGGCACATTTAAAAAACGTATCGTGTCCCATAGCAAAGCCAAGGGAGAAGGCCGTTGGTGCAGAATCTTGCCGTATGGGCAACAAAAACACCATGTTCAAAGAGTATTTGGTACGTCATGTAGGTACAGAAATGTGATCCACAAAGCGGCCATCTGCCTGTGACTTCTCATTCCTGCAGGGCTCTTCTCACTATACACCAACTTTGTCGCAATTTACACATCAGAATTACAAACGGTCCTCATGCTCTTGAAGCCCCTGTCCAAGATGCCGTGCACCCAATGGTCAATGAGAGAAACGGCTCAAGCACGACAGAAATTTCCACTTCAGAGGCTTGATGCCAATTGCAGCTCAAGCTTATCCATGTTTCTTTGCGCCTCGGCCAGCTGCTCCTCGAATCCTGTAGCGACCTCTTCAATCTCCAAAGGGCCATTCAGTGACAAGTCGAAGAAGATCTGCCTCTTGTCAGTGTCCATGTCATGGGTGTCTTGGAGGTGCTCGAACCAGTTCCGAGATGTGGATGTCTTGTTCAGCAGCCTCAAGGTTGTTTTTGTTCATGGCATCTCTCATGCGTCCAGTGAGTCCTTTGACCTGAATTTCCACTTGCTTCAATGTGTCCTTGATGTGGCCAGTATCATATTCGTTCATCCGATCGTCAAGGGCTGTCCGGAGGGCATCGAGCTTCTTGGAAATCGTCGAGGTTTGGCACTGAAGAGAATGGGTCGTTTTCATGCGCTGCCAGAGCTCGTCCATTTCCTTTTTTATCCCAGTCAGCTATTACCGACAGACTTCAAACTGCAGTCCAAGGAATTTCGGAGGGTTAAAAATACCGCCTCTCCCCCAATGATGACTGTCATCTTCCTGCCCTTTTCATCGGTAGCAACCTGCTTTTTGGGCCTGTTCTGATTCTCCAGCATCTCGGCCGTCTCTTCGCGGACCTTTTTGGCCTTCATTCGGTCTCTCTGCTTCTTGCCGGGCGGGTTCTTCTTTTTCACCATCGTGCAAGATTTCTGTTCGGTCAATGTAGAGTCGATTGTGTTTGGGTGGTTGAGCTGCTACCTGCACGGGGAAATTGCGGGACGCGGATGGCACAGGTGAGTATTTTGGAAAATCGCGGGTGGAGGCAGGTTCTGTACAAACGGCCACACCACGGGGTGTGCCCTGCCTGCCAGGCATCAAACACGACGTTTGAGACTTTTGAGGGTAAGAACGGGCTAACAAAGAAGATTATTCAATGAAAATCTAGAGATTCCAGACGTGGCTCCATGGAACAATAATCATATTATGTCGACAAAGGATTATTGAGGTAATATCGTCTGAAAACACGCGCGTCTAGAAAGCCTAATCATCTAGTGTGTCTCGAGCCAAGCACACAACGAGGTCAGATTACAGTAAGGCATCCTATGTACGAGCTGAGGTATGGACTGCCTGAATGGTTTGGATGAACCGTTGATGACCTATGTGGGACCACCTTGGGTAGGGTGAAGAACGTGCTCCGCACCCTCCACTTCGGATGCCCAGTTGGAGTCGACCCACGGACCGGCCCGCTAGAATTTGTCTTCCGGGCCCATTTGTCCGCGGCACTCCACCTCATCTCTGCCAACCACGTCTGTCCAGTGACATCGCCAAAGCTCTCGCTACCCACCCTTACTCTGGGGGACTGAGCGCGCTCCCAAAGGTTGCTTTTAGCACAAATGGTCTGCACTTCTACCACTTTGGTCTTGTTTGCCTCTTACAGCCAGCCTCTTCCTTGTGTCCGTGGACAAGGTCAATGTAAGAATGAGGTACTTCCTGCTGTGGGTTCAATATGAGGGAGCAAACAAGAGTGATCCACATTCCATGAAACTATCACGGAGCGTGTCACAGCTACCAGAAGTGTACTCTTCGAAGAAACGAAAGCGTAGCGCTTTGCGGATTCATAGGACCGGAAACTTGTCTGTAAGACCACGGCGACAGAGCTTCATCATCCAAGATTAGCCAGCAGCTAGGGGGAAAAGGACCTTCGCGATGCGTCACTTCACCTTGTCTTACGATAACCGTCTTTTCCGGCCATGGAAAGACCTGAGGGGCGGACATTAGATCGTACTCAGCATCAAAACATTATTTTCCGTCTGTGACCATTGGGAGACAAGGTACTTGGTAGGGTCCCATTGAATAATGTAATCACAAAGGTATTTTCCTACACAGCATCCCCTGTACTCGACCTCCTGGACAGTGTTCCGCGTTTCGAAGTCCTAGTAGCATACCGAATTGCCTTATATTCAAGCACTTCCAAGCAATTCTGACCATGTGTACTCACGTTTTGGTTCCGATTCAGAGCCCGGGTCTACCTTAGAGCACCCCCTCAAGGTGAATCACGTGCATTGCTATCCTGAAAGCGGTTTCATTGGCAGGCACGACGCAGAATCACATCCATACCTTCCTTCTACCGCGTATTCATCATATTCATCACAAATTCTCCTCATCTACAGCTTTATCCGCCCCTTCTCTCAACAAATACAATCCCATGGTGGGGTGGCTCAATGGCGAGCGTCAGGAATCAATGAATACCCTCATATATTGTTGGATTTACTGAGGCCTGAAGGGTGCGGGTTCGAGTCCTGTCCCCACCAATCTTTTGCCATTTATTTCGAGTATGATGTTGGGACGTGCACCTTTGTTGTTTTTCCACCTTCACACGTCCTCTTGCGACCGGGCCGAACCCTCCTCGAACCCCTAAGGGAGATGTCAATGTCTGATGTGTATTTAGAGGAGCCCACTTCGACAGCGTCTATGGGATCATCTCATGGCACTAATCCGAGTCATTTGTGCTTCAGGCTTCAGGAAAGAACGGTCTCAAGTCAAAAATGACCTCCCATCTGGGGATTCTCCGGCGTAATTGAAGTTGAATCTAGACGCACTTTGGATTGATTTTGAGGTGATCCGTACCAAAATAAGCAAATAGTCTTCGGAACGAGGCTCCTGTGCACTAATATCATTACGGCCAGAAACAAGGATCTTGCGACATGTGATCTTCATGTCGGGGACGCCAGGAAGTCAACGTTGAGCATAGGTCAGAAATGGTAGGCTGAATGTCATCTTCTTCTCCATATCCTCCAGTCTGTCTCTATACTAAAGCCAATGGAAAATCAGGTAGCACAGACCATCCGGCTCCTAAACCCCAGAGACACATGATGGCGGTATGAGAAGCACACCCAGACTCTGCTATCTAGTTCGCCAATCCTCATAGATAGACCAAGGTTTAGCTGCGACCAGGCTCCGGGATACCGCTCAGGCTCGGTGATCTAGCTAGGCGAGCAATCGCCAACTGTAGAAGACGCGAGAACCTCATCGTCTACACCGCCACCAGCAGACGTACCACCCACGACATGCGCATTCTTCTTTGCAGCCTTCTTAGACTTCTTGACGAAGTCGTTCGCTCTCGGTATCTCTCTTCTCATCTGGTCTTGATGTCGAACTTGCTCCTTGACGGAATCCTCAGCATAATCCCTCATATCCTGGGCAACTTCGTTTCCCATCTCTCGCTTCAAATCCTTGGAGACGTCCATTCGAAATTTGGGTTGAAGGCTCTTGACCTGAGCCGCGACAGCCTTGTGAACCTCCACCTGAATCATTATCTGCATCTGCTTTGAGAATTCCAGGGTCTTGTCCTCAAGAGCCTTCTGGATGTCATCGGACAGCTCGCCCTTGATCTCCTCCTTGATTTCGGCCTCGAGAACGCATTTGAGGGATGCAATAGCATCGCCCTTTGCCTCATTCATGATCTCGCTCTTGATCTCATGCTTCAGTTCGTACTTGAGATCGTGCTTAAGCTCAAGGTAGAGGTCGCGCTTGAGCTGATGGGCGAGATTCTCCTGAAGCTCGTCCTTGAAGTCGCTGTCGATTCTTTTCTGGCGTTCGTTCTCGAGTTCATTCATCAGGGACTCCTTGAATGCAGATAAATTGTCGTCAAAGAGCACCCGCCCAATCACAAGCTCCTTCTTCTTCATGTTGCCAGATCCAAAGGATGAGCCGGGGATACTACTGGTCTCCACATTAAAGGAAGAACCAGATGACTTCGTGCTCTCCAAGCCACCAAAGGAGCTCTCAGACTTTACACGGATATGCTTCAAGGTGGTTCTGGTGGCACTAACGATCGAATTGTCCCTCTCCGTATCCCAGGCGTTGTGGGTGGGCGAGTGGACGGGATACAAATATGATTTCTTGTTCTCCAAGCGATCACGCAAGTCCTTGGACTCTCCGAATATGCGTTGAGAGGTGATATTGGTGGCAATCGAATCGGTCTCAATGTACTCTCTATAGCAGGCAATAGGATTGCAGCTACTGTACGGAGGTGGCACAAGCCCAATCTTGGGTTTGCTCGCCTCAGCCCTGATGCGCTCGTGCTTCTCCTTCTCCAGGGCTTCAATGGCAGTAGCGAGTGCCTTGGTGGCAGCATTAAGACGCGCAGTCAGGATTTGTTTCTCCTTCTGGATGACCTGCGAAATCAAAGTCAGCATTAAAATGGGTGGTGCTGATAGCTCTCACGGTTCCTTCCATGCTCGATTGAAGTGGGTAGGGTGAGCACTCACCTCGACGATGTTGATCACCTGAGTAGGAACCTGCATCTTGGCTTATTGTGACACCTGAACTTGATGATTAGCGGAATCATTTGATATCGGAATGCGGCGGCCTTACTGTAGGTTGGTGTTGGCTCGCAAATCTGTCGTGGGATTAGACAGTTGTGAGGAATGATTGGTGAGTGTGAAGATCTCAAGATAATTCCGAATTTTCTACCAAGTGAGAGAGAGACTGATGTGTGAGTACGTGTGTCTGTGTGCGGCAGGTGAAAGCCTTCTTACCTGAGAGGGGAAGAGCAATGGAGTAATGAGGCAAGAGCCTGGCCAAAAATGTGAGGAAGGTGCCGATTGACAGACTCAGGCAGCGACGTAGATACACGGAAGGGCCCAAGGAAGCTGCCTACCTTACCTAAGGTACTTTAGCAGACCAAGCGCCCGAACTATTGGGACAGAGTACCTAGCAAACCATCGATTGGCAAACCTGAAATTAGGAAGAGAAAAGATAGCGTTACTTCAATCTTGCAAGACTAAGCTACTTCATCAACTTGCTTCCATAGAGTCGCAAAGCACCAATATGAAATGCCATGCTGTCCTCCACGTGATCGCAGTATCCTCCTCACGAATTGCCTTGATAGTGCTACAAGAGACAAACCACCCTATTCCTATTCCCCCTCTCGTGGGTCGTCGGGCAACTCCCATATCCTCACCACCTTCAACGTTGAGCTAAACTTTCAAGTCCTAAAACATTTTTTCAAACTGTCATAAGTCTCACAAAGGTCTGGATTTGAACGCCAATCGTCGCATCTTTTGCCGGCTCGGCTCTTCATTACCCCCTTGGTATCTTGTCTGGCCTCATTCCGGGTCTTCCCTTCAAACGCGTTCTTGATTTCACCTCTCCAGCTCATGACCCAGCTCATGTCGGCGAATTTCAGTCACTTTGCAGACAAGATCCTCCAGCTCCTGTGTGAGCTCTGATATTGCGCGGTCGTCGATGCGGCTCCCAATCTCTCCTCTCAAACTGTTGACAGCATCTGTGACGAGGTCATCCATTAGCTCACCTGCGGCACCTACCTTGTGCTTGTCCCCAAAATTCCACGTTAATATCTGAGCTAGACCTCGCTTTCCGTCACAGTTCAATTTCCATCTCCGTCCTCATCCCTGCCTCCTTGAGTCTTCTCTGCCGCCAAATCGTGCCCTAGGCCCAGTGCGTCTGATGGAGACATCCATTCGTGCCGGCAATGGACGCAGTCTTTGTGTGTTGTAGTTTGGTTTCTTGCCATAAATCTCGTCCTTTGTCTCTCTCTTGAGTTCTGCATAGCATTTGGGTGTCAACGCGGTTGTTTAAAACTTCAGCTTGGAGATTGCAGTCTTTAAACTTTCTTAGCACAATTGCTAGCTTCAACGTCCTCCACGGTTATGGGACCGTTTATCTTGAAGTGGGGTCTGTTTGCTATAAGCTTTTTTTTAAAGCCTACCGTAACTTAATAAGACAGAAGTCTGGACCACACTGTTAAAGGGCTTCTGGAAAAAGCCTCTTCATAACAGCGAGAAATTTGACGGACAGGGGTGTCGGTGGGGAGTCACGCCTATCGACGGCAGTGGTTAAGTCAGTAGCTGAGAACGAAAACAGCACTAAAGAGCGAGTCGGCAAGTCAGCCCTGCAGGTGCCCATAGAACGCAGACTGTTGGACCCGCCTGCTCACGTGCAGTCCAGACCATCAAAAAAGAGGGAACTGAGTCAGAAGGAAGGAGTGAGGGGCTTACAAACCGCGGTCGGGACGTATCCGACTTGCTGGTTGCCAAGAACATGGTGCATGATCGATGAAGGTGGAGAGGTCAGATGAGCCTGGCCTTGGTTTGCCCCCTAGATGAATCAGAGATAGTTTATCAGAAACCAACGGGGGGAATCATTTTTGACACCTGAATCAGACCTATTTTCATGAGAACAGTTCAGCGGCTTTTCCGAAAAGTGCTATCTTCCACCCGCCTCGTCACGTCCTTCCATAATTGATGCTACCGTGAAAAAAGAGACGCTGGAACTTTATACTGCGCAATCACCGATGGTAGCCATCGGGGTGTTCTCGAACGCCTCTAGGGATTCCAGTCAGGTCGCACCTGCAGACTGGTTTCCCGAAACGCCAGTGTTCATCCCGTTGTCGTGTTCGTACTCCTCAATCCACACAATGACTCGCGCGAGAATGTCCTCAACGCTCCTGTTGTACTGCTGGTAACCCCTTTCGATCTCGTTGAGTGCCGCAACCATTCTAGTTTCCTTCTCCTCCTTAAGGCGATCTTGGGCAAAGTGAAGCTCGGCCAGGGCAGTTTTGCGCATTCTGGTAAGACTTTCCTTGCTTTCCAGTACCAGTTCGTACTCCTCGGCAGTCTTGGGGTGTTCTTGGACGTCGCGGGTCTCCATAGCTTGGAGGGCATTCGACATGATATTGATCATTGCCATCGCCTCTTCGACTCTGCCTAGGCTGTTGTTTTGGGATTCATTGCTGTGCCCAGTGGTATTGATGTCGCCGTTCCTCTTGTTTTGTTCGTCGCTGTTACTGGACGTAGATTCACAACTGTGCGAGTTGCCATTTCCCTAATGATGCGTCAGCGTGTCTGGGTCAACGTTTTGGTTGTGAGCCTGCCCTGGGTCGATAGCCAAGCCCTTGAGAAGAGACGTACGCTGACCGAGTCAGCCATCCTCAAATACCTGATCTTCGCATGATGTGAATGTTTAAACCTGTTTTGAATCGTGAAGCGCGGGTTGGGGAGATGTTTGTCTGTCTGATTGATCGGGGTCGGGCTTCTGGAAGATAAATGCAGCTTTGAAGATGGTGGAGATGGAGAGAGATAAGCGATTCATGCAGAAGACAAGTAGACCAACGAACAGGTACCAATCGCGGAAGCGCTTAGCAAGGGAAGTGCTCTCTGACGCGACCTATGTTCTCCGCTTTGGAACCGAGCTACCTTACCCATTTCTCTTTGCTCTTGCCAAATTTTCGTCGGCTACCAGGCAAGTTGAATGTGCCAAGGGAAAGAGCATAATAGAGGTTACAAATGCGGCAAGACTGAAGGCCTGCTCAAGGCTGGGCATAGATGAATGAAATTGAAGGCACTCAAGAACATGACTCAGCGGCCACGGAGTTGGCTGTATTGCGCCAGAACTACGGCTTACAAGCTTCGTCCTAGACTAGTGTCACATGTTGCATCGTGCCGTGGTTCTTCTGGTATTTGATCGCATTTATTCTCGCGGGTTCTTCGCGAGCCACGGTTGCTGGGACTCAATGTTCACATCATCCTTCTCAGTTTTGACCGTCGCTCAACTCTTCCGGCCGACCGTGCCAAAACCCAGGTCATGATGTGCTAGAGGCTCAGCACATGCTCAACATCTCCTTGGCCTGCTTCATGTTCTCGGTGATGGCAATTTGTACCCGATCGAACGCGGCCTGGAGGATCTCCCTCATGTAACCTTCCTTGATAATGCGGCGCTCGGCTGCAAGAACTAATCTGCGCTGCCTTTTGCAGCTCCGAAGAGCTCGCTCAAACTCGACGCGCTTAAGGCGACGAGCATCTCTGGTCACTCTGTAGCTATTTTCCTTGAGATTGACTATGCACTTTTCAAACATGCAATGAGTTTCGACGAGGGACTGAAAGCAAGACGATTAGCTAAACGAAGATGGGAGAAGGGGGTCTTCGGGAATGGAAGTCGCTTACCTCAAGGGAGTCATGCAGTTCCTTGAGAACTCTGGGAAGCTGGGAGCTCCATGACTCGAAGGCATCTTCGGCGAACTCGTACTCGACGAGCGCTTTCTTGACGAGCACTTTCTCGGCCTTCTCGATGATGGCTTGCTCCCCAATTGACTTGCCGTCTCTGACCGGCTCCTAACAGATAATTCATTCGTTCGTGGACTTTTGAGGTACATGATGGGATTTGAACTTACGTTGCCGAACGCCATGGCTGTGATTTGATGTGATGGTGCCAATGGTTTTGATTGAAATTTGGCGTGGATGAGGAGAGAATTCTCCACTGGAAGAGAAGTTGGCAGAGAAAAGATTTTCTCCAGCTATGCCACCCTACGCGACTATTATATTGAGCTCGTGAGCTTTGTACAGTCTGACTGCCTCCGGCCGATGGCACGCGATGAGAGATATCGTCTGGAGGGATTCAGGGGGCGGGGGCACCCGAAGCTCTTCCATAAGAGGACGCAGGCTCCCCAATCTTTTCAAACCGATGCAAGGCTATTGAGTAGTCTGAACTGTCATGTGAACCGCCAAGTTAGGGATAATCTTTTCTGGCTTCCATAAAGGAAACTGACAGATATTTTGGCTTTCCTTCCATTGCTGTGGATAGCTTTGTTTTTGGTCCATCGACCCTTTGTTGAGATCATATCACAGGTGTTTAATCGTATGGCCAATAGGATGACAATTTCAAAATGGCGATATATTACTGCTGCGTGAGGAATGGAAGAAGAAGGGACTTTAGGTTGAGACCATAGACCTGAATTGAACCTCCATCCCACATAGGCCACTGAATTGGGCCCATTGAGTCCGTTAACTGCCTGAAGCTGTACTTCGTATTGGACTCCCATCCTGATTCCGTTCTTCCACAGTGTGAGGAAGATAATGAATGGCAGCAGTCGGATGGTGAGTAGAGCAGTATATAGTGAGTAGTTGACTTTCTAGGGTCGCAACCACGTAGCAGCTGGGCTAGTACATCCTAAAGCTTTTAGCTTTGAAATATATACTTCCAAACGTCAGGATATTGGTAATCACTAGCGCCTCGATACATATTATGGTAAGGTCATCTGCGTTATCTGCGTTCGAAATCAACACCACTGTCACTGCTGCCGATGAAGTACCTGGTACCCAAGATGGTGTCAGGGACGACTTCACTCTCAACCCATCGCACCATCGCCATCAGCGCATTTTCCTCCGGCGCCAAACTGGCAATGCCAGCAAACCCATGGCCAATGAACATTACACTATTACCACTGCCGCAGGGCGACACGAAAAGCAGTGCAATTCGCCAGGGATCTTCGATTACATGGCCATAGTTTGCAACACGTATTCATGATACCGAGGACATTTTCCGCTCAAAGGGCACCATTAGCCAGCTCGTGCCAGTAAAGGAGCTAATCGCCAGCGGGCTCTAACAACCCGATAGATCACCATCTCTGTTATCAAGATGGCCAAAGTCAAGACCGAAAGCCACAGTGTAGTTTTCGGGTGGTATAGTCATGGCATCCCGGTTGGAGTCGTTGAAAATGGCATGTCAATACCAGTCTGGCACGGGCGAGAACATTCCAGAAAAGCTGTTGTCCGTCCACGGCTCTGGTAAACTCGGACCCGAGCTGCATCGGGATACACCAGGCTGCCAGACGCATTCATAACGGGCGAGGAAATGCTCTTCAGTATCCCGACTTGCGCAAAAGTAAGGCACCCGCTGCCATGACCTTGAGTGCATAACTTCAAGTTATAATTGACCATCAGCGTCATCGTCACAGAAATTAGGCGACTCCAGGATACAATCCATAACTTCATCAAGGTGATCGCACTTGATCAAAATGCCCAGGTGAATAGTAGGCCACATGTCCAAAAAAAAAAAAAAACATCACAGACTTCAGTGTCCGTACATGTACCTTGCGCAAGCTGAAGCAGGGATGGAAGGGCCAGGATATCAGCGTGAACTGAAAACGAGCTTGGCCGCATATATTGGACACACCTTTCGAGAGTGATTTGTGCTCTCCTGCAGCTAATGACGGCCACGACTTTCGGCGAACATCAACTTGGATCAGGAATGGCTTCCCGCCACTGATATAACCTTGCAACTTCCTGGTCATATTGTCTGGCATGCGTACTCTGCATGTTCTCATGCGTGACTTATCGCAAACCATGGTCTAAATGGCTAAGCTAAATATATCTCTACGTAGTCACATTTGCACGCACACTTAATGGGCATGCGATGTCACTGATCAGGCCACTCGCCAGAATAGGGGTAATCTATGGGTAACGCGTGTTCAGCGGCAAACCCACGCTGGCATGCATAATGAAAAGTCAAGATATCATTGGACACTCTCTTTTCTTTTCGCTGTCGTCTGCAGGCAACACTGATCCAACAGCCATTAAGCAAAAGTTAGGTGGCTATCCACCCCGCCCTTCCTACCTTGGCATCAGAAGATTTCTATATAATCAGTGAGAGCAGTCTGCTCCAACTTGGCCAAGAATCGTTCTTGCATATCGCTCTTCCCACACACATCCACTTCTCCGAGCCCAACCGACATTCCTATGCAGTCATAATGGCCGGAAAGAAATCCATCAAGCCAAAGGCAGCGACAAGGACCTCCTTCAAGTATCCATTTTTCCATAAAGACGTATCAAAAGCTGTGTCGAATGATCTTCCCTCGACGTGGTTCAACAAAAATGGCAGCAAGAAAAGCTCCAACAACGAGTACTCAACCAACGTGATGGGCAAATTCAAATGCGATAACCCGAGCTGTTCCAACACCACATGGACAAGCAAAAAGGTAGCGATCGTGATCAGGGGATATCCAAGAAATGGTTATGACGCTGTTGTGTTCAACCAGCGTTGCATGTCCTGCAAGCAACTCGGCAGCTTTACTCTCGATAAGCAATCTTACGTTGAACGAATCGCATACCGGCTTAAGAGATGGGCAGGTGTGAAGACGGAGCAGCCGTTCTACGCTGAAAAAGATGGTCCCCCACATCAGGTCGATCTCTGCGAGGGTTGCAAACGAGGTTTCTGTCAGAAGCGAAATGATTTTGGGTTCTAACGTTAATATGTGCGGGTTGAGAATTGGAACCTTTGTGAGGTTACATACGTGCCACGTGGCGTTTTAGCAGGGTCTTTGCTTGAACACAGATGCAGGAGGCCGGAAAGTTGGCCATAGCTTCGTCTTAAGCCGCCTAGCAAACATAATATCAGAGTTGATCATAAAGCTTGTCGATAATCAAGCCCCAACCTTATAGCTGTTACGACAGCTACAGTGGACACGGTCATTACCTCATAGCCACAAAACCTTTTGTAGTGTCAAACCTATATGCTGCCGAGCGCCGACGAGAAACTGTATCTGGACGATATGAAACAGACCATGATGGCTATGCATAGGACGAGGGACAGCATCCGATCATGGACTGGCGGGACCGGCACCTGGCCGCCGTGAGCACGGTTTTGTGGGGATATGACTCTTGTGTCTCAAGGAATGTACTTCATGCCGGGATTCTTAAATCTCCATATCTCCTTAATCTACAGGCTTTTCTTTTCTGGGAGGCAGCGGCTCTCGCGTGTCCTCAGACTTCTCGCTAAACCATTCGTCCTCCAGGAGTTGATCGGCGGTGGGGCGGTCACGGTGATCCAGCTTCATGATCTTAAGGATGAAATCCCGGTCGGCAGGCGGTATCTCGCGACGCGTGACTCGAGGAAAGGGTTTCGTTGGGGGACCCATGCTGTGAATGAAGTCGATAATGCGCTCGGCATTGTCGTCGGCGATCTCCTGGAAGGAATCGGGGAAAGGACCAAAATAGCGGTACATCCGGGCTAGTACCATCAATTCATAGTGTTCATCTTCGGGTTCGCAACCCTCATTGGCAGGATTGAAGAGATGAAACCCTCCCCCGTACAATAGGGTGAGAATCTTCATTTGGCGTCCACCTTAGTATGCGCTCTTGAATCGAAAAGCCCAGGCGATATACGTACGGCGTTTCCAAAGGACCAAATGTCCGTCGAGGTCCCCCATGGGAGACCGAGCTGTGCTTCGGGGCTGCGGGTGAAACTCGCGCCGATCAAGTGGCCCGGCTCCGTGGCAAATTTGGAGTTCTTGGAGACTACGCCCCCACAATCCCCTAGCTGGATGGAGGTGAATCGTTCATGGTCACCTTGCTGACCGAGATTCACAAACACAAATATGTTGTCCAATTTGATGTCTATTAGAGGATCAGTTGCAGGCTGCTTGGATCAAGGTGTTACTAGGTAACCAGTCACGAACCAGTATGGACCATGCCGTCCCGGTGTAAGATGCGGAGGGCTTCCAGCACGCTTTTAGCCACCTTTTTGATATCAGGTCGCCATAGCCTTTGTCGATTTGACTCTGCACGGAGGTCGCTGTCAAGATATCTCAAGACGATGGATGGTGGGTCGGCTGGGTCCACAATCTCATCCTCAAGTGGGCGAAACAAGGGACTCATAGCCTGGTATTTGCGCAAGATAGAGGCCTCATTTTCCAGACGCCAGTGGCCACGAATGCCCTTCACGATACATTTTCCTCCGCTCTCATTCCTTCGATGTTCATTAATTACTGCACTGTGATCGTGAAGGGTGAAGGAATGCCCACGTTCCGAGATAAATAGCTCCTTGATCCGCTGCCCGATGAAGTTCCTTAACAATAGAATACGTCGATACACGGCCACGGAGACTTTGGCCGAGATTAAGTAATGAAACCGTTACTGTATCGCGATCGTGATCTGAGGCTTGGCCGCTCTCAGACAGTTGATTTGGATAGACAGGAAGTACTTTGGAAAGGATTGATTGATTGGTTGGTTGATTGATTGTATGCCTGGGTATCAGGCAGACAACCGAAGCGTTCAAACGTTAGTCCGAGCCGGCTCGCTTCGCCAAGGCAAAAAATCGACCAGCTATCCCCAAATTTCCCGCCTTGCTCTTCCATCTTTGTCTATATTTGGCTGGTACCCTCGTGTAGACTGTGGTTCTTACTGACTTGATCTCTATACAAGGCTCCGTCGAGGTTTTATACCTCTTATAGCGGTAATACGTACCTATGACTACCTATAGAAAGATGAGGAAAAGAAGTCGGAAATTACAACATGATCCGAAACGGATCACATGTAATATATAGCTTAAGAAACAAACCTCTCTCATCCGAAAAGCGCAAGGTTGCGGATTAATAGGACCGCAGGTTGCCCATAAAGTGGCCTGTCCTGCCTTTCAAGCGCACTTTTATGTCCCAGGCATGTTAGCGGTTTCTGTGTCTTTGCGCTAGCCGCCGATACGACATCTGTGGAGTCCTGTGAATGTGGCCATGCAAGTCTGTCAACCAGAAGACAGCCCAATCTGGCTCAGATTCCCGGTTCGTGTACAGCTTAGTGGAGATGTTGATTTATCCATAGGCGCCAGCCTGAATAAGATAAACCATGCTTCCCAATGTTTGTGGAATTCGTCGCCGAAATATAAATCAAGTCACCTCAAGATGGAGAACAGGCAGGTCATGGGATAGGAAAGCACTCCTAGCCTTCGGCTATCTCTTTGAACCCATCATTACTCCAATGAATCCCAAAGACTCTGCTCGTTCAAACAATAGTCGCAATAGCATCTCTCTCCCCTGCCTATCAATCCTGCTTTAGGAGTTACACTGCCCTTACCTAAGCTCTTTCTGTTGGTCACATCGCATTCTATAGCCGTTGGGGGCTAGCAATGAGTTTCACTGTGGAGGAAATCATAATCGAAGATTTGAGCAAGTTAATCTAAAAATCAAGTCATTCAGCGCGAACGTACATTCATTTCAAGTCTGAGCCGAAACCTGATTCTCAGAGGATACTTGGCAGACTGATCTTTCCATCTGCGAGTTCAAGGCACACTGGCAATCAGCTCTCCTGCAATTATATCTAGCTATTTTAACCTAACTTGCAATGAATCAGTTGCTAGGGGTAATCCCCTGGCGGGATTGGAAGAATAACAATCTATTGGCATTCTGAGAAGTGCTTCCTTTGCTTGCTCTTTGGGATCAAACTCTTTCGCTCCCAGTCTTTATCGTACAGAACTCTTTCCTATCAAGTTTTCACTACTTGAATTTGAGCCACAGTATAGCCAAGTCTGAAACGGCCTCCCGAATCCTGTTTCTTATTTCCGAATACTGCTGGCGTACTCACTCTCCGTCTTCAACCAAGTCTCAAAGTCCTTGAGCCCAGGATAGTCCTTTCTCAGCGCCGCAATGTCAACGTCATATCCCACATCATAAAACCACTTGAACATGTACCCAAAGTCCTTGACCAAGGTCATGATAAGCCAGGCAAAAATCCTGTATGTGCTAGGGAGCTCCTTTCCCGTATTCTTCCTGAACACCGCGGCAAATTGATCGAGCGTCAAGTCGTCGCCGGCGAGCGAGATGCCGCGGCCCTTGTACTTGTCCGGGTGCAGGAACGCCTCGGCGCCGACATAGCCAATGTCGCTGACAGCGATGAGCTGGAGCGGCTTGTCCTTGATCGCCATCGCCCACGACGTCACAAACACTTTACCAACGAAGTTGTCCATGAGGTTATCCATAAAGGCCACCGGTCGGAGGACGACCCACTCCATGTCGGTCCCCTTGGACTTGTTGAAGAGGTGCTGCTCAATGTCGTGCTTGTGGGCGAAATGGGGCACGTTGGTCGCGTTCTCCGCGCCGTGTCTCTCGACGGAGGCGTAGACGAAGAACTCGACGCCGGCCTTGAGGGATGCGTCGACGAGAGCTTTTCCTTGGCCTAGCTCGCCGCCCCCGCCTTGGCCGAAGCCCATGGGAACCTGCCGTGACACAAAGTCAGTCAAATTTTGTTACCAACAAACCTGTAGTCCAAGGAAGAGGAGACCACGTACCTGAACACTGAAGACTCCCCAGATGGGAGACGTAGCAACTTCGTGCGCAGTCTTGAAAAGCGCCGTCGGATCAGCCATGTCTCCCTGAACGAGGCGAATCTTGGGCGACTTTTTCAAGAGACGTTGGGCGGATCCGGATTTTGCGTCTCTGGTGACGGCGAGTATCTCAAAGTCGGCATTCTGTTCCACGAGGCGGTTGATAACGGCACCGCCCTGCTTTCCTGTCGCACCGCAAATCAGAACTGCTCGCGTCATTGTCGATTTTATCTCTGAATAGAACCGCTACGATGAAGTATTGATACCGAAGCAATCGTCACAGAAACTAATTATTGAACTTGAAGTTATATCCTCATGTTAAATACGTCCAATCTCCACGGTGCTGCGGAGATTCACCGTCATCCTGACGGGTGCGTCGGCAAAGTCCGCGACTCTGGTGGCGATCGAGCCACCTGGGAAACATGACCAATCCCGTGGCGCAGGCTGCTCCGATAAGCCCAAAGGTGACGCGCTGTGGGCCTCGGCCTCCAGTGGACGCCGAGCCGGATGGCCGACGTGGGCCTCGAACCCGGGAAGAAGGTCCTATCACAGACCTAGTTTTCGCCCGCGCCGGCGCCCGATCGGGCGGAGTATGATCCCTATTGCGGCTTTTCCCAAACCCCTTGGAACACGGACCGGCATGACCAAACTTTGGCTCCCCGGGTCCAAGGTTCCCTTTCTTCCAACCGCTATAAACACCGAGGACTCGTCTGCATGAACGACTAGAGCTCTTCATTCGCTCCTCGGGCTAAACTCAGGTCGTACTTGAGTTTCCTTCAGTTCGAGTCCCACTAACCTTTGCGCCCTCTTGGCCAACAACAGCCCAAGTAGCCGGCTATGAACAAAATTTCATTTGAAGTCTCGACAAAAAACCAAACTCTCGAGACTATGCGCAAAAAAGCCTCCGGCTTAAATGGAATCCCCTACCCGCTACTCAACTCCTCTCCTCCAGCAGCCAAAAAAAAAATGGGATCTGTAACACCCATCAGCTATCGTTGCAGTGTAAACTGCAAATCAAAGAAGGAAAAAAATAACCAGTAAAAGGCTGTGCGTGGTAATCGTGGGCGGCGGCATAGCAGGCCTTGCCACCACCGCCGTTCTCCGCCGCCATTCTCCGCCAAAAGCACAACGCGACCGTCCACGACCGCGCCAACCCTCAATTCCCCTGAGCGCGGTGCCGGCATCGGCCTGGGGCCCAACGGCACAGGGATGCTGGGAAAAGGCCTTTCATTTTAGCGCGGGAAACGTCAAGGCCACCGCGTGCGCCGGTTCGAGGACACACGACAAGCAAGGGAACCTGTTGCAGGAGATGACGGGCGTGACGGAGCCGTTTGGGAGCGAGTAGCTTCTAATGCACCACGGTGACCTGCGGGACGAGCTGTCACGGCTCGCAGCGGGGAACGCGGCGAAGCTGAGTATTTCGGGACCACCGCCTACGGCTGTTGAGGGGTATCAGGTTGTTGGTGTTGATGTGGAGGAAGGGAAGGTGAGGTTGAAGGATGGGCAGGAGTTTATTGCCGATGTGGTTGTTGGTAAGATAGCCCACACATGCGCAAATGGGCAGCTGGTGTTGTAGCAAAACTACAGGATTGATGGGTTTCTCAGGCGCAGATGGCACCCATTTACTTGTCCGAAAGGCCATGGTCCGCGGGCTTTCTCACATGGTTTTGCACGGCGCCTCACCTTATCGATTTACGTTTCCGCTTAAGAAGATGAGGGACATCTTTGGAGGATACCCGGCGGTGATAGACCCGTCCAGCGATGCGTTCCTGAACATGACGACCGCCGACGAGCCGTCACCCAAAAACTCCATCCCAAAAAGACATTTGCTCACAGCCAATGGACACGTCGGTCCGGGCCGAGCTGGACCAGATGAGGCTGAACTGGACGTTCAACGGGATCCACGCGGCTTTAAGTAACCGCCAGTATGTGCAAGTGACCTCCGCAAGGAGGCAATGTGTTGATAGACAAAGAGAAAGAGACAGAGAAAGAGAGAGGAATACGCCTGGGAATGGGTTGGGTGAGTTTGGCGTGTAACTCGGCGCTGCTACCTATTCGCAGATGATAGGGATGGGAAGGAGAGTAGCATTGCAGCAAACGATTAGCTCCGCGACCGCTCAGGGTCTTGTTGCAGCGGTGCAGATCTTGTCAGGGGATAATCTTTTTTTGATAACCCCACCCGCCAGGTACATCATCTCCATTGATGAATCATCGAACTAGCCTAATGCATCATCGGGTGGTTCCAGCGTTGGAACGCAAAGGGGCCTCTGTGCCTGGGTCAGAGAACCACGAGCTTTGAGACCGTCTGATGTGATGCTCGCAGTGAGATGAACGCACCTACCTCTCCAAAGGGGGGCCCTAGACATGTGCGTCGTCTACATCATCGCTCGTCATAACCGAGCACTTTGGGAACGCCATGCCGCGCCCCATCAATATAACAGCCGCAACATCCTCCCAACCAAACGATTGCCAGAGAGGCAATAATATAATCTGATCACGCTTGATCTTATCGCCAATCATCGTCTGGATCATTCAAGTCAAAATTAACCACACACACACGCGCAATCAAAAAACACATCACTACCCACCATGTCTTCATCAAGAGCTCTCCGCCTCCAATCGGCCCTCCGAACACCCACCCTCCGCTCCCCCGCACAACTCGCCCCTCGCCGGGGTTACGCTGTAAAAGAGCCGCCAGCACCAAACCCCATCACCCCGTCCGGCACAGCACCATCGGCCTCCAACCCAAAAGTCGGAACCAAGCCAGATGAAGTCAGCAGCAAGTCAGTATTGCCCCTCTCTCTGCCTCTTAACCCAACAGCCGCACGCGCAGACCTTGTCTTCGCAGATCTGCCTCTCTCCTCCCGCTTCATCACTAACTCCATTGTCTCCCCAGAACCGCACTCTACCTCATCATCGGCGCCGCCGTAGGCCTAGGTGGCACCTTTGCCTTCCTCACCGGTGCACCAGCCCACGCAGCCGGCGTAGCCGACGTCGTCACCCGCAGCAGCAACGGGCCGTCCTTCACCCCCGGCCTCGGCCCCAAACCCACGAGCGAGCGACAGTGAGTGCAGATGACGGGGCTGGGCGGGTCGAAGAGCAGGGCAGACTGATCCGAAACGCGAGCAAATAAAACGCTTCAAAGCGTGATTGGGGTTGAAACCCGATTGGTACTTGTAATTGTGCGCTGAAAGGTGCTTCGAGAGGAAGTTGTTTGAAGCTGAAAATGCTTTGACACAGCGGGGAATCTTGAGGTTGCTCGTACCCTTTTCGTTATAAGTAGCAAGGATACCCTTCAATCCATCAAAATCATATTCGCACTTAGCCCTTCCGCGTCTTCCACGTGTTCACCGTACTCATGGGGCTTTACACACAACTTCTGCAAGGTCCTTGCTGCCCAATTACTAGGGTGATACACAGTTAACGCCAGCCCATGAAACCCCCTGGAAGTTGTACTCCAGTCTATGGATGCAAATTGGAGAAAGAAATGGCCTGCCTTAACGTCCTCCTGGGTGTCATCCCCGTCAATATTCGTACTAGACCCGTGCTGTGTTTGTGATACAGGCGGAATGTGATGATTCCTCCTCATAAATTATGCCTCAAATCCACCATGTGTATCGGTTATTCGGAGTCCAATAGCTTAACTCACTTGGCGTATATAGGCTCAAATTTTCAATTGAACTCGACACACTCACTATGCCCCCTCCTGATCTCACATCGTGATAGTCTTTACCAACGAGTGAGAGAAATTATTCTCCCAAGTGTGAGCGAAAGTAATCACAAGGAGAGTTGGCCATGGTCGAAACCGATTGAATTCTGCTAAAGAAGGATTATTACTAAGGGACCGCATCATTAAGCTATAGAAACCGCCCGTTGACCCAAACTGAACTCTCCATCCGGGTATAAACCTTTTCGTTTGCCGTCAACTCATCATTGAATCCGCGTCTGTCACAAAGGAAAATAAGTCAAGTCTTCCGACCCTCTAATACCCGCTGACGTGGGCAGGGGTAGAGAGAGTGTTGACGGTGCCATTAAGACCGCCATTGGGGTGGGCATCATAACCAGTGGAAGGATAGCCAGAAGCAGGGTTGGTGCTCAAATCGCCACCATTGACCTGAGCGGGGGCGTGAGGAGCGTATTGACCCTGCTGATTGGGGAGACCATGCTTCTTGCGCTCAATGCGAGGAGCATCCGGGATGTCGGTAGATTTGCTAGCCTTGCCGATGGCGAAGACTGGGCTCTCCCAACGCTCACCCTTGCGAGCCAACTCCTTGTACTCGGTAGCCTTGGAGCTAATACCTCCAGGAAGGTGGATGTTGGGGAAAATGGAGTCTTCCTTGGTGATGGCGTAGTTGACCTTCTTGTCGGCGGTGACAGCCTCTGCCTTCTGCTTCGCCTGCAGGGTACGCTTCTGGATGGCGGTGGCATAACGGTTGTAGATGTTGGGAGTATTCTCAGGGTTAGAGCGAGCCTCATCGAGGGCACGATCAGCCTCCTGCTTGATCTGATAGAGAACGCTGTCCAACTGGGTGGCCTGGTCCTTGATGGCCTTCTCAACAGCCTTCTGGAGAGCAGGGCGAAGGACCTTGAGCATGATAGGCTTGAAAAGGCCAAACAGGAGTTTGTGCTTGGACTGCTTGAGCTTGATGCTCATGTGCTTGATGTCAACATCAACCTTGTCAACCTTGAAGAAGTTGTGCCTGTCACTCTTATCGGCGGAAGAAAGCTTCATCTTGAAAGAGAAGCCATCGCCAGCAAGGAGAATGTCGGCAACACCAGTGTCAGTGATGGAAGGGAAGCCCTGCTTGCGCTTGACGTGGTAGCTGACGTCGCGGAGATCAAGCTGGACACCAGCAACCTTTAGCTCGAAGGATTGCTTGTGCTTGTTGGCAATCTTCTTTCGTCCCCAGAGGAAGTAGTTCTCGCTGTTAATCTCGAGAACGTTGGGCATGAAGTTGTCAGACTCCAGGACAAGGTTCTCAATGACTGCATCGAACTGAGGGTCGCTGTACTCGATACGGGGGACGGGAATGTAGGCTACATTCTCGAAGATGGCGGGAATGATGACCTCTGAAAGATCCTTGAGCAAGTGAGGCTTGAAAGTGGGCTTGCCATTCTCGTCATTGCCGAGATCGGTGAACAGCTTCTGGACGGCCTGACCGAAGCGCTTGTTCTGGGGGTCCTGGTCAAACTGGTCAATCAAGAACTTGACCTCGTCAAAGACACGGTCGGTATGAGCGCGGTATTTCTCGCGAAGCAAGTAGCGACCATGGTCGTACAGGTTATTCCACTCCTGGTTCGAGTCCTCGTCCAGAATGTAGCCCTGCTCAAGAAGGCAGCGGCGGACGTATCGGTCCATAGCCTTGAACCAGTCCTTGAGCTCGCGATCATTGTCAGCGTCACGATAGATCTGGTTGATCGACTCGAAGAGATCCTCGGTAGAAGTGCCGTTGGCAAAGCGCTCGATAAGCGTCTTGAGGTCAGCCTCGGCCTGAGCCAGACTGGCACGGGTATCCTTGACGGTGCCAGATCCGCCCTGGGCAAGGGTGCGGGAATGGCCAGCGTACTCCTCAGCGAGATTGAGAAGAGTCTCAATGGCCTGGGAATAATCGGGGTGTTGCTGGCACTCAAGCACCATCTTCTTCAAGCGCCAGATGGTCTGGTCCTTCCGCTCTTGAGGCATCTTCTTGTTGAAGTACTCCTTGGAACGGCGGAGGTACTCTTCCTTGCGCTGACGTGCCTGCTCCTTGGTCTCACCATCGACGTTCTCGTTGTACTTCTTCTGAATGACGTCGCGGGCAGCGCTGATGCCACCCTGAGCGTCGATGCCGGAGCTGGTACCTTGCGCCTGGTCGCGAGCGGCAGTCGCAGCCAAGTCTTGAGGGTCCTGCGATCCGTTGGGGTGAGCAGCCTGCGTGCCTGCGTTGAGGACTTCCCGGGCATCATCGGCGGGGGAGCCCTTGTAGACACCTTGAGCCTGCTTCTTGAAGTTCTCCTTGGAAAAGTCGGGGGCGTCATGCCAAGTGTTGTCCTCAGCAGGGCGATCAATGTCCTGGAGGGCTTCACCAGAGGGACGGACACGCTGAGCGGCGTTGGTAGCGGCATCGCCAGCCATGTCGCGGAGAAGGACTGTAGCATCCTTGACTATGAAGGTGTTAGTCTGTAGACGGATAGACGGAGACTGCAGGTTGACTTACGAAGCTTGCGGAACTGTCCATTGGTGATGAGCAGAGTTCCGAGGGTACGCAAACCCTCTAGCGCCTTGTCACCATGCTGTTGAGCAACCTCCTTATTGACAGGAGCACCGGGAACGTCGACAGCCTTGGGGTCGAATTGCTCAGTCTGCCAGATAAAATCTTGGAGCAGATTGCCCTGGTTCTTGGACAACAAGAGGTTCTTGGCTTGAATGACAACCTCGCGCGCGTCGGCGACCAGTGCGCGACCCTCTTGGGAGAGCTTCTCGGGAGGGTTTGACAAGGCCTTGGAGGCCAGGAAGCTGTTCAGAGCGACATCGATTTGGTCATTCTGTTGCGAGGACCACGTCAGTATCATGCAATGATGTAGATTTGCGGGTCAGGGATCAGCCTAGCAGGGGCCGCGTGGGCCCTGCCGCCATGCCGGCATCGACGTACCGAAGGAACCTTGCCAGCCTGAAAAGCGGAGATGATGCCGTAGAGCTGAAGCTTGCGGTTGACGTCGGCCTCCTTCTGCTTGAGGTCTGTCGGTTTGTTGACGTTTGCTGACATGATGGGGTATCGGAGCTATCGCGCAATGAAACTGCTTGTTGAATTCTGCTTGTTGTTGTTTTTTTGGTGTGGTGAGGTGAGGTAGGGTGATTATCGGTAGTGGCGTACAGGACAAAAAAGGGAATTCGTGGTATTGGGTATTTGGGGGGGGGGGGGGTATCACGGGAGAATGGGGTATAATGAGAATCCCCAAGATGGGGTTCTGTGCAAAGGGGGGGGGGGGGGAAGGGGGGGGGGGGGGGGGAAAGGGGAAAAAAGGGGGCGGGTGGTTGGGGTATCGGGGGGGGGGGGGTATCACAGGAGAATTGGGTATAATGAGAATCGCCAAGATGGTGTTCCTGTCAAAAGGGTGGAGCAGGAAAAATATCGTATCGATGAGGGAGAGAAAGAAGAAGTGTGCAAGAAGGGGGCGATGACGGCGAGCAGGTGTTTATACCTTACTTCTGGCGTCGTGTTCCAGGGAACAGAAAGAGGAGAGGAAGAAAAAAAAAAAAAAAAAAAAAAAAAAAGAAGCGGGCCAGAAAAAAAAGGGACAGGGGGGGGGGGGGGGGGGGGGGTTTGTAACTTATTTTTGGGGGGGGGGTGAAGGAAAAAAAAAAAGAAAAAAAAAAAAAAAAAAAAAAAAAAAAAAAAAAAAAACTGGCGTCAGAATGAAACTGGACCAACAGTTATTTGGAAGGGAGGCGGCAAAGCAACGCGTGTGGCAGGCGTTCGTCCACCTAACTAAATTACCGTGACTTGGCCAGCAGGAGGCGGGCCCGGTACTTCGAATTTAGAGAGGCAACCCGCAAGCCGCAAGTCCAGTGAGAGCTTGGTCCTTCCAGCCCGGTTCGCAATGGTTCCTTCCTACCCTTGGATTAGCTGAGTGGCTAGGTATTGCACCGGGTGCCCTGTGTGCGTTCCGTGGCCTTGCCAGCAAAAATTGGTGATCTTCTGGCAAGCATGGGTAAGGTGGTCTGGTCTGGTCTGGTCTGGTCGTGGAACTTGGCGATAGTGACGTGAAGGAAGGGGGCAGGAATTTGATGCACTACGTCATCGGCCACTTTGGCAGGCAGGCAGGTGCGTGTTGCCATCCTGCGTGGAGGGAGGCAGGTACCATCCCACACCTGCAAGAACTTCAGATCATGCCTAAGGACAATGTACCTTTTCTGCGCCTAGGTACCTAGGTAAGGAAGGTAAGGTAAACCACCAACAAAAACTTGATGGGTGAGGTACTGGAAGGGCAAGGGCAATCGCAGTTGACCTGCCCCTGCCCTGCTTGCTGCTTGCTTCAGAAATCCAGCCCCTGCTTCGCTTCAGCTAGGCCAACCATTGGAGTGCAGAACTAAGGTGACTGAGTTCCAGCTGGCAAAGCACTGGCATTTTTAGCACGTCTCCTATTCGCATTGCCTACACTAGTGCCCTGGGGAGATTCGCACCCACTCTCTTAGCGGTCCCACCTCCTACGCTTTGGGTGCCTACCTACCTAAGGTACCTACCTCCACGGTAGTCTGGGGGCATAGGGCACCTTGACACCTTCGCATCGTCCAACGCAGAGCGAACGTCGTTGATAAGTTCACCCTGTTCGAGTCTGGGGTAGAGCAAGACACCACCCACATCGACGCATTAGGTCTGGAGCTAGTGGACATGGCCGACAAGACGTCTGCGGGCTAGCCTGCGTGTGATGCAGAGATCGAAAACAAGGTCTAGACTCCTGCCAACTTCCGCACCACCGCCGCTGTTCGCGACCATCGGGCTCCTTCATTGTTGCAAAATGGTCCGATATACGTAGGTACGGATAGGGAGGTATTTGTACGAAGTACGGATACTCTGCACATGTACAAGCGTCCGGGCGGCTGCTTCTCAGACAACCGTTTCCCAGCCTCCCCTTGTGATGGGATCTCTGTCGCACGACGGATATCAGATCATCTAGGAGAGTTTCTTGCTAGGCGCTGTCTGAAATTGCCAACGGTGGATAGCTTGACTATTCGGACGCTATCCAAGTCAATGCCTCGTATCACCAAGTCTCCCTAAGTCTCCCTTTTGTGGCAGAGGGTTTTCACCACGCTCCCATTCTCATCATACTTAAGTTCCGATTCTCGGGCTAGCAGCCTCTACCCTTTTCTCACACATCATTCAAGCCAGACAGGTGTGGAACGAAACGTCCGTCGTGCTCTTGAATCGCCAATTGGGTTGTGACATCTTTGGACGACTCGATGATGTGCGCCAGGATGTGACGGGATGCGGTAGGATGCGTCGCGTGCACCGGTGTGGATGGGCAGTGGCCCTGTCCAATATCCTGTTGATTTGTTGTGTCTCAAACACTCTGACCACTTTGGGACTGGATCGAGATGGCACGATTCTCAGGGAACCTAAGACTGCAGCGGTACAAAGGCACATGGGATTACCGCTGTTTCAGCGCCCATCGACACTTTTCAAAAGTTTGCCTCTCCAGAGTGAATGGCGCGGTTGGCCATGTCGTCATGTCAACGAAAGCGCGGGCAGGACGCGACAGGCATCATCGCGCTAAAGGTCTCTCTTTCCACGCTTTTTTCGACCTGCAGCGGAAGGTGCAAGGATACAAGGGTGCGTTACCAAGTTATCTTAGGTAAGGTGGATATCCGGACTGACCCCTTTCAGCTCGGTTCTAGCCTCTCCCGACCTCATAGGTACTCCTCCTTCCTCCTTTCCCCGTCCCTGCCATCCATTGACCAACCAACAGAAAGGCGACAGGCAGGAGCATTAGCCGGGGAGAAACATGTCTCTGCCTCCCGCTCCCCCGCTGGCCCGCTGGCCATTTTCCGCAGAAGATTCCTCAACGCCTCACCATTTCTGGGCATTATCACATTATCACCTATGCATTCTCACCCTTCCCGCAAAATGTAACCGTCCTCCCAACCAGACCTGGATGTATCCCCGAGGTAGAGCTGCATCATCAGCATGCTCTCTTCAATCACACTCAACCCCGGCCACGCTCGATGATTTCTCCTTCACAGCCACAGAACCCCCAGGGCTTTGCATTCTGGTATTCCTTAATAGCTCCTCAGCTAGCCAGATACGCCACACTCGATTCATCAAACAATCCGCGCCAAGCCCGGGATCATCACGGCATTCGGGATAAACTGGTGCAAGGATCTGGCAAGCGCCGCGTCTCCAAGACCCCATGGCATTCTGCATTCTGCACTGCCAATCATTGGCACGTTGGCGGCGGCATCGCAACCCGTTCGAGCCCAGCTCAGACGACATCGCCCAACCATCACATCCCCTTCTGTCAATTTATTGCTGTCAACTGCTCCCAATTCGTCACGCAGTGGATGCCGCTACGGACACCGACACGTAATTGTCTAGTCCAAACGTGTTCAAGCCCTGTCGAGTCTGTGAGCTCTCAGGTGCTTGTCCAGCAGTCCATCTCGTTTTTATCAAGATCTGGTTTCTTGTCATCTTTTTGGCATCCCATGGATGCGCCCTCCTTGTTCTCTTGTGGCCCAGGACACTACATCCGGCGTGGCGTCTCCCTCTTTCTTTCTCTATTTTCTCCTTCTCTGGAATCGCGATCGACCAACAAACAGTAAAGCACACACCACCAGTTTCTCAAAATAAAAACCAGCGTGCCATCCATGACGTCAAGGTCCGGTCATTAGTGCGATGCACCTCACGGATATCTCAGCTCCCTGTGACGCCATTCCTCTGGGTTTCGGCACGCCACTGCATCACCAAAGCAAGAACTCATTTCCTCCGACCTGCAATCTCCCTTCTGAGCGCCGAAGCCTCTAGAGTCTACCCAACGCCCGGTTTGCTTTTCCTTGCGCTCTTCCAAGACCCATCAGCAGTCGAACATTCATCCACAGCCCACTGCATCTATTCGTGCTTTGCCATCTCGAACAACCCATAATCCCAATCCACCATCCTGCCCATCCCTGTCAAGTGCCGCAAACCTCCATTTCGACTCACGCGGCTGATGCCCCCACGAACGCGCAAGGGTACCTTGCCAAGCCTTATGCCTACTCGACGTGATGGATGGTAGGTTCCCGGAGCACAACCTCCTGACAGCCGTCACCCGAGATCTGCTTCGATCTCGTCCATTTGACTGCACAGGGGTGGCGCAGAATTTTTCGGAGGCTTCCACTAGGTACCCTTGCGCTGCATCGCTCCAGGCATGAGTTTCCAGACGTGAGTCTGGCAAAACCGTGGCTGTGAAGTTGTCTATGATTTTCTTTCGTTTCGCCCAAGCTCTCTGGGCTCAGGAGGCTTCACCTAGTGATTCGTAACAGGGTAGAGCTCGTAATATTTCTTCCCGTACACGTGGCCAAAGAGCTCAAAATGGACATCCGCAATCCAATCCTTACCTCGCTTCTCCATCATGCCTTCACACGCCATCTTCAATGCTTGCATCGAGGCATCTACTCCTCCTTGGAAACCCATCACAGGCTCCAATGACTCAGAAACGTTCCTCTTCGCCCATCCACGCACCGACGAAATTTCCACATACCTTTTGCTCACGGGCAATGCGTCTCGTACCTTTACTTGCATAGGTTCAATGGCCTCTGCCACCCCATATCCTTGCATCACCTGGTCCAACGCCACAGGAAGGTTTCGCAGCGGCGCTGGTATTACCACCGCATTCTCCCATCCCAGGACGGTTGCCAATTTCCGTTTCCCGTCGAAGAGGATGGTACCTGGGTGGGGGTCAGGATGGACCAACGTCACGGTCCAGCCATTCACGCTGCCATGACTAGCTTCTACTGTCCAGTGATTAGCTACACTGAAGCTAAGACGCCCTGTCATGTCCAGGGAAACCTCCCGCAATTTCCTGATGCGTTGATTCACATCAGGAGAGCTTTTGAGTTCGGGCTCCCAGGCCGCCGTGTAGGCGTTGATGTAATCGTCAATCGACCTGAACGGGCCGTTGTCCTGCACCTGCCAATATCTATCAGCGCTGTAGAAGTGAGGGTGAACTATAGGGCCAGTGAAGAATTCTTTCTTTGACCAGTCGATACGCAGACTGCCAATGTACTTATACGTGACGGCCGGCTCGGCGCTCTGCAGCCTAGAGAGAAAGATTTGTACTTCTCTTCCGATGGCTCTCGCATCCTCCTCATTCAGGGGCGGCATGGCCTCGGGCGATATGTCTATAAACCCATCCAAGCCGGTATCCGGCTTGACCAGGTGTAAGTCGTATGCCGTGAGGATGTGACTCTCCTCGATCGCGCTGAGCAGCGGGAAGCCGGTACGCAGCTCCATAATCATCCACTCCAACCCCAGCGGGTTCCGACCAATCGAGTCAAAGACGAGGATCTGAGGAACTAAGGCCGGGGACACCTGCTTGGCGAAAACCATGGTCGCGACCTCGGACTCGAGCTTTTCGCGGGGGCAGACGGGCAGGCTGATTCGAAGGATGACCTGTTGCGGTAGTCGCCGTGCCTTGGAATCCGGCTCGAACTCGACGAGGAAGAAGGCGTTTGTCGCGCCACAGCTCAAGCGCGAGACGGCGTGGATCACGGGGAATGCGTAGACGCCGTGGACGGCGTACCATTCCAGCATGGCGAGGGCCTGGTTGGCCGAGGGGATGCTGGCGCCTTTCCAGTGGGCGTCCCATTCGCCGTCGGGGCGGGGTGTCCATCGTATATACTTTTCGCGGACGCGCCGGAGGGAGCCGGCGTTTGTTGTGCCTCTTCCGCCTGGGGTAGGCTGCGTGGGGTCCGGGTCCGGGATGCGGTGGGGGAGGTGGGGGATTGGTTTTGTGCCGCCGCGGCGGGAGAGGCTGCGGACCCGGGGGGCTATCAGCGTGGAGGATTCGCTTTTGGGGGGCTTGTAGATTGGCGAGGAGGGGGGTTTGTCGGTGAGGCTGGTGAGGCTGGTGAGGCTGTTGGTAATGCGGTGGGAGAGGCGGCGGAGGAGGGGAGGTGGAGTTGTTGAGAATACGCTTTTTGGGTTTGGGGGTGTTGGTGATGAGGGGGGGCTGTCTTTTAGGCTGGTGGTTACGCGGCGGGTAAGCTTTTTAAATTGGTCCATTGTAAGGTGAGGAATCAAGGCCTCGTGTGAGATGTCAAGGCTGTTTAAAGGGCTATGTGTGTCGTATGGTCGATATTGGGTGGGAATGATGCTCTAGAGAGAGATGCCAGTGTCTCGAGATGATGAGTTATGGTTTATATTGTATCTTTGAAGCTTTAACGTTTACGTATTTACCTATTTGTCTTCTTATACATGGCTTTGGTGTCATGTCGGAAAGCAGGGAAATGATTGAGATATTTGTTCTCCCTCTCAAGCTCAGTGTTCTTATTTCTGCGGTAATTTACATATGACTCAGAATCGAGAGAAATGTGTTGAAAGAAGCACGCGGGAACAATTTGTAGGCGATCAAAGCCGTTGAGCCAGAGACAAGGGGATTGTATAGATTTTCTTTACGGGGACAAAGACTTGCACATTTCCAATAGGGACTTGGACTATATTACTTGCAAAGAAGCAATTCAGAGAGTACATGACACGCAATGTCCAGTGCAGGGCGACCATCAAGCTCACGCAGAGATTTGCGTGTGCCCCTCTATCTGAAGCATACATACCAAGTTATCTCGGCTTTTGATGCGGAGTCGACGCTTTTCAGCGGCCCAGGCAGCCTTTGTCGGCGCTCGGCGACGTGACGTCGTTTTGCGCATCGTGGGCTCAAAGCTCGGAACCCAGGACGGTGCCATCACGACCCTCTTGATGCCGAGCCGTAGGTCGCGTCCCCGATCTCTCTCGGCTACCGCCTGCGTCTTCCGCCCCGAAGCCCTGAGATGGACCTCTAGTCGCTTCGAAAACGCCACTGCCCGAATCTGGCACTCGAGGCTGCCCTTTCGCAGTATCTCTACGGCTGTGTCTAGACACCCGAATACCATGGCCTGGCTGGCCTCTACAGCGTCTGACTCTCTTGCATTGCTTGCCGCCTCGAGGTGGTGAGCCGTCAGCAATTCAGTCGTAAAGTCAAAGGCGCGGGTGATGACGGTCGGGCGGAGACGGCCGGTGGTTGCCTTGCCCAGGCTGATATCGCGGGTCATGCTCCAGAGGTCGTCGGCTCGTCGGAATACGTCTGGGGAGTAGTTCTTCCTCATGGACACGGCGTACAGGAGATCTAACCGCAGAGAAATATCTCTCTGGGAAAGAGCCGGAGAAACCGGGGATTCTCTGGATAGGAGCCCCTCGTAAGCAGACTCGAGAACGTGCCTCTGTGGCGTAAATCTGCCCGACCAGTGTCGAATGCAATGGGTGGTCATGTTGAGGACAATAGCGTGGTCGCCGCCTAGTATGCTTGCGAGCACATGAATGGCCTTCCAGTAGGCCAAGCCGAGTGTGACCTTGAGGTCGAGCGGCTCTGACTCTATGACACCTATCAACGATGACACAAAGGTGGTGACGGCATGATGTCCTCCCACCGAGGGCGATCTGACGAGCTGGGCCCCGAGGTTGTGAAGGAAAAGCCGCAGGCACAGATAGTCTCGTCGCCCTCCAATCCGGACTTGGAAGAGGGCAATGCAGACCTTCCAAAAGGACACCAGAAAGTCTGGCGTGCAGGTCTGCACGATCCGTTTGGTCGATGCCAACACATTGCCAAAGACCGATCGGACCTCGCCAAACTGTGATGAATCGGCGAGGGTCGCCATGCCGCGGCATTTCTCGATGAGGGATTCCCAGTCTTGCGAGGATTTACCGCGTGCCGCTTCGTCCCCGCCGTCGGCCATGAAAGAGATGGGTCGCACGGGATAAACTCTCCAGCTTTTCTTGCCCGAGGCAAGGAGGCCTTTGACGAGCTGATCCAGCGCGTGGAACATCTTTTCTTGATGGAGATACGTTGCGGGGGATAGGTCCCGTATTCGGTCGACTTCCGCTTGTCGTCTTGCCTGATTCAGAGAGGCAAAGGGATATTGTCCAATAGAAGAAGTCGAATTGGATTTGACAAATGTCAAGGCTGATGCTGGACGTCGGCGCGTGGAGATGTTTTGTTGAGACAGCTGACGGGCATTGTTTTTTGAAAATTCTGACCACTTCTTAAGTCTTCTCTCGATGGTCGATTTCCTAAGTCTAGTCAGAAACTCTTCGTCCAAGGGTATCAGCTTCACGTGATAGATATACCCAATCTCAATGTTGTGTATCACCGCCAGCTCAAACACCACCTCGTCCAGAGTATGGTTCTCCTGGATGTAAAGACGGTTGAGATGGTCTTTTCGCAGTTCGTCCCATTTCCCGTCAGAATATGTCGACTTCTTTGCACTGCGTATCGCCTTTCGGGTTGTTGGCAGCTGAATTGCAGACTGTGTTGTGCTGGGTCCCGCGGAGGACTGGTCATCGCACATCACTGCCATCTCGTTGGAGCTCATCTGTCTGGAATAAGGTGTGGCCCTGAAAAGTGACGGAGCTCCTGAAGACGACACGGTGGTATCCCATATCAGAGATTGATTTGGGGTGGCGGAGAGCCAACCGCTGTCTCGTGGCTCGACATTGACATCGAAGTCGTTCGTCTGGATCATGAATGACACATCACCCACTTGACGCTCTTGAGGAATCATCTCTGATGGTTCCCCAGAATAATACCAGGTATTCTGATGTTGAGGAGTAATATCGCTGCTTCCTGGATCCCAGCCGTTGGCGTTGAGATGGGAGAGTCCCGAATGATCGATGGTGTTTTGAAAATCCATGTTGGGGGGACACATCTGGTTGATAGACTGTTCGAAGATGACAGGGAAATCGCCCATATTGCAGTCTCCAGGCTGCAGGAGCGATTCGTGGAAGCCCGGATCGTCCTGTGAGGGAACCGTGAGAGCAAGGTCCAGAGGAAACATGTTCCGGGGATGATATTGATTTAGCTGATTCTCAAATGACTGGTCATTGTACTCCGTAGCCGCATCGTGGAACTCCTGAGGCTCGTCGCACAGAGGGAACGTTTGAACAGAATTATTTGGTGTCCAATCCATGGTTATCGAGTGAGCATTCAGAAGAAGAGAATGTAGACCTCATCTCAAGCCTAAAACAAATGGCATTCAAATACGGAAAAAAATCTCAACAAAGTCCAGGCTTCAAGAAGTATTGCAATCGAAGTGGAGATGATGCGAAAATCCCTTTGCATGTAATGGCGCCCAACAGTCAGGCAACATGTGGAAACAGCCTCATTTTTGGCAACGTGTGGAGGTGGTCGGTCAAGATGCTCGCGGGGTCTGACTGATGATTGATTCAGTCCTAAACCCTCATATGCAAGTCGGTAGCCTGCGCAGTCGCACCATGTACCCGGCAGGAATGGGTGGTAATCATTAGATCGATCCTAAGCCCTCTTGAAATAGTTGCATCTCATCCCCGCCTCTGTGAGACCAACGTGGTCATTGCTGATGCCTCTAAGCTGTACTTGCGTGTTTCTTCTCATTCTCTGTCGAGGGTCTAGAATCTTGAAGCACGGGATTGCCATCCGACTCGAAGTTGCAAAGAGTACCGCCACGACCGCGGCGGTGCCCAAGGTTGTCGGAAAATCGTCTATAAAAGAGGGCCTAGCCGAGCCGTCTCCTTACCCTCTTTCTCGACAGTAGAATCTTCATTCCCAATCCTTCAGCATCATAAAAGCCGCCATTCCGCAGCATTCTCCTTGCTCAAAGCCATGGCCAGAGCATCAGCATCGTGGGAGAAGTCGGCGCCCCCGAGATCATTCTCAATGCCTTCACCTGCAAGAGCCCAACGAAGGCCAACTGTTCCTCAGCGCCAAGGAACTCGAGGATCGACAAAGAAGCCTGCGTCAACCTCGTTCTCAGGAAAAGATATCCACGAGACAGAAGCCAGTGAAGTCTGGAAACAATGCGCATTTGAGGCTCAGATGGAAAACACCTTGGTAATCGCAGTTGTCCATCCTAAGCAGGAGGGACATCTTAAAATCATGAGACTGATGGAGTCCAAAGCCAGAACTTGTAAGATGCATTCATGTCCCCAGCCCTGCTCCAATATTGAAAAATGGTTCATATCACTAAATGGAATGTTACGGTAATGATCAGCTCGACGCATCTTCATTTGCAACGCGGGAGCACTCCAGAAAGTCATTGAGCAAGAGATCAACAAGAAACGTGGATTGGAGTGTAAACACCTCCGCATCGTCGTCAGCTCCGTCATCCAATCGATTTGCTACCAGATTTCATCGGTTGTAAAGAGTGTCTTCATCAAAATCTCTGGCATATTTCAACGAAACACTCCCTACAAACTTCGCATCGACGAGAAATCGACGTATTGCTCCGAGAACAGCGATAGCTGGGGTTACCGTAACCGCATTGCCCACGCCACTCACGAGCTTGTGCACTTCTTCGGCTGCTACTTCCCGTATAGAGAGAAACCTGCTAATTATGACGCACAAGCCTGGGTTCGGGACCAAAAGTGTATAACTCCGCCTACACTTGAGGTCAAGGAGGAAATCGTCAATACCCTGAGAGAAGTTACACACATCCAAAACCCCCAGAGTTCATCTGCACCAGAGTCGCCCCCAACCCCTAACACTGGCCCCCCTGCTGGAGAAGGCGGACTTAAGAAGTTGAAGGCATTGTTTGCCGCTGTCGTGGGATTGGTAGCTGGGTACGGTGCAGCAGGTGGTGTCGTTTGGTTCAATTCCAGCGGGGTCTTCATCACTGGACCACTGGGTCTCAAGCTTGCAGTTGGCTATGTCAGTATCGGCGCCGCAGGGGCAGCTTGCGCGGCCGGTGTGGGCGTTGGGACAGCGGCAGCGGCAGCAGCGGCAACCTATCTGGTGCCTTGGGAACGACTTTGGGGATGGATCACGAGCATGCTCTCAAGTATCTGGGGAACTGTAAAGGATACTTTCGTCTGGCTGTGGGAGAAGATCAAGTCTGCGGCAAGTTATGTGGGCTCATGGTTCTGAGGTCGGGGTCTCTTACCGTATTTCCTAGTCGCAACGTCAGTAGTCTCTTTGTCTCTACACAGTTCAACTAAATCGCTCTTCGTCTCTTTTGAATCATGGCAAAGATCCGGCCAAGACAGTTTTGCCATATCTGCCAAACTCAATGCACAGGTCACCGCTATCCTTGGACAAATTTTGATGTCTGCTGCTCTCGGTAGTGTGAGATTGGCTGTGCAGATGGCGGGTAAGATACCCGGCATCCGGCCAGTTGTATTTGCACAGCCCTCCGGCTGACTAACCCCACTTCCCCGGACCTCTCGCCCGCTCTTCCCCAAAGTCCCGACGTCTCCGATCTCAGCCTCGAGCACAGACACCATCTTCCCCCCCCTTCTTTCACCCTTTCACTGAATCATTCTCAACTTCAACATCGTTCTCGTCTCTCACGCCTCTCAGCTACATAATTCAAAGAGAACAAAAATTCGCAAGACAACCTAATGTCGTCCACAACCCTCACACAAACCCTGCAACCCCTGCTCACCCGCGTCCTCGCCCGCCGTCCCCTCCTCACGACCGTTCTAACCTCCTTCACCACATCCCTCCTCGCCTGGGCCGCCTACCGCGACTATCGCGCCTACATCGCCCTCGGCCCCGGCGGCGTCCCCCACAACCTCGCCGGCTGGCTCCTCGTCACCCTCGGCCTGCGCCCCTTTGCGCTCTCCAAGGCCTCAGCCACATGGACGGGAGATTACCCCGACGAAGGCTCCCATGATGAGATCAAGAACCTACCCGAGAGGAAAGGAGGAAGGGCCGAATTGGGCGGGATCGTGCCGCATCGCCAGCTGAGTCAGCATGCGCCCGAGGCGATGAGAGAGGTAATCCAGCTTCAACATGGAACCCCCCCTTTATCGAGTGTGTAAGAGCTGACACAGGGTACAGTATATCAAAAACCTCTTCTCAAACGCAGCCTCCCAAAACCCAACCCTGCTAACCACAAAACTCTCCCTCTACGAACGCAGCAACCCAGCCCTCTTCGTCTCCTCCCAAATCCTCGCCTCCGCCCCGGCCACCTCCACGACAACCATCGCCCGCGGCGAGGTAGGCCACCACCACGGCGACCTCTCCATTCACCTCTACCTCTCCCCTGCCGACGCCAAAGTCGCAATCACCAAGGGCTGGGCCGAGCGCCATCGCCTCTCGCTGCCCAAGGGGTCCCTCCTCGCCAACAGGATGCACCTCGCCGACTCGTATCTCATGATCTACGGGCCCAGAGACGAAGGGGAGATGGAGGTGCTCGCGGAGATGTTACGGTGCGGGGTGCGCTTCATGACAGGGAGGGAGGATGTTGGGAGTATCGAGTGGCGGCATAGGATTGAGGCGTGATGTATGTTTACCTGCACTTGCAATATAGGGCTCATTCGGAAAGTCTTTTCATTCATCAAGGTAGTTTTTACACATTTGTATTAGAATATCTAGTTGTCTCAAGCCGTCGCTATGAAGCCAACACTCTGTAGATGGGGTACTCATCACCCTGCTCAACTGGCACGATATTGAAACTGGCATACGAATCAATATTCTCCGGCTCGAGCGCCACAAACGCAAGAGCGGCGTTCTTCTGCTTCGTGCTGACGAGGAAGCTACCAGCAGGCAAGTCCACCTCCTTTGCAAGCGACTGGGTCGTCACCGCAGCGCGGACGACACCTTCGTAGTACTCTGTCTCCAACGCGGCGGATGTGATGCTGTACGCCTCCACAGTACCCACATACGGCTCCCTCAGGGTCTTGACCTCCAGACCAGACACACGCAGGCGCTCCGCCAGGTCGGCCCAGGCGACGGGGATGAGATAGGCTTCAGGGCGGGCGCGGGTGATGTTGGCCGTTACCGGGGTGGTTGAGCGGAAGTTGATGGGCACGTCGGTCACGGAGCCGTTGTTGATGTTGACCATTTGAAACGTGCGCTGGACGAGCGGCGACGAGTCTGTGACAACGATCTCAGAAGTGGATGACGAAAAGTCGGCAATGGAAGACTCGATGGTCGTGTACACCTTCTCGGCATTGTCCGCGGCGGTCTGCAGGATGCTCGAGGCCATCGTCAGGCCGGCGACGGTGCGGCGCTGGAACTCCTGGTCCGCGAGGTAGATGCCCCGCATCTCGATGAGGAAGGTAACGCACTGCGTGAGGCCCATGGCGTTGCGGCCAATCTTGGCGTCTGAGCCGGCCTCGGCGAAGGTTGGCTTGAACGCCGGGTTGGTGCTGGTGGACCCGGTCACGTAGGGTTCCCAGCGCAGGCCCCTGGCCTCCATG
Organism: Colletotrichum orchidophilum; assembly: GCF_001831195.1. NCBI lineage: Eukaryota > Fungi > Ascomycota > Sordariomycetes > Glomerellales > Glomerellaceae > Colletotrichum > Colletotrichum orchidophilum. The sequence continues at coordinate 190,763 of NW_019172961.1, forward strand.
GCCGAGCCAATGTTCTTGGCAAAGACCTCCTCGGACAGCGCGCGGATGTCTGGGTGGATGTTGAGGTTCTTGGCGGCGGAGAAGAGGCCGTCGGGGGCGTGGTAGTAGCTTCCGTAGCGGGCGGTGGCGCTGTACTCGTGCATGTCGATGGCGACGTGGGGGCTGAACTCGCCAAAGAGGGATTTGATGTCGCGGGTTTGCTTCCGGGCGAGCTTCACGTGGTCGCGGTTGGGATCATAGTTGCTGGCCAAGGTGCGCTGGAAGTAGGCGACGCCGTCGGGGTTGTATCGAGGCAAGATGATGATGTCGAGCTTCTCGAGAAGCGACGCGGCCCATGTCTGGTTTGCATCCAGGGCTCCCAGTAGGGCCAGGAGCGACTGATCGCCGGCTGGCTCATTGCCGTGAACGGCACCTTGAACCCAGACGCGGACCTTGCCAGTCGAGTTTGAAACCCTGCGAGACAACTTTGTAGAAGACAGATGTAGGTAAGGAAAAGGCCGGCCTTCCTCCGAAGTGAAGTTGGCTTTGTTGTAGGTCAGCCAGTCGTTTTTCTCGGCCAAGTCTTGAACAAAAGAGTCTTTGAAATAGTGAGCAATTATGATCCAAAGCGACTCTTTGAAGCTCACCAAGTATATCGTCACCCGTCGGACCCTTTGTGCCCTTAGAGAAGCCTTCGGGAATCGTGTCCGGGGTCAGAAATGCGGGCGACAGCAAGTCGACGCCCTCAACGTCCTTGAAGTTGACGGCGACAATGTCCGTGTCCTTGCGTACTGTTACGTGGTTGTACCCATACTGAGCCGCCTGAGCTAAAGAGAGTAAAGACAGGCCCAGCAGGCTCAGGCGAGATGTAGCGACCATCGTGTAGGACAACGTGAGGCTTGTGTGAGACCAAAGCAGCGCGCTGGAATCTCACAGGGTGATTTCAGAGAAGGGCGGCTTCGAACCCCTTTTCAACCCTCTCATCTTCCAAAGGTCGCAACGGGTAGCGTAGCACCGCGCCGCAGAAAATAGCTCGTCAACGCGTGGCGGAAGACCGTTCCTGACATGACCATTGGCTTGGCTGATCTCATTCCGGAGCCTTCAATTGGTAATTCCAACAAGGCCGGAGAAACTGCCGGTACCGACCGGCAGTGGAAGCCATCAAGGCTCTCGTCGAGGTCTCATTCGATATGGTGTCAACATTGGCAACGAAACTGGATGAGGCAGCTCAGTAGGAATTATGAGGGGAAAGAGGGGAAGTCCCCGTGGGTGCAGATAACGGTGGCCATGCCGCCAAGACTTTTGGCCCCGTAGCGAGATATGCCATCTGCCATTGACGTATAGAATCTCTCCGACAAATGGTGATGGGTCCACGGTTTCATACTGGATTGCCGATGTTCGGGTTGGAGGCTCCCTAATCACACTTGCCAAGAGGACGGCTGTGCAAACTGGGGATCATTAGATATGCAGTTGTCCGGCTCCGCGGGCAATGGCCGAACTCCGGAACGGCCTCATGCAAACATGAACCGTCGGACACATCATAAAAGAAACCCGCCACGGCGATGATCAGTACATACGAGCAGAAGCCGGCACATATTGTAACCCTTTCCCGACAGGAAGGATGGAGCCCGGCATTGTTTCTAATGTGCCTGACACAAGACACTAACAAATTATCTAGACGTCCACGATCGATTACAATGCAGCCTTGCCTCGTGACTCAAACGGTAATATAAGCACCAAAAGTCCGGCTGCGATGAAGAGCGCACCGCTGGTGTAAACAGGAGCCGACGTCTTCAGGTTAGCGAACATGGCGACAATTGGCTGTCACATTTCTATCAGCAAATATCTTCCGGTCGTCACACCAACATCACTTACAGCCATTATCCCGAAAATGCGGTTGCAGGTTGCCGTGAGCGCGTTGCCGGTGCCGCGCTGTGGAGTGGGGAAGAGCTCTGGGGTGAAGCCGTAAAGCACCGCGTACATGATGTTGCTGCAAAAGTTGAACGCGCAGTTCCAGCCCAGCAGCGCATTGCTATTCATAGCCGTGGTAGAACAGTAGAGGAATACACCGGTGAGGACAGTGCTGATGGCGAGGGTGCCTTTGCGCCCCAGCGCTGGCAACTCAACCAACCAGCCACCGAGTAGCGCTCCGGGCACGCCCAGCACTGCGATGATCAGACTGTTGCGATAGGTCAGGTAGGTACTGCCATCGCCTAGTTCTGCTCCTCGCGTGGCCTGGATATACGGGATGAAGGCGTTGTAGAGAGGGTACCCGAGGCCGATCAGCGCCCAGATGGCCATGATTGTGCCAGTGCTCAGAGCTAGACGGCGAGTCGAGAAGAGCACGCGTATGCGGCTTGTATCAAGCTTCTCCAGATTTCGTTTGACCGCTGTGGCAGCGTCAGTGCGCGCAACGTATCCTTCCGGCTCGCATGCCTTGAGATCCTCGACCGACAAGGACGTGAGCTTCCCGTTTCGTCTCGCGACTTCGTGAACGATTCGGACTGCATCTTCGTCGCGGCCTTTGCCCATGAGATACTTGGGCGACTCGTAGATGGTAAAGAGGACGAATCGAACCAGGAACATAAGCAGAGTCAGGCCGCCGATGGTGATTAAGAAGTATCGCCAACCCATGTTGTTGGCTTTGGTACAAGTCGCGCCTTCTTGGCAGGTAAGATTACCGAGGAGGGGCCATGCGATGAGTGTTGCAATGACCTGGGCGATGGCCCAGTCGATAGAAAGGACAGTCAACAGGTACTGATGGGTTCCAGGAAGAAACTCGATGAAGATGGCCGAATCGACAGGGAGATTGCCTCCGACACCAAACGACCAGAATGCAGCGAAGATGCCGATACCTGCGAAATTGGGCGCGCCGGCAGCAATCATACCCCAGAAGGCAGTAAGACCGAGGGTCAGATTGAATGCCAGTTTTCTACCAAACAGGTCGCAGCCGAAGCCCCAAAACATGGCGCCAGCCAGGAGGCCGATATTTTGAGACAGCGTAAGTAAGGGCGGGCGTGACGGGCCGAATTCGTTGGTGATTGGAGTGAAGATGAGAGACGTTACAATCGGCCAGAGGTTGTCACTTGCCCAACCGAATCCGACGACGATGAAGAGCTGCCATTGGTACCATCCCATGCCGATATCCTGGATCTGAAGACTGAAGTCAGCGACGGTATCATTTAGTCTTCAACCTGGTCCCAGAGAGCGACATACAGCGCGATTCAGGACACGGGCCTTGGCCTCGTAGACGGGATCCAGGGCACCCTTGGGAATGATTGCAGCATCATCGATGCCGTGGACGTCAATGCTCCCATCGTGAGCCGCCGTAGCGCGCGAGTCGACCTTTTGCGCTGCGTCGAGCTTCCTCGCGGGATCTGTATCTGTGTCGGTGCCCATCTCGGCTCGACTGTCTGTGTAAGGTATCCGAGAAAAGAGGGAATTGCAACGCGACGCGACGCGAAATTGACGACCTGACTAGAGCAACCTTGGCGTCTTACAAGAGAGCAAGGAACCACCACAAAGATTTCAGGGCTCAGGATCGAAGAGGCTCACGGGAGATCAGCGCCCTATGTACAGCACGCGGTCGCCACACTTTGCAGGTTTGGATGTAGCCGCCGGATATATTCAGACGGCCCTGGTCCCCACGTCGTACCCAGCCAGAATGGCGCAATCCGTGCGGTGAAAGGTTCTTGCGGCCATGATTGGTTTCGCTGACCATGCGGCTGCGAGAGGCGAAGCTCGGATGGGTGGTGGGAGGGCCACATCGGGCACCCCGTCAACGGTCATTCCGTAATTAGATACAACCCAGATTATCCATAGATCTTTTGAGTCAAGCAATAATCCAATCATTTTACAGATTCAAACTACCACTTGACCCACAACTGCTAGGACTGCCTTCTGCGGCGGCTGGGAGACATGCCGATTTGCATTCTGCTGGCTGCGGGGTGGAGGGAAATGGGTAGAGTCATCCTGGTGGGTTAAAAGTGTGGGGGATCTGCTCGTAGCCCGGGCAAGAAGCGCATTGTCTCATCCGGTTCGAGGTGGTTGTTGGTTGCATCCCTGGGCCGAACTTGAGGAGGGGTATGCCTCGTGCGTCATCGACATTGCTCAAATGGAGGAGAGCTGCGCATGCTGCATGTGCTCGTCGAGGAGTTGCCGTCCAGGGCTGGTAAATGCAGGAAGAGAAGCAGCTTGGAAAGTCGAGACGTCGTGTATGGAGCTCTGTACCGTCAGGCAGGCAACTCGGAGATCTAATTCCTGTCTTAACGGTGGAGATCAGTGGGCGCCTAAGAAGACAACAGATTTAAAGTTTGGCTTTCAAGAGAGAATCAAATGTTTCGGGAGAACTCGATGGGTGCCCGAAACACGAGGCCAATCTGCAACTTCAGTTTCCTCGGGCCCACAGCGGCCGTTAGCGGGGAAGGCCATCTCTGACGGCGGCCGGAGACGCTAAAACCGGCAAAGCCCACCTCGGGAGCGGTCACTGCTCGAAACATCTGCGGCTGATAAGATAAGGTACCTGGAGCAAGGTGCCGGTCAGCAGACTTACCAGTGGGCATCAGCTGGCCGGACCCAGGTTCTTCCCCGCGCTCTCCTCCCCTATTCTAGCAGCTGGACCCGGGAATAGAAACATTGCATGGGACGATCGTGAAGCATCGTCCTGCTTGTGCCAAGGCATTGACCAGTACCCCGTCAGATACAATCGACATCAAGGCACCTGCCTAACGAAGGGTTTGTCATGTCGACAATCATTGCGTGCCTGTTGACGGTGTTCACCATCTTCACCACTATCTCGTCGGCCCGCAAGAACCTTATTGTTGATACCGACCTATTCAGCGACTGCGAGTAAAGCTTCTCTCCTCCTGGACCCTTTCCCATTGATTTCGAATCTGGACTAACAGGCTTCTAGCGATGCCGCAGCTCTTCTTCTTGCCGCCACATCTCCGGAAGTCAATCTTCTGGGAGTCAACATCAACTCACAATCCTCATATTCAGTCCTGGCGGCATCAGCCATCCTCAACCAATACGGCCACGCTCAAGTCCCCGTCGGTGGCCGCCGCCCGCTGAACGATGTGCCATTCTTCGACAACAGGGCCAAGCGAGCCGGCGAGTTTGCGAGCAAACTGGCAAATTACTGGTCCAAAAGCATCTCCGACGCCGAGGAGGCCTGGGACCCCGTTGATCTGTACCGCAAGCTTCTCTCCGAGGCCGAAGATGACTCCGTCACCATAGCCTCCATAGGATTCCTGCACAACCTCTCCGGCCTCCTAAACTCCAGCGCGGATTCCCGCTCCCCCTTGTCTGGCCCAGAGTTGGTGAATGCCAAGGTGAAGGAGCTCGTCGTTATGGGCGGGGACTACCCAAACGGATTCGAGTTCAACTTTTGGGGCGACGACCCTTACGAGACGGCGCACGTGATCCACCACTGGAAAACCCCCATTGTGTACGCCGGCTTCAAGCTTGGGGGCCCGGCTCTCTCTGGCGGCCCTCTCATGGCCGACGGACCCAAGACTGACCCTGTACGGGCGGCGTATATACTGTACACGTACTACCAGCCGCGGTGGTCTTTCGACCCGGCTGCAATGCTCTATGCTGTGGGTGGCCTCGGCGAGTACTTCAAGTTCGGTAACGAGTACGGATACAACACCATCACTCTATTAGGAGAAGACAAGTGCAATGGCTGCAATATTTGGAAATTTGACAAGAACGTTACCAATCAGCACTGGCTTGATCTCAAAATCACTCATAAAGAGCTCGGGGAGGAGCTGGATAGACGATATTTGCAAGGCGCAAGGTCCTCCGAGAGAGCCTCTGATCCGTTGGGGATATTACCTAAGTTTGGTGATTGCAAGGTCGAAAAAGCTCCGGATCCATCAGAGAGACTGGAGTTGTGAGGCGCCAGTCCCTGGACGGATGCTTAGCTGATACGTGCCGGCATATTTGAGCCTCACTTCGGGCCAGTTCGCCTACATTCCTGCGTCATGAAACATCACCGGCCGAGTCGAAGATGGCTGTTTGTAGTTCTCAGGACGATCTACTAGACCACGCAATGGCACATAACTTTGGATACGCGGCAGAGAAACCGACAAGGAACCCCTTGAATTTACTGAACCTGGCAGTGATAAGGCTGGTTTTCCACTTCTCTTGCCAGGTTTAATATTGCAGCACAGCAGTAGTATAACTTCCTGTATTAGTTGCAGGCCTCTCGCTCCCGATAAAAAGAGGTCCACCAAGGAGATCAGAGACACAAAGGCTCGGAAATCTGAAGGTTTAACCCAGCACCTACCTCCCCTTAGCGATCAAGTCTTAACGGTTTTCTTGTTGTAAGAAAGGCACTCAGCTTGACACATCTCGCGACGTGGCGGTGACTATGAGGATGGGAGATGCTTGCAAGTCGTCTGAGATGTTTGTTCAAGGTTTTTGGATAGAATCAATACTCCGATCTTCTGAGGAATAAGAAACAATCTTTGAGATGATAAAACAAAAGAGGAAGAACTCAAGGAATCAGACAGCTAAATTACGGCAAGATGAGAAGGCCAAAGACATCGTGAGGAAAGTAGAGACGCCAACAGCCAAGGCTTCCACTGTCATCTGGCCAGTGTTAAACCCCCAGTTATGGGAGAAACATTAAAATGCCGAATGTTGACCAGAAACACGTTTCGAAACTGACTATGATTCCTAGTAGCTATAAAACAAGACGGCAGTGCCCTTCTCGGCCGATGTTGCTTTTATAGCATTTCTTTGCGTACTCTGGTCAACCAAACCATCAAAAATGCAAGCATTATCTCTTCAAACCCTGCAGTCCAACACCCAAATGACTGAGAAATTTTTGCCTGAGCCGTTGATTTTGCCATGGCTCTCGCGCGCATGACACCAACAAGGATCCTTATAAAGTAGCAAGACGTTTGGCTACTGTCAACCCATTTGATCTCCACTCGAATTATGGTGTGTCCTCGGCCAAGGCTCTGTACCAGTGAAATATCGCGCAAAGGTTCTCCCAAAGTCCCCTTGGCTGTCTGGAACTTTCAGGTTAGTCTTCTCGGCATGACACATGTAAATCAAGAGCAGATTCCGACAAAGCGTGGCCCTGACTGGGAACCTAGGTGCCGGCTGCATTTCTCGTTGGTCTTGTGAGGTGGTCTCAGGATGGACTCATCTTGCTTTTTGCCTTTGCTCATCTTGAAACAATCTGAAATGCCAAAATAATGTTTCTGGTAAGTACTTCGTTGTTACCATATGGTTTGCGAGAAATGTCGAAGCCTTCCTGGCTTGACGGCAATAGTAGTTGAGTTCTACATTCCTTTCAATACCATATATCTCTACTACCGCAAACATTAGTCATTCCGCTGTCCTAAAATCCGCGTGAAAGACTACAAACTTACGCGACAGAAAAGAAATCAAAGTCCGCGCCGTCATCCCGCCAACCAGGTTTGATTACAAGCTTATCCAGACGAAAGAATCCGAGCATTCACGGCCTGCCAAGCGCCTGGCAAGGCCGCGATAGAGGGCCTGGGCACCGAATCAGGGCATAGGGCCGAGTATCCGCAAATAGACGGCACCAGAACTGGCGAGGGTCATCCCACCGTCTAGGCGCCAATCGACTACTCGGCACCGAGCCAAGGCTCCTATGGAGATGTTTGGTTGTGGATAACAATGCAGTTGCCAGCTGGACTTCCATGAAGAGGAATCTAGGCGGGGAGGTATTGGGAGTACCAAGGCGTGCTTTTGGTCAGACTTGAGAGTGCGAAAAGGGCTAGAGCGCGACTACTGATATGCTGGAGCGGAGCTGTGGCGAGCACATGATGACGGATATCCCGCCGGCCGGTGTCGGATAATGTTGGTCTTGCCCCGATGCTGATACTACCCAAGTCTATGAAAACTCCAAGAAGGATCGATGTGAGTAAGCTCTGGCCAGGCAAGTCCGAAGCTGTACGATGTTTCGTTTCGCATAAATGCCAGAGAGCGACCACCAACATCCAAGCAACTGAAAATTGCGGCCCTATGAAGGCAATCACTTTGAAAGTTCAAATACCAATAATCATCATGCTATCCCGTTGGCTCACATGCAAAGAGAAGTACAACCAACCGGGCAGATCCACCGCGCGCCATTAAGTCAAAGTAACCGCTCAACTCCTACACCCTGTCCATCAGAAAACTAGGGGATCCCGGAAAGCCAGAACTGAACGCGAACCAGCCCGTGCTCCTTTCGGAGTCTTTGACTAAGAGACTAGCTATGCAAAAAAGAAATCTGCCCAAATTCCGATCTCGCTGAGGGCTGTAATGGAAAAAGCACGGCCTTATGCTGCCGGGCTATCGCCGACATTGCGGCGATGGAGCTTTCGGAGGCCGAGGTCAGCTCTAGAACCCAACTCTGATTAGTTTATTTGTCAATCGGTTGCTTGAACAGGATGATCGCCAAGACCAACGACCCTGGACATGCTGCCACCTCGAGCGGATGACCATTGCCTTTTTCCAACACCATCAGTCATACTTAAAACAGAAAATGTCCCTCATCAAAAGCCGGGGCAAATACGAGGGTATGGAGAACAAAAAACCGAATTACGCAGCGAAAAGGGACGGTGGGCCTCAGTGCCCGTTGCCGTTGGTCGTCCTGGAAGTGGAGGTCGGCTACGGCGCCGAGAGGACACTAGTGATGCAGCAACGATGCATCCGGCCAATTAAGAGACTGGCGCCCATCTTATCAGATGATCAGATATGAAGCCATGTCCGTTCTTAGTGGAGCCTCTTCCTCCCTCCCTGCCCCTGTCCCTGGCGAACTTTTGAGTCTTTCAAAGTTCCAACGAGGCCCAGAGAGCAATACAGTCCAAACAACGTTGCGGATCCTTCGGCCTGGAGCGATCCCATCAGATAACTCTTTCGGGTGGGGAACCACACGACGGTGGGGGCGTTGCAGTCAGGTACACCAAAGCCCCAGGGACCGGGGCACACCGTCGTGATCGAATGCTACAGGTGTTGGCACCGGTGTCGTCGGCTCAGCGCGTACTTGGCGGATGAGCCCGCCCGTCGGTGGACGCTACCCTACGTTCTGATGGTTTTTTTTCTCGGCATGGAAAGCGTTTGGATGGGGCTCGGCGTCCATGTTGCAGAAAAGCCACAAAGAGCGAGAGACAAGAACCCGCAGAGGGCATATATTGAGGGTCGTATGTCCCGCTCCTCTTGCTCTGACTCTTTTCTTCTTCTCTCAAGTCACTTCCCTCATCGCAAGTCTCTTATATCTTGTGATCCTTCAAGCCTCGAATCTTGCTCCCTGAGACCAGATCTCCCCCTTCTCAGACATTTGTCAAGTTCAGATTCGTCCAACAGATTTCATCCCTCAAGATGGTCTCTGCCAAGTCAGTCACGTTGTTCGGCAGTATGCTGCTGGGCAACGTCATGGGCGCCGACAACATGGGCCCTGCCGCCTTCCTCTGGTAAAGATCCCTGACTGGTCTCGCATGCTTATTGTGAATCGGCTGCTTACCGGAATTTATCAGGCCTCCAGACCGTGAGTGGTCCGCCGACGCCGACAACACGGCCCCTTGTGGATCCACCAACGGCCCCGGTGTCCGCACCGAGTTCCCTCTCGGTAAGTTGAGCATCAACCGAGACTTGGATTCCTCTAACACCGAGCCATACAGTGAACGGCAAGCTCGCCCTCGTCACCCAGGACGTCACCCGCTCCGTCCACCTGAGTGTCTCTTACGAGAACGGTAAGTCAAGCGTCACAAATGACCTTCTCCTCCAATAAACGCATGACTGACATTCATCGACAGACCCCAAGTCCGTCTCCGACTTTGAGACCTTCCTCGGCCCCAGCGAGGTCGGCAGCCTCGACCTCGGCCACACCTGCGTGACGGTCCCCAGCGCGCCCGAGGGGACCGCCGCCGGCTCCAACGCCACCTACCGCATGCTCTACGTCTCCAACTTTGAGTCGGACGAGTCCAAGCGCGAGACCTACTACGCCTGCGCCGACGTCACCTTCGTCGAGGTCTTTGCTGCCTCCATCCCCTGCTTCAATGCCACCGTCAGTGACCCGGACGTCGACGTTGACACCACCGTCAACGTCACCACCACCGACTCGGGCGGCAACACACCCCACACGGCCGCCGACTTCACCGCAGCCGACTCCAAGAGCTCCGGTCTCTCCAAGGGCGCCATCGCCGGCGCCGCCGTTGGCTCCGTTGCTGGTGTCGCCCTGCTTGCTCTCGCTGGGTTCTTCTTCTGGCGTAAGAAGGCTGCCAAGAAGGACGCCGTTACTGAGCCTATGCAGCAGCGCTGGGATGCTGAAAAGGCCGTCAGTGAGACGTCTTCCGTCAACAGCCGTCCCTAAAACTAGGATTTCCCGAATCCATTCTCAACGCATGACGTTGCTGTTGGCTGTGTCGACGATGCGTTTGGCATGATCTTGGAATGAGAAATGATTTGATTGACTTACATCATGAAGTAGCAAAATAATAGGTGATGCCCTAGAAAATCCTGATGTTAGACGCACATGTGTCCCTGAAATCGATGTGAACGGTGTCTGTAAAATTGAAAGGTTTCTTCTTGCTTTACTGAATTACCCTCTCTGATGCAATTATGCGGGTCTTTCATGTGCTGGTGCTGGTGGAGAGTCCCACACATCCGCTTTAGTGTATTGAAGTCCAGGCAGCATTTCCAAGGCAACCAATCCACCGTTGAACTAAACGGCCTCTGGTAAGCCGCAGCAGAAGGGTATAAGTCCTCAAGGCACCCAACGCGACCTTCACCATTTCCATGTTTGCATATCCTCCCGTGTCCGCTCGGTCGAGCACATCCATTATCCGCGGATGAAATAGGCACCTCGGAGTCTAGGACTCTTCCACCAAACATACCCCAACACCGCACACAGGTCTCAACCCTCCAGCAATTGGCGCAGTGATTTGACCACCATGAGCCAACGCAAGCGGCAAAAGTCGCCAGACGCAACGGCGATTCAAGAGGAGGAGAGGCAATATGCCATTGGAGGAACGACGTTAGAAGAATTGAATGAGAAGTGAGTAATCGTACCACCCTCTCATAGTCGCAGAGCTCACACCCCCGCAGGTACCCGAATCGCCCACGCAATCATTCGCAGACAATGCGCTTCTCAGAGCTTTTTAAAAGTCTTTTCAACCCTTTGAATGAGAACAAGAAACAGCCAGCCGGTCGCGGTCCCCCCCGTACCAAGAAGGGCCCCCACGGACCACACAAGCTGTCACCACAGGAACAGAGAAGGCACATCATCGAGCGCTTCATTTCGCGATGGAGAAATGAGGTGGGAAACGACATCTACCCGGCTTTGCGGCTCATTCTCCCCGACAAAGACCGAGATCGCGGTGTCTATGGCCTGAAGGAGAACGCTATAGGCAAGCTTCTCGTCAAGCTCATGAAGATTGACAAGAATTCGGAAGACGGCCACAACCTCCTCCACTGGAAGTTGCCGGGTCAAACCACTTTCTCGAGATTAGCTGGCGACTTTGCGGGTCGATGTTTCGAGGTCCTCTCCAAGCGACCGATGAGGACGGAGGTTGGCGACATGACGATTGCGGAGGTCAATGAGTTGCTGGACAAACTCGCTGCGTCGTCAGGAGAGCTAGAGAGCTTGGAGGTCTTTGAGATTTTCTACGAGCGCATGAACGCGGAGGAACTTATGTGGTTGATCCGCATCGTGCTCAAGCAGATGAAGGTGGGCGCGACCGAGCGAACCTTTCTCGACTTGTGGCACCCAGACGGCGAGGCTCTGTTCAGCGTATCGTCGAGTCTACGACGTGTCTGCTGGGAGCTGTTTGACCCCAAAATTCGTCTGGAGCAGGATGATACCGGGGTCACTCTTATGGAATGTTTTCAGCCCCAGCTGGCACAATTCCAGATGCCGTCCTCCTTCCAAAAGATGGTCGATTATCTACGAACTACAGAGGAAGACCCCGAGTTCTGGATTGAGGAGAAATTGGATGGCGAGCGCATGCAGATGCACATGGCCGAAGACGCGAGCGTCCCAGGAGGTTGGCGTTTTTGCTTCTGGTCCCGTAAGGCTAAAGATTACACCTACCTCTACGGCAACGGATTGAAAGACGAAAAAGGAGCTTTGACTCGCCACTTGGCAGATGCCTTCTCCGAGGGTGTCCGAAATGTCATCCTGGACGGTGAGATGATTACTTGGGACCCGGAAGTCGACAAGATCATGCCTTTCGGAACCCTCAAAACAGCCGCTTTGGCCGAGCAGAATAATCCTTACAGCAACTCAGGGCCCCGACCGCTCTATCGTGTCTTCGACATCCTATTGCTCAATGACCAGCCTCTGACGCAGTACACCCTACGAGATCGTCGACGTGCTCTCGGGAAGGCTGTGAAAGGCGTTCACAGAAGGCTAGAGATCCACGAATACGAGTCTGCTACAACGCCGGATGCCATCGAGCCACTCCTCCGCAAGGTCGTCGCCGAGGCGTCGGAGGGCTTGGTCCTCAAGAACCCGAGGTCGATGTACAGACTCAACAGTCGCAACGACGACTGGCTCAAGGTGAAGCCGGAGTACATGTCCGAGTTCGGAGAGTCCCTAGATTGTGTCGTTATCGGCGGCTACTACGGCTCCGGGCGGAGAGGTGGCGCCATCTCCAGCTTTATGTGCGGTCTGCGCGTCAGCGAGAACCACATAAAAGCTGGCGCAAACCCCGAGAAGTGCTTCAGCTTCTTCAAAGTCGGAGGCGGCTTCTCCGCGGGAGACTATGCGGAGATTCGGCATCGAACGGACGGCAAGTGGAATACGTGGGACTCGAAGAAGCCTCCGGTGGAATACATTGAGCTTGCGGGCGGCGACCGACAGTTTGAGAAGCCGGATGTCTGGATTCGACCCAGCGAGTCCGTCGTCGTGGAGGCCAAGGCCGCAAGCATCGGCAACTCGGAGCAGTTCGCACTGGGCTTCACCCTGCGATTCCCCCGTTTCCGCAAGCTGAGACCCGAAAAGAACTGGGACGAGGGCCTCAGCGTGCAAGAGTTTCTGGACCTCCGGAGGCGAGTGGAGGCGGAGGCCAAGGAGAAAACCATGAGTGTCGAAAACCGCAAGCGGAAGTCGGTGAAGCGCATCAAACGCGAAGTCGTGATCGCCGGAACGGAAAACATGCCGGCGCAGTTCCAATCAGACAAGTCCAAGACATTTAAGGGCCTCGAGTTCTGCGTCCTGTCAGAGTCACTCAAGCCGTTCAAGAAGACCAAGGCACAACTCGAGACCCTGATTAAGGAGAACGGCGGCCAGGTTTCGCAGCGGGCTAGCCCACAATCCGGAATGATTCTTGTGGCAGACAAGAACGTCGTCAAGGTTGCGAGTCTGGTCAAGGAAGGGCAAAAGGGCGGTGGTGTCAACATCATCAGGCCACTGTGGATACAAGATTGTCTCGAACAGGCTGACGACTCTCTGCTGCTCCCCTACGAGGAGCGACACTTGTTACACGCGACGGAAGCTCTCAAGACTGTTGCTTTGCAAAACACGGATATGTACGGGGATAGCTACGCGCGCGATATCAACTTGGGCGAGCTGCGCAACATTCTCAAGACGATGCCCAAGAGAGAACCTGATACCGAGCCTTTTGACAAGGCTCAATTTCTGAATCAGCTCGAGGAGCGTGGTCGCGGGGTGGGCCCGATCAAAGGATCAATGTTCCATCGCTGCGTGGTGCACCTGTTGAGCGTTGCACTAGAAGAAGAGGAGGACGATATCAATTTGCTGAAGCTCAGGAATTACCTCACCTTTGGCGGTGCCCGCTTGACAAGCGATGCAGACGACGCGCAGGCTACACACATAGTCGTTGTAGGGGATAGTGACTTGCTGAATGAAGCTGCTGCTGCATTGCGAGAGGAAATCAGCCATAGACGGAAGATTCCTCACATAGTAACTGCGGACTGGGTCGAGGAATGCTGGCGAGAGAACACGCTGCTGGATGAGGAGAGGTACACGACAGTGTGAGGGAGCAACGGGTTGGATCCGGTCTCGGTAGTTGAAATGCTTATTATACCCAGGATAAATGACACTAGTTTCGACTCCAGCATCCAAACCTTTTTCTATGAGTACCAAGACCCGTCTATGAGGTGATTGAGAAACCAAGGGCTTAAACAGCACGCTGAACCCACCGCCGCGTGTCGCCTCCTCGATCCAAGGCCCTTATTTGCCAATAGTGAGGAACAACCTATCACCAACATCACCGACACCAGGCTTCAACATTCCATTCGCCGTCAACTCGGCGTCCACGCCGGCGATGAAGATATCCGTCGCATCGGCCCATTCCCCGGCGGCGCGCTTCACGCCCTCGACGGCGCCGATGACGGAGAGGACGATGATGCGCTTCACGCCCCATTCGCGCAGGGTCTGGATCGCGGCGGCGCAGGTGCCGCCCGTGGCGATGACCGGGTCGAGGACGATGGCGAGCTCGCTGGCGCCCGAGTTGGAGCCGTCGGGGGTTATGTGGTTGGGGAGGTTGTTGTAGTATTCTACGGGCTCGAGGGTCGAGGGTTCGCGGTAGAGGCCGAGGTGGTGGACTGCTACCGGGGTAGGGAGGATTGTTTGGACGGCTATGGTGGAGCGTGTTAGTTTGGAAAACATCTTTGCAGAAAACCGATGCTGATTGCTACCTTCTACCATGCCGAGACCTGATCGTAGAATGGGGACGAGGCAGAGGCTGGAGGGGGAGATTTCGGTCGATGTGAACTCGAATCCTAGCGGGGTAGAATCCTGGCCGGCAGGTCAGTCCAATGTCCCATTGGCATAGGTACATTTGTTTGGAAAGGAACTTACCTTGGAGCCATCTGTCGCTTTCGTGGAGATAGCGAGGGCCTCGTATGCCACCATCAACGCGATATCATTCACCAGTGCCTTGACTTCCTTCGCCGGTGTCGACTGGGACCGCAATTGAGACAGCTTCGCCCGGAGACAGGGGTGCTGGGAGACGTGCACATTGGCAGGGAGCTCGGGTGTTGAGGGAGACATGGTTATACGTAGACTGTGATTGAAATTAAAAACGAATACGCTGAAGCATTGAACGGTGACCAGACAAGAATCAAGAAGGGAGGAACGGCAAACTTTAAGGAGAAACGGAAGGGAGTTCGATATCTATGAGAGGTTGGTGGGGAGGCAGGACAAGCCAGTCGGTACATTACCTTGCCTACCTTAGGAGTGAGAGGAGGGGTCTCAATGTCTGTTTCCTTGTCCTCCTGATCAGCGCCGGTACCTTGAGTGGGGCGTCTTGCATGCGGAGGAGCTTTGATAAGATAAGCACGTAAGGTCCGACGCCCAACGCCCGCCTGTTTTGGAGCAATTGAGGAGGCACCAGGTCAACTCCGGCGTCCGGCAAGGCGTCGGAGGTCGCCGCTGTGCATGCCCAGCTGGGGCTTTCGTTTTGGTGCAGATAGCTAGCAATGCATGGGTGAAGAGCGAGATTGAGGGTTGGGAATGAAAACTCATTAGTAACGTATTCGTCTTGACTTGTTGCATCAACCTACCGTCCTGCCTGAAGTTGTTTAGCTCAGTACTAATATGCCCCTCCCCTCGTCGCACTGACAATCGATGTGGAATGTCACTCCTCTTCGGTGTACTCCGCCTTTCCTCGGTGAGAGACCCCACCAAGGAGCTCGGTTGCTCGGTGAGAGATTACAGGTGAGAAAATCCGGGAGTACCGAGTTATCCGCCTCTGCCGCCGACCTGACAACCTGACAAGGTTGTCCGGGAATGACGTTCCCACCACAACAGACGATTTTGGAATCAATTACTAGTGACGGGACTACTGTCGACCTTTATTTTATTGACGACATTGCCGACTACCCGGGATTCCCACAAACCTGGGATGATTTCCTTGTCAAAGACAGCACGATTTAAACACCTACCAATCACGACTACAATCTTCGGTCATGAATCGAAGCGCGCCGACAGCGAAATACAAAGAGGCAACTTGCGATGCATGGCGGAAATGAAATGAGGCACGCCAGCGGCGCTACCGAGGATGATCAGGATATTGCACTGACGAGCAACGCCGGAAGCCAGGGTCACGCATGGCAAGATGATGCACAGCGTGAGCAATCGGGCGGACACGACGCGCCGGAAGAACATGGCAAACCAGACAAGATGGCCGTGGATCCCGTTGCGCATAGCCCCAGCAAGAGTCGGGCGAGAGAAGGCAAGAGCTTGGAGGAGAGACAATCGGTCGAATACGACGCGCCGGAAGACTATAACAATCTCGACGAGCTGATTGCGGACCCCGTTGCTCACAAATCCCCTAGGAGGAGTCGCGAGGGGAGGGGCGAGAGTCTGGAGGAGATGCGATCGCCTCGAGGAGAGGACTACCGACCAACCTCTGATCTGGAGATGCAAGACACAACCCCCGACGAGCAAGACGAGCCCGATACAGCCACGTCCAAAACGTCTGCGCGCGTCTCCAGACTGGCGACGGAGGTGTACACGCTTTCCTACCTCGTATTCTTTGCTATATTCGGAACGATTGCCCGTCTTGGACTCCAGGCTCTGACACTGTATCCCGACGCGCCAGTCTCTTTTGGCGTGCTCTGGGCTAATGTCGGTGGCAGTCTGATCATGGGCTTCCTGATAGAAGACCGCAAGTTGTTCAAGCAGGAATGGGGCACGGCCAAGTACCATAATGAGATTATCAAAGCGCGGCGGGAAGGGCGAAAAGACAGCAACGTGTCTGACAACCTCGCGGCCGCGAAGAAGGCGCATCTCGCGACCAAGAAGACGATCCCGCTCTACATTGGCCTCTCCACGGGCTTTTGCGGTTCCTTCACGTCCTTCTCGTCTTGGATACGCGACATCTTCCTCGCCATGGTCAACGACCTCCCCCGCGCCGGCGGGGCCACCCCCGAAGCGCGGACCGGCGGCCAGTCCTTCATGGCCATGATGGCCATCCTCCTTTGCACCGTCGCCCTCAGCCTGTCGGCCCTCATCGTCGGCGCCCACCTCGCCATCGCCCTCGAGGGCGTCACCCCATCCATCCCCTACCTGCTCGGTCGAAAAGTCATGGACCGCTGCGCCGTCCTCTTTGGCTGGGGCTCCTGGCTCGGCGCGGTGCTCCTCGCCATCTGGCCGCCGCACGACGCCTGGCGCGGCCGCGTCCTCTTCTCCATCGTCTTCGCGCCGCTGGGCTGCCTCGCGCGCTTCTACGCCAGTCTGTTGCTCAACGCCAAGGTCCCGGCGTTCCCGATGGGTACCTTTACGGTCAACATTGCCGGGGTCGCCGTGCTGGGCATGTGCTGGGACCTGGCGCACGCGGAGCTGGGCGGCGTTGTCGGGTGCCAGGTGCTGCAGGGCGTCGAGGATGGGTTCTGCGGGTGCTTGACGACCGTCTCGACGTGGGTTGCTGAGTTGACGGCGCTGCGGCGTACGCATGCGTACGTTTACGGCTCGGTCAGTGTCGTGGTGGGGTTTGCGGTGATGGTCATCGTCATGGGTTCCCAGAAGTGGACAGACGGATTTGCACCGTTAATGTGTACTCATTGAGCTTTCATGACGAGCCGAGACTCTATGTGACTGATCTTTCCGAGTCACAGATTGTCATATGTAGAGAAAAAACCCACAATACGCCTTAATTATCTGGTCAAGTGCTGTTTCGCAGTGAATGTGCAATTTGTGTCCCAGCAGCGCAAACGTCACGCAGCTTGATTTATCGGACGACACTCTCGTCACCGCAAGGGATATACTCCCTGTCCACTCAGGTGATGGTAGTTTGTCATCTCCATCAGCTCATCCATTAGCCCAAGGGTCTGGTGGGCAAGTAATTCTCTGAGACGTTTCTTGTCGATAATCCCCACATAAGATCTGTATTAGAGGCAGGTACCCAACAATCCGACTGGGATGTGGAATAAACAACTTGCCCCCACGGTCACAAAGTTCTGATAGGAAGGAAGTTCGGAGGGACGGTATGCGCAACGTTCTGAAGTGTCCTATGACCTAGCGGTGAATCGTTGGCATAGGGGGTCCCGCAAGGGCTGCGAGTTCCAGAACGATGGTGCCCGAAAGAATTGGTGGTTCCACAGCTCATATTTGCGGATTTTTTGAAATTTTCAAGAGTATATAGCTTTAAAATTCAAATGAATACGATATCCATGTGATCAAGCTGGTGACCATACAAGTGAGGCGGGATCGCGATATTCTTGAAACTTGATTAGATTAAGACAATCGTCCACAATATGCACGGGACAAACCTGAAGCTCAATGAGCAATCCGGTCGCCTCAGGAAGAAAGCTTTGCAACCATCATCGGTTTCACCTGCGTTGACCAGGGGAGTGGGAGAGTAAGGAGCTGGAGGAACCGCTCATATGCTGCCCCACCGATCTTGAAAGCATGAGCCCTATTGGCTATAAATAGTGCAGAAAGACCATGAAGCCAAGACATCTGTTAACAAATTGAAAATCAGGAAGCCTCGTACATTTCTATTTTCTCTTCGTAGGGCACCTCACATCACTGTACCGTTCCTCTTACAATATGGACGGCGGCCACGAGTGCAGGATGTTGGAATTATGGACCCCATGGCACGGCCCCACATGCGCCGTTCCGTCTGGCAGTGGGGACCGATACACTGGATACGCCGCCGCCGGACTGTGCGAGTAAGCCCAAGCCACCAGCCCAACACGCTCTCAAAGTTGATTGACCCCTTCGCCGGTGGGTCTTTCATTTCTATGATATTTTAGTGAACTACGTTGGATGACAAGGCAGGTAGGCTGCCAACATCTTGGCGTTGTGAGAGGTTAGGCTTGTGGTGTGTGTTGGTGTAACGACTGCGAGATAAGCTTTTGCCATGTCTTGGAGAATTTCTGGTGCACCAAAGAGGTTCTCTCTTTAGAGAGTTCCCAGGGGTATGAGTGGCCAATGCTCGACAGAGCTTGCTGACCACATAGATACGTGCCCTTAGGTGTAAGCTAAGGTAAGGTAGGTAGGTAGGTAGACTGTCAACTTTCCTCGTGTAATATTCCCTGTATCTCTCCATCTCCCAATCTCGTGTTTTTTTCTCATCTAAGAGAGAGCTACGAAGAAACTGATGAGGAAGGATCAGGAGAGACCATGTGTTCAAACGGTTGGCTGTCATCTTCCCAACATTACCTGCGCCAATTACACACCCAACGCCAAGCCCTAGGGAAAGCATAAGAATGCACAGTCTCGCCCTCTTGCACCGGGTGCACGACCACTGCCAAGACGTGGGAGTATCAATCCATCAGATAACGGACAACTGCGAAGCTTTTGACAGCTACACCGTTGAGCACTGGCGATCATTCATCTGCAGCGTTGCGGCGTCGAGCACAGCCTCCCACCCAAGTTGGGCGATGTTCTCTGCTCCACCCAATCACACTGGGTCCTCTCCACGTCGGGATCCAGACTGATTTTGAGCCCACGCCATATCCATGATCGAACGCTATGGGCCATTATGCATTAAGCCTAGCTTCTAACAGCCCATCGGGGCTTTGCCTTGGCTTGGGCTGTCAAGGAAAATCGAGAAACGAGGGGCGGCCAGAAGTCGCGACATGCCACGAGCTTGATGTGTTCTTCTATCAAGTAACGCACATCGGAAAGCGTGAGTGGTGGAGGACGTCGATGATTCTTGACGTGTTTGAGATGTGTGATCTTGGAATGGACAGGAATGTCGGTGTGTTACCCGATTTCCAATTACAATTGACAGTCGCAGCCATCAACGATGCCGGGATCTGTCCGGGGTAGCGGCGGAACCTTGAGAGTACAGACCCGGCTTACACGGATTTTTCTCGAAGCATAAGGAACTCGAAGTGTGGAAAGCGTTTTACCCCACATGCAACTAAAACGGAGTGCCAAGGTTTCACCGGTGGCAGTCTCACTCCATCAACCAGAGAAAGCTAGTCCCCAGCCCTTCCTAAGCAAATTGATCTTGAGGTCGCCGGTCCAGAGTTTTCGCTGATGATGGGCAACAAGGTTGTTCATCTGTGTGGCTCACGTGGATGCTGCGTATTCTTGCAATACGAAGTCCTGTTTTGCTCGCGCGAGTGCTTCGTGTCGTCGCATAACTTACATATATCAGCCGGACGGACTGTAAATATGGCCCATAGCCTTGAGAGGAAATGCCGCACGAATCACCAAGCTCCTTCTCTACCCATGTCGTGTTGGAAGGAACAGCCTAGCGAATAAGAGCAGATTCTTCTTCCAGTCTTCGGATTAGTTTTGTCCGGTCTGTCGATCCAGCTTGTCCGCTTAGGACCATCTCACGAAAAGCATTCCGAATTCGGACAGAGACAATACAAAGCTTCCATGTGCCAACATTACGCCATGGTCATCTTCAAAGACTTTGTCGAGAGGCTCAAGTCTTTCAGCCCCGATGAAAGAAGGGTTGTATTCTTCTATATCTGCGGCATCATGCTCTACAAATTCGGCTTAGAGGCATTCGACGGGTCGATCACCGCGCTTGCTACCAACCGTTACGACTTCGAAAGTGACACCAGAGGCACGTCATCCTGCATTCCCGGTCTCCTCCAGGGATCTAATTGAGCTACACAGGGTGTCGGTTCCATCCTCATCGCCCCCCTTATCAAACACTACCCTGTGAAGAATGTCCTCTCAGCAGCCATATTCATCCTCTATGCTGCGACAGGAGGCACTTCCGTTCCAGAAGCCTACCGCAAGGAGCATCCCAAAGACGAGTGGTCTGAATACGGAGACTACAACAACGACGCCATCATACCCATCTACACAGTCACCGGTATCACCTATGGCATGGTCTAACTTACCCGCCGCGTGATCCCGAGAGACATCGTCGGAGGGAACATCCAGAAGCTTCGCCAGATGGACAGCCTGGTACACATCTTTTACGAGGTTGCCGGTACGTCAGGCGGTTTCGTCACAGCACTTGTCCTGGTTCCCAGTTTCGGTAACAACTGCTCGTTCATCATAACCCCAATCTGCTTCTCTCTCGTGGCGACCCTGTGGTTCTGTGTTGTCGACAGAAGCCACGACCGCAACGCCCTCGCCTAGGCTGAAGCCCACAAGAGCAACTACTTGATCAACATCGGCAAAGGCTTCCTCCTCTCCTTCGAGTCCATCTGGGTTGGGGCGAGGATTTTGTTCACGTCGACGAGATTCGTCTGGCTCGTCCCCGCATACGGTGTTACCCTCTACGGCCACCAATATCTAGAGAATGGCATCGCGCCCCAAGTCTCCCGACGGTACCTGGGAAACTCGGCATGGTTGCAGACCATGGTCGGTGGCTCCAACTTTGGTGAGCTACTGGGCGGTCTGTTCGTCTTCCTGTTCACGAACGTGATCAAAATACCGCTCCTGTGGCTCCAACTCGATGCCCTGATGCTGCTCGTCGTTTGGTACATACCCTACTGATACCTGCCCTCGGGACAAGTTGGCCAGGCCTGGATTGTTGCTGCCACGTTCCTACCAATCTGTTTCGGGTGGGCTGCGGGAGATGTGTCGCGCCATGCTGCCTATATCCAGGCCTCCCTCGCCAGACTCGAGGATGAGGAACATAGAGTGTCGCCTCTGGGTGCTGTCATGGCATTCTTGTACTCGTTCTATGTCGCCACGTACGCGATTGCCGGTACCGTCCTCGGGAGGTACCTTGATGGCGTCTATAATCGGAAGGGATCGGTGCGAGAGGCGCTGGTGAACACTACCGGAGTGCACTTGACCATCATCATGATCACGGCCTTTGCGTCGACGTTTATTCCAGAGGGCTCTTGCTCTTTCAATCGCGATCCAGCAGCCTTCTCAAATATGTCCGAGAAAAACGTCCTCCAAAGAACGAATTTTCGCAAAGGCATAGTTTAATGAGTGGCCGTTACGTTGCAGAGGTTGCATCAATTGTTTGAAACTTTTGTGTTTTGAGTCAGGAACATTGCTTTAGTCTTTTGCATCAAATGACATGCGTGCAGCCTTAGTGTGATCCAAGAACAGCTACTAAGGCAACTAACTCTCGCTTGCAATCCATGGATACATCTATCTTTTGATAGAGTTTTAATTTCCCCCGGCTTTGTGGGCTCATTCCTGCTCTCAATCTTGATACCAAGACTAATGTCAACAAGCTGTCCCACGTTACCGTACACAGGTGAGGAAACAAGTAGCTTCCTTCTAGCGAGTTAGACTAATGATTAATGTACCAAATTCTCGGGAATGCTTCAATCAGGACATGAGTTCCAGCGCATGCTATACATCCTGGGGATTGGTATTTTACATTTTGGCAGTAGAGTAATTATTGATTCACACTGACTTTTGAAAGGCATTTGTCGAGAGTCTGTCTCCTTGACCACACGCTGATACCAGCTACCTCATGGCATTGCTACTGCCCCATGTTGTGCCTCTCGGCTAGAGGCCTCACATGAGAAGGGAAGCTTCTTTTGATGAACCAACAAGCCAATGTCTGTCTCTCCTTGGCTGGCATATCATAGCCAATCGTATTCTCAGCCTAAACGAGGTTTTCTCGCGACCGGCAATCCGCAAAACACAGGATCCACGTTTTGGCGAATCAATGCGGAGCCCTCCAGCTTTCGGTCTTCGTCATCAAAAGCTCAGCAAGAGGTCAAAGCTAAGAAGAAGGTTTTCCTACTCGCGAAACCCGGGATTAAACCTCGTGGTTGCGGCTGATTCGGTTTCGTGCCCGAAGTGCGAGCAGATACAGGGGGTTTAATCATTCGTGGAATCGTGGGTCGGCCACGCAACTTCTGACATGTCACTCTGGCAGGCTCGCGTGGCAAAGACCCTGTGGAGAAGTTTGAGGTCAAGCAAGCAGACGAAAAGGGTGATAAACGCTTGGGCACGGCACTGACTGCTGTGCCTGTCAATAGCTCACTTGAAGAACAGTGTTTCGGTTCAGCTCTCGTAACTGGGTTCTTGCGGATAACGGCAGGGTATCATCCTAGAGAAAAAGAAAAGATGGCACTCGTCAAAGCGCAGGCAGACAAAAGATGAACGTGGCTGTGTCTTCACCGCGTGTTTTGATTGTTTTTCCGGGTTCGGATGAGGGGCGAGCAGGATGGAGCGGCAGCGGTAATGGCGATTACAAGAGATCGACTGGGGTTGGTACTGAATATCATTTGTTGACTGTTCCTCTAGGTCGGGTCCCAATCCCTTGGGGTGCCTGAATGATCTGCGCTCATGGTACCGTTTCGCAGGCATCTCCATGCCCCAATCTCAACCCCATGTCAGCCCGGCCTTTCGTCATACTCCGTTTTCTGGCAGATTAGCCGAGCAGTTGGCCTTCTGTTGAGGCATCCGGTGACCATTCGCTGTTTTCACAGAGACATGCTTCTGTCCGGGCCCTTCCGGGAAATTGCTTGATGCTGGCTTCGACAGGGGTTCTGCTCACTTCAGAATTTCAGCTTGCCAACATTGAGTTAGCGTCTATTGTGGCCTCGAGGGTGACAAGCCTAGTGGAAGAGCTGGGGACGAAGGCAAGGAAAGCACCCCCAGATCCTTGCTGGGCCATCTTCTCTGGGTCTCAGAACCTGGCTTGTTCCCTAGCGGAGGATCATCTCGAATCGGCCCACAAGCCCGAGCTCGTAGCTTTGGCATAATGCCACAAAGTTATCATATCTTCAGCACCCAACAAACCCCAAGCATTCCCCCAAAGTGAGAAGTGATATCCCACCCTCATTCACTCGCTGGCCCAGACCGCAACGAAATCTGTAAGTTTTAGTGCTGATTGGTGAAGACGGCAGATATCCTAGATGATCCTGAAGATCCGCCCTTCTTCGCAAGCTTTCCTGGATGAGGGAATTGAAAGCCGCATCTTGCGTGGCATTCAGCGTCGCCCCCGATCCCGATTCCGAGTTGTATCCGGGGCACTGACTGTCGTCAGTCGCCGGAAATCTTGGGGCACGGTCTCTTTATCCCGGGGGAACCGCCACAAGTTCCGTGGAATCCTACTTGCCGCCAACGTGGGGCTACCATGAGTGTGACACTGCTTATCCGGTTTGAAGATTGATAACGAATACAAGATTCGAGACCGGTCGATACTAAGTAGTTATTCATCATGGAAATAACAAGTCACAGGGGTGGGATAAGCCCCTAGCGGAGCAGGATAGTCGGATGCGAAGGCCGGGCCACCCGTAGGATTGGCGATCCGTCAATCATCCAAATTCGCTTGACAGCGCCATCAGCAAGTCTGAACTTCATACCAAGGGCGGCAGTTGGCAGAACGGCGCATCCAAAGAGGCAGCCTTTAGCGGCAAAGTACGTTTTGGGGCGGATCGAAAAAGCAAGCCTGACTCCTGGTATGCAGAAGCTCCATTCACTAGTCCATGGTGCTGAACCGAAAACTCGAACGATTCTGTTGAGACAGAACACACTGTGACACTTCATCCTCTCACACTAAGCCCTAATGTGAAACTGTGAGAGGAAATGCTCGCTAACCAAGGCCGTAGATCACGTCGGCTAGACTAGGATTTATGGAGTCCGTATTGGTCACGAGGGGTGCAATCACCAGGAACCAAAGGCCAAGATCCTCGAAGCACATCCAAGCCGCTGCTCCCGCTCCCAGCTTGGGCCAAACCCTAATGATTTTCCGTAGGGTACGCTTCTACCCCATGCTTCCAGACATCCCTTATCCCCTGCAGTGGCCCACGACGCCCATGCCTCATCAAACGGCACTGAAAACCTGTGATACTTTGTTTCCTATCCGTCATGGCGACATTTTACTGACAGGGCAAGGGGAAGCTTCGTCGCCACTCGCGAGAATGAAATCCCCGCAGTTGTCGGGATTCATTCCGACCCATCATCGCAATGACGAGAACTGAAATGATCTTCAATGCTTTGCGTTCAGAAGACCTCATTGTCCAGGGGTTTCCTCAGAGCTTGGACCCTATCTCAAGGATCCAATGGCGATGCTACACTGCGGCACGACTATTTCGGTCTAGACACACAGAGGCATCCAACAACCTAACCGACGTTTTTCCACCTACATAATGAAAGCCTCACGCTAGAGGTTCCGATGATGCCTCTTCTCTGAAATATTAGTGTCAATGGATACGATTCAGCTACTAGGCCGAATCTCCTTCAAAACTCTACGTGCCTGATCTTTTGTCTTTCAAGGGGCTGTCAACGCGCTTCCAACTCAATCTGGACGAACACAACTCTCTACTTCGCCAAATCGCAACTTCTTCAACAAGCAACGCTTTGATTCTACTTTCGTCATATCGAAATAGTCTGCCAGAGGTCTCTAGACTATGAGCTTCACCGACAACTGCGCTTGTAACATCCCCACAGGTCGTTATTAGACGAAGCGTCGGAGCCGAATCTAGGAAATACCGATCTCAAGAGAACCTTCTCCTGGTTTGACTGTACAACCAACTTCCGCCATCAATTCACCGGAATAGGCTCTAGGAAAAAATGGAAATCACCGAACTTGTTAACAACAAGGAGCGCTATCGTCGCTTCTACTGTAGTTGGAAGAGTTGCGAGAAAGTAAATGCCCAATGCTTCCCGGAACTCCTAGTGCCATCAGAAGATTTGGCATTTTCAGAAGTGCTTCACTCACATATGCTTTCCTACAGGGGTTCAATCGCAAGTCAGATCTCATCAGACACTTTCGAATTCATACCAATGAACGACCGTATCCATGCCCGGCACCGGGTTGCCAGAGGAGTTTCATCCAAAGAAGTGCATTGACTGTACACCTCCGTACACATACTGGAGAGAAGCCATACGAATGCCAGTATCCTGGATGCTACAAACGATTTGCCGATGTGAGTTTTTCAGGTACTCGAATAACAAAATAAGGGAATCAGTTGGAAATCTGACTCAAACATTCTCAAGTCTTCTAGTTTTTCGCGTCATCGACGGGTGCATCTAGGCAAACGCCCGTATACCTGTGCCATTGAAACCTGCCGTAAAAGGTCAGAGCGAGTTTACATCACGAATAAGTGAGCTTCGAGCTGATAGGAAACTAGTTTTTGTCGCAAAGTAGCCTTGATCCAACATCACAAGATCTATCACGACTCCGGAGAAGAGGATTCCGATGCTTCTTCGGAGGAGTTTGCGCAGATTTCGAAAGACAACAGCCCCATGACGAGTCCGATTTCGATGCCAGATAATGTCCACAATGATACAACCAGATTCACGCAAACGATTGAAGAAAGGCGATCTTCCCTTGACCTAGACCATCAAACGACAGACCAGCTCAGTAAAACGAACGAGCTCTTTCACGAACGTCAAACCCACGAGCACTTCAACTTCCCCGTCATCCATACAGATTATGAATACGAAGAGCCACAGGGCTTCTATCACGATTCTGTCTACTCAAGCTGCAATGAAGATACGGTGTATCAACGACCGAGCTCCTCTTGGAACCTCTATCCCTATCCGTCTCCGCAGTACTCAATCTGTGGGTGTAACCCAGCAACGAATATCCCTTGGAGTTCGGTGGATATTACTGGCAACGCGGAAATTGCTAGTGGGAATGAATATCTACTTGCGCAGGAACATGCGCCCTCCATGGCTGGGTTTCCCCCAGCTGGGGTGCCACGTGATGCCCAGCTTACCCAGGATGCGGAGTGGCCAAGAGTCCAGGTATGGTACAACGATGGTGTGCATTTGTCTCCCGATTTTGGTCAAGACAGAATAGCAGACTCTTACAGGTTCGATTGAAAAGTACGCATAATAATACGCTAGTCATTCAAAAGTGTTTTTATCGGTTGTATAATAGCTTGAGCTGCGTTTGCTTTTCATCCAGTTGATTTTATGAGCGAGCTGCTCCTACCTCAGAGTACAACATGCAACATCGTAATATTTTCGATGGAGTAGAGAGAGCATAACATGGGAATACACTATTTTGCCGACGAACTCATCTATTTCTTCGAGCCTCGATGTGATACAACCAGTTTACTTTATCCGAAGGGGAGAGAATCTTGCTTTGTTGGAAGTACACGAAACATGGGCTGAGTTAGAGGCTTCACAATGGAAAGCAGCGCAGAAAGGAATTCACATCATCGAAGAAGGAATGTACCAACTTCCGGAACTCTGAACCCTTGGTACCTCATTTGATTTTCCGCTGTCTTGTGGAGTAGTCTAGTGAGTTATATTTAGCTTGTGGGAGCTGTGCGTCATTAGTCAACGCTTAGGCATTGGACGGAACATTACCCCAGGGTAGCAAACAAGACTGATGGCATGGTTTCACGTCTTTCTGATTCCACTACATGGTAATATAGCTTGCAAACCTGAAGATTATCTTGAAAGGCCTTGTTAGCTTGCATCTTGACTTGGGTTTACGACTGAAAGATCAAGAATCCTACAAATTTCGTTGAAAGCAACTGTCTCACACAGTCCTCGAGCTCCAGATTGTAGTTGATGATGAAGATCAACGGATCAACCTCAAACAATCGCTCCATATCAGCGAGACCCGCTAACCCGTCAAGAAGGCAGTTGGCGTAATCTCGGCCAAAACTCTCCGGCACTCGATTGACGCGTACTTCGAGTCCGTATAGAGCACTCGTTTAACTCTTGGCGATGAGCGCAACGAATTGAGGGAAATAGATCATTCGAAATTTAAATGCGATGTATCATGAACCTCTACAGATAGAAACTTGCCTACATGTATAAAAAATGGGACCGAGTTTGTGGCTTGCTGCAGCTAAATACGCGTATTTCGCACTTAGTCCACATAACCGAAACGCTTTATACGCGTAATTGTTACCGTTGCCGAGTCCCTGAATTGTCAAACGTCAAATCGGCACTTCGAGGCAGACAGTAAAATTCACTTTGTTCTAATTGCAACAGCGATGGGTCTCATCTTTCACCAAAGGCTGTAAGTGATGGGAGCAGTGGATATCCAGGAGGAAACCTATGCCAACTTTTGCGACCTCAAAATATGTCTGCCGATCAAAAAATGGCTCAATTGAGGGGATTTATTGCCTCATATTCTCGCAGAACTTTCCCCTCGATGTCTTCTTTAAATCCAGGAATGTCTTTGCTAAAGACTCAAGAGTGAAGTTGACACCTTGGAAGAACCAGCGGCCAAGGTATCTCGATATAAGCACTCGAACGAAATGCCGCCAACACCCTCATTTGACCTACCAAGTCATCTCACGAATGCTCCCTTTATACCTCAATCCTCCCTACGCGTCTCAAAAGCGTCCCCAATCCTCATAATCTTGAGCCTCTCCCAGTCCAGAAACTGCGCAATGTCCTTGCGCAACCTCTGCTCGACCTCTCCAGAGTTCGTCACGGTAAAGAACGCCTGCGCCGCCTCCTCGTCCTTGAACCTAATCTCTACCACAGCATCTGGCTCCTCTCCGGTACTGCTGCCGATGAGCACGGTCGGCTCGTCCTTGGTCGATCGCTCAATGTATCGCCTCGAGTGCAGGGAGGGGAAACGGGAGCCGGTCAACTCTCGGGTGAGGGGTATGTGTATGAATTCGTAGTGGTCTTTGAATTCGGCGTGCGTGATGTCCTTTTTGCGGTAGAGGAACAGTACCAGGCGATAGTCCATGTCTGCTTGGTGGTTGAGCAATAGATGGGGGCGGGTGGAATGCTCTTCAGACTTGATAGAGTGATGTGCGAGGTCGCGGTCAAATATAGTTTTGTCGACTTCAACAATTGGTAGGTGGGGTGAGAGACGTCTTTATTACGGCCTTTGAAGTTTAAACCGACGTCGATGTCACACAGTACACTTGAAGAGTCTAGCTTGCTCTCGGTCCGAAATCTGTCAGGTCCGAGAACCCACTAGAGCCTATTGATACACTCTCAGAGCAAATTGTGGCGAACCGAGAATGCAAGAAATTGGATACAATGGCGATGCTTCTCATTAGATGTTGTCTTCAGCGACTTGCTCTTTTTTGATACTTCTTCGAGTCGAAGGACGTATGCACGGTGGGCACAGTACTGCAATGAATCGCTCAAACAACAAGCTTTTCAGGCACTCCGTGATCCGAGTCAGTGCCCGGGGCACCTCTTTGACGGAATATTTTCCGGAGCCAAAAATGTTTGCAGTACGTACTTGGAAGTGTTTTGATGTAAGTACAGTTGAAAATGAATTATGTGATCTTCGAGGCCGCCAGCTCTACGTGACGACGCTCAATGCAAAACTCCGAATGTTGTATACAACACCCCCAGTAACCCTCAAAAACCCAATCTATGTCAACGCCATTATTAAATACAAGTTGTAGAAAGTGTTTTTTTTTTTAGTTGCGGTTGTTGACAGGAGGGACCTCGACAGAAGCGGGATCGCCCTTCTGAAGATCCTCGGCAACCTTCTTGGCAGCGCCCTTGTTGCCGACGCTGTTGAGCCACTTGTCGAGCTTGAACTGGTCAACGGCGCGGAAACCGTTCACGGCAGGGGGCAGGACCTTGGTGCACTCGGTGAGCTGGTTGATATTGTTGACGCCCAGAAGGGAGAGGCGGATATATTCACGAGCATAGTCCTGTTGTACATGCAATTTTAGCACTTTGTCCAGTGTCCGTCTGCAGGCGCAAACCGCCAGTGTTCCGGGATCAGCTTACCTCGTTCCAGTGGTTCTGTCCGCCGGGGCCCGCAAATTCCTTGAACTCCTTGGCCGTCTCGGGGTGTTGCGAGATGGAGATGTCGCTAGGGAACTTGAAGACGCGGGGCGGCGAGTTGGGGTTGAGCGTCTCCTTGTAGTACAGGACGTCCCAGACGCCCGGCGTGCTGTCCTGAGGGTCGCCGGCGCGGGTAGTGTTGACGAACCTCTGCTGGCTGGTGGTGTGCGCGCCGAGCAGGGCGACGAGGCCGTGCGGGCCGATGGTCTTGTCGCGGAAGAGCTGGATGAGCTGGTCGGCCGGCTGAAAGGGGCTCGGGAGGAGGCCGGGGGCGGCGCCGTTGGCGCTGTCCTTGCGGCCGACGTAGGATTTGATGCGGGGGCCTAGGGGGCAGACGACTGTTGCGACGGTGGCACCCATCTTTTTTTGTTCGAGTGGTTAGTCAAGACACATTATAATTGGAAAGTGGATTTGAGTATTCGCCGGCATCACACAACGTACCTGGATGAAGTCACCCATACCAATGTCCCAGCCCAAGGACTTGTACTTTCCGTACAGCTCCTGCAGCTTGGCAGCAATCTCTTGCAGACCGCGGTTCTCGAAGCGGTCAATCTCGCCGGGGGCAAGCAGAATACTGCCGTCGGCGCCGCCGCCCTGGGATGCTGTGGCCTTGGACCACGCACCGGCGTCATGGAAACCGAGGCGGACGGCGCCGCGAGCCAGACTCGTGCAACGGCCCGACGTGCCGGCCATGAACTGGTACATGTCGTCGGCGACGTAGCGCCAGACGCAGCACGTATCCTTTTTGCAGTAGTCCGAGGCCAGGTCGGGGACTCTGCTGTAGCGGTCATTGGATTCGGGATTCCCCTTTCCCTGGAGCATCTTCTTGATGTCCTTGCCGACAGGTGTGAGATCCCTGTCATTGAGGGTGAGGAGGTCGCCGAGGAGCTCGGTGGAGTCGCCGGCGTCGCTCTTACGGGTCATGATTTCGGCCATTTGCTCGCCCATGCCGGGGTAGCCCATGGTTCCTGGGAGGGAGACCAGGGCCAGCGAGGTGGCGAGGACGGATGTGAGATGCATGGTGATGAAAATCTCTGTGTAGGTATTGAAGAAAGCGAGTGTGCTGAAGTAGAAGAAGAGAAAGGTAAAGCCGGAAGAGTGAATGACAATGATACTGCTTGTTGTTGGAAAAAAGGGAAAGGGAGAGAGACTGATGATGACCCGATGAGGAGGAGATAATGTTGGAGCAAGAAGCTGGCCATCATGGCCTTATATCATCTTCATTCTGAGAAAAAGGTCGTCCATCACAACAAACACCTTGGAAACTGAGTCGTCCAGCTTTCTTTCATGAGGCTCTCGGACGTTAACCCTCTCGAAAGGGGCTCGCATTCTTAGCGTGCATGGCTCCTCCGGGACAAGCCCTCTGGTGCCTGAGTCTAAATAAACACCGACAACTCTAGTCAGATCTCACGACACTAGTAGCTTGACTTTTCGGGTCCTGGGTATTCCTGAAGATGCTGTTGTGCCAGCTTGGCTCCGTGGCGTATGCCTCAGCCCTTCAGAAGGAGGATCGACGGAAAGAGAAGCATGCCACCACCCTGGACTTGGAGCCAGCAGACGAGGAACACGAAACATATCGTCTAGCCTTCATCAGGTCTAGCCTTGGTCCGGTGGCCCATCACCACCGCACCGTCCGCCCGGCATCAGCAGATCTTTCTCAAAGGCTGTTCGCCGAAGGCGGTCGGTCTGACGGTCAGGAGTGGGAAACCAGAGGTCTGGATAAGGCATCCATGCGCCGGAGCTGCAACGCACGCTAAGCCGGCTCTAACAATAGACTTACATACATAGGGCAAGCCATGAACGGGAGGAAATGTGGTGTAAATGCATGTACCTTTTGCGCCCCACCCCGACGTGTAGTCCGTGGTCCCCGCTTCCACCGGCCGTGTCACGGTGAGCACACTCGCCGGTGACAGGGGTCGAACCCTCGTATTGCATACCACTAGTCTCTAGGCATAATAGGAAACGCCACGCCAAGAACGACGGCGTGGGATTGGGTGATGAGCGTTTAAGCTTCTTGTTTTAGTATCCGGCACCACACGAGAGAGAATGAGTGTTAAAAGGGCGGCAAGCTAGTTTGGAAGCGCCAGATGGAAGAGAGGCTTGAGATGGAAAGAAGGTTGTTTGTGAAGCCGTCAGACTATGTAGAAATGGGCTAGATACGACAGTCGGATAGATCTGAGAGGCCGTTGCCTAGGCTGCGATGGGCGGTGCGTCGCGACTCGCGTGGCGCCGTCCGCCGGCCAAGATCAACAGTCTGTCTGTCTGTCTGTTCAACTGTTGGACTTTGTTCCCAGGCCGTTCGGTGTTGTCGTCTCACATATTCGTTCCTTCTCCCTGCCGCCTGAAGCTATCGAACGCCGCAGTGCGCTGGTAGGCGGTTTGTGGTTCTTCTTTCCATTACCTTTACCTTTCTCCTGATTGGGACGAGGGCCCTGAAGAGGCGCATCCGATGTTGATCAGTGGGCCGCTCGGATGAAATTGTCAGTTCTGCACATATACGAGCGCCTGCACGTCGCCCATCGTTATGTGCTCAATTACCCCTCTCTCCTGCTCTGCTTTCGTCTACTGGCGAGTAATGAGGGAGATTGAGCACTGCGCAGAAGAGGGCACCTGAACGTCTGTGATTCTACCTTGGTCGCCGGTGTTGTTGGCTGTTTTGACTCGCCGCATCCATCCATGATTCAGCTCTGAAGGCTTCTAGAGCACCGTGCTCATGTCTTTTCCAACCTCTGCTGCGGAGAAAGGATCAAGCACGATATCGGACGAGGCTTGCGACGCAGGTGCCGCTGCTGGGCTGCTGGGCGGGCCTCTGGGCGTGCGATGCGGGCTTAGGCTTAGCTCGTTCGACTGGCGTTCGTTCCTGTGCCGACCCGGTCTCGAGTTTGTTTTCACTTGGATCCAATTAGGCGAGAGAGAGAGCTCTGTTCATCTCAAAGGATCATACAACGCAGGATTCTCAAACGGAGGAGTAGTAAAATTCGACATTCATGCGAAGCAGCGAAGCAGAGGATTCTGAGTTGTTCGGATGGATGAAGTCTGCCCCCGTTCGTCAGAAGATGGGAGAGACGGGGAAAAAGTAAGAATGTTTGGCTCCGCAACCTTGGTCAGCCGGAAGAAGGAAGACCAAACACGCGGAAACATGTGTCCCAATCTGGCATGACCTATTTTCAGCTGTGGCGCTGGCGCTCGCATGGCATCCAGCCGCACCGTTGCCGCTGACCTTGGCCGCTAATTACATGTATCTTAGGTACTAAAGCCACTCATCTTGAGTCGCCCGGCTGTCCTAAGGTAGCTGTTCTTCACTTTTTTGCACATGCTTTCTTTCCGATTGCCAGCCGATAGAGTAAGATAAGCTTACCTCTTGAATCCATGACAGCAGCCCGCAGTAAGCTGCATCTGCTGTGAGATCACTTGGGAACCCGGCTATTGGGATGCATTGGCTTGGCTGCAGGCATTCGACGTAAGGTCCGTACGTATACCTGATATGTCGTGTTGCCGGACCACGAAGACCATCCAACCCCCTTTTCTCATTGCCAAGCCCGCCGTCTCTCTACCTCATTCGCGACGTCAAGTTCAACAGCCAAAAAGTCTTCATGACAGACACTTGACACTTGGGGCCCAGAGCCATATTCAATTACGAACGGCAAGATCTCAGGTCGGAAAAGAGTTGGTTGGCATTAGACTTCTAGTCTTTGAGACCTTCTGCGCTTGCACTCACCAGCAGCTGGTAATGAAGCAATACACCCTCGACCCTGGCGTCGATCATGGGCACTCGCACGCCTCCATCACCGAACCCATGACGCTAGGCTGATTTTGGCGATACAGGTCAGTTACAGGTGACGCTCAGCGCCGGGTCAGACCGGGTCAGAAGCCAGCCAAGTAAGCTGAGCCATTTTGGTATGCATCTTCTAGGTGAGAAAATACTCGTATTATCCCATTCATACTGTTATTGACACATAGGGAGAGCTTCTCGGTCTAGCCCGAGTACAAACAAGGGGGGGGGGGGGAGTTGACAAGCTAGCCATCCCCCATGCCAAAATTTTCATTACCACCCAAAACTTTTCCTTTTTTGATTCGATGCACACCCGGAAAATATCTTCTTACTCCTCATCGTCCTCCTCAGCGGCAGCCCCCTTCTTAGCCTTCGCCGCGGCAACCCACTCCTGGGCCTTGGCCATCACCTTGTCCCGGCCCTTGGGGCTGATCTTCTGCTCCCAGTCGGCCCACCTCTTGAACCACTTCATGGCCTTCTTGGGCTTGAGGCCCTTGGCCTTGGTGCCCCTCTCAAACACGTCCCGGATGGCCGTGGCGTCCGGCTCGGCGGCCGCGATTTCGAGGTCCGCCAGCTGGTTCCACAGGTCGAATCGCTTCGGCCACGTCGCGAGGATCGTCTCAAACGTCGTGCGGCCGCGCTCCGCGTCGCCGTTGGGCGACTTGAACTCGAGGGCGCCGAATGTGGCCATCAGCTGCGCCGTGTGACGCTCCTCCAGTGCTTGGGTCGCGCGGGGCAGGAGGGCGCGCGCGCGGTCGGGCTCGTTCATCGTCACGTGGAGGAAGTGGGCGTAGTTCTCCCAGACCTTTGGTGACTTTGACTTGAACTTGGCGACCAGCGACTGGAACACATCATCCGCTTGCTGTTTGATCGCGTTAGTAACAGTCAATCGACTACCGTGAAATATTTGGAGATTGCTTACCTTGAGCTTTCCGGATTGGATGTAAATGCTGGCCAGACGCTCGTGAACCTCCTGTTCGTCGTTGTACTGGCAAGCACGCTTAAAGACCTCCTCGGTGGAAGCCTTGGTGCCGTACGCCACCTCCAAGTTGAGGTAAGCAATCCAGACGTTGAGCTTCTCGGTCTGCTCGCGGATGTTGATCGTCTTGATGGCACGCTCCGCAGTCTCGCGAGCCTTGGACAGCTCGCTGACCTTCATCTGCAAAGCCATGTACTCGATCCACAACTGAGATGAGTCGGGCTGACCCAGCAGGAGACGCTCGTAATCGATGGCGGTTTGCGGTCCGTGGGCATCAAGGTCCGCTGTGCGGTCAATCTGGATCTCGCCACCCTTCTTCTTCTCCTTCTTTTCGGTCGTCTTTGACTTCTTTGCTTTGGCCGTTGACTCGTTTTCTGAATCATCGAATGCGTCCCCGGTCCAGTCGTACTTGCCTGAGCCAAGCCCCTTGCTGGCAGTCGCCTCGTCCATATCAACGTCGCTGTCCTCATCCTCCTCATCTTCATCCTCTCCATCCTCCTCCTCCGACTCATCCAAGTTGTCGGTTCCGCTGATGGTGAGTTGAGCGCCGCCGTCTCCCATTTCAACGTCAGAGTCCTCGTCGCTGTCGAGTTCCGCACCTCCATCGACGTCCTCCATGTCGCTATCTTCATCGAAATAGCTAGGCTTGAGACCGAAGGTGATGCGCCTCCTGTCGTCGTCCACTGAGAGAATCTTGGCCTTGACCACATCGCCCTCGTTGTAGAGCTTGCGGGCATCCTCAACGGGCTTCTCGGCCATCTCACTGCGATGACACAAGCCACTGACATTGAGGGAGTTGTCGACCACGATGAACGCACCAAACTCTTCGACCTTGCGGACCTTTCCGGTGACGATCTGGCCCTCCTTGACGTCCTTGTAGGTCACAGGGGGCGTATAATCGTTCTCGACCACGGAAACCTTGAGACTGAGCTCAACCTGGCTGATGGCCGCGTCGACATTGATCACTCGGCCCTTGACTAACTGATCAACTTGGAAGTTGCCTTTCCAGTCCTTGATGTAACGATCGGACAAGTTGCCAATCTTTACCAATGCAGAGACGGTGCCACCAAGTTGTACAAAGACACCCTTATCTGTAACGTTCTTTACAAAACCTCGGATAATGTCACCAGAGGCAATCTGGGACAGCTTTGTGATTTCGCGATCCGCGACGGGTGATGTGGAACTGAGGATGCGGGAGGGTCGGGTCGAGAGTCTGAGTCTCTTGTTGCTCTTGTCCACCTCCACCACCGAGACGCGGATGATCTCGCCCTTGTTATACTTGAGTGTATTGGCTTCGTCGTAGTCATCGCAGAGATCGACCAGGTGGACCGGTCCAGAGACGGAGTCACTGAGCTTGACCATGACTGAGCGATCGTTGACCTTGGTCACTCTTCCAGGCAGGACCA
Organism: Colletotrichum orchidophilum; assembly: GCF_001831195.1. Taxonomy (NCBI): domain Eukaryota; kingdom Fungi; phylum Ascomycota; class Sordariomycetes; order Glomerellales; family Glomerellaceae; genus Colletotrichum; species Colletotrichum orchidophilum. The sequence goes on from NW_019172961.1 coordinate 226,408, forward strand.
CATTCTTCTTCAATGAGTCCCATGTGACCTCGGTAGAACCGCTGGATGATCGAGCTGACAGGTCAAGGTGTCCCTTCTCGGCGTCGACCGAGACCACACGGACCTTAAGAGCCGAACCGATGGGGAAGTGCTTCTCGAGATTGCCAGCGTGAGAGAGATCGTCGGAGACGTCCATGATGCCAATTCTACCGCGGACAGTGGGTGAAATATTGACCCACAAGCAGTTTTTGCCGTGGTTGTTGACGAAAGCGATGTGAGATGAGCCAACTTCGATCTTGTCGTAGGAAAGAAGTTCGACCTCTTCAGTCTCGAGATCGCTCTTCTTGGCGGAGAACTCGATGACAGAGTGTGTTGAGCGGTGGGAGAATGGCAGGAAGCGGTAATTTTTAGAGTCGTGGATGCCAATGGCGCGTACGCGAATAATCTCGTTCGCCTTGACCTTTTGTAGAGGGTTTTTGCGGTTGGTGACGTCCTCCCACTTGTCGAAAAACTGCGAAACATCGATGCGACCCTGAATGTTATCGGCAACCTTGACATTCAGTTGTGTGTTCTTGACGGAAATCACCTGGGCGTTAAGGGTAGTGCCGAGTGCAACGTCGTTGATTGTCTTAATGCTGTCGTCAACAGAGTTGACGGCGGCCTCTGATGCAGTTGACGCGGGTTCGTCGGCCGAGGCGGGAGCAACAATGATGCGGTTCTGCTCAGGGTTGGAAGAAACAATCTTGACCTCAATGCTCTGGTGCTTGCGCATGCCAAATGCCTCCTTTTCTTGCACGTCTTTTGGCAACTTGCTCTTGGGCAGGATCGCGGTCACATTGCCACCAAACTGAACGTAAACAGCATGAGGACCAATCTCCCGGATGTAAGCCGGTGCGACAGTGCCGGCTGTCGCATCCTCAACGCTGGTCAAAAGCTTGCCGTTCTTGCTGGCTTCAATAAAGCTAGGCTTCTGGGTAAGGATGATAGCACGTCTGAGCTCGTTCTTGTCCAAGACCATCAGCTCCGAGAGAGTGTTGCCGACATTGATACGCTTCAGGGCGGCCAGAGTCTTGCTGGCAGACTTGTCTGAGAGGTGGCCAGTGCGAATGATGGCCTTGAGACCACTCTCCTCGAGATCAACGTAGACCTCATCTTCCGTCTTTTGGCTGACCTTGGCAGAGACGATGTCGCCAACTTTCAGTGCCTTAAGCGCAGCCTGCTTATCCAGACCGAAGGCCGAAGGATCCTTGCAAGAAACGATCATCCTGCGGTCCTCGGGCGTCACGCTAAGGACATGGACACTGACGACCTGGCCAGCACGGAAATGCTCTCTAGGATCCTTGATGTAGGCTTCACTCATCTGGGACACTGGCAGGAATCCTCTGACACCGCCAAAGAACTCGAGTTGTGCACCGACAGAGGAAATCTCTGTGATTGTTCCAGGGGTTTGAAGACCAACCTCAACCTCCTCGTAGTTCTTGATAATCGGCGCATCTGAGTTGACCAAAGTCTTCTTCAAGGTCAAGCGGAGCTGACGCTTCCGCGGTCGCACCGAGAGCACTCTCGCCTTGACGGTGACCCCCTCCCTGAACTTTTTCTCAGGGTGCTGGAGTTTGACGTCGGCAAAATGTGATTCATGCACATAGCCACTAATGCCTTCGGCCAACTTGACGATCAGGCCACTGACACCGTTCTCGCCAACGATGACCTTCTCGATCTTGCCAGAAACCACCTCTCCAACGGGGACATCCTCAAGGCGAATAAAGGGTTGGTCGAGAATTTGTTGCTCAAATGACAATAGGAACATTGCGTCCAGGGGGCTGTAGCCGACGACTCTGCCGCGATGTGTTGAACCGACCTTGTGAGGGCCGCTGGCTTCGTACAGCGCGTCAACCTTGCCGTCCTTCACGCGGGAAATGTGAACAAAGCCGGAGATTCCAGGAACACCGGTGTCAACGTAGAGACCAATCTCAGGCTCAACGTGACGTACGGTGCACTTTTCCACAAATGAAGCAATGGGGAGCAGGTCAAGAGGGGCCTTGGCTCTGCTACCTTTGCCGGATGACTTGGGCTGCATTGAGACGATGTGCGGCAGCAGAGAAATGCCGAGCTTAGGCTCTCGCGCAGCCGGGAAATTGCAGATGATTCTTGCCTTGACACGGTTGCCCACTTTGTACTTGGCCTCCAGATCGACACCGTCAGGGCCAACACCCGAGTGAATCAAATCGGCGGTAACCGGCAAGTGCCCGAGAAGCTTGCCCTGCAGGCCTCTGCTGGTCACCTCCGTGAGCAGAACATCGGCCAGGGATCCGGGCAAAAAAGAGTTGATTGTCGGAGCAGTCGAAGCCACAAGTGAGGTGTTGCCCAGCTTCAAGGGGTCGGTCGACAGCTGGACAATGATGCCGGTAACGCTCTTCACGACACAGAGGCAGACCGCGCCTGGTCGCAGGCTGGCCTCATCCATGTCGGGACCGACTTCCTTCTTGGCAAGAAAACCCTTCAAATCGCCATCGACGCCCAAGTCCATTTCATAACCGTGATCCTGAACGCTGGTGACCGACGCCATGAGGGTTGTGTATGTTACAACCTCGTCGCTGGAAATGCCAGTATTGGCTTCGGTAGGCCGAAGGGATAGCTCGATGCGTCGCTTGGGCTTTCCGGACCCGGACTCGTCTGCGGTCGACAGAACATGTGCGCGAACGTATTGGCCGACCTTGAACATGGACTTGAGGTCAACTCCGTCGTCATCTTCGTCCTCCTCCTCGTCTTCGCTCTCGTCGGCGGCGTCCTTCTCGAGTTTGGAGTTGATTGTGTCCGAGATCGAGGCGATCGAGACATGTCCTGTCAGGTTGTTCGGCAAAGCGATCGTTAGCTGGACCGGGTCGATTTGGCTAATCTGGCCAAGCACCAAGGACCCCTTCACCAGTCGCTTTTCCTTTTTGTTAGCTATGTTTATTCCATTGGAGGAAGAAATGCCTTACCTTGAAGTTGAGACCCTCAATCTTGACTGCGTCCTCATCTCTGGCAGGCTTCATATCCTTGGTATCCTTTGCTTTCCTCCTCTTCTCCTTCTTTGCCTTTCCCTTGACGTTCGTGTCGAACAATTCGGCCTCCTCCTTCGCGGCGTCTGCCTTTGCCTCCAGGGTAATCTGCTTCTGCTCGAGGGGTGTAAGAATAGTGCCGCCGCCACGGGGAAACAGAGGCTCGTCGTCCTTGAGCAGCGCTGAGACGGCGGGAGCCCTTGGCGCGGGAGCATCGTCGGTCGTCTTCTTGTCCTTGCTGGGAGCATCGCGCTTCGAGGGCCGAGACACCTTGGAGGCCTTAGCCGCTTTTGATGGAGGAGTACCCCCAGGGGCATCCTTTCGCTTGAGAGAGCTCATGGTTGTGTTTGTGCCCAAAAGTCGGTTGCAATTGCTTGCAACAGTCCTGGACTCGATACTGAGAGCGGAAAGGAAGAAAAAAAAAAAAGGCCCAGGGACCTTTCTTGCGACTACTCCACCCAAAACATTTTTTTCGCCTTTGGGCGCGGGATGCAGGCCGATAAGCGATAACGATAAGGCATCGCTTATCAAGGACTCCACTTTGTCTGGTACGGTACATAAGGTACAGAGGGGCGGATGTAGGTGGGCACTGGGTGGTGGTCATCAATGGAAGCCGAGGTGGCGGCCACTACGCAGGCGGGCCTACCTATCTAATCAGCAGGGTGTCATTTGGAGGGGCTGGCCGCCTGCACCCGACGCCAGACCACCCAAGCACAAGGTAGCGCCAGCGCCTGGACACAGATCCCAGGTCGCCCGCAAAACGTGGGCGCCACCATCCCAGGCAACTCATTCAACAACAACGGCCAGCTGTTGTCAATTTCCTACCAGCCTCCAACACCGAATCTTTAAACCGAACATGCGGCAGATTGACTTCCAACCTGCTGGCCCGACTTCTCCCCACGACTGAGCCTTTCTTCCGTCATGTCTCCTCGAAAGCGCCAGCGTACCACTCCATCTGCGTCGAATTCATCGAGTCCACCGCCTGCGGCAATTGCCCCTGCGATCCCAACGTCGGCTACGTCACAGGTCACGGCCGTCCCAGAACCCGCGAACCGACCGACGCGGGAAATGCCTTTGATGAGAGACAGGAGCGGCAGCGAGACGAAAAACACCCCGGAGAATTCACAGAAACAGGTAATCTTGGGGTTTGGTTAGACTGCAAGGTGTTGAGGCGCATAGGCTGAACTCATGATGCAGGTCCGCAAGGCGCGAAGTTGGTACGGCTCTTGGCCACGCGTCCCCAAGACTTCCGCATCGACCCAGCTGGCTCGAGAAACCATTTTCGGAGGTACTTCAAAACCTTCCAGCATTCCCGATTTTCGAAGATTCGACACAAAGAAGAGCATAGACTCGCCGAGTTTCGACGGCCCCGCAGATTCATCAGCATCTTTACCACAGATACCCGAGGACAGCACTGCAACGTCAGAGGTGGACGTTACGATCAAGAAAGACGGCGGTGTCGCCAAAGTACAAGCTCCATTCACAGAGACCACCAAAGGAATAGAAGGGGCAGCGGCGAAGGTAGACGATACGGGCAAGACGACGGAAGAGCGGCAAGCGCAAGACGTTGAACAGCCGGCCACAGCATCAGGCTGGTTTGGGTGGCTAGCACGGGCCCCAGTGACGGAAACACAATCATTCACGCCGGTCGAGGAGACACCGAAGGAAGCAGATCCCGCGCCAGAGCCAGAGCCAGAGCCACAAAACACACCAGCAGCCGAACCACTGGCCCCCGAGGCTGCTGTAGAAAACACAGGCCCGAATCCGCCCTCATCGACGAATTCTTGGTTCGGGTTTTGGTACTCGAGTGCTCCCGCGACAGAGATCTCTCCATCCTCTGATACTCCGAAGCCAGCCGAAAACACCCAGATCCCCGAGGCCCCCGAGGAGCCAGTGAAGGAACCCGAAGACGTGATCATGGAGGACGCACCGCCGCCGAAGCCAGAACCGCCCAAGCAACCATCGGCCGGTTCGACTTGGGCGTTCTGGTCTAGAGACACTCGTCCAAAGGCTGAGGGGACGAAGAGCCAGACATCGCAGCCAGAATCGGGCGAGCTTGCGGTCATCGGCCAGGGATCCGAAGCGCGCCCAGAGCGCACTGGAATGAACGTTGAACAATCACAATCAGACCAAGCAGCGAAAGACGGAAAGAATGCCAAGGCCTCGACAGATACAAAGTCATCCAAAGGCGCCAAGGCGGGTACCGCGTCAGCACCATCAACTTTTGGAAGGAAGAGTAAGAGAAACCGACCTCACTCGATGGACCTAGACATACCATCTCGACCGGGGACACCGAATCGGCCAGAGTCAGTGGCCTCGTCAAAAGCCTCCTTGGCGGAAACAACGCCGAAAGAATTACCCCTGAAACCGGGTACACCAAAAGCTAGCCCAAGCCAAGAGACACTTTCGAAGGCGACACCCCCAAATCTGCTCTTGCCTTCCTTTGGAAGTACCTATCGGATGAAAGAAAACCCATCCATCATCAAACAAATCACTTCATTGTTGCTTCGCACTCAGCAGCCCCCGGCGAACCACGTTTATAGAGTAAAGGAGACGCCAAAGATCAAGAAGGCCATCGCGATTGGCGTACACGGACTTTTCCCAGCGATGTATCTGAGACCCATGATTGGCCAACCGACTGGGACATCATTACGCTTTGCCAACCTCGGCGCCGAAGCCATTAGGAGGTGGACCGACGCTCACGGATGTCCCGACTGCGAAATTGAAAAGGTCGCTTTGGAGGGCGACGGGAAGATTGCGGACAGAGTAGACAACCTGTGGAAGCTTCTTCTTAACTGGATTGAGCATATCCGCAACGCAGATCTCATTCTGGTAGCCAGCCATTCTCAGGGTGTGCCTGTGGGAGTCATGTTGCTGGCGAAACTGATTGATCTGGGTATCATAACTAATGCCAAAATCGGCGTTTGCGCAATGGGTAGGTCCTCAACATCACACTTCCGATTCCTCAGCTTGTGAACTGCAACTGACGTCCGCAGCCGGAGTCTCGCTGGGTCCGTTCCCAGACTACAAGTCAAGCATGGGAATCCTCATGGGTGCAGCTAATGAGTTATGGGAATTTTCAAACCCAGACAGCGAGATTTCCAAGAGATATGAGCACTCGCTGAAAGAGGTTCTCAAATACGGCGCGAGAATCACGTATATCGGCAGCATTGACGATCAGCTCGTGCCGATGGAATCGGCCATTTACTCGCCAGCTTCTCACCCTTACATCTACCGCGCCGTGTTCATCGACGGCCGCATCCACGCGCCAGACTTGTGAGTGATTTGCTGCCCTCCCATTGAACGAATGACTAACACATGTTCAGCATCGCCCATCTTGTCGGCTTCGCCCTCAAACTCCGCAACTTAGGCGTCTCCGACCACGGCCTGATAAGAGAACTCTCCACGCCGCTGGCGGGCAGCCTCTACTCGGGCGAGGGCCACTCGCGCCTCTACTACGACGACCAGGTCTACGACCTCGCCCTCACCCACGCCCTTGAGACGTCCGACGTCCGCCCCAACGTCCCCGCCACCGTCGCCCACCGCCGCGACTCGGCGGGCGGGGCTGGGGTCGGTAGTGCTTCCGTCGCGAACCCGAACCCATACCACCTGCCCTGGATCATGCGCGGCCTGCTAGAGGAGGACTTTGTTCGCACGGAGCTGTCGTCCGAGACGGAGGAGCTGCTGCGACAGTTTGATGACTGGAAGCCTGTTACCAAGGCGCTCAAGGATGTCAAGTACCGGCTTGAGGCGATTCGATCAAAGTTGTGAGGTGGCATCATTGGTATGGAAGGTACTAGTCCAACAGACCACTGATGTTGACAACGCTCTGCCGAGGATTGGGGATAGAATCTCGGTTCAACGGCATTCCCAAGTCGTCTTGATCCTTTTCGTCCTAGGATTCTTTCCTTTTTATTTTCTGTTTCCGTGGGAGTTGAGCGTTTTCTAAGAATGAGCAGATTGATGGGTTTACCGGCGTTCCTGTCTGCTTTGGGGGAAGACGAATACCTAGACTACACTACAACTATTACACGATGCTTGGCGTCCTTACATTACGACGACCACGACAGATTTACAATGTACCAAACTCAATAAACTATCTTAACACTTATTCTGTATGCTGATGACATGACAAAATCTTCATACACACCACCAAGACCGGCCAGCACCATAGCGCCAGCTCCGTCAAATGGCAACATGTAAATCATTTGAGACCAGACGACGTAAAGCATCTATAAGGTAGAACAAATTCGATTTTTCTCTTTTTTCTCAAAGGGGGATATTTCTACACTGCTGCTGTGAGAACACAAACATGCTGCCCCGTCTTCTTCTTTCGGGAGAAGCTCTTCTTTTCTTCGATAATTGCCAGCCAGCCGTTAGGTACTTTTACACGCAACAACAACAACAACTTATAACCTCACCAAGTCTCTCTCTCTCTCCCTCTCTCTTCTATATGATACACCATGGCCGCCAAGTCGCCATCATCTCTACTACCATCCGTTACAATCTATCGAGACAAAAAAGCCCTACGTCGACGACGATAACGACACCGACTACTCTTTTTTTCAAACCTGGCCCATAAACCTCCAAGTTTTGAGCCCTGGTATAAGGAAAAGCCAACCCTCTCACCGCTTCCCCAACTGCCAATCGTAAATCGTATTCTGAATCGCCTCCCACTCAATACCATGCGTGCTCACCCCATGCGCCTGCGCCTCCTGCAACACAACCGTCGGCGCCCCGCTGCCCTTGCCGGGGTTCTCCACCAGCCCGCCGACAACAATACGCGCCACGCGCCGGAGGTCCTCGACCGTCAGCGCCTCGATGCGGCGACACATGTCCGTGACGGGGATCTTGCGCCCGTGAACCTGCACCTGCCGTCCCAGGTCCTCGAGCTCCACCATCCGGCTCTCGAGATTCATGAGCAGACTGGAGCGCAGCTGGTTCTTGGCGCGGTTGACCTCGGCCGTTTTCAGGGCGGAGAAGCCCGTGTCGAGCGTGAGGGCGCGGAGTTCGCGGCACATGACGTCCAGCATACTCGCCGTTCGGCCGGGGATGCAGCTGGCCGAGATGCCAAAGAGGCCAGAGTCGGTGTAGGAGTGGTTGAAGGCGACGCAGGACTCGACCCAGCCGTGCTGGTTGAGGACGTTTGTGTAGAGGCGGGAGTACATGCCCTTGCCCGGCCCGCCGGCGGAGAAGGAGCCGCCGCCGCCGAGAAGGGTTTGCAAGGTTGCGAGAGCGTAAATGTCGTCCGAGGAGATGGGGAGGCCCTCGAAGGCGAGGTGGATGTGGGTGAAGGTCGGGAGGTTCGGGTTCAGGGAGGGGGGCTGCGGGGGGAGGGAGAGGAAGCCGCCAGTGTAGTGGGCCGGGGAGTCGATGGTGTAGAGCTGCGATGCGCTGCCTGCGCCCTGGACGGAGGCGTTGGTTGGCGCAGAGGTGGAGAGGTTCTTGAAGAAGGGGACTTTGGAGAGGAGTTTTGAGGGTTGTTGGACGGGGGAGGAGGAGGAGGACGAGGCCGAGACGGATGAGGATGCGTCGGTTGACTCCGAGGTCGCGGAGCCGATGGAGGTCTCTGAACCTGTTCTTGAGAGCGTAGGTTCTTGGTAGGAGGCCTTCATGTCGCCAAAGTAGTGCTCCGCCAGCTTGACCGCCTCCGTGTGCTCGACACCGGCAAACGCGACGACGATGCGCTCCGGCCGGTAAAACAAATCCCTGTACCGCTTGATCGTCTCCCTCGAGATGCTACCGAGGCGCTCCTCGGGGCACAGCAGCGGGTTGCCGAGGGTATTATCCTTGAACGCGGCCGTGTGCACGAGCTCGGGCAGGATGAGCTCCGGCTTGCTCCAAATCTCCTTAATCTCGTACTCGGCGGTGCCGAGCTGCTCGAGCACCTCGTCCTCGGTGAGCTTCGGGTCGCGAATCGTCTCGGCGAGCAAGCCAATCGTCGTCGGCACCGCGCCGTTGAACGTCGCCGCCTGGTACATCATGCTCTCCCGCGAGCTCGCGCACTGGATGTTGCCGCCGAGGGCCTCGACCTGCTCGAGCATGTCGTCCGCGCTGCGGCTACCCGTCGACTTGAAAGCCAGCCTATCCATGATGTGGCTGACACCGCGCAGGCCGGCGTCCTCGTACCGGGAGCCGGCGTCGACGTAGACGCCGAGGCCGGAGAATGAGCCCGGTAGCGCTTCGGATGCGACGCGCAGACCGTTGGGGAGGGTCGTGATGGCGTCGAGCTCTGTCGGCTCTTTCGGGATGGCTTCGATGATCGTCGCGAGGCCCCGGCGGGAGGAAGGCGTAGAGGTAGAGGGGTGAAATCTGGTGATGAGACGGGGGGATGCAGCGGCGACTGCGCGCCGCGGCAGGCGCGTCGCTAATGATCGAAACATCGTTGTGATATCTGTGGTGTGTACAATGGGATTGCCAACCAGGTTGTGCGTGGTCAAGCGTGGTCCCCGGCGGTCGTTGGTTGATGGTGCGCAATGACGAAGCTTGGGAAAAGTTCGATGTTCACGGGAGTTGACGCAGCCAATTCTAGTTGCCCCTTATCGGCCTTATCGCACCGGCCGCATCAGTGCTGTGGGGTCTAGCTCTTGGCCAATCAGACTACAGACGTTGCATCCGGCACGGAGACGTCATTTTGGAGCCGCGCCGCTCGTATTCCGCGAGTTGCATCTCCTGGCTCGGAGATCTCATAAGCAACACCCCCGCAAAATACAGCCCGGTCCCCTTGAGGAAGAACTGTACAAATCTGGTAGCTAAGGGGCCGAACAAGCCTCCCCAAATGAACAACAAGAAGACCGAAATTCGGGTTAATATGAAACGTTGTAATAACAATTAAGGCGGTTGACTGTTCGCCAGTTCTGTATAATGATAACCCCATGAAATCATCTCCCTGCATGTGAATCTTCCTGATTCATGTAGAAGCCGCTGTCGTAACTGAAATAGACAATGCCAGCCCTTCCAGTGAGCCCGCTTCCTTTAAGCCAGTCGAGAAGCAATGTAGCTCTGTTCCGCTGTGGCTTGCATTTGCGCTCCACAATGCATTCAAACGCCATGCAATTCCACGCCTCGCTCATGCAACTCTACCCAGTCATCCATATTGTAACACCCGCCTGTCCTCATTCTCTCTCGCCGCCTGAGCAATAGGTGTATGCGTGTTCGTGAGGATAAGCCACTCTATGCTGGCGACGCAACCCTTGGCCTCCGCTTCAGGCCCGTTGTTGGATGTCTCCATGCCATGCCTCTGCGTAATCGTCTGGACCGGTTCTACCGGTCGACTTCCATCTCAGCGGCAGCATCGAGACTTCTCATTCCGTTGGACGCCTCGGCGGCGCGGCGTCCAGCACTACCATCAAAGACCCATGGCCCGGCATCGTTACGCGGGGTGATGGGACCTTCGTTGGCACTGACTAAGTGGTTCCCAATAGGCGAAGGAGTCCGGGTATCTCGACCGCTACGGGATAATGCTGCTTGGGCTATGCCAACGGCTGGGATTGGAACAGGTGGGATGGAGGTGTTTGGCGCAACAGTCGTCGGTGCCAATTCAGGAGCTTCGGCAACGGTCCTTGCGCGGTCCAACTCCACCGTGAAGTCCATGGCATCATCATCGGTGCCGATTTCAGGGAGTTGAGGCCTTGAGCTGACCACGGTCGCGGCGGCCGTTAAAGGTGCGCTCGGAACTGCCGCCGTCTCCTTGACTTCCTGCTTTTGTTGTTTTTGTTCAGGCTCTTCATCTTCATCCATCTGCTCCCAGTCTTCTTCGGGGTCCTCAATATCCGCTTCGAGGTCGGCGGCCATGCGGCAGTTCGGACACACGAAGATGGGGTATTGGGGAGAGTTCAGTAGAGAGCGGATGCACTTGAAATGCCAGGTATGCGAGCAAGGCGCCACGAACAAGCACTGGCACGGCTAGAAGACAATTAGTTTTCTTGTTGGCAGGGAATGTGGGGGCCCGTTCAAAAGGCGGCTACATACCGCGATAGAGTTGAGACAAATTGAGCAGTCTTGCGTCGAAGAATTGGCCGAGTTAGCAGCTGTCATGTTCCGCAACCGCTTGTGCGTCGCCATGCTGCATGGTGTTAGCGCCACTATGAGATGTAGTCGAAGACGACGGTACTTACTTGAAAGTGTTCAACTTGTTTTGCCAACCCCTGTTCAACTCCAGCCTCATCTTGACGCAGCGAAAGATCATCTCCTCGCCTCCTTTGAAGTCGATACCAAGCTGCACAATGTCGCCATCATTCACCGGGAAAGGCTTCGATTCGGTTCCCGGGGGACTGAGTCGAATGTGGTTGAGGAAAGTGCCAGACGAACTCTTGACGTCCTTGATGTACCATTTACCCTCGTCGTACCAAAATTCGCAATGGCGGCGACTGACAACTTTACTCTTGAAACCAACAGGCGCCGCGGAGGGAGTGTTATTAGGGATGTTGGGCTGGTTATCACGCTCCGAATATCGGCCGACCCTGATGATGTCGCCGCCCGAGGGCAGCGTTCTCGAAACTGGGGGGAAGGTCAGGCTGGGACGTGTCGCGCGGGGGTCAAAGTAGGCAGAAAAACGGATCGAAGGCAGATTTTCGGGAGCGGGGGAGGCTGCGGCTGGGGCGTCGCCTGTTGTAGAGGCGCGTGCTCTCGTCATGTTCGCGGCTTCAGCGTCGGTCGTCGATTGCGGCTGCTGATCAGATTGCTGCCGTATGTGGCTGCTACCGCTGGCAATGGCGTCGTCGTCGAGAATGGAGGGAAGTACATCCACTGGCGGGCGCTCGGCTGCAGGAGAAGAGGGCGTGGTGGAAGCCCTGTTCGCTGAGGATGTTGACGACGACGGGGACTCTTGCAGTGAAGCGACGAGCGACAAGGGGTTCAGGCTGGCGTCGGTGTCGGAGCGACGTGGGGTTGAAGTAGGCGAATAGCTAAGAGAGCGCTGCAGGCTTGGGGTTGGGCGACTTGAGCCTTGACGGCTGCTGTGGTTTTGATTTTGAGTTTGAGTTTGAGTCTGAGAGTGCGGACTGTTGCCGGTGTTGTGGTGAAAGTATGAGTGGGCGGCGTGGGAGAGTGGGTTTGATGTTGGAGAGTTGGAGCCCTGGCCGCTGTGTTCTCGAGACAGAATGTGGTTTTGAGTGTAGCTGCGAAGATAACTGAGGCCTCGCAGGCGACTGGATCGTGTTGAGGATGAAGCGGGATTGGTGACAGACGTCGGCACGGGGCCCACGGTCGGTGGCGATGCGACTGGTTGTGTAAACATTTGCGCCTCGAGAAGGGGGGAGAAGAAGAACGAGTTGGGTTGGCTGTTTTGGCGGTGGGTGCAGTAAGCAGTAGTGGCCGCCGTAGGGTTGGAATCCGTCTGGTAATCAGGCGGCAATGGTGCCGGCTCTCGACTCGTGGGTTTCGGCTGGCGGTCTGGCTGACTAGCTGGCTGAATCACTGGGCGTCGGCGGACTTGTCTGAGTGACCTCTTTCTTGTTTTTTCCTGGTCCCTCAGAAGATGGTAGTGTGGACTGCCCTGGGGGTGTTTCTTGGGGTGCGGGTAGAGAGTTGGGGTATCAAAAGAGCTGCGGGAAGAATGTCCAGTGACAAAGGGGGCTGAGGTGAGAGTGAGAGTGAGAGTGAGAGTGGGAGTGAGTGTGAGAGAAGGGAGAGGGAGTGCAGGAAGAACGGCTGCGTTTGCTTGGAATGTCGCGGGTCGTCTCTAGAAAGCAAGGTGCGGTGTTCTCTTGTGCCTGTAGTCTGACTATCTGTCTGCCGTGGTGTGGAACAGCAAGGCAAGGCGAGGTTGTACAGAGGGACCAAGGGATCGAGGGACCAAAGGGACAAAGGAGGAATCGTCGAGACGAGAGGGAGAAGAACGTAGGTCCGAGTGAGAGAGATGATTGGTATTATGGACCGAGAAAAGCAGATTGCGACCGGGATTAGAAAAGGGCCTGGGGAAGGTTGTTTCTTTAATCTGGACGTCAGGACGACCGCGGGTAGGCCTACAAATAAATGTTGGACCTGGGAGGAAGTTGCAAGTGAAAGATGCTGAATGTCTGTGGTGCCAGCTGGATTGGGGAAAGGGCCAGTATTTCGGCTTTGGGGCCAAGGAGGACGGGCGTCGAGTTCTTCTTGTTGCTCGTCGTAGTCGTCAGTGTCAGTCCCGGTAGGGTCAAGTGGCTAAGGAAGAGCCCGGACAGCCAGACGGACTAGGCGTGAAGCAGTGCGCCGCGGCCGTGGACGGTGAGGTTGGACGAGGACCAGAGGTACTTGCGGTTGTTCTGGGTTCAAGTTCCTCGGCAGGGGCACAATGGACGGCGGGAGACACACGAAGGAGTACTTTGAGGTGTACGGATACTGAATGCGAAAAGTGCTCCGTACAGAGTACCGCAGGTGGGACGCAGCTAAAGAGGAATATTGGTCTGGATGCTGGCGGACATGAAAGCAAGGGCCCTCAGGGACAGGGCAGGCCGAAGCTGGGCAATGGAAGTGGTAGTGTGATGGCAAGGTACTTGGACGTAAAGTGAACAAGTCGGGGTCCAGCCCAGTCGGTCAGGTTTTCGCTGGCGCGCGTGCCACTGTTTTTTTTTTTTTCCTTTCCCTTTTTGCGGGCTTGATGCAATGAGGGTGAGGGGGGCGTTTATGGAGATCATGACGACGTCTGGCACAAGAGACACACGACAAGGGCGAGGGCCGTATTGGTGTGGCAGTTGCCGTATGGTAAGGTAGGGGTTGAGGGTGTGTTCTCGTCTTTCCATGCCGGGAATGGTAGGCGACGTTATGTTAGGTTGCCTTTGGTTTAGTTGGGGCCGGACACAAGACTGGCTGGACTGGGTGGGGTGAGGGGACGTGGAGACGAACCAGGGCCAGGGGTGGAACAGGATGCGCCTGGATATGCTTGCTGCAAGCGTGTGGGCTGGCCGGGATACCCAGTGGATGCGGACGGGTAGCGTACGCTATTGTTCGTGCCTCCGAATTCAGACAGAGACGTTGGATGTTGGTGTGGCACACAGTCGCTCTTGGGAGGAAATGCCGTGACCGATAACGTCAGTGATGTTTAATGCTGATACAGCGACGAGGATGCGTTGCCGCCGGTCAATGACCCAGTGTTTCTTCCCTCCGTCGGGTGATGGCTGGTGAATAATTAGGGACATGACTACTCAAGAAGCACGCTGCTACCGGAGGTATGGGTGTCGAAAGACCCGTCTCGAATTCTGCATGCGCCTTGGGGCAGTCTCTGCAAAGATGCGCGGCTGCCATGCACAGAGTGGTACATAGAAGAAGCAACGAGAACAGCGGAGCACAGACACATGGCAGGGTCATTTGGGTCGGGGTCTCAGTGTCAAGCCAGCTCCGGCAAGCTGGATCAAAGATCAAGGCTGGATCAGACTCTCGTCCTCAGAGACGGACGAGATGGATAGAGAAGGTTGAGGTGGGCATGAAATGCAAAAGACGCTCAAATACGGAACATTAGGTGAGGTGACCGGGAGGTATACTATACTACCTGGAAAGGTCTGGAAAGAAAGGGACAATAGACAAGGGAAGGCGGACAGATAAACGAAGCTTCGGAGATACACCAGCCCATCGGTCAAGGACGGCGGAAAGATCTGAGATTCTGAGGTACCTCATGCAGCAACGCACTCGCACCTTCTTCGTCCCAACTTGCATTTTGGCTTTCTTCCTACATAGTAAGGTAGCTTGACCTTGGACCCTCGGTACCGCTCCCAGTCCAAGTGCAGCAAGGCTGGTAAGGTACTCTGTCTCGCCCGTCTTTCCGCGGAAGCACGGGGCGGCAACACGAGACCAGAGCCACTGGACCCAAAGGGGAGGAGGGCATGAAAATATCTGCATCTGTAAGATGGCCTATGCTTCAGATCCTGGGATCTGAGGAAGGCACGATCATCTCAACGGGCAAGTGCGAGCAGAGTGCACGGGTTGGTGCCAGCCAGGATAGGTACCATTTGTAATGCGTCTCCCTAGGTAGGTACCTATTGTCTGCTACTAAACGCCGTACGGAGGTACTTCGTAGTATGTTTCCCTCTCGAGGTCAGCACTAAGGCACCCCAGATAGGTTGATTGCCTGCTCAAGGCTTCAACCAGGGCATCTCACGATCTATGCGACACCTCAACTATCTCGATGTAATGCAAAATCACTCAATGCCATGTCTGAATGGAGGAAACTGGAAAGGAGGTTAAAAAAAAAGGGGGCCGGCAACGTCCGAGCAATTACTAAGACCGCGTTACGACACCTTCCCGCAATGCTCCATGAACATGATCCATTATTCCATTGTGAATACGACGGCGACTCCCGCCCGCCGAGAGTCGTTTCCCCATCAGATGCAGAAATCAGCAGAGAAAAGACGCGCGATGTTATTTCCGGCCCTCCCGTCGCCTCCCATGAGTCCCATCATCTCTCCACCAAAAAGGCGGGAAAAAACCGCTGTCCCCTTGAATACCAAGGTCATCAACCTGGTGAACAAGACCTAAACAGGGCCAACATCAGCCTCATGGACATGAAAACTGGACATGGCAGGGTCAGCTCACTTCTTCACTTCCCTCACGGCCTCACCTACGGAAACCGCCCTCCCCCCTATCTGTAACGGCCGTCGACCTGATAATCCACTTTGCCCACTTCTCTGGCCCCCGCCTGCGACACCACTGCACCACTGCACCGCTGTCACGGACGGGAATGATTTGACATGCAGCCGACCAGCATGTCGCCGGCCGATTCACTGGGTCTCTCATACTTACAGTCTGCGACTACCTTATGCACCTGCGTCCTCCGAGTCTCGATTGACCTCTTGCCGGTAAGGGCGCGGCGCGAGTGGCCTGAGGCCCTTTTCTCCTCCCCCGTCGTCCTCAAGCCAAGCGCCAGAGGGCTTACGCCGCACGCGAGAGACAATGGAATGGCGAACGAAGTCCTCGAGGGGGGCTGTTCGCGCTAGCGCAATCACCAGATTAGCGTCCCTCAAGCTACCGGTAGCTCCCTGGACAAACCCTTCGACCCTCCGCTGAGGGTTGCGTCTAATAAAGACCATCGACTTTCCCAAGGTAACCTTAGCTACCTACCTAACCAAAAAGGGCACTTTGCCCAAAGTACCTCCTTCAGGCTTCGGCTGCTATCAATGGAATCTAACCTCAGGCCTGCCGAGGCGTGTGACCGAGATCCCCCGCCACCTCCGTCCGTCTGTCTCTTCCTCTCATCCCGTCCTTCACCAGGCCGCCATCGTGATTGGACCTACGAAAGCTTCCCCCGCCGGAAGTCCATTAGAAGGCTGGGAATCCCGCCTCGACGCTGCGGCGCCCTCATGCACAAGGATCCTAGCAGAGGAAAGGAAATCCACCTCCTGCTTTCACGACACCACGGCTCCCTGCCTGTCTTGATCGAAAGTCGTTTTCATCACAGACTCTCGTCACCATGGAAAGCTGGCGTGGCTGGATGACGATGTGGGAATCAAACCCGCCAATCTCAGGATTGCGGTCCCTCTGCTCCCTCCGCCACTGACTCGTCCGGAGCGTCATCCGCTGTCCCGAGCCTCATCCGACTCACCACCGTGCTGGCTACTCTGCGCAAACAAAAGCAAACTCTGGGACATGGACATTCCGTTCCGCCTTGCCTCTAAACACCAGATGCCAGCCGTCTTGGCCGAACAAAGAACCACAATTCTGAAATTTTCTAGAAGGCCGAGAGTTCTTCAGAAACACGGATCCAAACCCGATGCTTTCTGCTCAACCCAACCAGCCAGACTCCGCTGGCCGCCTCGCCTGGCCTCGCCACCCCGAGCCGGCGTCCTCCTTGTCACGAGCAGGCATTGCCAAGACCTTTCACCAACTGCACACGCCTCAACTCATGCGCCCTCCGGTTCTTCTCCGGGGCCGAGCCCGCTCTGGACCCTACATTTCCGTCCATCTTTGCCCAATGCTCCTTCTTTGTGAGTGAGGCCCGGACTGCTGCTTTCAGCGCTGATGCTGTTCGTCGTTCCCCCGTCGCCTTTATTTCAACTTGACCCAACGCATGCTCAACGCATGCCCAGAGATGGAGATCCAGATGCGCCTCTCCCAGCATCTTGGTTACAGTTGACGGCCCTTGGCCTCGCCCATGTAGACGCCACACGCAGTTGACTGGTTGCAATCAGGACTAGCTACGTACCTGGGGCATGCTCGACCACTAACACCGCGCGGATGGTCTACCTATTGATTTCGGCCAAAGTTGACTCGCCTATGTTTCTGCTCGCCCATTACCAGCAATTAGGGCGTCACAGAACGAAACCTTGTATGCGCTGTCAGCCACCCACAGGCACCCGCGGAAACCATGTTTGCGAAAAGATGAACCTGCTTCAGCCGATTTCGCACTCATGCTTTCGCGCTCCCGAGCAAACATGTTCAATAAGAACCATTTGCGCATAACGAGGTATATCGGATCGTCGCCGCCCCCCATTCTCTACCAATCCTCCGAGACGGCAGCCCCCCAGAACCTACCCGATTCATGGATAACTCCCGTCAGTGCCGCCCCAGCTTCAACCCAGGACTCTGTTCTCTGCGTTACTCCTCTGAGTCCTATCTGAAACTGTAGCCCCCGTTGTTCGTCGCCTTTTTCTACCCAAGCAATCTCTCTGTCCAAAGGGGCATTTGGTCCCGGACAAACTTCCTACTGCTTGCCCTTCCCCCAACTGTCATTCAGGAGCAAACAGCATCAAACCTGATTCGCAGCGCCACTTTAGCTAACAACTCCCCGACCTGGAACCCTCCAGGCTGGAGCCCGTGTCGGCGCGGCTGCATGCCCGTCTCCCGTGACTTGTCCACGTGTAGATCGATCTCTCACGCGACCTCTGCATGCTCTCGACTCTTTCCACTCCCTCTACAGGTTGCACAAGGCAAATGGAGTCGGATTCACTCAGAGTCTCAAGATAATCAGCAATGTACATTGTAAGACGTCTGCCAAGCCAAACCGCATCCGGAAGGAATCGTCAAAGAAAAGGTGCAAACCCACCACTACAGCTGGACCATCCGAGGACTGGGGACATGTCCAGCTCTTGGCATGGCCTGAGTGTGCCGTCTGGCATAATCGGTCGTCAAGAGTTCGACAAAGCTAGAATCCACGTTGCACGCACGCACGCCCGTCTTGGCCCGGGGGGAAATCCTAGTTCACGACCAGCCGGTGGCCGAGTGGGCAAGCTTACCCCGGATCGACGACGGCCCCCATTTCTCATTGCACATCGCCTCAAACGTAAATCCCCGAGTTCTTCTCATCCCGCCAGGAGCCGCGCGCAGCATCACCTTGATTCCATTCACATTCCGTACGGAGTAAGGGAGATAAAAACACCGACGACGACATCTGTCGACCCGAACGTCTGGCCCCTCTCTTATCCGTCTGATGCTATCTTCTTCGTCTTCCTCCGATTAGAGCACCGTTTCTCCGTCTACTTTGCCTATTTCGCCGTTGTGCAATAGTCGCCAGCCTCACTTCTTGAAGACCGCGGCTCCGAGCTTTTCAATCTCTCGCCCTTCCTGCGTTCCCCGTCCCGCCGCCTCGAGCAGTCTACCCCACGCCTCGGCGTCTTTGAGCTTCACCGCCTCCTCAGCCGCCTTAACCCGCATCCCGCACTTTTCGTACATGGTGATTGTCGTTCCCGGTTCCAGACCCGTGCATTTGGGCACGAAGACCGCCGCCAGCCGCGGGTTGCCCGCCTGCAGCGTGAGGTTATAAAATGGCTGGTGCGCGCTCGGGGGTTAGCCATCTTTCTCCGCGTCTCGTTTAAAGTAAAATAATCCCCGACGGATCACGGAGAATAATAACATGCCGGACACGCCGACTTTTTTTTTTGTTCTTGTTTTGTGACAGGGTGTAGCAGAGTGTGTCGTGTTGGAAAAAAAAAAAAAAAAGCTTACCTCCCACCCAATCGGGCTTTTCCTCGTCTTTGCCAGCTCTTCAATATCGTTCCAGTCCCGCTTCGCAACAAGAGCGCGTAGTCTTAAGTGAAAAAGAGGGGTAGGGGTTAGCAACTGTATATGATTCCTCCCCATCTGGGCAAGGGGAGAAAGGGGGGGGGGGGGGGGGGCGGGGGAAAAAGGAGGGAGGGGGGAAAAAAAACTCCAATAACCCACCACGCACCTTTTTGGGTACCCTTGACCTCGCGTGGGGTTTTTTTCTGGGGGTGTTGGGGGGGTGGGGGGGGGAGAGGGGGGGGGTGGGGGGGGGGCCAGGGCAGAAAGGAAGGAGAGGAGGAAATAAACTCACCTAAGCCACCACGCAACCTTTTCGGGTACCTTGAACTCGCTCTGGATCTTTGTCGCGCGCTTGTGGTACCCCAGCCGAATAAGCTTAAACATGGTCTCGTTGACGCTGAGCCCCGTAAAGGTGTCAGTGAGGTCCCGGTCAAACGCCTCCTGCATCTTGAGCAGCGTCTGGGCCTCCTTCAGGGCGTGCACCTCGAACGTCGCCTCGCGGGAGTCGGAGAGCAGCTTCGCGGCGAGGGCGAGCTTGTCCGACGCCGTGCGGGCGTCCGCCTGGGCGAGCGACTCGCGGACAAAGACGCCCGCGCCGTCGACGCGGCGGTCGTCTTGGTAGTAGAGGTCCTTTAGGAGGGCGTTGTCGCCTTCGCGAAAGGCCGAGGACTCGACGAGCGCCGTGGCCGCGGGGCGGGCGTTGATGACGCGGAAGAAGGCGGCCAGCGGGAGCTTCTTCTTGAGCTGGAGGAGGACGGTGTACATGAGGTCCGTGTCGCCGCTCTCAATGGCCTTGTCGAGCGCGAGCTCGTCTTCTTCCATGCTGAGGAGGAGGGGCACCTGGCGGCCGCCGCGGGGTTCGTGGTTGAGGAGCTCAGTGGCTAGGCGGCCTCGCCCTTCGTCGTAGGCTGCGCGGGCGATTTCTTCAAAGGAGATGCCCGGTTTGCCCGAGAGGCGCTCGACGACGAGGCGGCATATCGTGTCGTCGTCTTCGGTTCCCGAGCGGACCTTGGCCGAGGCCCAGTGGACGTAGATGCGATCTGTGGGCAGGCGGAGGTAGCCCGCAATCTTGAGCGCCAAGAGGTACTCGTGCCGGTTGATGAGCCTCTTGATCAGCCCCTCGGGTGTGAGGCGCTGGTACTGCTCAAAGGAGAGCGGCAGGCCGACCTCGAAGAAGCGGACGGCGTTGAGGACGCGGAGTATCTCGCACATGTCGACAAACTCGTCGCTGTTGTAAATGTCGAGGACGGATTTCCCAAACGAGGCGGCCTTGAGGAGCTGCTTCTGCCAGTGGACGCTGAACTCGCGGCCCGCGGCGTTGACGCAGGTGTCGACGGCCTCCGTGAGGTTGGCGCGGATGAGCTGGATGTAGTCGTCTGCTTTGGGAGACTGGAGCTCCAGCTGGCCGACGGCGTCGAGGAGGATGGAGGCCGCGGAGGACTCGGCGCGGGTGCCGAAGACTTCCTCCGTGGCGTGGGGCACGCGTTCTAGAAAATCGCAGACGTCGTTTGTGATGAGTCTTGCGCCATCGTGTTCTGGTGCTGTGGTCAGATGACTTTGAAAAGTCTCAAGTGTGCTTGTTCAAAGTATGAGGAAACGCACCTGAAATGACGTGAACTCGTCCGTCGTAGAAGAACTCGGCCGTCGCGCTGTCGGGCCCGATAATGTGTACCTCGTCCTCCCACGCAATTAACGCGTCGGAACCGCACCATTCCACATACCTTGGCGGGATCCTCGACTGCGAGTCGTGCTCGACCAGGCGCTCCTGGAAATCGCTCGATATAACATGCGCTTTGCCCGTCTTGGTATACAACACAATAAGCCTACCATCCGGCGAGACACTGATGTGGCTAAAGGGCCCAATATCAAGGAACCGGTCCTCGCACTCCGCCGCGTCGGCAACGTACACAGTCTCCCCGATACTCAGCAGCACCTCCACAGACCTCGAAAGCGTATGGTCAGGCGCGACGACGGCCCAGGTGTGGATCTCGCCCTGGTCCTCTGGCGGCGCGGCCAACACCCTCGGCCGGGGCTCCGCGTACGAAGTGACCGAAACGAGCGCGTTGTCGCCCAGCAGGGCGACCATACCCGTCTCGTAGAAACGGCACCCGACGACGCCGACCTCGTCCGCGCCGTTGCCAAGCGAAAATTGCGTAAAGTCGCCCTGGAGATCATACACTCTCACCGTGCCGTCCGCCGTCACGACCAGAAGCTTCTCTTCGCCCCCTTGCACGCTCGCCCATCCTAAGCCCTTGATCGTGCCGGAGCCTTGGTCCCAGGGTATCCTCCGCAGGAGCTTGCCGGCGTACGAGTAGATGTCGATGCCGGGCTTGTTTGAGGCTCCGCCGCCGGGTTGCTTGACGGCGCGGACAGCCTGGATTTTGGTGTCGTCGCGCAAGAGGGCGAGGGCGCCGCCGTAGGGGGCGCCGGCGACAATGTAGTTGTCGAGGTCGAGGTCTTGGTCAAACACTTCGGTGTAGAGCTGGACCTTGCGGTACCACTTTTCGCCAACGTTCTCCCATCCTGCCGCGGGATGAGACGCTTCCATCATGTCATCTTCTCATTCGCCCGGGGTTTCCCTTTTTATCCTCCTTTGGGGGGTTATGCCTGGTTTTGCAAATTTCTTTCTTCAAACGCTTAGGACTTTGAAATGAGGTGGCGGCTATGATGGTCCGGTTTGGGTTGCACTGAGTACGCGGTGTGATATGAGCGAGAAAGAGAGGTGAGGTTGAGCTATGAGCTACCACCAAGCTCACAGTGAGCTAGAGGTACCAAAGCACCCAGGTAGATGGAGCTCGCGCCACGAATCACAGCGGACCAGCCTCAACCACCCTGGGACCGGCTAATCATCGGCTTGGGGGAGCTGCGTCATTTCCCCAGCCAGGCGCCGCCCCACCAAAACTGCAGTGCGCCGACAAGACAAATTGGTCCGCCCTTCAGGCAGAGGCAGGTGACGGACACCATGCGCTGCGACAGCCTGCCGCGCGAAGAAGAAGCCCGGTTGCTCGTGTCTGGAATGCAAAACGCATGCGCCAGTCCGCCAACATCGCTCTATCAATAAAAGCATACAAGGCTGTTCCCGTCCATTTATAGATCATTTCTTTCCGTACCGATTGATGGGGATTATAGACCCTCAGACAAATGTGACCCGACATAGCATCCCCAGCTCCCCCCACCAAACTCGCCCATCATGGCCGACTGGCGATCCGAATATCTGGCCTCCATCCGGGAGCAAGAGAAGAATAACCCCGTAAATCTCGAGATTGTACAGCTCTGTAAGCCCAGTAACCTCCCATCCTCGCCATGACCACCTCCTCTTCAGACCCAAGACAGTAAACTAAACAATAACCCACCCCTCCCCTCCACCAGGCTCCCAGCTCTCCGACCACGTCGCAGCCCTAGAAGCCGAAAATCAAGTCCTCAAATCCAAGACAGCGCCAGAAAAGAAGAGTAAAAACACCTCCTCTGAGAAGTCAAGCAGCATACCCCCCTCTTCCTCCACAACCGAGACGACGAGCTCCGACCCGAGCATCGCCCAGCTCCAGCTCCAACTCGCCGAGGCCCTCCGGTCAAACGGCACCCTCAAAGACCGGGCCAAGTTAGCCGAGGATGAGGCCCAGACGCTACGGACCAAGAACAAGGAAGACGCGAGAAAAGTCCGCAGCCTGACGGCAGAAAATACCGCCCTGACGACGAAATTACGAGATCGGGAACACGAGCTGCGCGAGAAGCGCAAGCTGGTCGAGGTAAATAGCAAGCAAGGCACGGCAGATTGGCTCGGGTCATGGAAAAAGCTGACTCGCATCCGCAGAACGTACAAGACGAGATGATCACGATGAACCTTCAAATGTCCATGGCAGAGCAAGAGCGGGACAAGGTCAAGAAGGAGAACAAGGAGCTCGTCGACCGCTGGATGAAGAGGATGGCCCAGGAAGCCGACGCCATGAATCTCGCAAACGAGCGCTGATGATACGGTCTATTTCGTGTGCAACCTCCCACGCTCCGCGACCTCTCTCGCTGCTGTCTGCCCAGCTGACATGCTCTATGGGGAGTGTAAAAATTCTACAGGTAATGAACTCAACGCTATTTCCTCTCCTATGCCAGTATCCCTTTTCTCGATCTTCTTTTTTTATTTCTTTTCTTCTTTCATTGGTTCGTCCTCCATGCTCAATGTAAAAGACACATTGCAGCCATGCGCTCTGGCTACCACATCAGCACAAGTCCCGTGGGATATCATGCAGCGTAACGACAGATGCTGATGGAACAAAAAGCCGTTTTACTTCCTCGTCGATATGCAATAGTTGCCGCCAGCGTTGGTCCAGCTGACGTAATTGCCATCCGGACCGCCTTCAGGATATGTCAGATGTTCGACCTCCAAGATGTTGCTCGCAATGTCGTTAGCGTTGCGCGTCCCTTGGTCGTTGACGAATGACTTGAGCGACACAATCTTGCAGCCTTGCTTCAAGTCGAGGAACATGTTGACCAGCTCGGCGTTGAGCTGCGGGGTGAAGGCTTGGTTGTTTACGAGGACGACGTCGGCGCGCTTCATGGCTTCGTGGATGCGAGTACATTTAGTGAAGTCGCCTCGTTCGAGGTTGACTCGACCGGGCAGCAGACCCCACATCTTGCAGCGGGCACCAAACTCCTTCTCCTGCGCTTCGGCAAAGTCACACGGGTTCTCCATCATTTCGCAGCCCCAACTCTCGCAGCCAATCTCGAGCGCGGCCTGGAAAACCACGTTGCCCACGCCAGAGCCGAGATCGACAAAGACTTGGTCTGACGTCATCCGAGTCTTCTCCTGTAAGATGTCGGAAATAAGCCTATAAGCTAGCTCGCCATAGACATTGTCGGTGCCGTTTTTATACTGTTTCAACTTTTCCACGTCTGGTGAAACTGTACGGTCGTACACCTGGGTAAGGATGAACTCGACCAAACCCCGGGGCAGTCCGTGTATCTTGTCCAGATTCTTGCGTATTGTGCCGTCCGCCGCAAGAGTACGAATCCTCCTGTTCGCATCGTTGAGTGCCGACACAAAGCCGTGGAAATCGTTCGTGTTTGACGCCTTTCTGAGCCGTCGTATGAAGCCGTTCTGTTGCTCTGTGAAGTCCTCGGCCTGCTCTTCGGTGAGATATACATTGGCTACAAAACCGACCACCGTCTTAATGTCCTCAATCGCGTTGATAATGCCCTTGTCATTGATGAGCTCGTACCTAGGGATGGGTTAGCAAAACCGTACGATAGTATAACGTGATATTTGAACTTACTCCTCCGCCCCGTAGTTGCTCGGGTATTGCAGTCGCACCCTAACATTGTCATCCGCTGTCGCGCCCAGCGAGCGCGTCGCCTTGGGGCACTTCTTGAGGTTGGAAATATCGGCCGCGTGAATCAGTCGGCTGAGGGGTCGAGCGTTGTCCTTGAATGCGCTCGACCGGGTCAGGACGCGCTGCGTGTCTACAAACTGCCCATCTTGAGTGCGCTGCCGCTTGCTGGGCTCGTGTTTCAAGAATTCCTCATAGTTGTCGTCGCCGTCCGAGTCGTTGTCAAACTTGGGCTGTGACGGCCCCGCGCTGCCGACCTTGCGCTTGCGCTCGCTGCGCTTCTCGTCCGAGGAGGAGGGGTAGGGCGAGGCGCTCTGCTTTCGGGACAGTAACGACTTGACGTTGGGCTTCGGCGATGCGCGCGGTGAGGCCTTTGCGGAGGATGTGGAGGATGTCGCATGGGCGAGCTTTGGGCGCGGCTTTGGGGTGGCGACCTGGACTTTCTCGACGCGGATTGCTGCGGGTTTAGTGTTGAACTTGTTCTTCCCGCCGAGGATGGGCATGGTGGGCGGTGGGCGACCGTGAAAGGTCGGTTGGATTGGGTTGGGAGGTGAGGTGGGAGAGGTGGGCGTTGCGCGCGTGACTCGTCGCTGTCGACGTCGTCTTTAGCGTAGGCTGTCGCGGGTTGAGCGGGGCAGGTGTCGTGTGTGAATGAATGGGATTATTGAATGAAGTCAATATGGTATCGTACAGCGAACGGTGAAGAATGAGTGTGTCGTCAGCAAGACTTGTCGCTTCGTGGCATGGGTGTCTCGGTTGCACGACGAAAGACGTGGTCGGAGGGGGTGGAGGATCGGGACGGAGGGAGAGGAGCGAAGTTTGGAGTGAGACGAGACGGACACGAGGCGAATTTTCGGGAGAGGACCTGGAAATGGGGCCGGGACGTGACTAGGAAAAAATGGAGTGGACCCCGAAAGTGAAATTCCCCGGCCCAAGGGGTGGGATGACCGGGCAGGGAACACATTAGCACCCGGGAAGCCACCAACGATTGTGATTACTGAGGCAATGGAAGACCAGTCCACTGGGAAGTGCCCTGACGGAAGTGTGCAGGCAACCCGCAACCCAATGTCAGGCGAGGCAGGTGCAGGCGAACCAGATTGCCGTGGGTGCGTCCCAACCAGTGTTCCCAGCCCCGTTCTGAACTCTTTCCTCAGGTTGTCTCTCGCACTCTGCATACCTTAGTAGAGACTTGCCTAGGCTCAGTGCACCCAGCTCGCCTCCATGCAGCCTCGAAGCATCCTGTCGCGGAGGGAAGGAGAGGTGCAGCTAAACTTCCCAGGTGCTCCAGTTCGCCCTGCACCTTCCCCCGTGCCGGTTCTGCTAGACTCCATTTTAGGGACCCACTGCGGATGCCGCGTCAGCCGACCTTGACCTGCAGGCGCTGGGGAGTCTGATTGGTTGCCTGTCGGGGGAACACTACCCGGGCCGCTGCCCCCAAAGCTTGCCAGAGGTCCCAGCGTGGCTGTCATCCAGTGCCACATTTCTTGTTGTCATGTTCCGCTTTGGGGAAGCCGTTGGGTGCATCGCCAAAGTCTCATAATTAAGCTTGTCTCAAAGTGACATCCAAGAGGGAAGTAGTACGTGTGCCCGTACGTGTAGCGTCATCGACGTCATCTCTGTCGAGAGTCACGGAAGTCACATGCATTTTTCGGCGCCTATCAGTGATGCTTGGATATGTGGTATTGCAACTACAATTTTGTCCGTTTGCTAATATGAACAAATACCATACAAGACCGGGCCATAGAGTAAGCCTCGGAATACACAAAGAATGTTGAGAAACATGCTGTGCAAATCCTGTTCTCAAGTCCAAAGAAGAGAACAGCTAGCCAGTAAAGAAGAACAATGACACTGCTATGCCCAAAACAGACCCAAACGCCTTTCCACTTCATGTAGTCTTATCATCGTCTTCCCCAGAGAATGGTAATGTAGCTCAACCCAGAGATGTATGCAAGAGGGTTCCTGGAACTTTGTGATGTGAAAGGAATGAAGACAAAAGAAAAAAGACAATAGCAGAGACGGAATGCCAACTCCAAAATGTGAGTGAAAACTAATGCAACACTTCAATAGCCGTCGACACTGAATTACTCAACTTCCATCAACTTCCAATGCCAAACGACATACCGCGGATGGAAGTGAGGAAACTCGACAGCCTCTCCACACGTCTGCTCCGTCTCAAACTTTACCTCGCGATGCTCCTCACACCTGAAAGCGGCATCAAACATACCCACATCCGACGGGTCCTGAGGGTGATTCGGAAGAGAGGTATCGTCGGCATGCATCAGCTCCACGACAACGCTGGTTCGGGCCATCAACTTATCAAACACATCCTCGGCGTGCGAAAAGGCAAAGTGCGTCGTCGGCTTCCCCCACAGAACCCTGAACCAGAGAGAATGGCGTCCGTGGTGCCCGACCGCGTGCTGGACAATGTCGTAGAGCTCTCCCATCCGCACACCGTTGAACGGCGTATGAATACCGGGACTAGACGGCGAGGGCTGGATCAGAGAACTCGCGACTTGCTGCTCTTCCAGCGCGAGACTGCAGACGTCGAAGCGCATGTATCCCAGAGACGGCGGCGGGGGTTGCGAGATGAGCATGCGGCGCCAACTTGCGCCGCGGCGCGTGAACCGCCGCCGGGTCTCGTCTTGAGATCGCGCTGCTTCTTCGTCGAGCTCGGGTGGTTTGACTTGGCTCCAACCGCCCCAATACTCTTGTACCGTCTGGATCGGGTTCGGGGTCTTGGACCAGGGTAGCTCGTAAAACGAGTTCGCCCGACGCTGGCAGGAGTACGTTGGCCCAAAGTCGAAGAAGCATTTATCAAACTTCTCTGCTAGGAGAGGGTTGATGAGGCTGGCACCCCTTGTGTGGGTTGGCATGACACTCTGACTCGGTATGCTCGGGAAAACGCCGTCCTCGAGACCGTGGATCACTGCCCGCGAGACATCCATAGAGACTGGCTTGAAGAACAGAGCCTGCTGGACGGCCGGCGATCCGTCTATGAAGGCCTTCCACGTCTTGCTCACCCGCGACGCTGAGACCAGGAGCGTTCTCATATCGACTTGCACTAATATGTATTCCAGGAGCTCCGGGATGGCGAGGACCGTCTCCACGGCGCGCAGGGGCTGGCTTCCTGACATGGTGCTTCCTTTTCTTCCTTCTCACAGACTCGGGGTGAATCGGCGAGGAAACCAAGACGCTGAACCCGTATGATGTAGGTGAGGAGAACGCGCTTGGCTTCTGCCGGGTCGCGCGGGGTTGACACGCTCTCGAGCCTCCCCTCGTCGCCGCGGGTAAGAAGAACCGTGTAAATCAATTGGGGATGATGACTAAGCTTTTTGGACTAAAGATGGTGATGCATGTGACCTCTTTGTTCGAGTAGGTTGACGACTAGCGTGGCTAGGCGTACCACTTAGATGGGAACCATTCATTGTTCTTGAAGAAGTCGGGAGTTCCGGATCTTGCGTTACTATGATTGTTAGCGAGGGGTACAAGCGGTACAAGCGGAACCCCAAAATTCCACTCCAAAATCCAAATTGGACGAATAGTTCGCATGTCAAACTTTGAAAGTGTCCGAGACTCGTTGAATAGGTACCGAAACTCTGGATAATTCATGAAGATGTGACAAGGTTGAGTCTGTAGCATAATCTAAAAACACGATGAAGAGTGGCTTCCGACATGCTGCGGTAGTCGGACCACACTCAGGAGTTTATCTTCTGAAGAATGACGTTGTATATGGGTATAGAGGCACAGCCAACATTAATGCAACGGTCGAAAGAGCGGGCGAAGGGATGAAGATGAAACTTCTTAGTTTGAGGGATCTAAATGGTGGCTTTGAAAGATGGTAGTAGATGTTTACTTCCCCGTAAGAAGAGACACTTTTGCAGCAAAAGTCATCTCCTTCCGAGGACTGCGTTGGCTGTCACCTATTATGAATAGTCTTTTCTGTTGGAAACTATACGGAATAATACGGTCGTTCCATCTGAAATCCGTCAGAGTCCATCTTAAGCCAAGCATCATCAATTCCTCCTGGCTTGACTGCTGCTCCATCCTTTATGTAATCGATGCGTTACTAATGGCCTTGAGTGTACTGCAGCTCTTCCTCAGGTTCTCAATGCTTAAAACCATTGATCTCAAGTTGAATGAGGTGCTATGCTCTGGTTCTCCCAGGATTTCGCGTCCGTACTGCTTCTTTCCTTCTCTGAAGACTTTTTCAATTAAACCTGATCGCCATTCGTAATGACGTTCTGGTGGACTCTCAAAGCATCTTCAAGAAAACAGGCCAAGCCACACAACCCTTGAATAATCCCCTTTGGACCAGTAGCCTCTTCCTTCCGAGGTCCATATTTTCGACCTCTCTTCCCAGCTGTGCTCCATGTCGAATTGGTCCATGTCGGTCCATTGAAGTCGCGCCGTTGACATCCTGGAAGGTGAGTCCAACGAGATTGTCGAGCAGAGATTGTACTGCTCCAAGCGTTCCTGGTCCCAAAACACGTACGCTGTTTCTCTGAAGCCTTCACACTCGGGATTCATGACAGTACGAGGAGCAATGCAGTCCAGACTTTTTCGTGGTCCTTCATCAGCGTCAATGTCCTCCATATTGGTTCCCTTCAGCGACGTGTTCAGCTTGGTATCATGATGAGACTCGCCGTTCTCAATGTGATATATTGAGAGTTCCTGAAGCAGACTGGGTGGGATGATGTCGATTCCAGGTTGTAGAAGACGGCATTTCGCGGCATATGGCGCTGTTTCGATCTTGCGGAGGTATTGGATGCCTTGACAAAGCTACATGCGACGTCAGAAAGATGTAAGAGGGAGCGTAAAAAAAAGAGTCTCCAAAATTGCTAGCTAAGGAACTTACCCATTTCTGCAACATGATGTCGCCTCTGTCGCAGGGACCGTAGTCGGCTTTATAGACACCCATGACGATGTCGTGAGCCAACACCTCCTTTGCAGCTGTGATCAACCGCTGGCCCAGATACTCTACCGCGGCTCCCAGCTGCTCGATTTCCCATGGTGCAAGGTAAGCAAGCATGCGGCGGCTTGCGTGCATCTGGTCATCTAGATCGAAGGCAATTTCTTTACCTCCCACTTCGATTTCTCGGGTGCTTTGCTTCATATGGACGCTCCTTTTGTTCTCTTCGCCGAATCCGAAATCAGTCAAGAGTCCATAATAGAGTTCTATTCGATAAAAGCATCGGCAAAAGCGGAGCCACTCCTTGGGAGAGAGGAGCAGATGGTTCGATGACGACTTCGTGGACGGGATGTCTCTCAAGGTGGTGGTGGTCCAGGCCTTTGCAGCAAAATCGGACGCAAAATCGACAATGAGGTCGTAGGTTCTTCCCATTACCATCAGTTGCGGGAGCGAGAACTTTTGGAAATGGCTTGTCAATGCATCCACATCTTCGTGCGCGAAGCCGAAAACTTTGTGAGTAGATTCTGACATGACAACCCTTCGTGCGTCCGTCAACGCGATCGCATGCGGTAACAGTTGCTTGGGTATCTGGTTCCGAATAATTCTCTTGGCGAGACTGGGACGCTGGGTATAGGCGTCGTGAAACAATCGACAGGAGAGTAGTGAAGCTTTGAGATAGCGCACATTGTCAAGCTGGCTCAGGATCTCCGTGATAACTTCACACGGCAAGTGGGTGATTTTCATGCCAGGCATAGTGTGAGCCCGAGAAATCTCGCATGTGGTTTGGCTGTTGTGAAAGGACGGTTGATGAAGGCGGCAAAGTTCAGGCGTCTAAGAGAGTGGAGCTAAATGGGCAAATGTTATTTCTTGGCGGAAGGAATAAATGAGGAAGTGTTTGGCTTTCAGCTTGGGAAGGAGTAATGGGCCAAGGGCAAGAATTACCAAGAGGCGTATGGGTGAACACATGCAAGTAGTGGATGTTGATTAGGCAGGAACCTAGCATTATGAAGGTGAGGTTAAGACATACAGACGCATGGAGGGAAAGATGCATCGGGTGGTGTTTTGTTATGTAATCAAGGCCATTGGTACGTAGCTTCTCGACACCGAAGAAGGCATTCGCAGAGCCCTCGCTGGGAATATTGGTCGGGTCTTGGCCAGATGACGGAGCCATAATAAGAGGCAGATATGTAAAGAAGCCCTCCCGTCGCCTCCAGATGGTATACCCATGCCGAAAAGGGCAGAAAGCCGACAATAATACCACCAAAAGTCGAGAGAAAACAACTTACTAAGCTTTAATCTATTTTGTTCCTAGATACCTTAGGGTGGGTAAGGTGAGGTAGGTTGGAAACTTTGTCCCAGCAAACTGGATCACCTGGGTCCCGGGTATAGGGCGGCTGAAGATAAGCTCTTTCAGCTTGATGTCTGGGGTCTAGGAGGAGTTCTGGTTTAGAAATTCGGCATACCAGTAGTAGGATGGAGAAGTCAATACTTTTCAGCAAGGGCCGAGTTCCAGAAGACACGCGCGCGCTACTGAATCCCATTTGCGTCACCTATTCTAGCATTTGCTTCGTATGGGTAAGTAAAGTCGTCAGCCGACTGAGGTGCTTTTCCGACTTCACTCAGCTCCACCTTCAGCAGCTCTCGGAGATTGTGGTCAAGTGAGAGAAGCAAAGGAAGAGAACGTGTCATTTGGGTCAGGGCATCCAACGCTGGGGCCGAGACCCGCATCCGGCCCGGCTCCGGTCTCCGCGGGTATGCGGACCGACCCAGGGAGTGGACCCCCACGGTTTATCGGGTGTCCTGCAGGTTACGTGATCCACATCTCAATCATGCTACTTCCCATTCATCCCGAGGCCCCATTCTTTTTCTCGCTTCCTGGGTGTCGTGAACTTCCCCCTGAGCTTAAAATGCAGACCGGACGAACGACTAAATCTAAGCATTTCAAAAGCGTGGCTTTTTGACGCTTCCAACCACGACTCGAATCCTTCCACAAGACCTGCATCGGTTTTAAGCTTTTCGAACGGCTACCAACCCCCTGGGTCGTCGACAGACTTTTGCGTAGCACGAGGAAAATCTCAGTCGCGTCTAGATTACGCGCCTTTCTTGCACCACTAGCAAAATCGACGTAGCTTCTACCAGTGTCGGCGACAAGCTGCAGAACTAAGCATTGGTACAATGAGCCACAAGCATCAAACCCTCCGCTTTGCGAGCGACGCAACCGCGGGCGATGGTATATGGGGCTACCCAACGAGCAAGGCAAAGTAAGCGAGGCTCCAGGAAGCGAGCCTTCGAGATCACATGCTGACGCAGCACCTCACCAGCTTCTGCGAAGAAGACTACATTTTCACGCGTTACATTGCAGAGTTCATCAACTGCTTGTCTAATGCTTCCTACAGTGAGTGCCAGTCCTATCAGACGCATCCATGCGCTCGCCAAGCTCACCCTTCAACAGTCTACCTCGCTCTGAAGTACCCCAGGGCCAACACCAAGGTCGCGGTCCCCTGGTACCGGACCCTCGACACTCAATCCATCGGCCTCCTCGCCGTCGGCATCTTCTCCGGAGTCTTTCACGGCACCATGCACCAGGAGACGCAGCTCCTCGACGACCTCTCCATGCTGGTCCTCGCCGGCTCGCTCGTCCAACCCCTGTACGCATTTCGCCAGTCGCGTGCCGTGGGGGCCGCAATCAGCACCATCCTCTGGCTCGGCATCGTCACCATGGCCGTCATCTACGTCCGCTCGGGCGACATTGCCATTCACGTCATGACCTTTACCGCGCTGCTGACCTTTGTCTGGCCGCGGACGCTGTTCATCGTTTACTGGACCGGACGCTACTCGAAGGAGCAGCAAAAATGGCTAATGAAGCAATTTTGGAAGGCCGTTGTCATTCTTATTGTGGGATTTACGTTGTGGCATATCGACTTGGAGTACTGCGCGGAGCTGAGAGCTGCGAGGAAGAGTCTCGGACTGCCTGCCGCGTGGCTGTTGGAGTTCCATGGATGGTGGCATATCTTCACCGCTCTGGGCGCGAGCTGGTACATGAGGTTGATTCGGGAGGTGACCTCGGATGAACAGACCACCATCGGAAAGAAGGCACAGTAAAGCGATGCGCCCCAAGTCCCCTGCTCAAATTGTTTAGACAGAAGCATCAATCAATCATTGTGCGAAAGGGCCCGGACCATACTGATGTCCGAAAGCCTTCTCAAAGAAGCCTGGGAAGCCGGTAAAATGAACATAGACATCTTCATATAGAAGCCCTTTATTCGCTGGGGTTGGACTCTTCTCAAGTCAAATCAAATCAAATTCTTCCGCCAAAACATGACCGCTACAGGATGTAAATTGCCTAGCTCTTGCATTCCTCACTGAAAACGCATTGAAAGCCGTCCTCTGCGCAACAGAAGTTGGGAGGCTTGCACACTCCCTTGTTTCCTTGGGCGTCATCGCAGGCCACTTGTGAAAAGCACCACGTCAGCAGCCGCGATGCTTAACTGCATTCAGCAGACCGGGAGTCAACTTACTTGTAAGAGAGAGAAGTCCCGCCAGAACGAGAATCGCGAATTGTTTGAAATGCATCATGGCTGGTGGAGAGACTGTTTTATAGAATTGGAAAACTGTATTTGAAGAATCGTTGTGAGATTTGAGTGGCGAAATTTTTAAGAAGAGCGAGTCTTAGACTTTATACTACTCACAATAACCATGAGCAAAAGGGTTCAAGCCGAGATTTCCGAAATCATGGGCTTGTCGGTATTGCCAGGGCGATTCGACGTAGACCTAGTCCGTCGCAACACGAATTGCCTGGATGGCAGTTCGTCCAGGTGGTGGAGCTCAGTTTCAAGACGGAAGCGAGCGGTGTCTAGCGCGTAACAATAGTACTCCCGGTTTAGCTCAGTAATCAGTGGCAAATCCATATCGATCGTCCATATAGGGACTGGGTTCTGCACTCTCTAAGCCTGATGTACCAAGCGGCTGGGTGCATTCAGCTGGCGAATATGGGTGCCGAAGATGTCATGCGGTATCAAAAGGTCCAGGGTTCCTGACTCGTTTGTCCAAACTGTGAGACGGTGATGGTCATCTCCAGGCCACCACAACACCATCGCTTTACGATTGTCGTGCTATCAGGCTTTACGACATATTTTTTGGTTGGCATTTGTTCTCCCGCTTCTTTATGACCGTTATCTGAACACTACGTTACCTGAACCACATGGAGACCATCGTGGCGACACCACAATCTGACAATAGGGTTTGGCTTTGCGTCCGATTGATGCAACTTTTCTGCTGATGAAGATAAAACTATTAAAGACACAGCTATTGAGTTTCAATTCTTGTTACATTATAGGATCAATGTAGAACTATAGAAGATCTCAAACGACTGCAAGAAACCGTCGGCAGTAAACTCTATTCTATTCTCAGATGCAATCGAGCCCATGGGAAACCAGCAAACGCCAGGATGAACCATATACGGACGGCCAATGTGGGATATGATCTCAGAGGAACCGGCGCTACTGATGTATTGGTATGGTGCATAGAAGGAAGTATGCATAGTTCAGCTGAGAATAATCATTATTGTCGTTATACAATGTAAATGTAGCGTGCCAAAAGCATGGCACTCAAGATGGTTACCCTGCATTTTGTTCTTCTTTCTAGAGCACATCTCACCCAAATGCGGTGACGTATCTATTGCTATCGATAAGCAGGCTGAATGTCCTCTTTCGAGGACAAACAACGCGACTTACTTTTATCATCACAGGGTGGCTTTGCATCATATTTAGGCTCGCAGCGTTTGTCTGTATTGTGGCTGAAAGCGTTTTATCTACCAATCTACGGGAAGTCTCTGTCTTCTAACTCCTGTATTCCTCGTGAGATGCCTGTCTATTCGATCCGAAAACTCCAAGACTCAAAGAAAGGGATCCCGTAGCCCTGGGTTACTAGAAGTGTTGTGCCATGACAGTTTGATATTGCCTGAGCAATCCCGCCACTCGTCACGGCCAGTCTGACTTCGTTCAAGTATCACGGGTGCCCCAGGCCTCGGTGCTCAAGGTCAGCCAAGCATAGACATCGAGGATGGGGTGGGCATTGTCGAGCAGGAAGCAGGCCCAGATGTGGCGAGAGGCCCAAGGGAAGCGGCGAGCGAAGGCGTTGTAGGTCCAGAACCAGCCCCAGATGTAGTAGCCAGCAACGAAGTAACTGTGGGAGAAAGAATTAGTGATATTTTGGTACATTTCAGCCAAAAAAAAAAAAAATAGGACTTACGCGATGGGCGACTGGTTGAAGAGGCACTTCATGAAGGCGATGATGTGGACCCAGGCGATGACGGGGCGAAGAAGACGCTCGACCATTTTGCGAGCCATGTAAGGGTGCTTCCTATTTCATCGTCAGTCTCTTGAGCTTGGCCACAAAGAGGACCAAGAAAGGGAATTTTGAATAAAAAGAACTTACTTCTTGAACGTGGCAATGCCAGGCTGGTAGATCACGGTGGTGAGGAACGACTGAATGGCGTTGCGCTGCCAGCGGATCATCTGATACAGCAGGTCAGAGTCTTGCATGACGAGAGTAGTGATCTCAGCCTCGGGGGCATTCTGGACGGCAATATCCCAGCCCTTAGTAAGGAGCCAGCGGGTGAGGAAGACATCATCGCCAGTGTTCATGACCTGGCCGCACCACTTGTCGTTGGTGATGGCCTCCATGAAGCGAGGGTCCATGACAATGTCGGTGCGGACCATCATGGTGCGACCAACCATGCACCAGCATCCGCCATCAGCAGCGGAGCGGACGGCCTGGATATTGTTCTGGTTGTCCAGGGAGCGGAGGGAGGCAACCTCCCAGGGAGTGATGACGGCTGGGTTGCGGCGTTCGGCGCTGATGTTGGCACTGTGCAAGTCAGGAAAGTGTCAATATAGAAAATGGAAGAAGGACCCGTTTGTGTGAAGGAAAAGAGCGAAAGGAAAAAAAGGATTGTTCACGTACCTCTGCTTGCCAGTGACGCCACCAATCTTGGGGATCTCAAAACCAGCCAAGAGGTAGGGAAGGACCAGAGTGCCCCAGAAGGCATCATCATCAACAAGAGCAACGACCTTGCCCTTGGCCTGCTTGATGCCGACGACCATCTGGTAACGCTTGCTGGCGTACTCAGCTATCTCGACACTGATACGATCATCGCCGTCATTTTTGACGGGCTTGACGAGGTCAAGAACGCGCTGTAAGTCGCGCTCAATAGTGACGATGATGATCTCCTTGGGCTTGTTCGCAAGCCAGAGACGAAGGCAATCGGTGAAGGTGTCGGGGGTGTTGATGGTGGCGACAATGATGCTGACATCGGTGCTCTTGTAGGTGGGCTCCTCAGGAAGAGGGATAGGCTTGGCCTTCTTCATGAGGTACTTAGTGAGAGCCTCATCGTAGGCAAACCAGGCCCTATGAAATAATTCATTAGGTTATTGATCACTTATTTATGTGCACCAGAAAAAAAGGACTTACCAGAGGGCACCAAGAACGTAGTCAGACATTCTGGATATCTTGACTGCTGGTGGATGAAGTGTTGGGATTGACTGCTGGGGTTTGTGTGGTAGGACGGGGTTTGTGAAGGGGAGGATTGCTTTGTCGAGAGGGAAGGGGTGATTGTTTGTAGGAGGAAGAGAATTTGACTAGAGGACTGGGAGAAACGGTTCAAATTGGGAAAAAGAACGCCTTTGAGGGGAAGGTGTCTGTGAATATTCAACAGGTTGACTACCTAGGTGAATAGAATGGGTGCGCAGTGAATGAGATCTGGAGGTGAGGTTCAGATTCTTGTCCCTGTTGGGGAAGGAGCCGATTTTCACTTTCGGAAGGAACGATGAAGACCAGCCAAGAAAGAAGCTGGACCAAGGCTCCCAAACTTTTGATTGGCAACTCTGGTAAGATGACCTCTGAGGGCGTGCAGTCGTCTGAATTTGTTTGACCTGCGTCGGTTGGCTGATCACTGGACGATCCTAGTAGTAAATCAGTGAGAAAAATACTGCTCAAATATCTGCCACTCTGTCAAGAAGATTGAGTGGTAAGATCTGGAGTTTGGGACTGGCTTGATATTAGCTACAGCATTACGTTGTATAGTATTTTTATATAATCACGCCAACCTGTTATGTTTTTGAAGCGAGTCCTCACTAATACAAACGTAAAGCGAACAAAAAAACTGTTTCCTTTGGTAGTCTGTCACAGTCACAGCCTACTTCAAGTCCTAGAAAGAAATTCCCCCAGCACATAGGGCTGTTCAGGAATGCCCAAGGACTGCGTATGAACCTTGTTAACGATGAAAGAAACAATCTTTCATTCATTCAATACGTTCTTATTGTCTTTTATCTGCCTCTGTGGTAAAATCTGCTCCAGCACCCTGTAAACATTAGAGTAAAGTGCTTTCGGAGACTGTGCCCTCAATTATCTCTCCTCCAAGCATCCCACACCCGAAAAGCCCCAGCCACGAGCGCCGCCTGCTCTTCCCTGGCTATTTCCCTCTGACGGTGACGAACCCTCCTCCACTTCCATATAACAGCGACTGCAACGGGGATGAGGAAGACTCCAAACGCCTTCAGGTTGTTCTCGTTCATCTCGTGATGGCGCCCAGGAAACTCCGCCTCCTGCAGTCCAAAGACCCCGCTGGCCCATTTGCAAACGCTCTTCTCTCTGAGATTCTGCGGGATCGCGAAAATCTCGAATTCCTCCGCAGGGTACACCGGGAGCAGGATCTGCATGAGCTGAATGAGAACTATGAGTTCGGCGAAGGCGATCATGGCGACCTCATCGGGAATGAGGATAACGGCGTCCGAGATCTTAGCCCCGAGGCCGTACAGTGTGATTGTGAGGTCGAGGGCTAGTAGACCCATGACTAAGCATTCCCAGGTCTTCATAGTATGATTGAGAGCTTGGGTGAGATTTGCCATGGCGATTTCCTGTTGTTCCGAGGTGCAGATACCATTCCACGCATCTCGAAGCGCGTCTTGGAAGAAATTTCCTCCCATCTTGACTGTTGCGACAGTTGTCACTCCCTGGTGGCAGATCTCTTTGCTCCCGGGAATTCAATTTGGATGATGACAGCTATGCCGACAAGTAAGCTGAATGTCTTCGTATGTTTGAGATTTGGACACAAACTCAATGGCAGGTTGGTGACTAAAAATGGCCATTATGTGAAATAAGGAAGAAAATCAAATTCACCTTGGTGAGATTGCTACTAACCTGTTTTGAGTGTGCCTCAAGGGCAGGAGGACGAATGCATATATTTCCAAAGACAAAACGCGCAACCCTTCACTTAAACCAATTAGCACGTCTTGAAATCCCGCGTACTCGATTGCAACATTATGCCGAGTGGAACGCCTTGTCGATTATTCACGTGACTAGCTGAAGGCGAATACACGCCTTTGACGTATATAGACAGGTACTGGCCATGGAGTGTGGCAAGGTTATCACCTGGGTATCATATCAAAAATAGACAGAAGGAATCTGACGCGTGTTAGGAGAGACTCAATTCGCATTGAAGGAAGGACTGCTGTCCTGCTCGAAATACACCCAGACGTTTGTTTCTCTTCATGCTCTACGGAGATTACGGTTTGGTAGATATCTGCTACGCCGATTTTCTTCGCGACCTTTTGGAAAATTATGTCTTGCACAATATCTTCTCGCATCTTGAACAGGTGAATTTTCGTTTGTCTTTCGTCTGATCCCATAGCCATGCTTCAGACACAGATGATGGGCTTCAGCATGACTTGGCCTCAATCATTCTCTGCCTGTTCCAACTGGGCCTTCTTAGTGCTAAAGTCTTCCACCATGGTGATCTGAGCGCCCAAGCCAGTCGAAATATACTTGTCGAAGCTACGAGTCCTGACACGAGCCTGGAACATCTCATCGAGTTCTTCCAGCGAACGGTTCTTCGTTTCTGGGACGAAGAAAAAGACCCATAAGACTGCGAGCACCGAGAAGCCACCGTAGATGAAGGTGACGGCGCCGCCAAGCTGTGCTTGAACGTAGGGATTGACAAAGTTGATCGGCACAGAGGTCACAAAGCTGCCCATAGATGCGAGAAACAGCGTCTTCTCTCGGAGTTGGCCGGTTCCGATTTCTCCAGCGACGACCCAGCAGCCAGGGCCCCAAGTGAAACCGTAAATCTTGAAAAGAATTGGTTAACATCAGCCTCCTGAGGCTTCGAGGAATAGTGAGGGACATACCATATACCACAATATGAGAAGCGCCGCCGAGCTATTGGCAACGGCACTGGAGTAATTCCCCGCAGACCCAGTTGCTGTCGCTGCGCCAGTGCCGATCATTGTACCAGCCAGGCCCACGGCGCCCAGAGACAAGGAACGTCGACGACCAATCTTATCGAACGTGAGGAACGTGATGATGTGGACGGCGAAGCTGCACCCGGTCACCATGAGATTTGTTCGAAGGGGGTCTGGGAAGCCGAGTTGCTGCATGAAAGTGACGATAAAGTTTTGGATAAAAGAGACGCCTTGGGCCTGCTGGAGGATCTGGACACCCATCGCGATGATGGTTCGACGGAGGTTGGTTCCCTTGAAGCAGTCTTTGAGGGAGGTCGCCTTGTGTAATTCGCGCTGTTCCTCTACTTGGGCTTTGAGAAGCTGTACTTCCTGCGGAATGGTTTCTGGGCGATTTGAGAGCCTTGTGAGAACCTTTTCTGCCTCGTCGTATCTCCCACGGTAAATGAGATAGCGTGGAGACTCTGGGAGAAATGGGTACATGGTTGCGTATCCGACGGGGACGAACAACTGGCAAACAATTACAATTCTATTCCAGATGTAAGCAATACTTCAGGTCTATAGGTTTGTGGAGCACCTTACAAATACTGCCATTGATCAGTCCTGGTTCTGGAAAGGTATACCGCAACGGCAGACAAGAAGACTCCCAGCGAGAGGAAGAAGCTGTAGAGTGCAAGAAAGGCGCCTGTGTATCACATCAGCTTGAAGTAAAGCAAGCAATGTCCTCCTAACATTACCTCTGATCCGTGGCGGAGCGCATTCTGAGAGATACATGGGGGTCACGTTGGAAGATAGCCCCATGCCCGCGTATACCAAGATTCTCCCCACAACCAGTTGCCAGAACGAGGTGACCGCAGAAGACTCAAGCACAACACCAGTTCCCACCAGAGCCGAGATGACGAAAAACGACTTCTTCCGCCCAAGCCTGGAAGTGACGAGAGGAGCCATGATGCAGCCGATAATAATACCAGCGGAGCCTGTACCTGTACCGACCGATGTCTTTTCTGCTGGGATTGCGTATCGCCCGAGCTCATCGTCGTAGACGCCATAGTTTTGTTGAAACTGGGATAGACCCAGCGCGCCTCCCCACCAGCCGTTGTCGAAGCCGAAACCCATGGCGCCGAGGTTGGCGACGCAGCCGATTAAGACCAGGCGCCAGTTGAGATCCTGGTATAGGGGATCATCTTTGATTCTTGCAAACATCTCACCTAATAGATGTGGAGATTTGAAATCTTCTACACGAGCGCTACTAACAGTAAGAACTTCTCAACGGCTTTTCATGACTTATAAATACCCGGTCTAACCTCGTCTTGTAGACGCGGGGAGCCTTGGGGGAGAAATTCCCCTCTCCCCCCTTCGTTTCCCCAGAGTCTTCCCG
Organism: Colletotrichum orchidophilum; assembly: GCF_001831195.1. Classification (NCBI taxonomy): domain Eukaryota; kingdom Fungi; phylum Ascomycota; class Sordariomycetes; order Glomerellales; family Glomerellaceae; genus Colletotrichum; species Colletotrichum orchidophilum. The sequence goes on from NW_019172961.1 coordinate 266,178, forward strand.
CGTGGGACGATGTAGCGATACCTGGGGGAAATCATGACAAAGGCCACAAAGCTACAAGAAATGAAAGGGGCAAGAATAAGCACTTTTCTGCCGCGACCGGACGTACATCTGGCAGGGAAGTTGGAACTCGGCTGACGTTCTGCTCGTCTGTGCGGGGCAGAAACTCCTTGCGGAGATCTCTCCGCAACGACGTTTCGAGTAAGCTTAATACGACGATCTTGAAAGATGACTGGTGGCCAACTTTGCTGCATCGCTTTTCAAAAGGGGCAAAGGGTGGCTCGCACTTCCTTCTTTGCAAACGATCTTCAAAGAGAACCAATGATATTGTCGGCGGAACAAACACAACACGCATATAAGCGACCAATATGGTATTCGGCGGAAAGCAAATGGAATAGGTGGTGGAAGTGTCGTTTCCAGCCCTCGGCCTCTCGTATCACGGCGTCAGTCACTTGTAAGAGAGTTCTTTGGCTATTGATGCAGCTGCACAGCACCAGGATTTTTGTTACTAAGATGTACATGGGCAATGGCCGTCTACAACCAGAATTCGAGAACAAATTACTGCCAAAAAAAAAGAAAGAAAACACGCTACGTCCACACATCACCGTTCACCACTGCTACTGTTCACTTCTGGCAGAGAGTGCGAGGGGCGTTGCCAGAAAGGTTCCACGTGATGTTCACGCCGCAGGGGTCCTCAAGAACGGTGGTGTCGTCGACCTCGGCGGTGATGCTGATGTCCTTGGTGTTGGGGAACTCGGTGCGGGCAGAGATGCGGACCTGGCCGCCGCCCTTGACTTTGCCGCCCTTGATGGTGACGTCGTAGCAGTTCTCAATTAGGATGGCGTTATTGACGTTGTCGGCGAGGTCGATGGAGTCAATCACAGCACCGCCCGACTCCGAGACGCAGAACACGCCGCGGCCGCCGCGGCGGGAGAAGACGTTTTTGACGAAGATGTTTGGGGTGTAGCTGCCGTCGGGGAGCTGGCCGTTGTTGTTGGCGAAACGGAGGGTTGCGTAGCCGGTGGTGGCACCAACATCAGTGCCGGAGACGAAGCCGACTTGTGCATTTGTGGTCTTTTGGAGCAGCAGTCCACACTGGCCGCAGTTTTTGGCGATGACCTGGTCGATGGTCAGGCCGTCAATGTTCCAGGTCTCGATGGCGTGGCTGCCGGCGCCGGTGACGGTGACGGTGCCCATCTTGACATTGGTATTGGCGGCCTGGTCGCGGTCAAATCGGATGCCGATGCTTTCGGTGCCGCTGAGATCCATGTTGATAGTGCCGAGGGTGAGGTCCTTTGTGCCGAAGCAGCGCAGAGCAAAGTACGGGTTTCCGGTCATGGTGAGGTAGGGGATCGTGACGCCCGAGGCGTCTGTCACCTCGATGGCGCCGCGAGGCGCTCGGAGGGCGGCGTTGATGGTTCCGCAGCCTTCAAAGGTCTTGCCGCTCTGAATGGCGATGGTTCCGGCGCCGATGGAGCCGGAGGCAATGATAGAGACGCGCTGGCCGCTGCTGATGGAGTCGACGGCGGCTTGGATGGCGGCGAGGTAGTCGGAGCCGTTGTAGACCTGGCTGGATCCCTTGGTCGCTACGAAGGCGCTTCCGGAGCCGGTGACCTTTGCGTCGGGTGTGCCTAAGCCGCATTCTGCGGCGGCCGAGGAGGCGAGTGTGAGCACCGCCGTGAGGATGGAGGACTTGACCATGATAATATGTAGGCTACACGAATGATGATAGAGAATGATGACAAAGTAGAATCTGTGATTATCCAAGCCCTTTTGTCTTGCAACGACTCGACGCGGCGAGTTGTTCTGTTCATATCTATATGACCCCTAGCGACTCAACCAGGTGGAGACGGCGATGCGCCAGATGCGCGCCACTCCGGTAGATGGTCCCAAGAGGCAAGCATGTTCGTTGGAAGACGAAATTGAGCCCGCCCCCAGTAAAGCATCCTCCGCATTCATCTACCGCGAGCTTGGAGGCGGCTCGGCATGGGTCTGGAGTGGCTGCGGGTAGGCCAGGGTTTCACAACGGCCTGGAGAGACTGGGTAATAGAGTCGCCAGGTCGGTCGAAAGCTACACGAATGGCCTCCTCAAGAAGCAAAATTGAGGAGCGGATCCCTTGCTCTAAGATAACAGCCCGTCCTGATCCATGGTCTTGAAACTTCGGTGCCTTGGCTCGCACGTCGAGTCTTGGCACGATACTGTCTTTGCTTGTCGTCGTTCGTGAGATGAATGAGGTTATTGCTCGCGAACCGGCCGAAAGAAACAATTGACGGGTATATTCCGTGCAAAAGAAACTCTCCATCTCGGGCCGAGAGACGAAGATGCTACTGAATCCTCTTCGTCTTCTCTCTTTTGATTCTTGAAGTTTGTATTTTTAGCGTCGACTCAATGCTTGGCAGAGCCTAAACTCAAGTCCAGACATGCGGCATTATCATTATCCAAAGAAATGATAAGCCTTAGATGTACAAACTATATGCGGGCGCAAGGGGAAGCGTCTCATATTGACAATATTTTTAACTTCAGGCCTCAGCCACTTCCTGCTGCAAGCTCGACTGTCCCACTGAGCGGGAAACGTCATCCGAAGTTGTTGCTTGGAGCCGCTCTAAGAAGACCTGCGATGACAAGGCCTGGACCTATTGGGCAGCGGAAACGGGGATTTCGAGACGGATTCTTCGGCTCGCACTTTAATGCTCCGGTAGGAAGCAATTAAAAGTCGCATGGTCTTCTGAGCAGATTGGTAGACTTTATTTAGTGGGCGTATGCACGGTCCTGTTTCCCCCACCTTTGTGACTGATGAATTCGTGCCTTTGCCGGTATTCTGCAGACTGTCATGAAAACTTCACTACGGATAAGCTCATGGACTATGCAGAGCTTTATCTGGATACTACACGTCATTGTGTGTCTACCGATGGCCCTGGCGTTTGTTCAACCGGCTGCGTTCGTTCCTTCTTAGTGGGAAGCAAAATGTGGAGAGAGCTAGCTGGTCCTGACAAGAAAAGGTTGAATTAGCCCGCCTTGGCACACTACAACCCGTGACCGCTGCAGGGAACTCAAAGTCACCGCTCAAATTGTCTGCGCAATGCCTTCCCCCAGTGCCGAGCGACGTTGAGATTGGTTTCAAAGTGAAGTAACAAGTCTAGCCCGAACCCGTTCTAGTGAGAATTACAGGCAAGTTTTTCTGATATTCCCGGACCACCAGCTGACCTTGGACATTCGGTGTTCGGCGAAAACGAGCCCGATCTCAAACCCGAAAAGAAAAAGAGTTTCTTAAATCACGAAGAAACTGCAATGAAAAGTTTTGTTTCCTAAAAGGGGGATTGATCGGCCAGCGGGCTCCGCGTTTTCAATGCTCGATGACAAAAGACTGCTAAAGTGAAAGAAATGAAAAAGGCATTCATCATCGTACTTGTGAACTTTCATCTACTAGCCAGCCGTCTATTCCGGAGCAGGAAGACTGACACCTCTGAGTGCCACATCAGACGAACCATTATTTCCCCAGCTGGGCCCACCGAGTCCCGGATTCATCAAGTTTATTGAGGACATTCACTGTAACATGTAAAGTCTACTTATTCCTCATTCATCGCGTTACCATCGCCAATTATATTATGGCTTCAAACTCCGTTCTTCAAGAGCACTCTCTTCATCACCTGGTTCACCTATGACATGCTAGAGTTATCCCCTTCTGCAAGTCCTAGGCTAGAAGGCAACTCCGGTAACCGCGACACATGATTGAATTAGCTGGGCTCGGCGCGCCCGCTCCAGCGCCGGACGTTACCCCTTATCTGCAGGGCAAAAATATCTGGCCGAGAGGGCTGGCCCACGGTATCGACGATACTACTGGCCACGTAACTCTCGTCAAAGTCCAATTCGCCGGTAGCAACATGCATCTCACAAAGGCCGCAGCGTCATGTCTACCAACACCAAAGCTTTCAGCTACTGCGAAATCGAGAGATATCTCGACACTACCAGAAGATGATGAGCTTGTGGGGGTGCCGTGACATTTCGGCCACTCCAAAACAGCTAGCTAAGGCCATCCCGGGCAACGGGTTCCTTACGCAAGTCACGCTAGCCAAACTTTATGAGAACTTTATGAGACTTCAGAATTACACCCCTGCCGCATAAGCAGTGTGTTTCTGTACATGGCCATGCACTCTATTTATAGTGAGGCTTTAAGTTCGTGACCAGTGTCAAAGTTTCTTAAAGTCCATGACACCTACGATACCATTTTCAAAGTCTACATTCGCTCGTCTTTGTTCTATGGACCAAAGACAATCAGGTTGTGACATCCGTGAAATCCTTCTTTGTGGGAATTAGTCGACAGCGGAATTCATTCCCGGTATCTCAGGGACTCCAATTTGAGATTCAGAGTCTATACCCGAGAAGGTTCGTCGGCCGAGTGTAATTTATTAGATACCTTTGACTGCTTTCTGACTTTGGACGTATGTTTATGATCATCAGGCGAAGAAGCTGCCCCGTATATGAGTTCTGTGTCTGCTGATGGGCATTGCAACTCTGAAGTTGTATTCTCGCAATTTCATCCATTTTGGTCGTGTGTTGACAACATGCAACGAACAACATGTGACTTGCTCGGTTGGTAGCCTGGGCTACGCCCTTCAAGATTGTTTAATTTATCGAGCATAGGAAATAGGAGATTACGCGATGCACAAGACGCATGCGACCTATACGCGGCACTCAGCTACTGCTGGACCAGGGAACAGCAGCCAAAGACCACCCGGTCTTCCCTCGCACGTGAGTGGCCATCTCGATGGATTGATTACAATCGGTGATCCATATAACATATGACGCTGACCGAGACACTAGAAGCTTATTTGAATAGATTTTGCCTCCCTATCAACCATAATACAGGATGCAACTTCAGTCGCTAGCCAAGTTGGCATCGGCTATCTTTGGGTTGACGCGCTTTGCATCGTCCAGGACTCTGCCGAGATTGACCTGGCAATGCAGGAATTTTGTACAAGCGTGGAAGTCATGGGTCCGCGAGTACCAAAACAACCTAGCCAGAGTTCTTCCCAAGCACGGCACGGCAGTGGTGAAATAAACAAGGTGACTTGGAAAGGTCCCGTAGCGTTGAACGGGGCACGCTTCCTTGCTTTACCTGAAGCTGGACAGCTATGCGACAGGTGATAGGGCCGCTATGACAAAGGCGAGGTTTGAGTGCAGCACCAGTATGGACTGGTACTGGAGCAATTTGGGAGGGAAGTATACAAACGCATTGGCTATATTGTGTATAGGAAATGGCCCAGGTCACTCTAAGTTGCATTCTGCTGCTCACAGACGAGACTGGCACTAGAATTAAGCACCTGACTCCCTGACTTGCTGCGAGCACCTATGATTGGTGTTGGCATTCATGGTGCGTGGGGCAAAGCATACATCAAGCCAAAGAGCGGCAAGCGACTTGAAAACATTTAAAGCAAGCTCAATCGTCCAATCTGTTGTACATTAATTCCATGACATAGAGTTGGACTACTTGTTACATTGCTCAAGTGCCATTCACCAGAGCATTGCGAAACCCGGATAAAGGCATACAGGCGTGGCCGAACGCAATTTGCTTTTGGCTCCAGAGGCAGCCGGTTCTTAACACTGGTCAGCAAAGACGTTGTCAAAAACACAGTTGAAGCAAATATCTCCCAATCTAGCACCACAAATGGATCTGTCCACTTGTAAGGTACCTTACTGGTAGTCAAATCAATAACGAGGTGGTTATTCTTTCCTGTTTCATCTGTGGAGCGGCAGGGCGTTACCGAGATTGGGTACCATGTCGGCGCTGACATTGGCCGACCAAACACAGAGGGCGGGCTCTGTGCTCCAGCTCCAGCTCCAGCTCCTCCCGCTCTGTGCTCTGCTGGTATGAACAACGTGGTCCCAAATTATTAATGGACCACACCGCAACTTCAAACACCCAGCTAGAGAGGCCCCCCAAACCCAGCCCAACCGCAAGCTAAAGCCTTCCAACTCACACGAGATTCTCAGCCTCAATGCGCGCCATCCATAACGCCTGCCGCCATTCCACTTGCATACATTGTACTCCGAGGTGACATTGAAATTACACCCATAATGCCCTCCCTCCTCGCCACGGCCATCCAGTCTTCGTTACTCAAGGGCACCGCAAACTTCACCGCGCAGATCGTCAACCAGCACAGACAGGCCGGCGGCAGCGCCGGGGCCCCGCTCGACGTCCGCCGCGTGCTCGAGTTCGCGACCTTTGGCTTCATACAGGGCCACATCAACTACTGGTGGCAGCACTTCCTCGAAGACCAGTTCCCCAACTGGGGCTCGTTGTCGGCCCGCGGCCGGCGGGGAAGAAAGGCGTCTATCGTCGAGCCCAAAATCGAGAAGCCCGAGAGACCCGAGAGCACCGCCGCGCCCAAGAACTACTTCAATGTCGCCCGCAAGGTCCTCGTCGACCAGACCGTCGGCCTCTTCATGATGAACTCGGCCTTTCTCCTCATCACGTCGGCCCTGCGCTTCGGCTTCTCCCCGGTCGTCTACCAGATCTGGCGCGAGAGGATTTTCGACCTGATCAAGGCCGCCTGGAAGATTTGGCCGCTGGTGGCTGTGCTCAATTTCGCCCTCGTGCCCGTGGGATATCGGGCGCTGGTGGGCATGTGTGTTGGATTTCTATGGAACATGTTTCTCACCTTCTTTCTTTTGTAACGTGCATGCCGATAGGCCTTCTTCATTTTATCTTCTCTTTGTACACACCAAGGGTTGCATCAAAAAGCATGGAGTTTCTCATCGGGTTCGGAATGCTTGATCCATGTATCCTTATTCTTGCCTGCCACCAGGAGTAATTCTCGTCATAATTCATCGGCTGCTCACAATTCATCATGGACGACATCCTTAACCGCCTTTTCGGCTGAAGACTTGTCATCCCCTGCCTTGGGACCGAGTATGGTGAAGACAACCCGACGATAGGAAATCAGCGTGCCGTCAGAGACCTCGAGGATGAGATGCAGGTGCTTGTCTTCATTGGGGTGGCGATTTCTGCCTGGGGCGCGGAGGACCTCCTTTGAAGGCATGGTAACCGTGATGATGGGGGCGTTGGTATCACTCAGTTCGAGTCTGCCAACGTCTCTTCCCGGATTATTGTTGTTTGACGATGGCTCCAGGTACTGCCACCACTTGTACGTCAACTCGTCCCCGTCCGGATCGCAAGACTCTCCCGCATCGAGCCCGATGACGTCCTCTTCCTTGACAATCATCTTGACAACCTTGCGGGACATGTCTCCGTTCAATACGATAACTGGGGCATGCTGAGCATCATCGAATTCAGAAGTGGCGGACCACTTGATGCGGGCAGCAAAGTCATTCTGAAACGCCTCCCGCCATCTCCACACGGTAGCCTGCGAACTCATGATTGTCCTTCCTGAAGCCCCCCTCAGGACGTCCACCGTGTCTGCGAAATGACCCTCACCGTAGGTGACGGGACCATAGCGGCCACCCCAAGATCCCCATTCCGGATGCTCGGGGTCGGAAAGCCCGTTGGGGATCAGGTAGAGGAGCGAAGGTGTATCGCCCTCGATGATGAAATCGGCATCAGGATACTTTGCCCCCAGCGGTCCGACGCTTTGGATGTTCTGCCTGATCCAATCTGGCGATATAACCTCCTGGCTCGAGAAGCTCGGAAAGTTGTAGTACTGCTCGCCCGAGATACCGCCCCACGCGGCAACGGCATACCGGTTAAAGTGGTGGACACTGGCAATATAAAAGAGTTGCGGCCAGTGTCGACGGATCCACGAGCCGGCGTTATCCTGGTCGGAAATGGCGTAGACGCGGAGCTTCTCGACAAAGGTTTCAATCTCGGACCGCACTCTCGTCGCGTTGACGTGCCACAACGCCTGCGCCAGCACCGACGCCCCGCCCCATACCGGGATCCAGAGCGGCTCGTCCGAGGCGTCGACTGCCTTTACTAGCCTGTTTGAGCCCTCGCTGTCCTTTCCTTCGCCGACGCCATCCATGCCGTAGACCGGCAGGCCGGAGGCAATCAGACCCTTGAGATGGGTGACGTTAGGCCAGCCGGGAGCATGTTTCTGTAGATTGGGCAGTGCCTCCCCGTAAGCGTCGACAATATCGTGCATTTGATCAGGGCGGGTAGTGTCATTTAGCCAGACGCTCGTCGTCGCCACCAGACCCTCGATATGAAGCTCATTGGCGTAGACGAGAAGCCTGACGAGGGATTGTGCATCGTCGGGCTCGTTGGCGATGTCGCTCAAGAGGAAGACGCGGGGCTTTTCAGGAGTCGAAGGTGTGCATTGTGATGCGAGGGATGGTACGATGCAAGAAAAGAGCAAGACGGCTTTGGCAAGGGGCGGTGAACAGTGCATTGCAGAACGTTCACAGCACGAAAAAAGCTAGATTGGAGTAATTACTACGTTCAGAATCTGGTGATCAAGCTCTAGGACGCTACGTGTGTGAGGGGAAGAATTTGTGGTGGTGTTTCGCGACTCCGAAGCTGGCGACGCTACAGATTGCCTTGTTGGGAATGCGCAATTATGGGTCAATGGTCACCGCCATCGGAAGCATTGCGTCAGTCAAGACTGCATATCTTTCGGACTTCTCTCCGTATGAGCTGAACCTCAGCACCATCGTCGGACGACTGAGGGTGACCTTGACGTCAGGGAAACGAGTGCAATCTGCATGCAAAAAGTGATTTGTCACAGCGTGATATCTACCACGATTCTGCCATGATTAACTGCGTTCCCAGTGAGCTGTACCGCGCCGTACACAAATGTATATAGACGGTAAATACATGACACCCAACGCTAGAAAGGGCTTCTTTTAGCTAAATAAAGCCAAATTCTATGAGCATAAACTTTCACTTGATCGGAAGCCTTGTAACCTTGAAACTTTTCGATTTCAAGCTGAGTAAACAATTAGTTCTCTCACTATAGAGAGATTCCACCGTGAAAATGTGCCAGTTCAAAACATCTTTATAAGGTAATTGACTATAAACTCTTGAGGATACAGAGTTACAAATGGAGGCTCTCACACTCTAGATCACTGGCTACAAGTTTAGATCCATCACATAGATCCATACTTTGAGCAAACGTCACGACTGCCTAATTGTTTCACGAGAGTATCGAATATCGACGGAGGCTTGACAGTTGATTCCTGTTTATGAAGAGCTGACCCGTTAATACAGGCAAAAGTGGCAACTAGTACACCTTCCAAGCGGGCTAATCGTCCAACCTGATGTTGATGCATGAAAGGCACGTTACTACAAGTCCCCGACTTGTAGCTTGGTTAGCAGTGCGGGCCTGGGAGGTGAGTCTGGCCCGTAACGCTGGTTCAGACCAAATTCCGCGGTGTCCCTGAGATAAACCAGCTTAGTGAAGGCATGATCTGGTCAACAAGATTTAATTATAGTTTTCGGGAGAAAATACATGTTGATATCTGTGACTGGCCGCCTAGTCAGCTTCATAGGTCTGTTCCCGCAAGACGTCATACTGATGCATGTCTGCTAACAATAATTTCATTTGTAAGCAAGCGCAGTCCCGGATTGTTCATTATTGGCTCCAGAGATTGCTACACGCCTACATTGTACGCAATCAGGCAATGGATCGCATCGCAAGGCGGAATCCGTACAACAGCTAGTTGAATAGGCCGACTAGTAGTTTCTACTGTTATTAAGACGATGACGCATGTGTATTGGGATCTTGTGGCTGGCTGCACGTCAGGAGCCACGTGAGATGAAATTCAGGTTCTTTGTCTAAAGCAATTGAATCGCTAAACCTGAACCGTGTTTTATATTCAGAACCGCAACGCCATTCCAGTGATTTTCGATGCTTGCCATGACGATGGAGTGCAATGCGTCCACCTAAAATAGTCAGCCTTTCGTTCGGGATTCCTGCATGATGATCGTCATCAATATTTCAACCAGATCTTCGAATATACGTCATTGTAGTCGCCAGAGACATAGGTGCCATGGGTAGCTCTATCGTCGAAAGCCTCGTTCGCGACGGGGCTCATAGCGCGGTTATCATGGCAAGAAAATTAAGCCATTGCCTGATTATTTGGATTTGAAATTTCACGCATTCTGAACCTCTTACCATAGGACAACCCTCCAACAAAAAAAAAGGCCGAAATCGGGGCCCGTCTCATCACCGTCGACTATTTTCAGACAGGCACTGTTTTAGAGGCATATTCGATCAGTGCCGTCATCTCAACGATAAACTTTTGTTTTTGAATCGAATTTGAGCCCGATCTCATCAAAGCCGCAAACTAGTCGACCGTTGCGAAACGATAGGCCTCCAATGTGTGGGGATCACTCATACCCTGTAGCACGTCCTTTAATCCATGACAATGCTGTATAAGTTTAGTTGCGTAGCCACGAAGAGAAGCAACTAGCTTGTGATTCTCAGAGAGTCGACAGTATTTCCCGCTGGCGAAGGTAAAGTACTTGCGATGCAAGCCCTCGAGGACTACTCACTTTCTTAGACCTGCGTTGTTACTGGGTTTCTTTCCGACTATTCTATTATACCCAGCGGTAAAATATAAATAACGACCTTAGTCGTTCTAATTAATATGGTCTATAATATGGCTGCTATTCCCGTGTCTGGCTCAGTTACCGTCGTCTTGATATATCGCTTCGAGATTGCCGAGTTTGTCGTCCGAGCTCTCCCTCTAAAGCATTAGGGGAGAGATGTACATCAATAGGGGCAAGTTGGCTCTCAATTAAGTCGTGGCTCTGGCAGAGAACATCAAGAGAACCAAGTTCAGCATTCCGCACGACTCGATGGAGGATTTGCAAGTTGGGAGACTCACTGACCTCTCGTCGCGAAAGGATCACTACCCCTGTTATCCGTACCTCAAGGGGCAATGTTGTTCTAGCCCGAGATTGTGTGGCTAAGGTGCCCTCATAAAACGGCACACGCGCCACACTGGACCAAACCCACCCTTGGCCCTCCCCCAATCGAAGCCAACGACGGGGAATATGTGGTACGACTCGCCGAGAGATTCGCTCGGCAACATCCGAAGCATGACCGCGGTACTCAGCCGACAGGCAGCTCCATGCCCACGACGCACGAGCAAATAGCCGCTATTTCATATACACAACTCAAATTGATGGCGGTCCCAGTTTTATAATGGAGTTTTGGCTAGTTCACCAAACCTTAATAAGGTGTCTGAAGAGCAACACTCTGAGGTTTGTCGGCTTGAGCCGGAATAACCTGGAAAGCGAGTACTTCACCAGCCCCTATCCCACTGATTGCTGACGGCGAAGCTTATGCCGTCCGCTACTTCCGGCTCACGAGGTACCGAAAACAACATTACGACAAAATCAGGTGGAAGGCGACATGGCTCGTGCAGGTTATTTCCAGACCCGTCAAGTCGTACGATAAACTTGAAGACCCTGATCTCAGAATTCTCACGCTGACGAAAACAAACGAAAAAGTGCAAAAGCGACCTCTTTTTTTTTTTTTTTTTTTTTTCTAACTGCGGTTGACTAAACTATCCTCGGCTGAGTCTTCATCCAGCTTCAGCAATTTCATATCATTGTGGATATACTTCTAGCGCGCTACGGGGCTAATGCAGTGCACATGATATCTGTGAGTCCTAGTTGCACAGTCAACGCAAGTAAGCGCTAAACAGCATTTTGATATATTATCTTTTACACCAAACATGAGTATTCTCGACTCTATAATGTAGCAAGATCCATCCAAAGCCAGTTATCCAGTACCCTTATACAGTAACCCATTGACCAAACTCCAGCCCAATGCAAATCTTGTATCCTCTACACCCGGCCCAAGTCATTAGACATTACGGACACGTGCTCCTCATTCGCGCTCTATAGTGACGGTTTTTGTCTGCAAGATCGCCTTGTCACTCCTGTCGTCACCGCTCCCCCTTCCGCCTGCGGCGACAACTACGGAGGAGAACCCGGGTTCCTCTTCGTCCGTTCGCTTCCGATCCGTGTTGAACGTGTGCATCTCGTTCATGTCCGGAAACTGCTCGTACTGCTTGCGTTGACGGCTCCTCATGGCATTCAATGACTTTTGATGCGCGTATGACATCCGGTATCCTCCAATGACGTACGATGACGGGTTTGTTGAGGAACCCATGAGTTTTGGCGCGAAATGCTTGAAGAACTTTCGCAGGGTGGGCATGGAACCGCAGATCACAAAGAGATTGGCTTCGATGAATCTATCGAGAGAGGTGTCAGGGCAATCAAAAGACAAGAAGTGATGGAAATTACTTACGTCCAGATGTTCGCAGGGGCGGCGTCCCATGATGGATCCACGCTTTTGAGCAATGGAGGCAGGTAGGTAAGTCTGACAATGGAGGTAGCCACAGTCCTTCAATAGAGTTAGCGGCAGGTAACTGGACTTTTGGAAAGGGATCACTTACATTGATCCAATGGCAAAGATAATAACAGCGCCAATCTTTGATGCCATCTTCATGCGTAGACTGAAGATCATGGGCATCGGCAGAATGAATAGCATGACGTCAGTAACGATATTAGACACAGCCGTTGCCATGTACAGAATGCCAACGTCGAGGCACTTTCCGCCGGTGATGGTGAAGTCGAAGGCTTTCCTGACGGGATTGCAGTGGAAAAGCATCAGGACAGTGATGCACGTTGTATACAATGATACCACAGCGATTCCCGTCCATACTGCTACTCTAAACCATTTTTGCGGCGAAAGTTGAAGATAGAATGCCAAGAGGGACAACTTTGTGGAGCCATTACACAGCATAAAGACAGGCGCCGTTACGTAGGTGGTCTTTGCCAGGTCAGCACGACCTGAGTAATGGAGGCTTTCTGCGTCACGACTCACAATAGAATATTGGACGAATCTAGACATTGGCATCTCCCAGGCATGGGCGCACATGCCACCTTTGGCAATAGAAGCTGTATCAGTCTAGTCAACATCCATGACTTGCAGCATGCAAGATGGGTTACACATACCAACAAGCATTGCCTGAGTGACAACGGAGGCACCCTGAACGAAGAATGGTCAGGCAACGATCTGGTAGAGCCAATGATCTGAAGAGCGATCAGTGGATCGTGGATTCAAACTCACCCATCCCAGAAACATCAAAACTTTCGGCGACAGTCAGTAAATGGCAAAGGACCAGTTCTACGAAGCAATATAACTCACTATCATCAACTCGCAGCCCCTTGGAGAGGAACAACTTGGTGTAAAACCTTTGGCACAGGGCAATGAAGGCGATCGTACCGCCAATACCAAAGAGCAGATAATGCTCCAGCACCTTTTGCTGCCGCGGGTGGTCAAAGTCGACCGTGACGCCCGGCGGGGCTGGGATTACAGAGGCTTCCGACATGATGCCAATGAAATGGTTCAGAGTCACGAGCAACCGATATCTTGGGTCCAACGAAAAGGGAAACAGAAGCATCCGATCAAGCGTATATACATGTTATCGGATTCAGTTGCCATCCTCGGCGGCCATAGTCGGGCGTCCCGCGAGTGTAAAGGACCAGGGTTCAACGTAGAAAATTATGGCTTCCCCCCTTCGGCGAAATTGCAGGCTTCAGGCACTTCCTTACATATTTTCTTTTCGACGGGATGAACTCTGGACATTGGCGAGAGGGAGCATGGATCACTGGAGGTCCTTTCGAGAACTCCTGATAAGTGGGATGCAGCGTGACTCATGGAATGGGGATCCTCCACAACGGTCAAGTACCCAGGAGGCATTTACTCCACCACAAGGATAGGCTTCCTGTCTTGTGCTGCGTTCGATTTCCTATTATAATTAATCTCGCCGCAATCATTGCTCGAGATCTTGACCTGGATGTTCTGCAAACCGAGCAGCTTTGCATTCGTGGGATCACTGCCATCAATCATTAATAAGAGGCGCAGTGTTTGCCGGTCGATCCGCGCCCCGGTTGAAAAGTCTGGTCCGAATTCACAATGATGTTCTGTTACTGGAGAGTGTTGGAAGTTGTCTCTTTAGACTGGGGTTCAGCTCCGGTAGTTGGGGGTGGTGCAACGTATGAGAATGACCAGTCACAAAGCGGGCCGCCGGGACTGGGGTTGACAAGGGATTGGGACAGCCAAGGCAAAAGGACCGGTGGCTCCAATCTCCAGGACACAATCAATGGTAGAGGAACGTCATGACCATTTGGCCCTGGTTGCCGGTTATCCTCGCACTCGCAGACCTCTATCATTGTGCTCGGCATCAGGGGTCGGAAAAACTTGAGACATTTGCAGAGGAATCTGCGGCCGAGCTTTCAGATCCTCCGCCCTTTTCGTCAGATCTTGGTCAAAGCTGACAGAGCCAGACAGCGACCCCCAAGTTCCAACAGACGTAATGGAACGGTACCTAGGGTCCGGCACGGGTAGAAAGAGCAAACCCGCCTCTTCTGCTTCGTAATACGGAAATGGATCTAGAATCCTAGAGCGCGAATCCATGTTCAGGCGGAATGGATTAGAAGGTCCCCCGTCGTACGGTCAATCTCCCATCCTTTTCTGTATCTTTGCACGTATACTTATCCCTCATAAGGTCCAAATACTCTGTATTGTCTATGCATATATAACACACTGAGTCGCAGAGCAGAGCTTCTGCTCCCTTGGAGGCGATCGTTATAATAAAGTTTACGTTCCCACTTTGGGCCTACAAAAGCCTTCAACGGCTCCCGTGCATGGCATGGATAGGGCAAGTAAGTCATCTCAAGCTTCACCAGCATGACTCGCCATCCACTGTCCACAATTTGGAAAAAGAAGAATAAGGAGGCGGCTGTTCAAAAACTCGGAGATGACCTCCTTGGAGATGACGATGCCGCAGAGTATTATCCCTCTTCGACCAACAATATGTTCGAGATTGTTGAGGAGACGCGCCCCACAGCATGTGTCTCTGGCCATTAGCAGAATAGACATTATCATCTGCGAAACTACTCCGCCCCATATCTCGAGATACCGCGCAGGAAAGGGGCAGAGGAGGATGCCATTATTTGCCCCCAAAAAAGTGGTTTTCTTCAGTGAAGTGGGAGGCGACTGTTGGCGGTAACCGACTTGGCAGGCATCATCGTATCGGAGAGGCGGGCACTAGATGGGGTCGGGCCAAGTTCACCGACGCTGGTTTATTTACAGCCCTATCTCCTGCCCTCCGAAGACAAGGAAACCCCTACTGCCAAGTCGGAACGTCTGACCTTTGTCAGCGCCTAGCACACCTTGGTTCCGAAACCCCAAGGAAATCATCCCAAGAACGTCGTATTGCATGTTGGGGATGGAGTAGAAATGGGGGCGGACAAACATTTTGCAGCTTAGCTCTGCGCCCCCAAGACACATTCGTAATGACAATACCACGAGACCGAGGCCTAATCACTCTTAACTCTTGTATAATTGAGTTCCTTTAAAAAAAATATGTAACCCGGTTCCAACACGTCTTGTCACGATGACATGGAAGGCTGTCCAGGTGCAAAGGCGCTACCCAACCCAAACGCGGATAGAAGCTCCGAGAGGGCAGGAAACACGTTTCTTGGCCCCATCATCAAGCTGAAGAATTCTTCCGTTCTATGTACAGCTTTCCACTTGACCTGCGGGATTTGAGGTTCTGGGAAAGAAATTGCCCGCTGGTTGCATTACATCAAATTAGATCGACCCATGCCGGTCCTCACTCGAGGACGCTGGCCCACGGTGGAGGCCAAGTCGGTCTGAACTTAAAACTGCGGACACGGAATTCCCTGGAGATTTGATCGCTGATTCTGAATGCACCTGCAATAGACATTGTCTTGAACACCTCAACTCGAAAGTTTATAGTTCTTCTCATCCTCGTCTGATCTGCCGCCGTCCTGCCACTAAGCCTGATCCTCCCATCAGATCATCCCCACGCAGCTACTACGGGAGCTCGTGCGCAAATACACAGTCAAACAAACTCTGGCAATCATGAGGGTCTCAACAGGTTTGTCGATATTGGCCTTGGCTGCCTCGACTGTCTCAGCAAGGGGTCGCAGTCCTCACTGCGTGTGCGTACGTTACCCTCCTATCTCCCTCCCCATCCACTTCCCAGTAGCGATCATCTCTGACTTTGGCCACAGTGCTCTGCCCTTTCCAACGATCAAGACCTGCAAGGCAAAGTCTTTACAAAGGAAAATTCATTTTATGATGCGCGCTTGGAGACTTACTACTCTGCAAATGCTGCGCAAGATCCATGGTGTATGGTGCTGCCCGAGAGCACCTCAGATGTGACGAAGATAGCAAAAATCCTGAATCGGAATCAATGTCCTTTTGGCATCCGAAGCGGTGCTCACTCAGCCTTCACCGGATCCAATGGCGTCAAGAAAGGTGTCACCATTGACTTTGGTAAGTATCTCTACTGGCAAGACCATCCGTAACATTATGACATGTTCTGACAAACTCTTTTCCTTCAGGTTACATGAACACCACGACTTATGACGAAGGAACAAAGATTGCTTCGATACAGCCTGGCTCAGACTGGGAAAAAGTCTTCTCTACCCTTGATCCTTACGACGTTGTTGCCGTTGGCGGTAGAGCGTCAGTCGTGGGTGTTGGTGGCTTCGTAACAGGTGGCGGCGTAAGTAATGTCATCTTTGCCTTTCAATACACCGCATTCGTGCCGGCGCAGATATCTAGATCATTTGCTCACAACCTTTTCTGCAGTACTCCTTCCACACGAACTCACATGGCTTTGCTTGCGACTCAGTCACCAACTTCGAAGTTGTCCTTGGTGATGGCTCCGTCGTCAACGCGAACGCAAATGAGAATGCAGATCTCTGGAAAGCCCTCAAGGGAGGCTCCGGAAACTTTGGCTTCGTCACCAGAATTGATACTCGTGAGTTGTCCATGGTGTTTGATGACATACCAGGCCTGATCTCGACTAACATCTTTTTCTAAGGCACCGTCGACTCGACCCAGATGTGGGGCGGTTTTGTTACCTACAACCTCACCGAGAGAGATAATGTCTTCAATGCCTACCTGAACTTTGCCAACAACATGGAAAACGACCCTTATAGCCAGAATATCGTCGCGTTGTACTACGACAAGTCCGGCTTCACCTTGAGATCCATCCTGACCAACGTCCAAGCCAAGACAGATGCACCTGCTTTTGACGAGTACTTCCCAATTCCGAACATCTCCAGCACTGTCCGCGTTGGATCTGTTGCCGATCTCGTTCCAGAGTTCACTGGTCCCACTCCCTTGGGCCTATAGTAAGTCACTTCATCATCTTCTTCTTCTTCCTCGTGAAAACATCTGCGAGGCAATACTGATATCGAACATAGTGCAAACTGGATGGTCGGTCAAACCACGAACGACTACCGTATCATGGACTTCATCGACATCAAGCTCAAGGAATACTCAGGCAAAATGAAGGAAGCCGCGCCCGAGTCTGACTTCAATGTTCTTGTCCAATTCCAGCCGGTCACCCAGTCCATCGTCAAGCACGGTCTCGAGAACGGCGGAAACTCACTCGGCTTGGAAAATGTTGTCGCCGACGGTCCTACCATCATGTGGCTCATTGCCTTGACCGTCGACACCCCCGCGAACCAGAAGAAGATTCTGCCCTTTGCCCTCGAGTTCCGCGCCGCCATCGACGAGTACGCCAAGGAGATTGATGCTTACAAGGAATGGAAGTACCTCAACTACGCCTGGAAGGACCAGGACCCGCTCTCGAGTCATGGCAAGGAAACTGTGGATTTCCTCAAGTCCGTCGCCGAGGATTACGACCCCGATCAAGTCTTCCAGAAGCTCCGCAGGACCGGTTTCAAGCTTCCGGCTTAAGAACACGTACCTAGGTTAGTAACTGTAAAGTATGGAGTTTTGTTCTTCCAGAAGCATCGCAGATTGTTTTGCATGAAGTATAGCGTGTATAGGCCCGAGAGAGCTGGAAATAGGGTCTGTAATCCTATTTCACTATTCGTTGTTACTAATTAGCTCCGATATCAGTATCCTGTACCAATATCTTGCACTCAAATTAGTGTATTTGTATTTCAGTAAATAACCATATTTCCTTGTATGTATTTACATATTTGTGTTAGTTTATATAGACAAAAACACCTGGTGACATCATTTTTGTACGTTTACGTCGAAATTTTGGAACAAGGCATGGCCAATTCCTCCTAGATTATTACCAGTATAGGAACTCATCCTCTCTTACCTCTGGATTGGCTTTCCATTTATTTGTATCCCTTTCGTTGTTCGAGGTCCATAAGTACTGTCCCATGGATATTATGTTCGTGTTCAAAGATTTCAACGGGGATGAAACATTCTGAGGCAGGTAAAGGACACTACCTGTCATAATTTGAGTCTTCGCCTCGAGTGAGCAAGCAAACATCGTCTGATCAGAAACAGTCATAAGAATCCTCTTCACGCGGAACATAGTCCAGCTAGTCTACTAAAATCATCACATACGACCATTGACACAGTCTCCTTGGCAGAGGACACCTCTGACAGAGGGGGTAAGACTGTAGGCTAACCGGGTAGGTACACGGGTTAGGCGTGTTGGTCGTAAAGAGTGATGCGATTAAAGAGTAATACGGAAGAGCAATGAAGAGCAAAACGAAAGATAAGATAGGTATTGTGATATATATATTCTTCTTGTTATCCTTCCTAAGTAGAGGGACACGGCGAGCCCGTTTAAATACACGGGATCGCCTCAAACACGTGACTAAACTACCAGATGACTATGGGGAAATGTCACACCTACCCTATTATCTTACGGCGGCTATCTCACTTTATATATAATTAATATAAAACTAGTTATATATATTACTTTTAAAAATTTAACGAATTATAAATAAGTTATATATAAATAAAATAAGTTAATAAGCGCTTTTTGGAAAATTATGAACGTTTATAACTTAATATAAGCGCTTATCAAATTTATCACGTCGTGGTACTTTTTGCGTAATGAAAGGTGGTTAAAGAATGGTTTGAAACGAAGCAAGAGGTCACTGAGATTCCGCACACACTAGCTACGAGTTCTGCCACTTAGATATTGCAATGAAATCGACCAGCTCGTCATGATACAGCTCGGGGAAAATGTCCTCAGCATACTGTTTCCAATCTTTATCAGCAGTGCGCTGGAAGAATTTGACATGCTCCCAGTACTCCGGGTACCACCCGCTATCTTCCCAGTCGACGAGTCCTTGAATCTTCCCGTCCTGAATCAGGATGTTTCTGGTTGTGAGATCGGAATGGGAAAGAACAACACGATGACTAGTTCGCAGTCGCCGAGAGAATGCTCTCCGCACGAGCGGGGGCGTGTGTTCGTACAGACCCGATAGCAAAAATTCGTTGAAGGCCGTTTCATCACAGCACGGCGGGGAATGGTAGGTAAAGTGTAGCCTCGTGTCCCGGATTTCGGTGCCATCACAAGCGCCAATAAAATGGGCAGGAGGAGTCATGGATCTCATCTTTTCAACCACCTTCCGGAGCAGCTGCGCAATATCTTTCTTCTGCTGGACCGACATGTCGGGCCACAATTTATCAAGGGATTGCCCTTGTATATAGTCCATACTTATGTGGCCCTGACCATCAGAAGTTGTATGCACGTTGCGGACGCACGGGGCTGGGATTCCAGCATCAGCAGCGACTTTCAGCGCCTCTGCCTCTCCCAGAGCTATACGTTTCCCGGACTTGACGACAGTCTTGTCGGCGTGCAAGACAACTTTGCGATTGTACATTACATGTAGGACCACAGCGCCTACTCAGTCAGTTGAGCAAAATGGACCATCATGGGACGCTGCATGAACTGACCTGGCTCAAGCCCGTCCTCAGATTCAGATTCGTCAGAGGACCTCGCTTGTCCTCTGGCTTTCCTCATCTTCCTTAGCTTGGCGTTGTAAAGGGACTCGCCCGGTTGTTTGCCACGTGAGCGCGACACAGCATAGGTCACTGAAGCTGAGAGCTGTGAATTCTCCATTGTCCAGATGAATACTGTGTGGCAAAGTGAACAGAAATCTCGCAAACTGAGAGGAAAATTAGTCGGGGAATTAAATTGACACGTTAGCGGGGTCTCCCGCTCTCTGTATATATACCTGCAAAGATGACTTTACTTATATCAGCATTTGTCCTTGTCTCTGACACCCTTGTAAGCGTCACTGGGCATCTCTATTCTGGATACGATATCGATCTAATGCAATACCATCGAGATTCATTCATTGATTGAAGGGCGATTGTTGTTCGCCATTGAAGGGTCAGAGCGGGGTTCTGTCTTGTATTCACTCACTGTTGGTTTACGTATCACAGGTGTGATTGTTCGATCGAACTGGGGTGACGATGGGTCAATTAACTGTATATTGATCTCTGCGTGAAGTGGAAAAGAGAGGTTCTAACCGGCGGTTAGACCGCCAGTTGAACGCTGATATAGAGACCCTCAGATGGCCCCTGCGCTGGCGCTTACTCGAGGTCGAATTGGGCTTCCAA
Organism: Colletotrichum orchidophilum; assembly: GCF_001831195.1. Classification (NCBI taxonomy): domain Eukaryota; kingdom Fungi; phylum Ascomycota; class Sordariomycetes; order Glomerellales; family Glomerellaceae; genus Colletotrichum; species Colletotrichum orchidophilum. The sequence continues at coordinate 286,542 of NW_019172961.1, forward strand.
TCCGACACAGTGTAACTACCAACCGACGACCGAACTAGGCCCTGGTCACAGGGGTGCTTCAAAGACGAGACTGCAACTTTGGGGAAAGCAAACCCAGCTGATACCAATGGCTGGCTGGTATTAAAAGGCCAATGGAATAAGGCCCGTCGGCTTCGTTGTAACAGCCAGAGCCACCCCGATTGATCTTTATTTTCGGCTGCACAGTGTCGATAATACGGTTGAATACAGGATAATCGCCATTCACGGCTTCAGCTGTACAGTCGTTGTACCAACGGTCTCCATCGATTCTGGTATGAGGTTCGGCAATGCATTAAGTATCCGCTAGACTGTAGAAGCTCCGCCAAGCAACGTCAACTTACGCTACCGGCACCCTGATTATATTGAGCCTGTGTTCAAAATTAGCTTGGGGCACTCGACATGACGTGGAACTATAACGTGGCCGAACCGTTTTTGCTGAAACCGTTCCGAGAAACATTGAACGTGAGCTGCTAGTCGTACTTCTAATCAGTGTCGTTATTGACTTAACAGTCGCGCTGCTTGTGATAAGAAGCCATCGCAGGCAAGAGAGGGGCACTAAAATGTGCCAGGGCTGTGAACACACCTTAATGTACTTCAATTGTTAGTCCTCAGTACCTAAGTTTAACAATAAACTTTGTTCTATGACGGCCGAAATTACGCCATCTGCGTCATGCGGTTTTTCTGGCCTCTTCCTTACCCTATATTTCGGATTTATACATGATCCTACAAGCCATTTTCTGTATTTCACGCCTTCTGATTGCCCCTAGAGTATGATCCGCAAATAAAGCGAGAAAGACTGATTGATAATATGCCCGATGCCGTTTTTAAACGTGTTTTCATAGCCATATAGCGTAGAATAAATAGGAATAGCAAAGCATTGTCCTTTTTTTCCGGGGCTTGCTTGTTACATTCCGCGAAGCAAAATACCGTTTGACTACAATCTTGCATCCCAGTTTTCTCAACAAAATATTTCAACGAGCCAAGTTTAATCCAAGCGTTGACATGTTAACATAAACACAATGCATTCGGCCTAAATCTATAAGTCATGGCCCAAAGTTTGACATGGGAAGGTGGATAATCGGAGCCGTGCTATTTGGACCTTATTAGTAATTTATGAAGCGATCAAGATGAATCTTGAAAACCAGCGCCCAAACAGAACAACTGAACTAAAGGCGATAGGTCGTTCAGCTGTTATCCCTGTATACAGATGGTAACACAAGGTTCCTCAAGCTCACAATTATAAACGCTAAAGTGCGCTCCTAGCCCAGATTTACGTAGATAAAAATGTTGGATTTTAAAGGTTTTTTTTTGTTTTGTGTTTTTTTAGCTAAAGGGTGTTGGGCTTTAATGGTGCTAATTGCTGATGGTAAAAAAAATGTACGGAGGTGCCGTTCAAAGAGCGCTAACTTTGAACGGCACCTCCGTTGATAAAGGAAGTAATTACTCAATTTTAATTAGATCATATTACTCATCACAGGGTCGTTGTGGCGCAGAGCGCAACAGTCCACGGGGCCCCTGTTTTGGGGTGAGGGGCCCCCTTTTAGCCAGCTTCTCACCGCCGAAAGGCAAAAGCGAAGATTCAGCTTCTGTTCATTATTACAGAACCAACCTTAGGAGAGCACTGTTCTCATACCTAGTCAACCTGCCCGCTACGTTACATAATAAGGTTTAGATATGGAGACTTTACATTGTTCTTTAGACAACAGTAATTTCCATCTAGCGATTAACTTTTTAGCACTACGAGAATCCTAAATATGGGCGCCTAAACGGGACCATCTCACTATAGGTGGTTGGTCGATTCCTTTAATTATACGAGGCGGGATTCGGCTTACGCCGAAAAGCAGAGCTGCGACTTCGAAGTGATAAATCAACGCCAACCTCCGCAGATCTCCTCGTTTTCCTGCGACTCTGGTCCTCGAAGCCTACCTCGATTCAATATATACAATTCTTGCATCTTTGCAGAAGCCGCCATACTCAACCTCACGTGTACAAACGCCTATCATGAGAATACTCCTCGCCCTTAGTGCTGCCTTGACCGCGTGCGGGTTAGCAATAGAGCCCGTAGGGGTCATCGCTAAAGAGCACGCTCCCTCCAGTGCCCTTCAGCTTGACGGGGTTTCCGCTGACTCTCAGATCGCGCCATCCGATTTTGTCCGGTAAGCCTTCGGAATCTTTAAGGTGTGTAATCAGCTGACATATCAAGGGTTGCATACCCTCTCGGAGAGGGACCGGCTGCTGTGCTTGAACCGCGCGTTGTAAAAGACGTCCCAGTTCCTTCGGGCATTAAACGCCCCCCACCGATAATATTAAATGGAGTGACGTTCCATTTCCGAATGGTTCAAGGTTGGGTAAAGAAAGACGTAAAGAATGTCTATTATCGAGACTACACGTGCGATACCATCATTATCGTCAATCTGAGAAGGCGATACCGGGATGTGTCAGTTATTGCCGGCGGCGTTAGGTTGCTCAAGTATAGAATGTCCAGTGGCCGTGTCACGTCTGTGAGGGCTCCGGAAGGAGGATTTCCCAAAACTCTTGACATTGATGTCGCCGTGGTCAAAAAGACTGTTGACGAAACGCCATAATACAACTCCCTTCCTAGGCTGGTTGATCTCATCGAGTGGAATCTTTCTTCGGATGCGGGCTTTGTAATTAAACTAAACCTAGTCTCAAATCACTACTCATGTTAAGTTGTTATAATGGTGTTTATAGCGAAAAATCGAATTTATAAGCTTTGGCTTTTATTTTTAGCCGCCATTTGGGATCAGAAAGCACGGCAACTAACGTGCAGACAAAACCTCATCATTTCGCCACCTGATATTGACATAATTCGAGTTGACATAATTCGTTATTAAGGTCAACGAGCAATTTGCACTGATGGCCATATCCACACAAACCTTCAACCGCATCTAGTAAAAGATCAAGTTTCGAATCGCCTGCAGCATCAGGTACTCCTTCGTATAAATAGGCATCGTCTGTTGTACCAACTCCAACCAGTCTGGTCGAAAGCGGCCAGCTATGGTGGAGTTGCAAAATTCCCAGTACTCGGGATGCCAACGTGAGTTTTCCCAGTCAATTATTTTGATGTCGAATTCGCCACTGCCGTCATCCTTAGTGCTAACCCTGCTCACCAACAAATTTCTGGGTTGCAAGTCTCCATGAGTGAATACAGCGCGATGGCCCTTCAGAGTCTCCGAAACAAAGGTTTGTAAGAGCGAGATGTGCGACGCAGGCTCAGAAGCCTCCAGCCTTCGTATCATTCCTTTGTTCAGCTCTTCTTCCGTCTCAAAAGGGCCTGACAGTTCTGGGTTTCCTTCCGGAGTCCAGAATATACCATCAGGGAAGGGCTGCCGGTCGAGTGCCCCGAAATAGCCAGGAGTTGGGATTTTGCGGAGGTTTTCAAGCATGTTATATAATCAGTTCCTTATGTCGAGCTTTTCCGCGGGCGTTAGGATTTCCATATGTCTCCGAGCTCTTGGCCATCCACATACTCCATCACGATGAAGTTCCACCCTGTTTCTGGCTCGATCATCGTTGCGAAAACCTTGGGCACAGGAACGTTGCTATTCGCTTATACGTGTTTGAGATTCTCTGCCTCAAGAAGAGCGACCTGAGCGCCGAGTTTCACGGCAAAAATGTTGACCAACTCTCATCACTTTCGCAGACGCATCAGAAGGACTCAAGATTTCTGTAGACGCGCGGATCTCGGTGATGGAGGGGATGACAGGGTCCGACATCTTGGGCACTGTTTGTGTGTGTTAGGGAAGCAAGAACATGTGACAAAAGCATCAATGGAGCAAGAAGGATGTGAGTTGATAATATGTGGCGGTTTGTCAGGTAAGTGTGAAATTTTTAATCGGCGTTTAGCTGAACTGCAGCTATATTGAGCACAGTCACATATATTACTAATACACCCCGAGACGGCTGCACTGCGGCTAACAATCCTTTAATTCCTTTTCTTAATACGTAAGTAAAGAATAAAACACTAAATCGACTAGTACATAATGATTAGTAAATCTTAATAAAATCTTTCTAAAAAAGCAGTATTTAAGAAGGAAACATAATGACGGGTAAGTTAACTAAGTATCAAAATAATATTCTTTAAAAATAGGTTTAATATTGTCGGATTGGAAGCCCAATTCGACCTCGAGTCAGCGCTAGCGCAGGGGCCATCTGAGCAACTGACGGTTCAACCTCCGGTTAGAACCTCTCTTTTCCACTTCGCGCAGAGATCAATATACAGTTCATTAACCCTTCGTCACCACGGTTCGACTCGAACAATCACACCTGTGATACGTCAAACAACAGGCTTTAATCGGAGGTTCGACCGTTAGTTAAAAGTTGATAGAGAGGCCCTCAGATGGCCCCTACGCTTGCGCTGACTCGAGGACGAATTGGGCTGCGACGATCGTGTCTTCCAAGTTATCGATTCTCAACACGAAAGCCTTGCCCATTCTCAGATGCGCCTTTCTCGACGATGGCGGCACCAATCACTGAATACAGTTACATTGAAGACGTGGAACGACTGAGCGACTACCGGCCGGGTGGTTATCATCCCATCCAAATCAATGATCGTCTTCACAAACGATACCGCATTGTCCACAAGTTTGGGCACGGGACATTTTCAACGGCCTGGCTTGCTCTTGACGAACGAACATCAAATTATGTCGCCATAAAAGTCGGCACTGCAGATGCAGACAGGCGAGAGGTAGATATTCTTTCTCAGCTTACGAAAGGAGTTGCTGCTTGCAGCAGCGCCGCAGACAAGGCGTCGATGATCCCGGTGGCCGTTGATCGCTTTAGTCTTGACGGCCCCAATGGGACTCATCCTTGTTTTGTTACAGTCCCAGCAAGGTGTAGTCTTGTGGATGCGAAAGAGGCATCGGACTCGAGACTATTCCAGCTCGAGGTTGCCCGGTCTCTGGCTGCCCAGCTTGCTATGGCCGTTTCTCTTGTTCACTCACAGGGTTATGCTCATGGAGGTACGTGATTCTTATCCTCATTGCTGCCTCTCATTTGATAATCTAATGACACCCTCCTCTAGACCTTCATCTTGGAAACGTCCTTCTCCAGCTACCTTCTTCTCTAAATAATCTCTCAGTGGAGCGATTGTATGCGAATTTTGGAGCCCCAGAGCAGGAACCTGTTGTCCGCCTCGACGGAAGACCGACCTCTTCAGCAGCTGGGGTCCCTTTGTATGCCGTCCCACCCGTGTGGCTTGGAATAGCAAGCGATGAGGTCACTCTGAACGGGGCGAAAGTATTACTTAGCGACTTTGGTGTCGCCTTTCGCCCGTCAGATAAGTCCCGCTTTGAATCACATACACCCCTTGTGATACGCCCGCCTGAGGCTTTCTTTGAGCCAACGACGCCTCTTTCCTTCGCGTCGGATATATGGAGCCTCGGTTGCATCATCTTCGAGTTGCTCGCTCACAGGTCTCTCATCGACGGAATCCTCGCGCCTCTGGACGAAATCACGGCGCAGCAGATTCACTTACAAGGTCCTCCGCCGTCTGAGTGGTGGGATAATTGGGACCAGCGGTTCAAGTGGTTCGACGAAACGGGAAGACCGCTCAGTAACCAGTGTGATATATGGTCGTGGGATAGGAGGTTCGAGCAATGGGTACAAGAGCCGAGACGGTCTTGTGGTATGAGTATTATCAGTGAGGAGGAGAAAGCTGCATTATTTGAACTGTTACAGTGGATGCTCACATGGAGAACTACGGAGCGGCCAAACGCAGAGGAGGTATTGAACGCGGCTTGGATGAAGAGCTGGGCTTTACCAGCGTACGACGAAACGCGGAAGGCTTGGGTATGACATTTGCAACTTCTTATCCCGGCATGTACCGCTAAACGGAAAACTAAATGTTAAGAGCAGGTTGTCTGTCGCTTCCAAGCGCCCTGGCTATGTACCCCATGAAATCCTGGATGTACGCCTTTGCTGAAACGATCGCCTCAGGCGATACTTTCGCTGAGACTGGCGTGGCGGCCACCATCAGCGCTGGCTTGAAAGAAGAGTTCTTCGAGATTGGATTGGAAAGTTTGGATTTGTCGTGTCCTAGAATACGATAGATACTCGTTTAACGATGGCTCTTGTTCACTCGGTTTTTGCACTGCTTGCCTCCTCAGGATCAGTTGCGCATAATTACCTCCAGACAAGAAACAGCTGCTACCTCCATGTTAAAACACTGGAGTTGAGCGACTATCCGTTTCAGTGCGCGCCTTCAATCGAGTACAAGTCATCGCAGTGAGACAGAAGCGGGATGCTTAAATTATTTTAAAAGAAGAGTATATAGGTCGTCACCAGCAAGGCCCCGTTGGGCCACACCCCTTACCTGTGATACATACCTTACATCCAACAATTGTCAACTGAACTCGCTGCATAAGGTCAATTGAAAATTGAGATGCAATCGGCCTTGATGGCGACATAGCGTCACGAGAATTATAGCCAGTGATGGGGATGTGCGTTGGGACGATAGTCATTTAATAAGACCGATCTTGAATAGTAATTGGGTACCTCTCTGTGTCTACTGACGACTGTCGCTTGCCTTGGGCATTATTTTGGGGTCGTTTTGCTACGGCACAGGACTTTTACAAGTCCAACGCCAACTATTGAACTTCGCTTTTGCCCGAGTTTTCTGCCATTATGAGCGCCTTGCGCGGCCGAATTGTCCTCGATCCATCCGTTACTCTTAACAGCCTAGGTGCTTTTTTCTCCGGCTCCAGCTTCCGTACTAGCAACGGGCTGCTTGATGGACTCTTGTGCGCACGTGCTGTCAGCCCTGTGCATGCGATACCGAAGACGGCGCGTGGTATTTCCTTTCAAAGTAAGCCAAAGCCCGGCCGTAAAATCCCATCTTGCCCTGGGAGTATAGATGAATGGTACTAGCCAGATTCCGAGCGTCCTGGTCGGCGAGAGTCTCTGAAAGTCTGTGATCTGCATGAGCATTTTGCTCAGCATCCCGCACCATTTTTGCATAAGCTTCCTCGTCTGCCCACCTCCCTACCTCATCTTGGTCCAGTGGCCAGCCTCCCTCATCATACTGTTCCGGTAGGTTTAGAAGGCGAGGCACCGTAGACAGGAAGCAGGGGGTGTCGACCAGCTCCCAGGGCAACACGTAGGAGCCCTCCCAGTCGATTACGCCTAGAACGTTGTAGGTTTTAGTAACGATAACGTTGCTGTGGAAGAGATCGGCGTGGCGAATGGGGAATGGTCCTTTTTGCGTGAAATGTCTACCGCTACTGGCCAATTCGGCAAGCCGGCTTGGAAATTGCTTGTTTCCTTCCAGGATTTCGTCAATTACTGACGCTGGTAGATTGCGTCGGAGGTAGCTTTCGTCATAAGGAAACTTTAGAACAGAAGCCCATGCCTCGATGAAGGATGCTGCTGTATCGAACGGTCCACCGATGCCTGGGATAGCACCCACGGTGAAGCTCCCGTCCGCGTGGCTGGTAACAGCACCAATCTGTGGAAGACGGGCTGAGGCGATCTGGACCTGTCCCTCGAGGTGAGCTTGGAGATTCTACATAGAAGGAGCTGATAAGGGGGGCATTGTGGAACTGTTACTCACATGTGCAGCCGCCATTGTCTGGTAGAAATTCTGACGATGCTGGCGTGGAATAAGGCCCCAATCGACCCTTTCATAGCCGCGAGCTTGATCTGCGGCTGTGTTGCCAGGCAAAAATTCGAGCAGGACGAAAGAAGAGCGCGATGTATTGGCATCGTCAAGTTCGAACGCGAAGATATGAGGCACTGGGGCCCTGGCCTCGGCCAGCAGCATCATAGTATCGATTTCGATGCGTGATTTCCGGGAGGTTTCTGGAGTCGACTCGCGCAGCTGGACGCGGGCGACCCAGCGGGTTCCGTCTTCAAATTCTAGCAGACGCGCAAGAGAGCTACCACCGGCTCTGTAGTTTGAAAGCAAGTTGCAAGGCACTCCGTTTTTAGCTCGAGACGCAATGTTGCAAATGGCCACCCAGTCTGTCCGCTTGAGACAGACGCTCACTTGCGGTTCCATGGAAACATTTGGACAAATCCAATTCCATTCAAGCAACAGATTGTCGTCTTTGTCACAAGCCATGGCGGCCAGAATATTTGGCGACCACTGAGGGATGGGATTGGTGCACGGAGTGTACGCTGCGGTCATGTGAAGCGGAAGTACGATTAGTAGGTTAAGTTGGCTTCGATTCCTAGGGGCGTCAACTGGTGTTTTGGCCAAACGGCATACTTTGCGGTCAGCAACTAAGCCCCTGCCGGACAGATGTATTGTCGTTACTCGGTGAAGCCCTGGTCGCTGCCTAATCCTCTTCCGAGTTTGATGACCGTCAATCCGACGTCTCCAAACAAGCGCTAAGAGGTCTTGATTGGAGGGGCAGGCCGACGTTGGCACCACCGACGGGTAGAGGGAGCACAGAGAGTTACGCGGGTTCCAGTTGTTAACGAGCCACCCCAAGCAATTGGCACCACCAACAGTTGGGATTATGGGTACCTATGCAAGCAAACAAGTTCGTCTGCTGCCCGGCCTGCAAGCTTATGTAGCGAGGTGAGACAAGCTGAGACAAAGCTCGTCAACACCAGACTGACCTGCTTGAACGTCATCGTTCAGGCATCTGTCTCAACTAGAAAGTCGCCCTCTTTTGTACTCTTGGCTCACATCGGCTCGATTCGCGTGGAATGCGGTGTGGAGGGGAGCATTATTCATGTATTCTTTCAGCAGCTTGGGGACATCTGACCTCACGTTGCTTGCTCAAGCTTCCAGACTGAGAATAGACCAGACACCAATGGCGACAAGACAATCTGGAATCGGCTGGGCTGGCACCGGAGTCACTTTCAGGCGGTCGGAGCCGATTTCGGCAGATAATGTTATGGCCACCGTTGCAAGCTCGCTAGGAGTCGGGTCAAGTGATGTGATTTTGCAAATCTAATCTACCACGTAACACCAAATCAGGTCCACGCCAGAAACACAGTCTAGAAATGATTCTTTGAGCTCAATTGGTGAGCATCACTCCAATTCAATCGTTCCTATCGGCCTCTGTCAATATCACAAGCACGTGAAAGAAGACAAGCATGGAGAAGACTCTCACCTGGAGGTTTTGACGTAGTGTCGTATACGACTCTCGCGATGCCGTCTACTTCGTTCACAATGCGCCTGCTAATAGCCTTGAGGAGACTCCACTTGAATTCGTATGGCTCGGCGCTCATCATGTCCAAGCTGGTTACGGCTCGCAGAACGCAAATGTAGCCATAGACCCTGGCATCTCCCTGTACACCGACGGCTGTGGCGACGAATGCAAAGTCAGATACCGCTACAAATTTTTAAAAAAAAAAAAATGGGAAGAAAGATCGTACCTCTGTTGGTATCAAGTGCGGCGTAGGCTTGGGTGACCTGGAAGATTTCTTTAGTAAACTTTCTCATAGATGACAGGTGGTCGCGTCGAACCTCGTCATAGATCCCGGCCTCTCGGATCATGGAGATGAAGATGTGATCTGCCTTGCGCACAATTTCGACTCGCTCGCGGGTGACTTCGCCGATAATCCTGATACCCAAACCGGGTCCCGGGAAGGGGTGTCTCCCAATGAGCTCCTCGTGGATCTGCAGTTGCCGTCCGAACGCCCGTACTTCGTCTTTGAAACTACGTATCGTTAGCGACTGCGACCAGCAATTACCCTTACTGTTCAATTCATATTCAAAATGACTTACAGCTCTCGAAGCGGTTCAAGGAGCTTCAGTTGCGCTTCCTATTGTTTATTAACATCTTTACATCAAAATAACGTTGGTGAGTGCAACTTACGCCGTTTTGCATGCGAGCAGGAAGTCCTCCGGCATTGTGATGAGCTACACGAGCCTTAGTATTGCACATTCGCGGGGCGGATGGGAAGTTGAAAAAAGTAACTCGAATGTGGCGCAAGGTGTTGCGGGCGGTTCGTCTTTATGGTTGAGGTGCAGACTCGCATTCTCGCCGCCACAAAAAAGGCAATGAGGAATACAACAGAGAGACTTACATTTGATTGTAGAACTGGCGGCTCCCTTGAAACTCAAGCTTTCTACAATATCGGCTACACAGAGTTAATGAATTTTCAATCCCTGGTGAACAGTGAACAACTGACCATAAAGTGTTCCCTGGAGAAACCATTCAACCTTTCCGGCAAGCGGTGTGTGCTCTGCCTCTTTCTCTATGCTAAATACAGAGTTAGGTAAAGTCTTCCACGATTCAAAAGGTGATGAGCATAGGCTTACCGGAGTGCCTCAATTTCAAAGAGGTCAATAACTGTTATCTGAGATCAGTATAGGCTAACCAGTTCAAAGGGTTTTGCCTTACAAGTCCCTCCAATAATCTTCCTCTTAGCTTCGGGCTCTGTGACCCCTGCAAGACGGTCGAAGAAAAGCTTGGATCCGTCCACCACGGTGAGGTTAATTCCTAGATACTTGTCCAAGGTTTGTTTAACCTGATCGCATTCATTCAGACGCATGAGACCTAACAGACATTAGAACATGACTGGTAAGCGAGTGGATATCTTGCCGAGCATTGTCCTCACCAGTGTCCACAAGGATTGCGTGGAATCGGTCTCCAATAGCTTCTTTCATCAGCTTGGCGGCTACAGTGCTGTCGACACCGCCAGAGACAGCTCCAATCTGCGAACTGGTGAGCAGGCTAACATGTGTGGCTGGGCAAGAGGGAAATACATACAACCTGTGCTTTGTCGCCAACCAGTTTCCGAATGCGAACAATTTCCTTCTCTGAGAAATTGTCCATTTTCCAGTCCGCTCGGGCACCGCAGATCTTGAGAGCGAAGTTGGCGAGGATATCAGTTCCCCGCTCTGTGTGGGAGATCTCGGGGTGGAATTGAATGCCTATCAGTCATACTCGTCAGCAAACTTTAGCGTGAGCTTTGAGAGGATGCACATACCGAAGATAGGTAGAGACTGGTGGGCAATGCCAGCAAATTCGCTGTCCTTGGTGGTGGCAATGGTCTCAAAGCCTTCGGGTAGCTGAACGACCTTGTCAAAATGACTCATTACGACTATGGTCAGAGAATGTTAGAGACGTATCAGCCCAAGCCAGACGAATAACGAACCGTTCAAAGAGTCTCCCAATCCCTCGAAGAGCCGATCGGCATGGCTGCCAACCTTGCGGATGGCCATCGAGGTTTCCCCATACTCACGGGTCTGGCCGGGTGCCACATTGCTTGGGTTTACTCGCCACGCTGGGACAGTCGTTAGTCAATGATCGTCCGGACACACCCAGGGCGGAGAATACCAATCAGTTGATTGCCGAAACAAACTCCTCTTCGTGGCACGTCAGCGGCTTATTCATCTTGCTTTTGGCATACAACGTACAACACAGGAACACCGAGCTCGAACACCAGCGGATCCACGCCTGGGGCGTCGGGGGAATACACGCTTGACGGACCCCCGCTAAGAATAATCCCAACCGGTTTCCAAGCAAGATCTTTGAGCTTTTGAGTGCAAGGTAACATCTCAGAGTACACCCCGAGAGATCTCAGCCGTCTCAAGATGAGCTTTGGTTTTGTTAGTTCCTGTTACCCGCATAGCAGAAGTAGTCTCTGGACAGAACAGACATGACTGGTCTGGGATCCTAGATCCAACACGAGCACGGTCTTGACAACAGCAATGGTCAGCTTAGAGGATACCAGATTGAGAATTGAGGATGCTTTGTTCTTACGTCGAAGGTAGCGTGCGGCGGCGCCGCTTCAAGTGTGTCGTCGCTCATTTTGTAGAAGATTTGCAGCCGAATATTCAAGGCGTGACTATCGTTACTCAGAGGAATGAGGTTCGCAAATCGGGCGGGCAAGGGTGTGATAAAGAATTTTTTTTGGACCAGCAAAACCTTTGGTGGCTGACTCATTTAGGTAAGTACCCGCATGAATCTCGGCCCACTAATGTCACATAAGGTACCCGGGATTGGGGGAACCTGGACAGAGGTTAGGCCACTTATCAGGTATAGCCACTTAGACCATCGTTAAAAGCCTATCCTGACTTTCGAGATAGTGTTATATAGGGGCCTTCTGACTGACGGGGTCTGTCTACCAGGAAGGTTTATTTCTGTCACGATTTCTGTTGGGCTGGTCAGTCTGTCGCTTGGCGACTAGTCTGTTCCTAGAACTAGGAGACCAGTCTATAAATATGGCTTCCTCTAAATAGGATAGCTAGAGTATTCTTCTAGCCAAGATAAGCCCTCTGGTTCAAAGGGCTATATCATAGGCAGTTATGACCTTATATAAAGAGGGAGCCATCCAATGATCCTGACAAAATGGCCTGACTGGTGCGTATCTGAATCAGTGTCCAGGAACGCGTCGATTCAATTCTCCTCGAGTGTGCGAGGGGACTGGTCTTGTACCCTGCTGCGTGGGCTAGTAGGCTGTTTTTAGATTTTTTGGCAGGGCTCTGGTCAGAGTGTTATGCCTGACAGAGCTGCGACAGAATATCCTTATGTGCAGAATGGCCTTTAAAATATCTACCTAAGACAATTACTCTAATTAAGGGGGCCCTTGTGGTATGCTAGCCATGGTAACTAAATAGATATCTTAGTAAGAAGAACATTCCCGTCTATAGGGGCTCAATATCTACTTAACCATTTTGGATCGATGAGATTCACGTGACCTGATGCGTCTGCTGCCACAGCACTACGCGGTCTCATCTTATTCACACCCAAACTAACAACTTGATCCGTTTCCATACACCTGCGTAATGGAAATGTAACTCGATTCGTCTTCTGACGTCAATACGAGCACTGGCGAGGGTTTGTGATTGCTCGCACTGCAGAGTTTAACCGCATTTGATGCAATCGCCAGTGACCCCTTGGCTCAGATCCGAAGGCCCAGGAAGGCGAGATTCCGACAGTTGGTTTGGACATTCTTTTCAACGATCACTGCAAGCACTGTAGAGGTATTTCAAAGAGACACATTCGAGCTAGGAAAACAAAACGATTAGAATGACGTTGACTCCGAATGAAGAGACAAGAAGATGATGCCGAGCTAGATCAATGTTCATTGACGCATTGACCATGACAACGTTTCCGCCCGGCCAAACCCGGCTGGGAATGAGGGATAAGGTCACATCATTGAAGACAGGGAATCAGGACTAAAAGTCTGCAGGCTCAAAACAGAAGACGCAAGGAGAATCAATCTCCGCAACCACCATCTGTAACTCCCATCTGTCAAGTGCAAGCGACAAAATCGCGGTCGTCTCCAGATCAAGGATATTCGTTGATACTCGCAACATCCGGAGTGGGCTCGAATAACACGGGTTTCGGCGCCGCTTGCCGGATACTCAACATCATCCCCTCCATTGCAACCCCACAACTGTAGTCAATTCTTCCCTGTGGGGTCTCTCAGCTACTCTGACTGGTGCGTTAATGTGCCGTCTCTTGGATTGCGTGCGCGCAACTGGTGCGAAGCCCCTCTCCTAGTTATTCAATATTCGTGTTCAACTTCGGTGCCGAGGCCGAAACAAATCTTGGGTTCTTAGTTGACATATCTCCTTCTTCTATGTTACAAGGATTCCAACGAGCAGATGAATATGCCGGCAAATGGGCCTGTTACCTTCACACGCGTTGACAAGATGCCACCGTCCGGGAAGTCGGATTCGGCTTTAAAAGATGCGCAGAGTCTCTCCAGAGATTCCATGCCAACCATCCGCGGGGAAAGACTCAACTGGAACTTCGTGGTCGGCATCATGCTCTCCGCAATAACCTTGGCATTTTGGCTTCTGCCTCCTGCTAGTGTCGCGAAGTCGGTTTTTATCGCGGACTGCGACGCGTTACCGAGCTTCATCAAATCTTCCGCTGCCGACAACGCAGTGATTACGACGGCCTCTATACTGGCCAATTCGTTGAATGTTTCCGGTACTTTCAACCAGGTTGCATTTTGTCGTGTAAATGGCAGCGTCCCTTATTCCGAAAACAACACTGTCTTTTTTGAAGTGTGGCTCCCAGAGACAAGCGCGTACAATGACAGATTCCTAGCTGTTGGTGAGTTCTTATTTGCTAGATTAGATGAAGTCCAAATTGGCCGTGATCGTAGTCCAAGTTAACAAATAGACAAGGCAACGGCGGCCTGGCCGGGCGCATCGACTATGCTGCAATGGTAGAGAATGTCAACAAGGGCTTCGCAACTTCGGGAGGAGACAGCGGCCATCGCGCATCGGAAAATAACGGGGGCGATGCGTACCCGGGAGGCATTTCTCTGCCATTCCTTCGCGACGAGAACCAAGTCCTTGCATGGATCCGCAACTCGATTGCGCTCTTCACACCTCCGGCGAAAGATATTGTACAGGCTTATTACAGCAAGGCTCCGAAACACACCTACTACAAGGGCTGCTCGACAGGGGGGGCCCAAGGCTTCGCGCTTGCACAGTATCATCCTGAGCTGTTCGACGGCATTATTGCTGGTTGTCCGGGGAACTGGTATTCGCATCTGGCGCTTTCTTTCCTGTGGAACCAGCAGATGACTCTCGTAAGTCTCCAAGCAGCATTATCCGCTCTACAGGACACGAATCTTGCTGCGTCTTGTTCCAACGCTGTTCTGCTCTGTTAACGCATCTCAGGGGTTTTCGTTCCTGCCACAGGAATCACTGAACATGATTACGAGTGCGGTACTGGACGAGTGTGACACCCTTGACGGTGTCCACGACCGAGTTCTCGAGAACCCTCTAGCATGTAGTTTCGACTTGGACAAGCTGTCTTGCACGACGCCCACAGCTAATTCGCCATCCTGCCTGACCCCGGAACAAGTCGCAGCCGCCAAGAATATCTATGCTGGACCTCGCCATTCTCAGAGTGATGCTAGCCTCTACCCGGGCTTTGATCTGGGCAGTGAGTCGGAATGGATCGTTCAAGAAGGTCTCCTATCCCTGTCTTTCTCTCTTCCTCTGCTGCAAAACATGGTTTTCGACGACTTGAGCTACAATGGCAGCACATTCGATTGGGCTAGCGATGTTGATGCGCTGGATAACAAGGTTGGCAGTTTGATTGACGCCATCAGCCCCAACCTGACTTCCTTCAAGAGACGAGGAGGAAAGCTACTTGTGACGCAAGGATGGGCCGATCCATACAACGCCGCAACCTGGCCTATCGATCACTTGAACGAGGTCGCTCGGGTGACAGGTGGCCTCCGAGATGACTGGTTATCTTTGTTTATGGTTCCAGGTGAGTCGAGCTAGCCGCCATTGGCAAACTTTCCCCCCCAAAGAGCGTTTGGCTGATGAAGCCCTCTCTGTAGGTGGTGGCCATTGTGGGGGTGCCTCGAGTTATCCCCACGTGCCTGGGAAGCAAAACTCCCTCGAAGCCTTGATAGAATGGGTTGAACAGGGAAAGGACCCCGAAATGCTCTTAGGTAGCTCACCTGCCGATGGGAGTACAAGGACCAAAAGGCTTTGTCGATGGCCGCGTACGGCCAAGCTTGTAGGGTCAGACATTGACAAGTGGGAGTCATTTATCTGCGAGTGATTTGTTAATACCTCTGGAGATGTGTGCTTGATCCTTAAGTACTTTGCAGAGGATTTACACCGCTGGATATTGAGGATTGAAGCGATGCTACGAGCTCCACAAGACATGAACTCAAGTCAGTGATTTGTTAGATACCAGTACCTAAGCCCAAATAACCAATTTGAGGTGCCCCGCGTCATCCCATAAGCCTATGAGCCCAAACTTGCATTCAGCGCCTTCTGCAACATCCCTTTGCCACTCTTACGAGGAGCCAACAAACTCGTAATAGAAATACCACGATTTGGTCGATATCACACAAAGTTCATAAGAGACTGCGAGAATCTCACGGTCAATATCCTTAAGGATGGTACGTGCAACTTCCCCAGCCACCTTGACTCTTTGGCGAGGCATATGAGGACGCTTACAGAGGTTCACAAACCCACCCATGTACATGGTCAAATTTGACTTCATGATCCGTCATCAAGATTATCTGGGCCACTAACAAAGAATCATATCGTGGCAATGCGAACCGAGAGTCGGATTCGTATTCCAATCCATGATTGATTGCATTCACTGCTCTCTGTGAAACGCTGAAACCCCGAAGCGGCAGTCGCCCCTTGTCCCTTCGTCAATGACGCCGATGCTGAAAAGGACCAACCAACATACGAAGCATTCGCGCTTCTGGCACAATCCGCTCCTGCAATGTGGACTTCAAACACGAGATTCTACCAAGAGATGGGAACTGAAGATACATGTAGTTTGGCTTGGTGGTTTTGACAAAGCGAAGACCTTTCGTTCCGAATTAAGTAGATTGATGGGCTCGCCGATAGCTAGAGCGCTGGGATAAGCGAGCCAGACGCGGGTCCTATCCTAGCAACAACGGTGGCACGGACGAGAAGCTTGCAGAAGAGAGACGGAGGATATGGCGTAGCGCTGCTCCAGGGGTGTTGAAAGCGGTTCAAAAGACCGAAAGATTGGGTAGTAGCATGTCAGCATTGCAGGGCTACTTACGTTGTTAGTGGCCGTTTGAAGTGCCGAACGGTTCGGACTATTCGGACGTATTCCCCCAATCGTCTGCAATTCACACATCGGCATGGCCCGCTCTTTATGTGAAACAAAAGGGCTTGGAGCAGAAACTGCCAAGTACTCCTAGCGGTATAGATGTCCACTTTGATTTGACAAAAAAGGTTTTCTGTTATACGGCCAATTCTCCCATTCAACCTTTTCGAAGCCATATCGAATGTTACATGCCTGCAGAAACAGGCCATCTGCACCCGGCAGGAGGGTATATATCTGTGGAGCAATCTTCGAACTGGGGAGCTCCAGACACAAAGGTTCGTTTGTTTCAGAAGGTGTCACCAAAGATGGCGCCTGTGCCCACCTCTCGCACACCTAATAGGCAATGAGGCTCGACAGTCGATATGGCCCGCTTCGGCGCGTGGGAGTCGCAAATCAGGAGAACTTGGTCTTTGTCGGCGTATCCGTAGTCTACACGAAAATCGCCATCATATTCTTTCTACACTAGTGATTCCAGAGAGATGCTTTGAAGAAGTGTCAAATGAGACATCCTCAACAGTCCCACGCTGACTGCAACTCAACACTTCTTTCAGGTCAGCCATCGATTCCGACGATTAATTGCTTCGTAGTCTCGGAAATTGGAATGTCTTTTACGAAAGGGGCTGAGATAAACTCAAGTCCATCATCCTTTGCCCTGCGTTCTATTCCATGTGAGCAAGCCCAGGTGGAGGGCCAGAGCGGCCGCTGGGAGGTCCCCTCCTTTCTCCACAAAACCCATCCGGAGCAAGAATTTTATGCTTACACCTACGGATACAGTAGCGTGTTCGGAAGATTTTGGTCTGATTGCTGTCAATAGTGGGGTTCCCATCCCAGCTCTGGCGTTTGTCGCTTGCTGTTGGTAATCTAGACCGAACGTCTTGGCTTGGAATGGGAGCATGCATCTCCTGAGTCGGTTCCACAGGCATGTCTGTGTTCGTAAGCCCTTAGTGACTGGATGAATGGGATATGTATTAGAGCTAAACGCCTTCGATAGACTATATTTAAGGCCACTGCTGATCCATCTATGGACTACTCTTCTCAGCTTAATCCACCATTGTGATATTCTTCTTCTTCGCTCATTCCCGTTCACTCTTTATCAGACTTGAAGTCATTCCATTCTTTTCTATCCCGCCTCCAACCGCAAACATGAAGGCCACTTTCGTTCTCTCTGCCATCCTCGGCCTGGTTTCCTCAGCTTCGGCGCATTACACCTTCGACAAACTCGTGATCAACGGTGCTCAGCAGGGCGGTGACAATACCTACATTCGCAAGCACCAGAACAGCTACATGCCCACCAAGTTCAAGAACATCCCGTCCGGTTCCATCTCGCCCACCGTTGCCGACTTCAGCTGCAATAAGGGCGCCACCTCGGCCGCAAAGGTCTTCACCGTCAAGGCCGGCGACAAGGTCGGCCTCAAGCAGGCCTTTGGCGGCACCGGCATGATTCACCCCGGTCCCACCCAGGTCTACATGAGCCCCGTCAGCAATGCCGTCTCCGACAAGGGCACCGGCACCTGGTACAAGGTCTCCCAGTCCCTGCTGTGCAAGGCCGGCAGCGCCGAGTCCCTCCGCACCTCCGCCTGGTGCAGCTACGGCGAGGACAATGTCCACTTCACCGTCCCCTCAACCATCCCCAACGGCCAGTACCTCGTCCGCGGTGAGCACATTGCTCTCCACGGTGCCCACAACGGTGAAGCCGAGTTCTACTACGCCTGCGCTCAGCTCGAGGTCACTGGAAACTCGGCGACCAGCATGCCCGGCACTGGTGTCAAGATTCCCGGTGTCTACAAGCAGACGGATGCGGCGGTGAACTTCAGCCTTTGGGGCAGCTCCACGTCCTACAACACTATTCCCGGACCCGACGTCATCCCCGGCGGCACAACCCGCGGCAGCGCCAACGGATCTTCCGGCGACAAGTCCATCACAGTCGCTGGAGGAAGCCCCGTTTCATCTGCTGTTGACGCCAAGGCTGATTGCTAAGCTTCGGGCAACATTTCTAGGACTGCAGAGTTCATCATGGAGACTTTGACTTTTGGGAGGATCCCGTGATTGCTAAGCGATTCCACGGCCAAGCACTACAGCAAATACTTCTTCTCAATGGCCGTACTCATCCAACACTCCTCTGGAGCGTACGTAATTTATTTCATGTATTTATGTATCCTGTATATACTTCGCTGCCGGCGACAGCGGGTATGTAAAAAGAATCGAATTGTATTCGCAGTCTTGCCTGTTGTTTGTTCCTCGAGGTGTCGATAATCCGGTCGAGCTGTGGCGATGAAAGCATCGGTGAACTTTCTCTTGACCCCCTTTGGTCATACTCGTTTCCTTTCGACCCCCCACCAGCTTATGTCCTCCGTATATTGTTCGTAGCGTCTCGATCGGTGTGACTTCGAAATCCCAGCATTGGTAACAACCTTGGTCGTTGTCGATTAGACAAAACATGGGATCAAACCCTGGACTAACACATGGCAGATTCGACCCATCTTCGAGCCATACTGGAAAACGCATGTGCGGCCCAACTCAGCGAATATTGTGCCAGTCTGAAGAATCATCTGATCTCTTTCGATAAGCCCATTACCGCATTGGTGAAAATAAATTCAGCCGCACTTTGGGCACATGCGAGTTACTAGGTTATACCAATATTGTGTTTTGGCGCTGCTTGTGGTTGGTCCAAAAAGTGCGCGGTGGCGCCGAGCCTGCGGCACGAGATCCTCGGCGGTCAAAAGACTCACAACCATATCCATGCCCGGAAATTACCCTTCATCCCCATAATTCCCTTCCATTGAAGTTTTGAGAGTCAACATCTCTTCTGGTGCATCAACCCCGAAAATTTGAACCACACTGTCTAACTTTGAGAGATTCGACTTGTGAGACAGCGACATGGCTGTTGCGCCGGGCCCATCTGGGCACCAACCTACAGCCCGGCAACTTGTCGAAGGAATTGCCGAGGAACATGGCATTGTGCCCGAAAATGATATGGCAGAAATTGGTACAATGAGCCAACGTATTCGGACAGTCGTGGAGAAAGCTTTGCTACAGAAAGACCAACTGATCGGGTCTTCCATATTGACGTATGATACTAACACTCATCGGATGGCATTCTCTGTTTGGCGTTAAGGCAGCTGCTGACTCTTACTCAAGACTGGCAAAGAACCTCAACACAAGCCATGCCCGTTTCCTCTTCGAACTTCTCCAAAATGCCGATGATAACAAATTCGCTGCGGCGAGGAGTCGCGGCTCTGATCCGTATGTGGTTTTCAGCGTCTACCGCGACCAGATCAAGATCAAGTGCAACGAAGACGGCTTTACGTACCGTGATCTCAAGGCTATATGTGCGATTGGCCAAAGCTCAAAGAATCGCAGTCATGGCTACATTGGGGAGAAAGGCATCGGTTTTAAATCCGTTTTCATGGCTGCTTGGAAGGTACATATCCTCTCAAACGACTTCTCGTTCAGCTTCATCCATCATAAGGGTGACAGCGGGCTTGGAATGGTGAGCCCCATCTGGGAGCCAGACTTTATACCGCAGGGTGACCAAGCCCCGAGTTGCATCACACTCCATCTCCATCAATACGATGATACGTCTCTTTCAGAAGCGATGAGACAAAGAGAGGAGATTGATAGAGAGTTCGCAAATCTTCCAATCACGGTTCTCTTTTTCCTGAGGAATTTAAGACGTATCGAGATCCAATTGCACAACGACGATGACGAGGAAACAAGACGAGTGGAGTATTCTCTTCCCGATTCCAACTCAGCTACGCTAATGGAAAGAGTGTGGCTACCGCAACATGGTCGTTCTTCTGGCGAATCTATCCAGAGAAAGTATCATGTCACACGTCAATCGATTCAAGATGCTCCTCCAAACGAGAATCGAGAGTTTTCTGAGGGCAACAGCCGTGCGGATTCCGAGACTGAGATTGTTCTGGTTTTCCCCCTTGATGAAGACAACACTCCAATTGTTGAGAACCAGTCGGTGTTCGCATTCCTTCCAACGAGGCCCATGGGCTTCAAGGTGAGTTGACTTTGGCAGCATGGCATTTGGCACCCACCTATGAGAACGAAACCATGCTAATTCTGAGCATGAACTATAGTTCATTATCCAAGCCGATTTTGTCACCAATTCATCTCGCGAAGGAATCGTGACGTCATCGGCACGGAACTTGGCCATCAGAGACGGCATTGCGACATGTTTTGTTGAAGCGATGGAAGAATTGTGTCAGCATCCCACGTTACAATTCCAATGGATGAGGTGGCTTCCCCAGAGACATTCATATCCTTGGGGCAGCTTCTGGAACGCCTTGCTCGAGGACATTATGAGCCGTATCAAGAAGAGCAAGATCCTTCGGACAAGAGGTAGCGGCCGCCTAGGCGAGATACACGCGTTGAGGCGTCTGCAATCCAACTGGCTTGACGGAAACGGGACTCCGTTGTTTGAGGACCTCAATGCTGAAATCTACACCGCTAAAGAGTACAACATCACAGACTTGAGCTTGCTTGAGCCTTATGGTCTTCGATGGCTGTCTGCAGAAGAGCGGATAGCTCGTGTGGAAATGGACCTAAGCCAACCGACCGACAAGTCGCGGATGAAGAGCCCGTCCACCAGTACGCAATGGCATTCATTGGCCGCCACTGCAATTCAGAGACTCGCAAATACTGCCTCTCCACAGAACCTAGCGAGGATTCACTCTTTGGAAATCATACCTCTGAGAGATGGTAGTTGGACCTCAACCAATGGCAGCAGACGACCGATCTACTTTCCTCGCTGCCAGGATGGTCTTGAGATTCCTGCTAACCTTCCTCTGTCTCTCGTCAGCCTGGATGCATCTGTTATTGATGAACGACACAAGCTCTTTGAATTGCTGGGTGTTCAAACAGCGGCGGCTGAAGAGATCCGAAGCTTCATTTTCAGGGATCCAGTCCCAATGTTGAAGACCGAAGCGACTCTGTTGGCATCCGTCGACAACCTAAGGTTCCTCTATTTATCTCATAGTACTATTCCTGATGAAGAGAATGCGACCGCTTTCTCTAGCGTCTTTGTTTTCGACCATACAATGGAGGTTGGGCTACCGCATCATCAGGATATTTACCTCGCAACAAACAATCTCTACGGTCCTCACCAACTTCTGCAACCTACCTCGAGTCAAACAGGCGGCTTCTTTGTGCCATTTTTGCACAGTCAGTATTCTGAAAGTCCTCCAGAGACACCGATTGGATCGCAGCAGACTTGGTCCGATTGGCTTGAACATTTTCTTCGAGTGCGCAGTCGTTTGAGATTGACGGCCGCGACATCTCCAGAAAACCTCTCTCCCGAGCTTGACTACGTCCGCATGTTTCGCCCGGCATGCTTTATTGGCGCGCTCCAGCATCATTGGACACTCCTGGATAAAGATGAAGATGCTAGTCCGAGATTCATTCGCAAGCTCCGTACCCTCAGCGTCGTTTGTCAGGATGGCAGAGAGTACCCACTGTCAGAGACAACATTGCCGCTGTCTGAGCTCCAAGCTATATGTTCTTCATATCTCGAAGATTCGACGATCAATTTTCTTCAAATTGACGAGGCTATTCATTCTGCTTCATATCAGTCGAAATGGGCTTTCCTGGTCGACGAGCTTGGCGTCCGAGCTCGGGATGACGTGAACTACTATCTCTCCATTCTTCAATGTATCATCGAAGCTCAGCCCCAGCAGAGCAATTACAGCAAGGCTTTGAGCATCGTCTATGAAATGATACAACTCCGGTGTGAAGAGTCTGCATCCAAGGAGCAAGTTAGGACAGTTGTGAAGTGAGGAGCCCTCACCCGCTACTACGAAGTATCAAATCTCTGACAAGAGCAGTGACTTTTGCCGCCAGAAAGAATGCATCTTGGTTCCAAAGTTCAGCAATCAAGGGGAACAAACGAGAGTTGCGCTTGGAATCACTGCAGTTGAGAATACTCCACTAACCTGGACAAGGCCAGATGCTTGTGTATGGACAGCCCCAGGTGTGCCGTACGCTTACTTTGCCCTAGAAAGACAACTAAGCAAAGATTTTTCCGAAGACCGAGTGGATATTTTGAGAAGATTTATGCAGAAGACTCTAGGAATAGGTGATTGGGACCAAAACTGCTGCATCCAGGAGCTGAAGCACATGGGGGAAATGAACTGCGACGATTTCGATTGGGTTGTTGAAGTATACAGCTTTCTAAACAACTGCAATATGCCGGAGCATCAACTGAAAGATTTCAGGTAAGATGAACGACCTCTTCCTCGAATTGTGTTTTTTATTTTGATGGTTTCAATTATAGGGCCAAATTCAGGACAATGCCTCTCATCTTCGTTCCGAATGGCGAAATGTCAGGATGGTGTACCACAGCCGAATGCCTTTGGTCGAGCGGGGCCAAGATACACGGACGAACGACTCTCAGCTCTATCTACGAAGACTTGGAAGATTTCTTCGTCGAAAAACTTGGAGTGCAGAGACTAACTCTTACGATGGCGTGCGACGAGCTCCTGAAGAAGGGACATGGAGGACCCTCGGACACAGTCGCGAAAGTCAAAGAGACAATTTCGGCAATCAACACCCTTCTTCAGAGTACAACATCGTATCCTGACCCCGGACCATTGCTTAAAAGTGCCATATTTCCCATCGAATATCCAACTGGAAAGGTTTTGCTGGAGACTGCTAGCACACAATTTGTGATCAGAGACCGCAAGCCTTTGGCCGAGATGTTTGCCTCCAAAGTCAAATTTCTTGATTTCACTCTAGACGAAGTCCACGAACTTGGCAACTATTTCTCTTGGTTAGGCCTCGATTCTCGATATATTTCTTCTTCCGTGAAGGAGATTTCAACTGTTGCAGGCGATTCCCAACTCCGACTGCGACATCCCGATAGAGACATCAAGAGAAGGGCAAGCGGAATCTACAGGTAGTCATCAACGACTCCATCGACTCCTCTAGAATTTGGCTAATTTGATTCCAAACTCAGGGTTGCATCCCACTTCAACAGCCCCCGTGTAGACAACACATTGAATCTTTATCATACCCTTCGGGCCACTGAAGTCTACGAGACACATGGAATCTCTTCCGAGGTACACCTTGCTCAGGATGGCAAAGCACATATTCACGTCAAGGCATCAAGCGAGCTTCACATCCGAGACACGGCCGGTTGTTTACAGATTTACGTCCCTGTTGACAAGGAAAGACAAGATTTCTGTTACCACTCGAGTCTTCCGAGACGTCTGTTGGAGTGGGTGATGACAGAACCAGAAACACAGATCTGCGGTGCGATACAGCACCGAGCCATCAGTGCGATGAGCTCAGCCCTCAATGCACCGATCGAAAGCGTGTCTCAAATTCTGGAAGCAGAGGGCATTATCGACGTGGGCGGTATTGGAAATGATCAAGATGAAGATTCAGAAGGGGGTGCTGATGCCGTTGCCTTGGCGCCACCTTTTGAGTCTCCACGACGAGAAGGCTTCGTGGCAGAGATGCCTATGAGATTCTTTTCATCGACTGGATCTTGTTCAGTTTCTGGACCTATTGTACCTCCTCTTTCACAGGGAATCAATACTCCCGTGACACCTGAGGGCAGCGGAAGATATCGTTTACGGCCCGATTTAGATGTTGGTGCGACCACCTCGACCCCGGCAACTCCGGTCCATCAGTTTGGCCAAACTCCCAAGGCATCCACTGCGGCGATTTCGCCCAGAGATGATGGCTTCAATGCAGAGTATCTGAGAATCTTGAGCAACGTCATCTTTGCTGCTCGGCGCAGATCGTTTCCCGAGTCCGGTTCTCCTAGAGCTGGGCAGTCAGCAGGAGGTAGTAGCACTCAAGTTTCCCACATGCAATCGTGGATGCCGCCAGCAAGAGACAAGAAGATTGGCGCTGCCGGCGAGCTCTTTGTGAGTAAATTCAATGCCCCCCCATCAGACCTTGCGCTCATATTGTCCTCGATGATTCCTCAAGAATTTTTTTGCTAATGGGTTTCAGGCTTATGAGCTGCTCTCACATCTCACACCCCCACTTCCAGGCTTTTGCATGGACGATTGGCGAAGCACAATGCGTGAATTCGTGGCGGTCCATCCTGCATACTCCTACGTAACTCCTTGGGAAGGGCAAGAGACTGCGGATATCGTTTACAACGACAAATTCGGAGTCCTGACTGAGATCCTTATCGACAAGGGGTATTTACAGCGAACCAAGTGGATTGGCAAGAGGCCGCAATACTTGATCGAAGTCAAGACGACGCCTGGCGCTGCTACGAGGCCGTTCTACGTGAGCAAGAATCAGTACAACAGGGTACGGTTCCAAACTCTTCCACAACGAGTGAAAAATACAACTTGGCTAATTATCTCCTGGTGTGCATCTAGATGAGGGATTACACGAATGCTTCGTCATCCTCGAGAGGATTCTCCACGATCTACATGCTTCTTCGAGTGTTCAACGTCAGTACCTCAGACATTGACTTCAATGTCTATGTGGACCCGTTTGCCTTACAGCAAGACGGCGCACTGATCTTCACGGAAAATACTTGGCAGGTGGTTCCGGCGCAAGCCAACAAAATTGCTGGACAACGTTGAATGTCATGATGTTTGAAATCTTCTCAGCTCATCGCCAAATTCGCGAAGATCTGGTCTAGGTGTCGGTTCATACCCCTTGATCGCTGGTTTTCTGTCATTCCAAGATTTCTATAGATCTCTCTACTTGAGTTCTCACATTTAGATGATTCGTATCGTTCTGACTCCATGAAGGCCGCTATTGGTTGACGCGGCTTCATCGGCGATGTGTGCCA
Source organism: Colletotrichum orchidophilum (assembly GCF_001831195.1). Taxonomy (NCBI): domain Eukaryota; kingdom Fungi; phylum Ascomycota; class Sordariomycetes; order Glomerellales; family Glomerellaceae; genus Colletotrichum; species Colletotrichum orchidophilum. The sequence continues at coordinate 311,835 of NW_019172961.1, forward strand.
TATTCCGCAATATCTCGACCTCTTCTGGGTCATCAGTCACTGCCAGCCCAATTCTTTTGAAAACCTTTCTCTCCTTGTCTACTGCCATCAGTAAAAGACACGGGACAAAGCTATCAGGCTTTTCCTGATTGTATGCGAGAACCTAGTATATCGATCCGGCGGTGTTCTCGTTTTCGAAGCTTTTCTGGCCGACATCCAAGTATATGAGAGGGCCAATGTTCCAATGTTCCTTCCCGGCAGATTTGACAATGGCGCCGTTGACTCTCATGTAAAGAGTTTGCCTCCACAATCGAATCCCAACCTCGGCGATGGAAGTCGGGGTCGTCAGGATCTCTCTTGTGCGACATCGTACCGAGGCCGTAGGTTGCCTTGCTGAGCCTCTTGATTTTCGACGTTGGGCTTTTCTCCAAGCTTTCTGGCAATCTTTCTAGGTAACACTCAGCCACCGAGTGCTCCCGGCATTCCCAGAAGATTTGATCGCAACCGAAATGAAGTACACGAGGGGAAAATAGACGCTCCTACAGGACCCATCCGCGTTTGTTAAGATGGCCCTGGTCAACCTCGTATCTGCAGAATTGAAGATGGACGATGCTGCAGTCAACATGATCCTTTCCAGCCCGAAACCTTTCACATTCAGGCATAGATCGGCATTAAGGCTAAGTCTCGGGTTCCGCTCGAAAAATAGGCCCTTGGAACTGTCGCGGGCTCCCAACGCAGAGATGTTGCAGAAAGGAATGGGAGTAGACCTTGTGCATCAGATCCGCTTCGTTCAACCAGTCGGATAGATCGTCTCGATCTTGGAATATGCACAAGGAATCCATCCAGAGAAACCGCACGCCCAGACGTCGTGTGACTTGAATGGCTTCACGAAAGGTCTTGGGAAGCTTGGAGAGCTCGGTGCCTTCTCTGAAATCGTTGCAGGTAGCCTTCTTCAATTCCAAAACTGGAGCCGAGCCCCAACAATGACTCAAGGTGGCATATCGATCATTGTGAGAAGGCGGTTCTTCGAACGTGATCGCAAGACGCACACTGTCAAGACTGCCACCAGAGGCTTTGCGGTCGAGCAATCGAGTGGGATACCATGGTTCTGCTTTCAGGTCATTGTTGGATGCTGCGTGGGCGGATAGGCATGCTTGCATCCATGACCTTACTTTGGCCCACGCTTCTTCGAAGGCAGTGCTGTTGCTGCAGAACAGGACCATCTTTCCGAGATCTTTATCTAGCGCCAGTTGGACATTAGGGAAAACTTTGGACTTAGTGGGAAGGACACTCACCATCACCTCTTTGTGCCATGTATACAAATTCGGTCGGAATTTCGTTTGTATTTGGACATGAAGCTTTCAAGGATGACACGACGCACGACAAGTAGCCATGTGCGGAGTCAACCCGTTCAGTCGAACATCAGCCAAGTCAAATTCACTAATTTCACTGCAAATCCAAGGCTGGAAGTTGCGGTACGTGAAACTACTTGGATTGAATGCTAGCGGCGCCAGACTATCAGCCTGGGGCTGAATGCTGAGACAACTATAGCGCCATCGGCAAAAGTTGGCTCAGCGTCATCATTCATTCTCGAGGCTGTTCGTGTCTGTATTGGAACTCGTAGTCACTGAAGATCGCCGAGTCTCATGCACGAATTATAAAACGCAAAACTCTAGACTAGCATTCGCATACGAATCCGAGGTTGATGATATGGGATCAATGATGTTGCGGGAAGAATCTGACAAGGGTGTTCGCCGCACCTAACGATGGACCACGCTTTCCAATTGAAAGTCGTTCTGACAATTAACTTTGCAATAATGTTCTGACTACGTATCCAAGGTGGATGTACGCTTTCTTGAGGCCATTTTGAGCTCAGAACTGGCTACTCGAACAACTCGTGGGCATTATCAGTTGAAGCGACAGATGGAGAAAGTTCACACCTCGGAAAGAGAACACCATTTTGTCACTACCATGACTGATGGATTCCGAGGTACAATACTAGATGAAGATGGTACAGAAGTAGAGGGAGTAGACCAATGACTATTGGAGTAAGTAAAAAGGGGGTTCGCCAGGTTAAGCTGGCAGAAGCCCGCCCAACAACCCTTTTGCAACCAGATGCCTTCTACTTCAAAAGACTTTGACACAGTAAGCTGAGGTACTGCCTCCGATATCTAGATCGATTTCGGATTTGGAAAATGAGTTTCGGTCCATAATCTTGCTCGAAAACTCGGATGATGTCGGAGAAACAGCGAGTCAAATAATTGCGCACCTCGTTTAATTGAACCTTTTTGCCAGGTTTGCCACAGAGTTCCGAAACTCCGGAAACCCACTCAAATCAGAATGGGGTAGTTTTCGACCCTCCACGTGTGAATGCTCCAAACATGTTGGAGACTCCGATATAGCAGACGCAGCTCGGCCGGTCCAGCTGCAAGCCTCAGCTCCCTCAACGGTTAACCTGCGCGCCTTTGCCGATCGGCTCGGGCGGGCCCACAGATGCCCGCCGGGCGGCGGGTCCAGGCCCTGCAGCCGCCTAGAGACAGGCCGTCGGCGCGCGCAGGTGGCCAACACCCAATATGCTTTTCTCGACCGCCCACACACACCACACACACTCAGAACACCATTTGAGATGTAGACCGCTATCGTCATTCCGGTCCCCGGAGTCGAACACCTTAGACGTGCCGCGCACTAAGTGAAAACTAGCGGAGACACCGTGCCACATCCCGCGCTGTCGGATTAGACGAGCATGAGCGCCTAGGCTTGGCATGGAGCTGATCTACTGCTGTCGCTGTCAGTGTAGATGTTAGATGGTTCCAGATGCTGGCGGGCGGATTGCATCCATCCAGAGCCCAGACGGCTCTGGCATATTGTCTATCGTATCTACTACCCTTAACCATTCCTATATGTGCTACTAATTCACCAAATTGACCTTACCACTGCCGGAGAATGGAGTTCTGGATTTCTGCACCAGTCGCGGACAGCGAAGGATGCGTGGATGGGCCCATATTGATCAAACGGCTTGGTGTGATGCACGCACTTAATTTTCGCCAGCAATAGTGAAAAGACGAGGCGTCTTTGATCAAACGCTTGGAGTTGGCGCCGGTCCTGGCGTCCTCAACCTCGACTCGAAAAGCCCGTTATCAGTATCAGCGTTTCCGAGATCGAGCGGCGACGCGGCAGCGGCTTAGATACACGAGTCAGGTCTCCGACGTCAGCGAGATGAGACGAACAGATTTTCCTTTGCCTCACTTCATTTGGAGATTGGGGGAGGCTCGCCCCAAAGAGGAGAGTATCCGAAAGGTACAGCTCGAAATAAGAGCCACGTAGAGACGGGATACAAGGAATAACCTTCAGCTGTGTGGTCTGGTTCGGGACCCCGGCGATAGGAAGGGAGAAAGAATCGTTGTTGTAGTCGGGGGTGGGCTTGCATCATGCACGACGAGCCCGTCGCCGCAGCCCCCCTTGAAGACCCTCTTTCGGAGACCCACGGAGAACTCTGAATAATATCCTCGTGTCTTTGCATCTGCAGGCTTGGCAAGCGACAGGCTGACAGGCGATCCGAGGACATATTTGCCCCCAACTCCAAGCCAACAGGTTACAGGCCTACATATTCCCACTCGTGTATGGGCATGTGCCGTTGACCGACCCGTGATTGCGGCAATTTGTGACAGGCTTCGAATACCTGGGCCGTCTTCAGGCGGCATGTGTTGTGTCACTCTGTTTTTTCGCATGTAAACTAAGTATTGCTAAACATCGAGCTCTTTATGGTGTTGTGCAGCTCGAAAACTTTTTTTTGCAAGCCACCCCGAAGACCGGAGGCACGCACGCACGGCACCACGCCGAACGTGGCTCCAAATGAGAAATTGAGCTAGTCCGGGTTCCTTGCCGGCTTGCAGGAATCTACAATGTACATAAATCGTCTTCTGGGAAATGGTTCACGCGGTGCTAGCTTCCGAGTCCGGGGTTGTCCCCGGGTCTGACGCGAGCCCACGGCGGAGGACAACTGACACAGGCCCAAACTTTTTTTTGTGGTCGTTATCTAGAGTGTTTGCGGTCCTCTGATTGGATGAAATGTTATCTCCCCCGCCGGCAGTTACGAATTGAATTTGACCTCAGTCTTTCACAACCCTTACTTTGGGGGGGGGAGGAGTGCGGACGTCAATGGCTGGAGACCCCGAACAGTCGGGACATTCCCGCGCCACCACGCTCAGGTACCCTATCACAGCTCTCAATTGTCAGATTTTGGTACAGATAAGGCAGCATTTCAGTTGTGCGATGGAATACCGTTTCTAATACCAGATTGTCGCGGGGTCGCAGTGAATTATATGGGGATTCTACGGGTCGAAGTCGGGATGGATCGAACCATGTGGGCGGAACCAAATGTAGCGGACACTCAGAGCTAGGGAAGTCAAGCTTCGACTTATAACAACTCGTTTCCCTCCTCGTCCCAAGATGTCGGATGGAGGGAGTGTGAACCACCGAGTCTATCAGCAACTACTAGGTACCTTACGTCAACCTTTTCCACGCCGCTCACAACGCCGGCTTCACAGGGCAACCCACCCGAAACGGTGTCTCAACAGTGGTTGAACCTAGAACTCAGCCCCTCCCGCGATCGGCCACCCTTCACCGAAGCCTCACCGAAACGCGCAGTTCATCCAGACCGCAAGGATGCCTGACTGGAAGGCCATGTTCGCCCCGGCGCCGTCCCTGGACGTGCCCGGCCTCGAGACCGTCGACCTCGCCGACAAGGACATGGAACGCCGTATCGTCCGCAAACAGGATCTCAGAATCCTACCCTGGATCTGCGTCACCTACCTGCTGAGTACGTTGCCTTCCCAAAAAAAAAAAAAAAACAACGGGGAAGCAAGTGAGGCCTCGCCCAAAACTAACACGAAAGACAACATTAGACTACCTCGACCGCGTCAACCTCGGCAACGCCCGCACCCTCAACAACGACACCCCCGAGGACAACTTCGTCACCATGCTCAACCTCACCGGCCAACGCTACAACGTCGCCGTCGCCCTCTTCTTCGTCCCCTACGTCCTCATGGAGTTCCCCTCCAACGTCATGCTTAAGTACTTCTCCCCCTCCAAGTGGATCTCCCGCATCATGGTCTCCTGGGGCATCATCACAATCTGCACCGCCGCCTGCACGACCTACGGCGGCCTCCTCGCCGTCCGCATCATGCTCGGCCTCGCCGAGGCCGGCTTCTTCCCGGGCGTCATGATGTACCTCTGCTTCTGGTACAAGCCCGAGGAGCGCGCCACCCGCATGGCCATCTTTGCCTCCTCCGTCGCCGTCGCCGGCGCCTTTGGCGGCCTCCTCGCCACCGCAATCTCCTTCCTCAACCGCAAGGGCGGCCTCACCGGCTGGCAGTGGCTCTTCATCCTCGAGGGCATCCCCGCCGTCATCGTCGGCGTCATGGTCTGGTTCATGCTCCCCGACTACCCCCAGACCGCCGCCTGGCTCACCCCCGAGGAGCGCGCCTTCGCCGTCAAGCGCCTCGGCCCCTACGCGCCCTCCATGTCCGACAAGCACTGGGACAGCAAGGTCGCCAAGAAGACCGTCATGGACCCCTACTTTTGGCTCTTCGCCGTCATGTACTTCCTCATGACCAACTCGCTCAACGCCTTTGGCTACTTTGCGCCCACCATCGTCGCCTCGCTCGGCTTCAAGGGGTACAACGCCCAGCTGCTCACCGTCCCGCCCAACGTCTTTGCCATGCTCGTCATCATCGGCACCTGCCTGCACAGCGACAGGACCAAGGAGCGCTCGCGCCACGTCATCGCCGCCCTGATTTTCGTCGCCACGGGCTATCTACTGCTGGCTGTGGTCAAGCAGTGGGGCGTGCGGTACTTTGCCGTGTTCATCATCGCCTGCACCAACGCCGCCGTCCTCCCCTTTGTTGCCGTAAGTTTTGGACTCCAAACCCTGAATAAAAAGGCAAAATACAAAAGTCAACTGACACTTGGAATTACAGCACCGTACAGCAACTGTTCAGGGCTCCACCGCCACGGCGCTCGCAACCGGCGGCATGATCGCCATCGCCAACACGGGCGGCATCACCGCCCCCTTCCTCTTCCCGAGCACCGATTCCCCCATGTACAGCATGGGCAACTGGACCATCTTTGCCTTCCTCATCGTCACCGCCGTCCTCACCGGCTACGTCTGGTACGTCTTCGGCAGCCACTCTGGTTACAGGACCGGCACCAAGGACGCCGCGGGCAACCTCGAGGTCCTGGACGCCGGCGAGGGTGACCCCGACGAGCTCATGAACAAGAGGATGGGCATCGTGACCGACCAGGACAAGAACGATGAGGAGGCATAGAGACAGACGAGACGTTGGGCGTGGTCCGCCGCTCAAGGGAAGGCGGAGGCGGAGAAAGTAACGGGAAAGGGATAGACTTGACGCGTGTGTATGGATATAGAAACTGTTGATACCCCCGCTAGACAGCGGTCGCCTTACGAGGCACAATGAAAAGCTTATGATTGAATGTTTTACATCGACTCGGGTCTTTTCATGTTTGTGTGATGGTCACTCACCCAATCACCACAAACCAGCGGGCGCGGAAACTGTGTACCGAAGGGGGCAAGGATGGGGAACGACTCGGTGAGAGGGCATCGCGACCCTGAAGAAAAACAAAAGTTTTCCATGACTCGGGAAGAACAAGAAGAAACGAACCATCAGGCAACGGTGTCTGAACCAAGGGTTCACGGGACCATGATCGTCGTCCTGCGTAACCCACTGAGCCCTGTCAGAGTTCTGGGCGACACGAAGCTTCCGGCAATGACATACGCCGCGAGTCTTTCTGTGCATCCATCTTCCAAGACACACACTTTCTCGGAAACTTCGGTGCAGGGGCCAAGGCAAAAAGCATGTCACCAATCTGACCAGTCGTATCAGAAGTAATACCGTCAAGTATATAGGAATTGACTCGCAACCATTGAGAGAGGGTTTTTTGATCATGGTGTCAGTGCACACACAATTGGCCCGGGAACATTGCAGTCATCAAGAGAGTGTGAGACACGAATGCAAAAGTGCACAGGCACGCACACATATAGCTGGTCATCTCAATGACTCGGGACATCAAAATGCAAAAGAATTGGGCCCTAACCAGGATTCGAACCTGGGACCTCTCCCAGACGTGTCTTGAAGACCCTAAGGGAGAATCATACCGCTAGACCATCAGGGCAGACATACTATTCACCTGTTGCCAGTTGGCACTGGTGGATGGAAGGTTCCACCAGAAGTCGTGTTATATCTGATCAGAGAACGGGAGCCAGCGCAGCCCAATGAACAAATACGTCCGGCATCTCAAAACTCTTTCCAACCTTTAATTCCAAACAAGGACAAACTCAAGGAACCCTTCGATCGCCCTCCCTCCCCGACAAGATTTTGGGCCTGTGCTCGGCAGAAAACTCTGCTGAGGCTTTATTCTTTATTTGGGGAAATGTTATCTGCTTGCGGTCTGCCTTGCCGCCGTTATGCTTTTCAGGCACACGTACTATATGTATGGTGCATCCTTGCTATCTCGAGCCCTACACGCCTTGCCAACCCCACTCCTCTCTCTTCCCTACGGCCTACGCAAACTCAAAAACTCATTGCAGTTTTGTCCCGAAAGGCTATTCTTCGTTCTCAAACGTGACGGAATGGGTCAGCGCCCAGTCGCGGACGTCGTTGAAGTTGCGGCAGGTGTGCAGCGTGCTGAAATCGGGCCAGTGGCCTTCGAGAGGGAGATCTGGGTACATTTTGAACGTGAAGACGCCAATGTCGGCTTCGCACATTAGGTTCAACCTCAGGGCTTCGATACAGTGGTCTTTTTGAGTTGTTAGCAAGGTTCTCTCTCTCTCTCTCTCTCTCTCCATCTCGTCGTGGATCACTAGATATTCATCATGACTTACCCAGATGTGATCTCAGGTCCTTGTGATCAACGGCCACATCGCCGCCAATCTCTTTTCTTGAGTAGTACTCGGGGTAAGTGGCTTGCCGAAGTAGGTTGAGGCAGTGGAGCTGGTGGAAAACCTCGAGGCCGACGCGGTAACCCTCCTCGCCCGTGACGGCGTTCGTCGTCTTGATTGACTTTGGATCGAGACCGAGCTTATCGAGCTCGGCGCGCGAGATCATCTGGTCGCCAACTACGCCTTCGTTAGTCCATATTCACGAATCGCCATCATTGCCGTGATTCCTTACTGTTGTTTGTGATGTGATCCCACGCCCGGTCAATCTCGTATCCGGCACCAACGAATGGCGACCAGTCCATGATGGGCGTCAAGTTATATCTCTCGGTGTGGTACTTGATGATTCCTGCAGCAGGGGCTACTCAATGTTAGCCAAGATGAAGAGCGCTGGAATGTTGGAAAATGTGAGCCTTACACCATGATGAGTACTTCTCCGTCACCCAGGTATCGTCCTTGTTGGTGTCGCCATAGCGCAAGCAGAATGACGCAGCAAAGAGGGTGACAGACGTCGTCAAAAGCACGGCGTGAAGAGCCCAAGGCCAATGCCGCAGGAGCCGGCGCGCCTTTTCTTTGCACGGGTGCTCATCGCCGAGCCTCATCCGCCTCCATGTCGGTTGGTTTCCTGTGGCGGTCTCTACGTTTTCCGTGCTTTCCGTGTTGAGGCTTCCGGCGAGACTCTCGACTTCCTCCTCCTCATAGGGTACGGACCGGTAGACCTTTTCTGTAGACATGATTAAAAAAAAAAGGGGACCCCGCGGCGAGGTAGTAACACCGAAGGTTAAGTTCGAGCACGCCAGGTGCCTTATTAAGAGAATAGAAGCGAAAGAGGATATGCCGTGCGAGTTGACGGCAGGAGTGGTATAACGACGTCAAGTCAAGTCAAGAAGCGGAGAATGAAAATCGAATGTGACGAAACAAAAGGGACAAGAAAAACAATGATGGGATAGGATGCACAGGTTGGAAGGGGGAATTAGTTCGTGGCGGCTACCAGCAGCTGTCTGAGAAGGTAAGAAGAGACGAGTGCCAAGAGGATCGCTTTGGGCGCGGAAAATCAGATTGCCAAACTAATGGGTGATCACAGACCGTCCAAGTCGACGGCAGAGCACGGCCAGAGGCGGCGTCAGCGAGAACGCGCAACTATGTCCCAACTCGACATGACAGGCTCGACTTTGGGCCAGGGCTCAGGACCGAGAGGGAAAAGCCGGGGTCTGGCGGGTTGTGCAATGCAACTGCGCCCCATGGGCCATGGACCATGGACCATAGGCTGGATAGTCGGATGGAAATTGCCCGCTAGCGAGATGTCATCCAGTCAACAGAAACGAGTGGACTGTTTGATCTTCGTTGCGAAGTTGCGGCACAGGCCATGTAGCCGATCATCCAAAGCAAGAATTGACGAGACAGAGAAGTCGACCCCGTCACAGCCGGCGGCGGAGGCGGGATGCAAGTTTAGTCATCTACCTAAGTCGAGTGGTGGCCATGTGCGTGCTGGTGATAGTTGGCGAAAATAATTGGCCGCTCTCATCCAATAACCAAGGCGGGATCGGGCTCCCCCTTGTTGGTGAATAATCCCATGAACGGGATTTCGTGCGTCTTGGTTGCATTTGCAGGGCTACTCATGTCAGGTCTAGTCATGTTCTGTCCGGTCTTGTCTCTAACCCAGCGCGCAGCCATTCTCCTCGAGAATACGGATAGGAGAGCTGAGAACCTTTTGCTCAGAGACAAGACCAGAGAGAAGCAAAAAAAGGGGCTCCTTGTATGACCAAGCTGAGGCGTTGGTGCGGTGTCTCAGAACAGGGGTGTGTCGAAACGCGGACCTTTTGGTGAGACAGGGAGTCGCTCGCGGGGGGATCCCACAGGGGGCACCGACCACTCACGAACGCCGCAACGCGCCAGGAAGACCCCGGGCCGCCTTTGAGGCTCAACACTCGGCAACTTGATGCCGCCTTATTCGTGATATCCACTAGCACAGGACACCACACGTCGCTTCGAGTCGGTGCCTACCTTTCCCAGGTTCGGTTGCTGTCAGGTCTTGGCATTCTGGGACTGTGGCTGTGTCAGAGATTCCTTGTGCGGCTCATTCTTTGGACACAGGAGATGGGTGGTGATGGATCATCACCGGGCCACCCTACCACTGTATTTCCCCGACACACGGCGGCGTCGCGAAGACCTTCCGTAACGTCCTGTCGATCAGGCTTAGCATCAGATCGTGTTGGGGTCCATCAAAGGAGACGCCGGGAACAACGAGAGAACACCCTCGGCTTCCCCTAGTCTGCTACCCTACCAGGGCAGTCTTGGAACTGAAACTGCAAGCGAGTCCAATACCGCAGCCATGTCTATGTCTAAAGGCAATAAGGTAGTATGCTTGTTGCGAGGTGGAGGAGACGACCGCAAGCGCGGGATTCGGCTCACATCCCAGTCCAGGACCTCCCCCGCGTCCAGCGTCTTTCACTGTTCAACATCGTCAGTGCAGCCCCGACGAGTTTTGAACGAGTCCCATCTTTGCGGCTAGCTCAGTCCGAGCAACCATCGCAAGCCGTCATAGCCCACGGCCCTGTCTCTACACCCCCTTTTCAGACGCTTTCCATCTGGATTCCCGACTCTGAGACGTTTCTGGTCCTACGCGGCAGGCCGATCAGAGTTTGACGCCTTCTAGTCGAGGCTCTTTCGTCCAAACTTGGGGCCTCAACCCATGCTTCGTCACTTAGTCGATGGAGACTGCGAATAGACCAAGTGCCGTGCCCGAGGGGGGCGCCCTGTCACTTGCAGCGGAGAGACGAAAAGACTTGAGCAAGATATAATATCTTCTCAAACCCGCTCATCAGCCCACGATTGCCTGACTATCCGCACATCTCATTCCACTGCTGGCCCCTGATCGCTTGACGCGACCCTTCATTCCTTTCTCTTGTAATCCAGTTGCTGTCATTTGCTGCCGGTCAGCCAATCATTCTTTTCAAGATGCACTACCCATCCTTCGGCCACTTCCTCTTGGCGAGCATCCTTGCCGTCCAAGGTGTTCAGTCCTTTAACCTCATCCCCACGGGACAGGTCGCCAGACGCTATGTAGTGAGTTCACAACCTCGATGAGTCTAAACTGTGGGAACGTCAGGACTAATATGAGGTTAAATAGGCTCCCGCCTTGGCACTCGCCATGCCTGCCCTGGCTGCGCCCCAGGCCGCCAGCATCGAGTCCCGCGAGGTAAGATGAATACCTGCTCAAATAAACTCAGGTCAAAGAGTCATGGACTGACACATCCACTTAGCCTCACCACCGCGGCAAGAAGACCAAGAAGAATAAGAAGGCCAAGGCCGCCAAGCGCGACGAGTCTGCCATTGACGAGGCTCTTGATGCCCGTGATATCGAGGTTCTTGAGACCCGTGATATCGAGGCTCGTGAGCCCCATCACCGCGGCAAGAAGACGAAGAAGAACAAGAAGGCCAAGGCCGCCAAGCGTGACGAGTTTGCCGCCGAGGGCGCCATCGAGTCTTCCGAGCACGAGATCGAGGCCCTTGAGACCCGTGATATCGAAGCCCGCGAGCCGCACCACCGCGGTAAGAAAACGAAGAAGAACAAGAAGGCAAAGGCCGCCAAGCGTGACGAGTTTGCCGCCGAGGGCGCCATCGAGTCTTCCGAGCACGAGATCGAATCGGCCGAGCACGAGATCGAAGCCCGCGAGCCGCACCACCGCGGTAAGAAAACGAAGAAGAACAAGAAGGCAAAGGCCGCCAAGCGTGACGAGTTTGCCGCCGAGGGCGCCATCGAGTCTTCTGAGCACGAAATCGAGTCTGCCGAGCACGAAATTGAGGCTCGTGAGCCCCATCACCGCGGCAAGAAGACCAAGAAGAACAAGAAGGCCAAGGCCGCCAAGCGCGACGAGTCTGCCGTTGACGAGGCTCTTGAGGCCCGTGATGTTGAGGTTCTTGAGACCCGCGACATCGAGGCTCGTGAGCCCCATCACCGCGGCAAGAAGACCAAGAAAAACAAGAAGGCGAAGGCCGCCAAGCGCGATGAGTTCGCCTCCGAGGATGCCATCGAGTCTGCCGAGCACGAGATTGAGGCCCGCGAGCCCCACCACCGCGGTAAGAAGACCAAGAAGAACAAGAAGGCCAAGGCCGCCAAGCGCGACGAGTTCGCCGCCAATGAGGCTCGCGCTTTCACCGCCTAAGGGGATTTTCCAATTCTGGCAGACGCGGGGGGGGCCTAGCAGGTTGATGCTCTGACCAGGGCAGCTCTTGAGTTCAGATGACCGCCATTTTTCGTGTATCTAGAGTCCGGCATTCACAGCAAATTACATCAAGTTCGGATTCGGTTGACTGCTCCGTGTTCGCAAAAGACTTGACCAATGCTGTGTGGTGTAGACTGAAAAATCAGCTTCTCGTTTTTTTCCATATATTTTTAGTATTAATTATGACAGTACGAAAGTGCTGGTCTTGGCCCAAACATGTCGTTGAACGTGCGTCGTTGACCGTGAAACTCTGCTGCCGTCGCAAGGCCGGCAGATAACGGTCTGATTGCTTTTCCTCTTTCGCTGCTTGCATGAACCGCGACGTGTTGCGACGAAATTAGCGTTTCGCCTCAAAATCATTTCTAATGTTGGGATGATGTAGAAACATCTCGGAGCCGGACTGGCTGCCCACACCCACGCGGACGCGGGGTCACTGGGACACTCCTCGCTCTCGCGCTCGTAAGTGCCCGTATTTTGGGGATGCGAAAGCAGCGGGGACCCCAATCGAGAATTTAAAGACCGGTTGACGGACTTCCACGTTGGAATACGTGCAAACCAATCCGGGACTGGCGATATCCGGAAATGCCATGCCGTCTGTCGTTTGTGGGAGCCACTTGGCCCAGCGACGTGGAGGTTCACGAGTTCCACCATGCCAAGAGTTGCTGTTCGACGTGATCTGCCAGGGCCGCCCAGTGATTCGTTTCCGACAGGATCATCGCCAGGAATTGCAATGCAAGTCTTAGGTCGCAACTCGTCGAGATCGCTTTCGGTCCTTTCTCCAAGCCTTCCATGGTGTTTTGCTCATCTCCCGCGGATTCAAGCCATAGATTGCACCGTGGATCATGGACGGTCATGCCCCGAATTAGTTCCACTTGGCAGTTCTAACCTTCATCGAGATTCCACTTTGTAGCCACATGAAAATGGCAGACGGGACGTGAGGCCTGAGCATAACCGAAAATTCGCATCGGTATACCTCGCCATCATACGCTGATCATTTGACTTTGCTGAAATTCTCAAGGGTCAAAGCAGACATCCGTCATCTTCTCTGCTCTCGTAAAGCTCGCAAAGTCCTGTTGGAGTAACCACGCGAGCACTGCGAGCTCAACGAGACTGAAGACCAGAAAGTTGACTGGAATTTGAAGTGCTTCAGTAGCTCTCGATCGATTCTCTGTTGGTTGCAAGCAGGCAACATCGTTCATGGACTTGAACAGTTGCATGGTTAGCGTTCGCCATGTTGATGATGTGCAAGATGGATGGTCAGGGACGCCAGCATGCAAGTGCTCCCTGGCATTACGCGTGCTTAGTTCTCAAGAGTGGATCCCAGACAGCTTATGTAATACGCCCAAGTTCCACGACGTCTTGACAGCTTTATCTTATCGATAAGATGCGATTGAGGCACCTCGATGGTGGGGTAACTGCCTGTCACCAGCATCTGGACCCAACCTTCCTCTGAACTTCGCCGTCCCTTGCCAACGACATCTCCTGCAAACACAACTGCTTACGCAGAAACGAGCAGTCAAGATGGATACAGCTCTCAAGTCATGGGGTATGTTCCGGAACTCCGCACTATTGTCATTGTCGCGCCAGATTCAGCTGACCACCTGCCATAGAGCTCGACAATAACGTCAAATTGGTCGACACCAAACGCGACGCTCTCTACAACCTCGACCTCGATGCCCAAAAGGAAGCGACGAATGCCCGCCCCTGGGCCGCGAACCCGAACCACTTCAAAAATGTCCGCATAAGCGCCGTAGCTCTCATCAAGATGGTCATGCACGCCCGTTCCGGCGGCAACCTCGAGGTGATGGGTCTCATGCAGGGCTATGTCAATGGCGACACGTTCATCGTCACAGATGCCTTCCGATTACCCGTCGAGGGAACCGAGACGCGCGTCAACGCCCAGGGCGATGCCGAAGAGTACATGGTCGAATACCTCAGCCTGTGCCGCGAGCAGGGCAGGATGGAGAACGTCGTCGGGTGGTATCACTCCCACCCGGGCTACGGCTGCTGGCTGTCCGGCATCGACGTCGGCACCCAAGCGCTGCAGCAGCAGTTCCAAGAGCCCTTCCTCGCCGTCGTCATCGACCCTGACCGCACCATCAACGCAGGCAAGGTGGAGATTGGTGCCTTCCGGACGTATCCCGAGAACTACATCAAGGAGAAGGAGGGCGGCGGCGGTGGTGTTACCAGCGACGGATGGCAAGAAGTCCCTCTGGCGAAGGCGGCAGAGTTCGGTGCCCACGCGAACAAGTACTACAGCCTCGAGGTTTCCCACTTCAAAAGCACGCTCGAGTCTCAGATGCTGGAGCTGCTGTGGCACAAGTACTGGGTGCAGACCCTGAGCCAGAGCCCGCTCATTACAAATCGCGACTACGGAAATAAGCAGATGCTCGACCTCGCGTCCAAGATCAAGGAGACGACGACGCAAGTCGCTCGTCAGGGACGGAGTGCTCCGGGAGCGGGAGCTGTCGGCGCGGCCAGCAAAAAGGTTGATGGGCTGCTCGAGAAGCTTGTGAAGGATAGCAACACTGTGGCGATGCAAGAGCGGACTGGTCTAGTTGCTATGGAGGTGAAGAAGAATATTTTCAACGACGTGAGCGCAAAGGCGTCGTGATCTGGTTGGGAGATTCACTTTGTTACTTGGCCTCGACCTAGGTTTTCGCGAGGCCCTGGGCATGATAGATGGCGTTTAGGGGATAGGGCGGGCGTTGGCCCCGAAATGACAACATGATTTTGAGCCATATTCATTGCTGCCAACTGATTCTCCACTAGCTTGAAGTATTCCTGTTGGTTTCCAATTAAGCGTTTCAAGTCATCTAGCTTTCTCATGGCTGTTTGAGCTGCCCATGTTGAAGGAGTATAGCTTGAGATTGGCAATGACCTGAGTCGTGAGCCATCTTCTACGTGGAAGGCACAACTATTTACTTCAGTCGTGACATGTAATGGCTTTCGGATGACGTGTTCCAAGGGCTCGAGATGGCTTCGACTTCTCTTTCTAGTTGAGGCGGGCCTTGAAGACCGACTAACAGTGCCAGAGGGTTGGTATGTCCCCTGAGTGGTCCGGCTTCCTGTATCACATCGGAGAGCTACCCAAGAGCTGGCGGGTTTGCTCAGAAGAGTTCATTCTCTTGGTGCTGAAGCCCCCCCTTGAGACGAATCTCAACCCCAAGTCTCGACCGTGAAATTCTCTATCGGTGAACTTTATTCACGCCGACCTAGGAGAATGAAACAGATCCCGCAGCCAACTGTGTCATGGTTTTCCTATCACATTTCCTGTGAGCCGTCTACTGACTTGCCGCCAAAGATTCTACTGCTTCACATCCACTGCTCCAATCTGCAATTTTCAAACACTCTCGGTCGGCGAGGTATGGTCAGCAGCTGTCTTGGCCAGGTGATGTCAGACTTCCATTTTCATTCTCATTCACAAAGACACATTTCTTCCCCGTTTGAACGGGTAAAGAGCACTCAGCCTGGGGCGAAGCAACAGCATCACTCACCAGCAATCGCGCTGATATAGCTGACATCACTTCATTATTACCCTAACTTCAAAGTCAAGCTGCTCAACCTTCTCTGACTCCTGTTTTACATCACACCCTGCCCCTGTGCCTTCTACGGAGAGAGATACATCTAATCCGAATGATGTCAAAGAACCAGAATCCACATGGCTTGGTTGAAGCTACATGCCACCAGTCTTCCTGAGAAGCTCAAGTACGCAAAGTTCTTCTAGGAGTAGGACACTCAAGGTTCATAAGGGAGGGCATCACATCCGAAAGTGACGGCAATCCATTCACGTGGTGTCTCTTTCTCGGGTCTCTCAGATGCTTCGGGAGAATGATCCATTCGCTAGCAAGTCAACAAACTTTTATCAATCTTTGAGATCCCAGAGGTGAGTTGTTGCGGCGATCCACTAGTTGCTGCTCCTTCCGTGAGGCTGCAGCAGTGCGTCCGCCGAGCTACGTAGCCACTTTGATTTTGACTCTTTTCGCTGATGATCTACGCCCGAGTAGTAACAGCTTGACAGCCGATCGCACCACCGACGTCTTGGAACGTGTCGACTTCTTGCCACACAACACAGAGCCCTCGGCAGTGCTTGAATAGGTACACAAATGTACGAATCCATTTTTTACAATGCCTGAGTCTGTCGCAAGCTGCTCACTTGCATCTCAGCCTTGGGCGGGTCTACTTCGATGGCCTTGCAACTGTCAGTGTCAGCCTTGCGTTTCCCACAAGAGCCCTATACGTAGAGCCACATTCGATATATAAATGCACCACGTCGTCCTTAAAAGGAAAAAAGAGAAAAAAGAGGCCTAATTCCCAAAGTAAGCAGATCGACAGACACACTCACATCCTTTGAATAACACCGATATACCATTTGTTGACAGGAAGAAACAGGATGAGGTAGATGACATTTACGAGATATTTGCCAAATTTGCCAAACTGCTCGGGCTCGACCAATATCAATAGCATTGCAGAATGCCCGCGGAAGGAAACTACATAGCTTGGCCCGAGTGACATAGCCAACTAGAGTTTCCCAACGATGCCGGCTCGGGGAGGAACCCCAAAGGAGGGTTGTAGTGTAGTATTAAGGAATTGGATCTCGTCGCATAGGAACGCGAAAAAAACCTCTCAGCCATCGGCTGGTTCTTTTTGCCTTGAAGGAAGGTCCCCAGATGACGACTTGAAAAGGAACACTGTTCAACAAAAAAACTTATTCGTGACAAGACATATGGAAGGTGGTTTTGTCTGGAAGCGTAAACAAGGCAAAGACCGAGCAGACAAGTATCAAGGTCATGGTGAATTTATGCGTCTCTTTTGGTTATGATATTGCAAATAAACTTGCCGTCAGCAAGGCTCAGGATCTCGAGAGGCTCCCAAATTTTGGACTCGTGAGTAGCCTGGATGACGGTGTTGGATACCAGTGAGTACCAGATGAAGGCCTTCATATTCTGCCACCTTCATCGACGCCAGAATCCGTAGGTCACTCCGAGGTTATCTATGTCTACACCCAACAATAGCTACTTACGTTAATCTCAAACCCATAATCTGTAGGTTCTCGGCGAGCCATATACTTACCTCTTGAAAGATACCGCGCCGTTTCCCTCTTCTACAACAGACATGCCGCGGCAGTCCTCCCATCATCACAAGGCAACATAAGCGTATGACATTACGTTGACGTCAAGTGGTAACTAAGAGCTTCGAACATAGAATAGGCAATCAGGGACAAGGGATACATCCAAAGCTTCCGTATTCTTCTGTCTCGTAGGAAAACTTGGAGTCACATCGTCTTCAATGGTATTCCTCCTTCGTTCAACAAGCAACTAGCAACCCAGTGGAAAAGCGACCATCAGATCCAAACTGGTCCAGAGTTGAATGTCATCTTCGTTGCTCCATGTCCATTAGTACCACCAGAGAGGCATGTTCACCTCGTACTCGAAACCCAGACCTACAAGGACACAGCTATAGACCGAGATTTCAGCTTCTTCAAGTCGAAACTTCGTGATATAGTTGGGTGAGTACTGTCAGGCATGGGAAAAGCACAATCAATACTGTATGCATCATCGAAGATATGATCACAATCTTCCCACGGCCTTGAGGGGATTCCATGACATGCATTCAATACCATTAATGTAGGCTGAGCCTCGACGATCAAGACGGTCCCTGTGACACAAATGACGAGACTCCCTCGTACGCCCGTCCAGTCTCATCGGCAGCACCTCTTAAAGAAACGTGAAAATCTTACCAGGGTAGCGCTATTCTCCCATAGGACATTCCCAAGCGGAGGCTCAGGCATGATGGCATCCCCATCTCGCCAATTCGACCACAACTTGAATGAGCCCGGGCCCTCTCGACAGCGAATAGGCATATCCTCTCGACTGAGCCCAGGGCACTCTCAGATGTTTCAAAGAGAGAGGGCCCTTGAGAGCAAAGATAAATGGGCAATCCTCCCGCTTCCTTTGGTAGCGAGACGCATACCCCGACGCTTCAACTCTTCCCGAGAGCCCCCGCCGACGCTGAGAAAAAACGGAATCTTCATCCACCTACCAAAAGGTTCCTCACCCTCGTCTTGGGATTCTTCGCGAAGACTATGAATTATAGCCTCCGAGTCCCACTCGTGCCAAACGATGCTTTTCAAACAAGACCAAACCTCGATGCAGGATGCTGTCAAGGCTTGAAGAAGCATACCGACCCGACCCTTTTCAAACCCAACCGCAGCGCGACTTGGTCCCCTCCTCTTATATTCGGCATCTTACGTTGAGACTGAGCCATGGACACAACACGCCCCTGGCTTGACCGTCCTCTCAAACGCCACCGTCACATCCCACCTCAAAGAGAGTCCGCGCCCTTCCATCGGCAAGGCTTCGTGGTAAAAGTCGTCCCCTCGCCCAGTCGATTCTCTCAGTCGTGTCCCTCCTCTTCAGTGACTCTCAAAACCTCCCCCCTTCCCATCCCCCCCTCAATTGCCCCATCATCTTTTGCACCACACAAAGCCGGTCTTCCTTCTCACCACCCAATCAAAACCCGTTCCATATCACCAGTCGCTCATGTCGTCGTGGTAATCTGCATGATCCTTGTCGATTCAGAGAGGAGGTGGTAGTGAAGAAGTGTCCTTGTGGTGATATATGGCCAAGGTGATCTCTTCAACTCCAGGCCCACAGATGGCGAAAATCTCCCGTTTTCGTACCACCATGGAAACCACAACGTCATCAATAAAGTCCAAAAATATCTTGGAAGAGAATCACCAAGAAAAATGCCAATGAAAGGGGGGGGAAACACCCTTCCCTAAATACATCCTCCCTCCCCCCCCCTCATTCCAACACTCACAAACCAAAAACGCACCACCCGTCCCCCAAATGTCGCCATCAAGAGTAACACCATCCTCTCACAACCTCACGCAATCCACGCCACCAAACTCTCGCATACTCTGTACCACCACCGACAACAAGTCTCTGTATATTCCATCCGCCATCACGCAAGGTAAACTTCGAACCCTTCATCCAATCCAGTCCATCAACCGCTTCCTCGGGTTCAAGTTGCAGCACCGTCAACGTCAACATCGCCACCCCCGATCCCCGTCCCGTTTCCCCGCACTTCCAACCACCACACACACATTACTAGATACAGATGCACCAAAGATCTAAACGTCCATCTCGCATCATCTCACCGCTCACCGCTCACCGATCGCGCTAAGCACAAGCAGGTACCTAGGCAATCTACCTGCTTCACCTGACCGATATCCGTACTGATAGGAACTTATCTCCAGAAAGTGAGAACAAGGTACCTGACTAGCCAGCCCCATCACCCAACATGCTCCCCGAAACTCAAAAAGCCATCCTGACTCCTCTCTCTCTCTCTCCCGGACCATTTCCTCTTCCCTTTATAATCCTTCATCCATAACCCTCCATACATAGCCGTCCTCGCCATCTTACCGCACCCCCCTGGTCATCCGACCAAACCTTGTTCCCGTTTACCCTACGTACATACTTAGCGTGAAAGGATGTCATGATGCACACTAGGTGCTCTGTGTTCGTAAACGTACAACGGTTGTGTAAAAATCCACATCGCCGGCGGCAGAAAATGGTCCCACCGAGTCAAGAGTCTGATAAGGTATCAAAGTACGGACACATTGAGCCTCATTACCCAAAGGCACTCTTCATACGTACTCCGTACGCACGTGCGAGAATTCCAACGACGTCCCTCGCCGACCCGCAGCCGCCGCCGTGGCCCAATAACTTCACAAAATCGCACTTCACAAACGCACTAGCGCAGCTTGTCGTACAATCTTCCCCTGGCACCCTGGGTAAAAGGCATTTGAACTTTCGTAGTTCAATCTAACAACACGAAACAAAGGTTCCTCGTAGTAGCAGATCCAAAAGTCCCCTTACTATCTACTACCTTACACCCCTCATCCCAACCGCCTCCCAGATCCCTTCCAATGCCCCCGCTTACGCTTCAACTTTTCTTCACCTCCTTCTCAAAAGGGCAGTCGGCAGACACGAACCGAGAAGAGGAAAGAGAGAGCGATAAGCAGCCCAGCCCAGCCCAGTCAAGGAACATCCCAGCCTCCTTCTAGAAGACGTTGTGCTCCATAGAAAATTAGTAGCGGAAAAAAAAAGAGTGACGAAAGATCCACCTACAAAGCGGGCAGCGCAAGGAAATGAGAAATCACCAGCGGATCCCTGCGCTTCCACTTACACCACACCTCAGTGACCTGACGCAGCAGTGACACCAGTGAGCCCTGTACAAAGTTGACCGCAATGCCCTTGCTCTCCCAATTCCCACGCCCCAAGGATTGACCTTCGGGTTTCCTTATCCATACGACTTTTTCCATCCATGGATATTGTTTAGTTATCAATATATTACTTGCTGGGCACCGCAAGGATACTCCCCACCTCCCTCATCGGTACGCCCACAAGTAGGACCCTTAATGTACTTGAACCGCTCTGGTTCATTGGTTCTCCCTGGAATACCACAAGGGAACTTTTAAGCAACCTTTCTGAGCTTGTCCTGCAACACGTAAGAATACCCATTAAAACCCTCTGTAAATTAACGCTGCGGAACCCGTGACCACTAACCAAACCCAGGCAGGGTAACGCAGAGACCAACCGTCGTCGCCACAGCCATGTGCAAACGGGCGCACCATCGCGTAACGCGCGACGTCCCGAGCGGATCCCGACGATTTGGTAACATCATCTGCAAGGAGGTGGCGAACTTTTCCCGCTCTGGGCTGTGGCCACAAAAGAACATGCTCACTACAGATACTCTGGAGAACGCTCTGGAGCCCTATCGGTAAACCGCCTAACCGATCGGACGAGAGCAAGAAAGTGGAATTTCCGCGTTCCCTTTGGGCAAAGTTCGGTGGCATCGTGGGCCATTGGCGGCCAACTGCCGAGGCGTCGCGGTTCTCCGAGCGCGCACAAGCGCACAAAGTGGGATTATTCATCTCGCGGTTTTGTGCCTGTTTGCCTTTGCACTACCAAATCCCGTACGCAGTAGGCCTGTGCCTGTGCCAGAACCAAGTCGGGCTTCGCTTGTTTCTCAAACATGGAGCTGTCAAATGCCAGTGTTCCCGGTCCGCGTGGGTGCTAGCAGCAAAATGAAGACTGCGTAATACCGAAAGTGAGAAAGAGAAATTTTGCCCCCGCCACCAGGCAGGGCATCGTCGTCCGACAAGTCCGATGACATGTCGGTCCGCCCACGTGTAGCGAGCGCGACATTGCAAGAGAAGGAGATGATGAGCCAGCCGTGAGCCACGTCTTCGGCTTGGCCGCATTTGCCTTGTATTGCGGTGAGTGACGATCCGCAGCCCAACCTGGACTCCTCAAGACTCAACAGGAGGAGTCGTGTCTTGACCGCCTGTCTGCTTATCCTGGTCATATCGTTGCGATTTCGCACGCTCTATCCGTACAATTGCTCCAGCATCGGCAGCAGCAGTCCTTTGCAGGCCGTAGGCGGTCAGCAGTTTGTGTTTGGCGGTTGCTCTGCACCCACCTGCGAATGGTCCAAGTAAACATTGGGGTTAGGCCTCCATGCATCTGTGCATTTTGTGACCCCTGTCAGCGCAACGTGTTCCTGGGCTTTGCGGCTTGCCCTGCATAGAGTACGTGGAAAAACTCACGTCTCCAACCTCCGCCAGTGAATGCTTGTAAGAATATGTGTTCAATATGTGATGTGAGATTGGGCTTTCAACTAAATCAACAGGCCCCCAGTAGGGCGCACCTATGCTTCTCACGCGGATTCTGATGCCGCATTGTTTGACTCCTATGCTCCCGTCCTTATGTATTCCAATCAAAGTTGTCGCTTCACCGTAATAAATCATCCTTGGCGGCAGCACCTTCCTAATCCAAAAACTCCGGCTCTCCTGCATCGTTGCCTTGCTCTCTCGCATTTCCCATGCAGAGAGATAAGGAGTGAAAAAATAATGTTCCCAGCCCTATTTCTTTCCCGCTGTACGTGCGCTATCCCTGACTCATGTCGCTGCGTCCCCGTTTGGTCATTTTGGCGTCACAACTCGGCCTGCATTTCACATGCGAGGACCGAGTCAATATTTCGCCAGGGGATGGGCTGTTGGCGTGGGGGGGACTCTCACTGGAGCCGGGTCCGATGAAGAGTCTCCGCCGATTGCGCCCTCCGAGTTCGTGCCGCGTGTGAAGTGTGGATTTGTCCTCCGAGTGGATATCAACGAATCCACGGGTTTCGGGTCCTTGAGTGGTTTGTTCTCAGAGTCTTGGCCGAGACCAGTGTCGTAGGGAAGAACCGGAGGAGCGGAGGAGGAATGGGAGGGTGTGAAGAAAGATGAAAAAAAAAAAAAAAAAAAAATTGATGATATGCATGCGCCTCAAATGCTCATGATCCCATTCCGTCGCTATGCATGTGATGTCGAATCAAACAAAAGTCAAAAGTAGTGTGAGCGTGGTGGCCTGGTCCTTTGGCTCATCCGTGTGTGTGCTGTGCCGGAGACTTTGCAGCGTGCGATGTGCTGTATTGGAGGTGAGATGTGACCCCACGTCGCTGGCCACTCTTGGCCCCGCATCTCCCACGCTCTTTCGCTCAGAGAAAACTCGAAGGTCCTCGTCGCATGTCGGTGGCATCAGGCCATGTTCTCGGAACCGGGCCGTGTTGGTACGGATGTTTGGCTGTGTTTGCTGTGTGCGCTTGTGCGCGATGGGTATCGGACGTGTGTCCGCCAATTCTGTCGTTGGAGGAACCCCCGTTCCCATCCATCTTTTTCGTAAGGTAAATTCCTACCCACGTATCTCGCATCCCTCGTTGTAGTTGGATTGCTCCGTCCTTCCCCCTGTTTCTTTGGTACACCTCGGTTGATTGATCTGCTCCCTCGGACCTCGCGGTCCGCCTCCATCAGTCGGTAATACTCGCTTCTAGAAAAGTCGACCAAAACAGCAGGTGGTGTTGGCCCGGAAAAAAGGTGTGCGTGCTCATTTCGAAGAACGAAAAAAAAAAAGCGTGCCGTCGGCCGTCGGCCGTCAAAAAGTTCCTCACCCGTAGGCGGCAGGCGGTAGACAAAATACAAAAGTGCCTCTCGCTATTACCAAACGGTCAGGTAAGAGCATGGAAAAGGCCCGCAGATCGACTTCTTCTAGAAGCGCAGGAAAAAAAAACATGAGGCGCTAGCCACTCGTGCCAGTTCCAGTGTCTCTTTCGTCTTGGGTGACCCATACAGGCCTGCTCGACGCTTCGGGTAGAAAATGGAGCCCTCGTCTCGGTGCTCTGTCGAAAGGCCGACAGGGAAACACAGTGCTGGACGCGCAATGATGCTGACCATTCCGCGGTATCGGATAAGGCAGGCACTTAATGTCTGGCCCCTGGTTACTTGGGAATGCGGGCCCCAACGCTTCCCCGTAAATTAGCGTCTCGGGGGGCCCTGCTGAATGACGATTCCACCTGGCAGCGACGGTGCAATCAGGGCAGCCGACCCAATATGTCGCATAACCCAGACCCCTCCCACTTCTTGCTTTCTGCCTTCTCCGCGGACAACACCGTCGTAGTGTGGTGCTGCACAGCGGGAGGGTGACGCCGTGGAACAATGCACGCCCAGGGCAAAGACAAGCTTGTCGCCGGCGATGGGACCAACCCTCGTAGAATTGTGACGTGCTCAAGCCGTGGAAACTGTCAACACTGCGGCATCGGCGCGCAGTGATGCATCTCTCGTGTCGGATTGGGCCGATGGAGGTCGATAGTCGGTTCCTGCGTGCCACCAATCGTAACTGAATTACCAAGCTCGCATGACATCGTCTTCAATGCGACACTGGAATCCATCGCGCCGGGACGCCGTCGGTACCAACATCGTAAGGGCGTACGCTTGCCTTCCGCGGCGGCAACGCCCAGCGGGCACGGCCTGGTCGTTGGTCGTCAAGCTTGCCCTGCTTGCGCATCGCCATCTCCATGACTGCGATACGAATGAAGTCCGAATTCTCCCGCATCTCTCGCTGACGCATGCCTCCGGGAGGATAAGTGAATGCGGTCTGGGTCGGAGATTGTGCTGGGGGTTGGTAAGGTGTTGACTGAGTCGTGACCGCCGATGTCGCCGGGGAGGGGCTCCGGGTTGACGTGGGTGGTGCACTACGGCTTTTCTGAACCTTGTATGTTTGCATCTGGATAGACGCAGTAAAGCTTCGCGTGCCCGTCGGCGTATTAGCCGCTACGGAGTGGGGCTCAATTCGAGCGTTTGTCGTGGGGTTCAGGTACCGGCGCAACGCAGCCGACGGCTCCTCCTCGAGCACTGGGGGTCGTCGCTCATCCGTGTAGGGCACCTTGGGGTCTATGGTGAGAATCGACCTCGTGAGAAAGTCGTCGGGTGGGATGGATGAAAAGTTGATGGCAGAGATGGATCGTGCAGCCGAGCGCAGGGCGCGGAGCGATGCAGTCAGGTTGGACTTGAATGCATACTTGAGCGGGCGCAAAGGGAAGGTGTAATCAGAAAAGGAAAACTCCGACTTGGTGTCCTCTTCATCCTGAGATTCGTCGAATACTCTAAAGTCAATCTCGTCAACGCTGGCCCGGTCGCGGGACAACGGGTGGTCCTCCGGCTGACCGGGAGGAGACGAGATGGGCTCCAGCGAGCGCCTGGGCTGGCGAGAACGCTTCCTTCGAGGGCTGGATCCATAAGGTGACTCAACCGACGATAATGTGTCAGTGGAAAAGGAATCGCCTAACGAGGGAACTGATTCCATAGAGACTGTTCTTGTGGATAAGACGGAACCGAGGCCGCTGTCGCTCACAGACATATCGTCGTCTGTCAAGTCGTCGGGTGGCGACAGTAGCAGGTCCAAGGGGCTCTTGCCAAAAGTGAGACTAAGTTCCTTTTCACACACTTGCTGTCTCTCGATGACGGCTTCCAGAGTCATGGTCTGGTCTCTGGATAGCCTCTGCCTCAAACCACGTCGAGGTCTAGGAATGTCAGTGACGGCCAACAACGCCAACATGGCAGGCGGGACGGCGTCCGGCGAGTGGACATCCCTCGGACGGGAGGGTTTCCGATGCGCATGGCGGTTGGAGGTGTAAAACGGGAGTGCCTTGGATTTTGAGGGAATCTGAACCGGCGTGGTCGGGATCGTCGACCTGGTATTTACACTGGTGGTGGTCCGGGGAGGGCTCGAAGGCGCCAACTTAGAAGTTTCGCGGCGAGCATCCTTCCTTTTGGCCATGGTAGCTGAGGTGGTAATGGGAGAAGTAGGGATAGGCGTGAGGGTGACGGGCACGTTCTGAGCATCCTTTTTCCGATCCAGTAGGACAGAAGGCAGAACCGTTCCGGGAATGTTGACGGGAGTGGTTGTCGTCGTCAGCGTAGCAGCAGCAGCAGCAGCAGTTGATCTCGGGTTGGAGGCGTCGCTGGTGTTGGTCGGTTTGCGCGTGAGATTCGAAGGGGAGGGAGAGGGTGGAGGAGTGGTGGTCAAGGCCGAGGGCTGCCTATTGTAGTAAAGGAAACTCCTTGGGGACATCATGGCGGCGTCTGGACATGCCCTGGTGCGCCAGTGGCTCGGCGGGGCAAGCCGGGCCCGACAGGCAAGACAGTTTGACAGGAAAGGGGTGTGGAAGGGGACCAGACCAGGCACAAATGCGCACGAGCACAACCACAACCACCTCGGGGCCGCAGCGCGTTGGGCAGGGGAGGAGGGTGTAACTCAGGGTGTGGTGCTGTAACCGGGACTGGGTGTGGCAGGGCAGGGCAGGTCAAGAGCAAAAGCAAGCAGGCTCACTGCTCACAGTGCTCAGCATAGATAGGCCAGCGGGTGCGGACCAAGCTAGGTAAGAAGGAGATGGGTTGGGTCGGCCAGTGGAGTTGCGTGGGCACGGCGGGCTGGTGGTACAGACAGACCCAACCAGTGGACTGGATGTGTTTCGTACAGGCCACACAGTGTTGCTGCAACAAGGGCGAGCACACGATTAGGGGACCAGTTCGGCCAGTATTTTGGCGTGGAACGGACGTGCTCGTCTGGCCTTTGGCTTTCTGCCCTTTCTCCAGCGCGTGTACTGTATCCTCTTTCGGTCGCTGCTAGAGTGTCGTGTGCCGTAGCAGGGGTCGTCGATGTTTTGGTAACGTAAAGTTAACAGTCTCGCAGCTAATCAGCGTTGAGGCTTTGCAGAGGCCTTCTTCAACAGGAATCGTGACGGAACTTTCAAGGACAATGATTGCTGGGATGTGATGCAGCGGAGCACGGAGCCGAAATGCTTGTGTCTTGTAATGCGATGTGATGCGCGGTTTCTGGTAGTATTCGGACCCGGCTTTTGGCTGAAGCTGCAGAGCCGGTCCCTTTGGATGAGGCGAGGGATCGAGAAGCAAGGAGGCGGATTGGGAGAATGTTGCTGCCGCCCTTGCAGAAGGCAACGTCGGATTTGGGCGTGGGTTTGTGTCTATTGTCGGTGCGAATGCGGTTTGTCACTTGCGCTTGAATAGAGTGTGGAGAGCCAAGTGCGCGCGAGTCGGGTACGTCGTCAGAGGTTTAGAGGTAACGATGATGGGCTGCGTGGAGGATGCTCTTGTCGGTTTGCACCACAGGGAAAGGCCTGGTGGTGACTTGGGGTAATGATGCTTTCGTCCTCGGAGATGGAAGGATACGATATGGTGAACTGTGACGAGGATGGATTCGAGACTCGAGATGACGATAAAACTGATTGGTATGGTACGAGCAATCGGAGGTTCGTCTCGGAAGGGCTGTAGTTTGTGACGGCCGCAATCCAGGGTATCGGGGTAGATATCGCGTCTGTGAGAGAAAGCGCACCGGCTGAGTGTCTGTATTAGTCGAAGTCGAGAAGTGCCTTGGTCGAGGAGGATGATGACGACAGGCCACAAGTTGAAGAGTGGCGAAGTGAGAGAACAGGAGAGCGACTCGCGTAGCCACCGTCGCAGTCACAGTAGGAGGTCGGGAATGGCTTCCAACACAAGACAAACCGTGAGGTAGGCACAAGATGGGCGGCTCTTGGATTTTAGGTGGCCAAGCACAAAAAGGTAATCAGACTGGATCGGTGTTGACCCGAGTGATTACTACAGATATGTCACTTCATCGAGGCAGTCGAAGCACACGTGAACCTGGGAAGGCAGCAGGAAACGGGCCGTGGATGTGGACTGTGTTCTGATAGCCCTGATACGGGAGGCCAAGATGGGAGGCCAGAGATAAGGACTCGACTTGCAAGGTGTCGAGGGTGCCCGTGTCGTGGTGTGGTGTGGTGTGGTGTCTGAGCTGGACACCTCAGCACGGGGCACGGCAGTCAGGGCAGAGAAGAGGTCAATCGTAAATGGCTGAATGACTAGAGGCACGGGGGGCAAGAAGCGGCAAAGCAAAGGAAGCCAGGGCGAAGCAGGCAGGGAAGGGACGACCTCACACCACGATCCCAGCTGAGGAAGAAGACCTGAGGGACGACATGTTGTTTCCTTCTTGTCCCCTTCTCTCCTTCCCGTCTCACCTTCTGCCAGAGGGTAAGGTGCCTTTCCTTATTCGAATGAGGTACGTGTCGACTTGGTGACTTGGTAACTGGGGAGGCAGGAACTCAGGAAGTACCTCGAGGCAGAAGAAGGAACAAGGTGCGCCTGCCTCGTTTGCTACCTCCGGCCTGCCTTGCTGCCTGCCTGCCCGATTTGGAGATGTTTCTCTTCGTACCCGGTCACCAAAGAAAGCAAGGCCGAACGAAGGATGGCCGCACAGGCCCGGGCTGAAGCGGGAGTGTTTACTTCCCATTGTCACTCTTGTGCAAAATTACTGATAAGAACTCCAAAGCCTCCAATCCCCTTGCCCCATGCTCTCCCCTCCCTACTTGCCAGCGTCACCTTTCTTTCACCCGCATGTTTTGGGCTTAGAGTTTGGTGTGACATGAGATTTGGGGGTCCAAGACGGCCAAAGGGGAACACTCAACACGGGGAATGGAGACCACGGGGGTCACACTCTCTCAGTCTCTCCCGTTTCTGTGTCTCTCCGTCCCAGTCTCACTCAGATACTTGTATCCAAGTGTCACGCGCCTGACTGCAACCCCAGTCCATTTTCTCAATATCAAGTCACTCGCCGTCCACTTTGTCATCTTGGTGCAACACACCCCAGTTCCGGGACTCGTCTTAGTATTACTCATCCACTCCCATCTTTCAGTACCTGCCCTACGTAGTACTCACAAGTTGCAACTGTGCACTGCGGGCAATGCCCGAGGTCTATTCTGCTGTAACAAGTCGAGGACATAACCGACGGCCACTGACAAGCACGGAGCCCTCCCTCCATGCGCTAAATGACACGATCCACAGGCTTGGATAGACCCCTTTGCGCTCATCAGTGGCTCTGGAAGAGTGGCAGACGGGAGCGTGCCCGTCATAATAGTGGACTTTTGATGTCTAGCGGCATGGTCCAAGACAATCAAGACAATCAATCCCACAACTCTTCAGCAAGGTCTCACCGTGTGAGTGCCCCCGGCTGACCCGATCACGGGTGGCCCCCCGTCGACGGTTGTGGAAATGGCGGGCCGCCACTCGCTGTTTTGGTACCAGCCAATGACAGCGCCGAGATTACGTCAGGGATAAAACAGTAATCAACTGCCTTATGTAAGACGCATCACCACAGCCAAGCTCAAGACAGTGGGCGGTGACGCCGGAGCTTCGCGGACCCGTTTATTTCCCACTTCCTGGCTCGCTGTTCCTGCCCGCATTGCGGCACTGCAGTTGATGGTCTGCCTCCACACTGCCTGCCTGCAAAGCTGGCCACTGGTTGGAAGGCGGAGCTCAGCTGAGGTGGAAGGTCCAGCCTTGTTATGCAACGTGTACAAGCTGCCCCTGTCATTTTATGCGACCCGACTCTTTTATGCTAGTGCAATCAACCTAGTGGATATCTAAGCGGGTACGCAGGTATCTCGGTACCTTACTCCGTACACTTAACTTCCATACTGCTCGTCCTTCTTATCAGCGCCCACCCAACACCACAAGCCACCATCCCTCCCCATCGACACTTTCATCCCATCCCCATCTTCTCCAACAGTCTCAGGCCCAATTGCACATCTTTCCGAAGGCCCTCCATATCCCTCCATCCCGCCTTGGACACCACCGCAGGTCCCGGCCGACCATGCCAGTGTGAATACTGGTAACCTAGCTGCTAGCAACCATCTGGGCCGTGTCGCTGCCCTGAGCTGGCAAGAACCCTAGTTATCCGACGCTGCTATTATCTGTAGAGGTTGCTAATGCCTCTGACCATCTTAGATCTCGGCCCTTGGCTCCGAGCAATGATGGGGAAGCGAGACACACCGGAACTTCCATTCTGTCGTGTCCACTATCGCGCCTGGGACTTCGGACGGAGCCCAACCCGAGAGCCAATGCCCATATCATCGGCCCCGTTGTCGGAGATGCAGTCCCTTGCTCTTATCGGCCTTCTCCGACCCCAGGTTAATACTAGGCCGTGCGACGGTGTGTTGCTTTCTCGCTCCTCCACTAGCTCGCAGGCGTTCCATTGCCTTTCGTTCCTCTCCATTTCTCCAATCCCTGTCGACCTATACCATCAACTCTCCTCGACGAGACAGGCAGGCCAAGGGAGACCAACCTCGACCGTCTGCCACTGGGCTAGCCTTAGCGCCATTGCTATCTCGCTTTCCGTCCCATCCGCTCTGATGGGCGCCCAACTTTCCAGGCGCCATGCCCTCGTTCGTCTGCTTGTTCCAACAGCACTTGGCTAGAGTTTATCGATAGTCCTCGGGAAACCGATACGGGATCCTACCCGTGCCATGGTCTATGTCGATCCTCTGGGCGTCTCTACCGCTTTCAGCACCGTCGGACGTGGCATCACCACATTCTCCTAGACAACGAGAGCAAACTTGAGGCTCGTGCAAAGAGGTTACGGACGAGCTGCCCATGAGTCCGATTATGCTGAGCTCGCTCATTCAACCATCATGCCACAGTTCGGGCAATACACCTTAAACTCCTTGACTGTTGGCATGCATCAAAATTCGACTCAACCTGGCCTGTTGCTCACCTCGGCCACAAAGTCCAAAACTTAGGCAAGGCTCCAGAATCTGTGCATAATACGAATCACCAGTCCTGGATTGCGAGTAGGTTGTCACGTTGTGCGCTGAGGTGTGTCTCGCTAGCAAGGGCAATTTCCATAGAGCCCGGGAGCCACGCGGCTACGGTGGTAATCATCGAAGGGCTGCCTCCAAATGATATCGAGGGCTGTCTCAGTGCTCGTTGTCTCACACCTCTCTTGTCCGTCTTACCCCGCCATCTTGGCCGCCCATCACTTCCATCCCGATCAATGCCGCAAACATCCAGTAACCGATTCGGTCTTTTGCATCGACTATCGATGCCTGAATGCGACCTGTCGGTCCAGCAGCGAACGCCCAGTTCAAACTCACAAAGCAGACAACCGACCATCTTGCCCGTCATTCGTTGTGTACATGATGGACCAATCATTGAGACGGGCCAGGTATACTCCCCCCCAAATGGGATGGGTTTACAGAAGCACACAAGACAATATTCAAACACCAGGCCAGCCTGCCGCTTACACATATTGTGCGTGCTCAAAAACCGACCAGACTTAGCGCATGGCCAGGCGCGAGCAAGAGTCATCATCTGCACCACCCCGAATCTAGCGACGCCATCCCACACCCTCACGGGAGTCTCAGATGTTGCCTTATCGCTCTATTCTGATTCGCTTGTTTCTCCCCCAACCCTGCGTCATACAACACCGGCATTGTCGACTGGCGTTGGTGCTGGTGTGGGTGGGAACGGGGATGGTCGTTGTGGGTTCTTGGAGGTCAAGGAGGACTTGAGTCGGAGCCATCCTTAGACATGTAAACTTCTACGTGGTTTGCGGGGTAAAACCATCAAAGGACATGTGTGAACACCAGGCACGCAAGGGATATTGTACAGCCGCCGGTATTCGTCGCTTGTCCAAGATTCCCACGTATGCTCGCTCCCTTCTCACGGCTCATCATGCACTACTCGACAGCCTTGAGCCAAGAACACGCATAGCATTGCCGCCGCGCACGAAATGGGGGCACGAGCATTGGCGGCCCGCACAGGCTTCGATGCAGGTTCCGATGTGATCCGTTGGCCAAGTTACAGCAACTCTAGGTGACTGCGCGACTCCAACACCAACATCAGCGCCAAGATCCCAAAACACGGCTCCGGATCTCAACGGCGCTCTCTACTTCCGCACGGCCCTCGTCCTAAACTCAAACCCGTCAAATGGGCTTCCCCTTCTCCAAAATCCCTAGTAGCCTGATACCTCATTACCTGTAGTCTTGTGGACACTTATTCCGGTTTCCCTCAAGACTTGTCTTGTGCGGGGTTTCACACCTCACGTGCTTCCCATCTATTACTATTCATGCCCACACTCGACAGCCATGTGCTCCATCAGCAGAGGCATCAGTATGGGTGCTCCTAGTCGAGGACATCCAAACGGGCTGTCACGTTCTTGCCTC
Organism: Colletotrichum orchidophilum; assembly: GCF_001831195.1. NCBI lineage: Eukaryota > Fungi > Ascomycota > Sordariomycetes > Glomerellales > Glomerellaceae > Colletotrichum > Colletotrichum orchidophilum. The sequence goes on from NW_019172961.1 coordinate 343,395, forward strand.
GACGACGCGGCCTGCCACCATCAGGCACACTCGTGGGGCATATAGAGGGAGCTGCAGTAGACACAAGAACTGGTTGTGACTAACGAGGTGTCCTCCAGTGAGCCTCTTCGCCAAGTCTAGACCTTTTCCTTCGCCAAAGTTCGCGGCGTTCTGAAGTTGTCATCAGTTGCTTCAAGAGGGGGGAAGGGACCTTTCACCAAGCGCTTCCCCGCGCCGCTACCATCTTCGCTGGTGGTTGGGCTACAGACAGCCTCGCGTGTGGAGAATGTAACAACATGCCAATCTTTGGCGGTCCTTCCCCCCTGGCGTTGAGAGCGTCCCGTTTGACGCACCATTTGTTGAAATTATTTGTTGAACAGCTGCAGAGTGTTGTTTCCCGCAGGGAATTTAAATGATTGTGGGATGAGGGAGATATCAAGTCTCTCATCACTTTCGAGTTTCCTATGAGTCTGCCGGTGTGTTGCCAACAGGTGTTACTGTGGTCTGATAACTCCTAGCTATGCCTTGCAGACCCGGCTGAACTCTCCTGCCGACTGTAATTTGCACGATTCGACATTCTGGTCCGACGTGATCATGCCAACCAGCAACTTCTCCCCCCTTTCATCCCGTTCAGTCCCGGACTTGGGTACACCTCCATGGGCTCGCATGTTCCGTTCCGCTGCAGGGGTCGTGGTCAACTATACAGACGCACCGGTAAAAAGATTCTCGTGTGTATATACATTAATACATTGTGCAAACCCATCATGATATTCTGAATACTCGGGTGTTGCTTTTGATGACGATAATGGCTGCGGAAGGCTTCTTACTCCAGCAAAGCCTTTCCAATCTTCTTCCATCTGGTTCGCATCTCGTCAAGAGTTTCCATTCCTGCGTGTCTCATAATCCATCCGGTAGCACATGAACCTTCCAGAGACAGAACTTGTTAGCGTGGGTATATATCCTATGTGGTAATACTACACGAGACTGACACATGATCATCATCAACACGGAAGTGGGAGGTTTGGAACAAAAATCATCACTGGAGAGATTTCAGTAAGAGCAGGCCTCAGATATCAAAACACCTATTCAATAAACAAGGCTTTACTTTGTAAAGAATTGATTTCCAGTAAATCCCCCTCCAAAGCCTAGATCAAAGCCTTGCCATCCCCTTTCTGTCTTCTCCTCTTCTCTAGAGGTCATTGGGCCCCCTCATGTACCCCGTCTTCATTCCCCATCTCGTCAATCCCAGATAAATCACAAGAGTAGTAAACGAGACCGACAAACGATACAATGCGGTTGTGATATCAACGTCGGAAATACGAATGATTGTTTCCACAGCCAACGCCGGGTATTTATTTCCCCCCTCCCTGTTTCTCTCTCTCTCGCGAAGAAAAAATACAAATCTAATATTGTGCCGCCCTTTCCCGCTCTTTCCCAGTCTATCCTCGGCAAGCATGCTTAAATCCCGCCTCCCATTTGCTGATACATGGTGTGTTTGCCTCCCTTTTTGCTCTGATGAACATCTTTCGATTATGATTCGCAACTTCAGTCAACTCACTATGACCCCGTCTTTACCCGGCTCAGGCCAGGAAACCGCTTCGTACCCTTGGGACTCTCCGGCACCACCGCCGCCGCCGCCGCTGCTGCCGCCGCCGCTATTGCCGCGGCAGCACTCGGATCCTCCTCTCGCTCCGGCGTCTCCTCCCGTGGACTCCCCTCCCTCTGCGACCCATCACGCTTCCGATGCGTCAGCGCATTCAGTTTATCCCTCAGGAACCCGCTCCCCGCCGACCTCCTCGGCTCCCCAGACTCCGCGCCCGTCCCAGACCGTGAAAGCGATCGAATCGTCCCGCCACCAGCCTGATCGAATGGTGCCAAGCTACTTCGACTGGAAGGTCGCAGCAGCTCAAAGCCCAGCCCCTGCGTCGGCGTCCGGCTGTCGAGTGGCGTTGGCGGCGTCATCATGAGGAAGCTGGGGACGACGGGCTGCTGTGGCTGGTAGCTCGACTCGCCCGTGCGACGGGAGAGGCCGCTCGCGACGCTGGAACTCCGACTGGTGGGACGCGGAATGGGAATGCTGCTGGCCGAGCTGCCGTGATGCGAGCGCGGTGGTGAGCGGGAGTAGTCTACCGGCGAGTTGCCGTACAAGCTCGACGAGTCGTCGCTGTTGTTAATGCTCTCGGCGTCATGCTGGGACGACGACGAAGGCGTGGGCGCGATGAGCGACGACCCGCTGGCTAGTTCGCGGAGCTTGCTGGCTTGTGGATTACTCGGGCGGTGCTTAAACTTGTTACCAATGATGGCGCCCGTGTGCGAGATGAGGGCCTTGATGACGGCCTTCTTCAGAGCAAGGGCCAGGTCTAGGTTGGACCATGTCTTGTTGCGCCATTCGACCGCCGGCATGCGGAATACAAAGTCGTGCACGTCCTCGACGTTGCGGTTGTCCTTGCCCTTGTAGCTGAGGCAGAGCACCACCGAGGGCATCTTGATGTGCGCAAAGGTCATGTAGTTGCTGGCGCGCGACATCATCTTGGTAAGGTCGTCAGACGCCTTCCCGTCTTCCGTCTTTGACTCCTTGCGCCGGCCAAAGCGCGACTTTTTATCGCCGGGAGCCGAGCTTTCCTTCGAGGAGAAGCCGGTTGACGAACGGCCGATTCCGGGACGAGGTTCCTTTGTTGACCTGAGTGACTCGTAAGAAGGCTTTTTGGTTGGAACCTTGCCAGTACCGACCGACCGGAAGAGACGGAACGTGTGGCCCTGACCCTCGCCCGTGTTGACCGTGAGAGACTTTTTGCTGCTTATTGACTTCGTCGGAGAGTCAGAGTTCAGGGTTGGGTGCAGGCGCAGTTCCAGCGAACCCGGCCGTGTGCTGAATCCATCCTTATCGCTAGCCGTCAGACGACCAGAGCCAGACATTGAGTCGTCGTCTTCCTCGTCGTCCTCGGCAGGCTGGTGTTTGAGCATAAAGGGAGAGTCGTTCTTGTTCTTGTTGTCACCGTCGATACCCGGGAAGATGTACTCAAAGACCCTCTTTCCAATCTCGCGCTCCAGTTGAATCTTCATGGGGAACAAGTTGACCTCGAAGTGATCCATGACAGGGATGCCGGCTATGGCTTCAAGCATGTGCCAATATACTCGAATCATCTCTTGATTGCCCAAGTCACCCTTGTCGCCTTCGGCATAGGGCGCAATGATCTCCGGGTACATGGCATCGGGGAGAAGGTTCAGTCCAAAGACCTTTCCGACCCTGATCAAGTTGATGTGCGACCCGTCCGCGTTGTCAGTGCGATCATACTCCACGTCCTTGAGCTGCAGCTCGACCAGTGGTTCCTTGTTGTCTCGAAGCATATGCCACACCGTGTCTCGTGCTGTGATGCTCCATCTCAGAAGAGCATTGCTTTCCGAGTTCGTTTCGTACCTCCGCTGTGAAGACGTTATGGCCTTCATCATGAAGAACAACTCGTCCTCGCATGCGACCAGGTCTCGTTCGAGAACGAGTCTGTCCTCCCAGCCACGCTGATCCATGTACTTGGAGTAGGTTTGGAAGTGGGACTTGATGTCCTGAAGCTGTCGAATGCGCTCTTGTAGCCTCTCGACCATCTCAGGCGTACCACTGAGGTCGCTAAAGTCCGAGGCCAGCATGATCTTCTCCAGGCGCTCTGTTCGTGTCTTCTCGAGAGGCTCATTGTACATAAGGAGGTCCAGTACAATGACGTACATCGCGTAGTAGTCGCCCGAGTTGCATAGTGCTCTGGCCTGCGGGAACTCCACCCAAAGATTGTCCATCTTCCTTTCATTGCTGGGTTGGGAAGAATCACCAGCGCCCTCGGTATTGACCTCGTCATTATACTTGAGACGTAAAGTATTGTACTTCTCGTAGCGGAGCATAGCGGACGTCTTTTGCACCACTCTGTTAAAGCCGAAAGGATCTGTCTCAAAGTCAAACATGACTTCCATGGGAACCCACGGAGGCCATGATGACGTTGCAGGGGTACCGTATCGACTGCCGGCGTATGTCGTGACAATTTCGGAGAAGTATGACTGGTGAGTGACGAAGAATTGGGTGCTGTCCATGTTCACGAGGAATCTTCTCTGTACGAGACCGCTGACGACGTCGGCAAGTCTCTTCTTGTCCATGACCTCGACAACCTTCAATTCCATGCCCTTCGATGTGAGAATGACAACATTCTTTTTATTCTTGTCGCTTTGCAATTGGATTTGTGGGGCAATGAGTCGAACATGATAGCTGTTCTGCGGCGTGAACTCGTCTGAGATACCGCTTGACAGGTCGTCGATGGGCACATTGGGCACTTCTTCGCCACCGTTTCCATCAGCGTTGACGTATTTCTTGCCGTCCTTTAGAATGTTCTTAATGCGATCTTCAATGTCCTGTTTGAACTCGCGCTCTGCAGCATCGAGGTCGGGAGAAGCACCGGCTGTAGCACCTCCAGTGGGTGTCCTATTCTTGCTCGCAGGCTTCGGGTTTTGCTTTGCTTTGTACTGCTCTTCCACAATGTCTAGGATGAACTTTACTGCAGGGCGAGACAAGTAGTAGACGAAACCTCTACGCTGGCTAACCTGGTGGATGTAACGAAGCACAACATTTCGGAGAGTGTTGTTCCATTTGAAGTGAAGGTTATGAATCACGAATCGGTTGTTGAAATCACTCTCAAATTCGGCGCCCGAGGGTATAGTGAGAGAGTCGTCCTTATCCAGCCCAACCGATTCTTCGGATATGCTGCTTTCGCTTTCTCTCCTGAAGGGATTGCTGCCGTTTATCGGCGATTTGCTGTTCATTTGACGAAGCATGTTCTGGAGGTAAGCTTTCTTCTTTTGCAAGATGCCGCCCTGCTGCTGGAGACTCTCAAACGCCGTAACCAGTTTCGGGTCCTTGCCGTCGTCGCGCACAACTTTGAGTTCGGCTTCCCCAAGGCTGCGGCCGTAGTTCTCGATTTGAGCATCCAATTGTACCAAACGCTCTTGAATAAGCTGTGCTTGTACTCTTTTGGGTTCGTCATCGTGGCTCATGATACAGAAATGAGTCGGCTCGTCGCCAAACGGACTTTTGCGGTCCGGATCACCTGCAATCACGCCGCCAATGTCAGTTTGTCGGAAGTATGTCAAACGCGGCGCGAAAGCGAGTGGAAGAATCTTGGTATCGGGGTTCGGCTCCGTGGGCAGAATCCAATCCAACTCTACGAAATCGTCCATGTCGATCCAACTCAAGTCGTTGTCGGGAATGGTGAAGCGTGACAGGTCTGCGCTGTCCTCGCGTTGATTTATAATTAAGTCAGCCATCGTTCCCTTCTTGATGGCTTCTGTTGTTGTTCCCCGTATGCTGGCCGAAACAGCACGAACATCGGCCGCCGCCAGGTCAAGCTGGGCTGCATGAAGCTTGATACCGCTCGTCTTTCCCTTGGTCTTGCGACCGCCGTCTCGGGTGTTGAACTCCTCCCGTCTCTGGTGTAGATCTAGCATGAAGCTGTCGAATCTAACCTTGAGACCCGTTGCTGAAACTCCACTGTCCGAAGCATCTTCAACATCCTTATGCTTGTAGATGTGACTGAGGAATAGCGGTGCCAGTAGGAGACTGTACTTGATCGTAGAGAGATGTTTGCCGAACTTTTTGCTATTCCTCTCCCTGCCCGGCCAGAGTGGACCTTGACGGACGGGCAAAGCCATAGCACCGCCGAAAAGGGACCACCAGGCGAAGAAGTGAGTGAAAAAGCGAGGCGTACAATGGACCGTGTTGTAGCTCCTAGATGGTTCGACGTTGTTCGCCATCCAGTCACGGTCGACTGGTGCTCGAACAGCAATCGACAAGTGGATATGTTGGCTTCGGAATCCGCGGAACGCATCGTATGGCTGGTCCTCTGGTTTAACATGATGAGGAGCCCGCAGCATGATATCGTAGTGTGGTCGGAATTCGAAGCTGCGTTTTCCGTCCTGAATTGCGCGTTCAAAGACGATGCCGGCCATCCACTGTACCTTGCCGGAGAGCTTCATCACCACCTTTTTGAAGGATGCCCCGGACTTGTAGCTGTCTTCGCTCATCAGACTGTCGTCTTCTCCGGTGCGTCTCGCAGCTTCTCGGACCTGATGGCTGTAGTCGGGTATCGCAAGAACGTACTCCCCAGAGTCAACGGTCATGAATCGCTTCGGATCGTCGTCGGCATTGATATTCCACTTCACTTCGTTGCGCCAGCACATCAAGAAACCAGCGCCGTCGCCTGTCACACAGTACGGGTCACGTGTACCCTTGAGCGCCAGGTGCATGTCGCCGTCGCCCCTCCACGCTATGTGTATTCTGGAGTGGAAGTTGAGACGAATCTTATCCCAAAAACCGACTCTCTCAGACAGGTCAATCTGGGGCTTGGTGAAGGATTCGATACCCATCATCATGTCTTGGATAGCTGGCTGGTAGGCTGGGCCCCAAGTGATTCTTGTCGGTAGAGCTGTGTTGATTTCGATTCGCATATCCGAGTATGACTTGACTGGTCCAATGGTCCGCCGGACGTCGATCGCGAAGCCACCCTCGTTGCTACCGCCGGGCTCGTGGGTTCGAGGAGGAACAATGTTGACTTTGATCCGCCTGGTGGACTCCATGCCTCGGAATTCTTCCGCGATGACAAAGTTGGTCTTGAGTGACATAGCTGGGAGCCTCGTTGACTGACCCGCCTTCAAGCTGGGGATATGAATCAAGGGGAGCGGATAGTCGCGCAGTGATATCCTCGCCTCACTAACATCGAGCGAGACATGCATCGGGACGAGCAATCCGTACTTCATATCCTTGGGCATCCCCTTTCCGACGGAGTTGATAAAGTCCGGCAGATCCTTCATTGCAAATGTAGGTTTGTCAATAACGAATTGGAGATCGGTGATGAGAGCAGATGCGAGTGCGGGCCGTTGTGGCACTTCGAGTATGTTCTCCGTATCCTCTAGATCGTCAGGAAGCTGATCAGGGCCCCAGAATAGACCTCGAATCTCCTTCATGCCGTTCTTGGCCATGACGTAGAACCTATCAATCCGTTTCTTCCAACTCTGTGCGTTGTAAGCATCCAATCTTGCCCGCGCTTCCTGTTCAGCGACCTTGGAGGATCCAGTAAGGCCGACGCCTCCGCCGTCGGGGTCGTATCGTGGTGCTCTGCCCCGTGAGCGTTCGTCCCTGCTACTGGGTCGTCGGCCATCTGCGCTTTGGCTCCTGGCCCATGAAGCACCGTTTTGCTGTCGTCCCCTGTTGAAAAGCGAGCGAGCACGCAGCTTGCCCGATTCCTTCCTCGATTCTTCCTCGCGGACCTTTTTACTCTTGACTTCGAAAGCATCTTCACGAGCAAGTCTCTGCATCTGCTCAACTCTACCTGCGCGGTATATCATTCCCAGCTTCCACTCAAAAGCGCCATCTTCCATCTCAAAGAGCAGTGAGCGTGTCCGCACAGAGACCTTTGGGACGTTCTTTGGCCCGTCAGGAACCTTGTCGAGAATGTATTCGTTCGTCTCCGTCTTGAAACGGTGATGAAGCTGCTTGATCGATTTAAGTGTATTGATGATATTGTCGGAAATCTTATTGACCTGGACCTCATGGGGTACAGCGAATCGGATAGCGTCGGAGTTGACGTCAATCATTTTGTCTTCTTGGAATTCACCGTTGGTCAGCTTGCGCCGGGATTTGCGATAGTCGACGCGGCCTCCCTTGATGCTGATCATTCTGGCCCAAGTGCCTCGCATTCTAGGCGGTTGGACGTAGACTCGAACGAGCTTGGACGCAAGATACGGCGAAGACCACCTATGCCGGCCAGCCTCGACACCATAGACCTGTACCATCAACTGCGGATCATTGGGCAGTTCGGCCTTGATTTGCACGAGGGCCGCTTTGAGGTCGACGGCCACAAGCTCAGGCGTCAAGGTGGAGTAGTCGCTCATGTCGATAAAGGGAGACCCTGGCGACATTGGAGGGGCCAGGAAATCGGTGTTGCCGTCTCTCCGCGGCGTTGTCGGTGACATTGGCGGTGAACCAACATCTTGACCTGACCTCATGAAGGCTTTCCGTAGAATCATGATGGCAACGCCAACGGAGTAGTGACGGAAGAGGGAGTACTGCAGGAGCACAGTCCGTATACCGGCATGAATGTGGAAAATTGGACCTTGCTGGTCACTCATAGCTTGGAAGGCAACCTCGAACCGCGGCATATTGACAAACGGCTCCAGCTCGACCCTGTCCTCGGATTCAACAATGTAAGCCTCGAGGCCGCGGACGTGAAACGTGACCCTCCGTCCGTCACCATGATTCTGCTGCTGCTTCTTCCTTGGAGGAGGTGAGATTGGGCTTTTGAGTAGGTCTGAGTCTGGGGCAACTGTACGGCTATTAGCCCTGCGCCTCGATGGCCTTCGTTGAAGCCCCTCGAGTCTTTGCGCGCGATACTCGGCGGAGAATTCGTCGAGTTGCAGTGACACGCCGCGAGTATCGTCCGAGATGTCTTCATCGATGCCCGCGATCTCGATGCTGAAATCCGATGCTTGGAGCTGAAACTGTAATAACCAAGATGGCATTGCGCGAAGGAAGTTCTGCCGCTTGGTGGATGTGTGTGAGTTTGAACGCTTTTCTGGCTCAACGTTCAACCTCAGCTGTCGCACGATCTGTCTGAGACCGTCGGTAATCTCGGGGCGCACCATCTTGATCGAGAAGGTCTGCAGATTGCCCGAGGCAACGACATGAACGTCTGGAGTAGCACTGAGTTGCACCTTGAGCTCAAAAGACTCGGTCTGTATCAAGTCGAATCGGTTACTCGATGACGTCTGATAGTAAAGTTCGTGTGACTGGATTCTCATGGTTGAAGCGAGCGAATAATGCAGGTCCTCCACCGTGGAATGGAACGATTCCATGTCGAGTGAAATTGATGAAATCGAGGATATGATGAGGTCAAAGTCGTCAGGAGCCGCGTGCTGGTCGACTGCGGGTAAGGCGACTCGAAGGACGGGCTCGTGCATAGTAAACTTGATATTAGCCTTGGGCAGTAGTCGTGATATGAGCACATGCCGCGGTTGACGGCTAGATCGTGACCTCTTGGAGGACCTCGGCTTCAGCATGGCGACGAGGAGCGGCAAATGGCGAGGGTCGAGGTCCACCGAGGGGGACGTAACTACGGAATTAGCGAACAGTATGTTTGCATTTCTCTCCTCGGCTCCAACATCCTGCGCCATCTCGACAGTCTTGGACGGCAGCGTCGTCTTGACAGTCGTTGTCGCCATGGGGATGTAAATCAACCGCTCAGGTTTTCCGTCGCCATCGTCGACACCGACAGAGATGGACAGCGCCGCAGCGAGAGCTTCGTGGGCGATATCTTTGGACGGAAAATACATCCTGTGTGACGGAGACTTGGGATCCAAACGGTGCAAGTCTATACCAACTTCCTTCATCGACGCATTCAACATGACAGGCTTGGCACTAGGCTTGACGGACTCCACCCTTTTGGTCATGCCAATAAAGCTGACAGCAAACTGGACCTCCTTCACGCCCCTCAAGATTGAGCTGACGAACTCCTTTGAATCAGAAACGGTCTGGATCAGGTCCTGGTTGGTACTGCCAGGCTGCGCGACCTCGTGTATGACCTTGTCCATGAAGACGTCGGCTGGCTCGTCCGACAATGTGGACGAGCGCGCAGCCAACTTGCACTGCTTTAAGCGGTCGGCGCACACGCGAACATCATCGTACGGTATATGAACACGGCCCAGCTTGAGGGCAATCGCAGCATCCCGCAGCCCGTCCAGCGCTTCGTACAAAAATCCATGTATGTTCAACGTCGCATTGTCGAGAATTTCGAGAGACTCCTTGCCTTCTGGTGTAAACAGAACGCTGCGCAGCGTCATGATCCACTCCGCCTGCCGCTGTTTCTGCTTGTTCTTGTCGTTGCGAGCCTGGAAGAAGAAGCGGGCGCGGTCCACCATCTTGCGCCGCGTGTCGACGGCGACTGTCAAGCTCCCGAACTGGACGTCACCTACGTCGACGACCTTGATCGTGGAGTTTGTGGCGACGACGTCCACCATCCGCAGCCAGTTGAGCTTGCGGTGCGCCCTCTTCATCCGCTCCTTGACCTTCATCAAGTGCTTCCAGGTCTCGCTCCGGGGCGGGGGTCCGCCATTTCGACGTATCAGCGGCACCTTTGGCTGCTGTTCGGCCGGCGCCTCTGGCTCCTCCTCCGCATCGGAGCTGCTGTCGGAATCGGTCGAGCTGTCCTCGCCCTTCTTCCCCTCGAGTTCGCGAATGTCGATCGTAACGGTGAGCTCGCTGATGACGACGCTCAGCCACGTGGGCTGGGCAAAGGTTGGGCGGTGGACGTTGAGCCCCAAGCCCCGAACCTCAATCTTGAATCCATCTCGTGGGGTATACGCGAGTCTCCGCAGGGAAAAGTAGCCGATTCTCTGTATCGATACGCCGGTGAGGATTCGAACGACGGCGAAGAGGATGAAGGTGGACAGGTAGAGGAGGACGATGACGCCGAAGAGGAAGGTCGGATTGAGCAGAGCCATAGTGAGCCGCCTGGACGACTTCGCGAGATCTATGGCTCGCTTCGGTATCTGTATCACCACCACCACCAAGACGACGTCAGTCCCAACAGCTCCCGCAACAGAGTGAATGCGAAGAGACAAAAAAGTGGCTATGTAGCGTAACGGAGATGCAAGGGCCGGGTGGCATACCTGGAAAAGACCCAGATCTCTATGGTATCCCGCACGTTTATCTCCGCTTCCTACAATCCGAGCGCGCCATGTCGTTGTTCAACGATCCTTGAGGTGTAGGTTTGTGTGTGCATAGGTACACTCGGCTTTGTTGCAGCAGAGTTCGGCGCCTACGCGGTTACAGTTGTCGACGGGGTGTACAGTGCTATCTAGTGCGGATGGCCAGTCGCGAGGGTGAGGAGAGAGAACGCGCAGGCGGTCGCAGTGGCGGATGGCGGCGGGTGAGACTGATGATCGGATCCCTTGGGTTGGCCGGGGAAGGAGGGAAATGTGGTGGGATCGGGGTTGTTGGTGGGTGGTTTGGGGTAAGCTGGCGGCAACGCGGTGCAGAGCGGAGAGAGACAGAGAGAAAGAGAGAGCACGTTCCGTTGGGGGCGGGCAGAAGCAGACGTGCAGACCAGAATAAATCAAAGGCTTGGATTGGACGCGTAGGATTTTGGCTATAGTTTTAAAATGAAAAAAAAAAGTATAAAGAAAAGGAGGGAAGATGTGCAGACAGAAGGATGCAGGTCTTGCAGAAGAGTGACGCAGCCGTGGGCTGGGTACGGGACTTGCAGTTGGGATTTGCGCTTGGCGAAATGCGAGAAGACGTCGTTCGTCTAAGCCCTTGTCGCTTTCTTATTGCTCGGCACGAGGCGGCTGTCCATACGCAACCCTGCTCTTGCCTCTGCTGTGTAGTATTACCTTGTTCCTATTCCCGAGGTGGTCCAGTCCCGAGGTGATGGGGGTACTTCCGACTCCTGGGCACTGGTGCAGTATTCGTACTCGTCTCGTGCGTGGGTGTGTGAGGAGTGGTCCGGATGGTCGGATGTTCGGATAGCTCAGATAATGACAGAGAGATAAACGGCGCGATGGCGTACCCAAGGTAAGTACGGAGTAGCTCGGAGAACAACGCTCGCAACACACACACACACACACACACACACACACACACACACACACACACACACACACACAGCCCTCTCCCAGATGCTCAGATGGGACCCAATACCTAGCAACAATTATCACAGGTAATTAGTGCGAGAGCGAGAGACAGGACGATTGGTAAGACTCTGGCCTAGACAAAATGGGGACAAGGAACGCTCGGCCTGGCTTGGCTTGGAATTGCTCAGGGACGGACGGGGCGACGGAATCCAGGAACAGGGCTGTTGGGGAATTTGGCGGGTGGAAATTGAACACTCAGCCAGCATTTGTTGACGGCCATCCCACTTTTTCGATGACGGCCGGATTGATCCAAGGTGCTCTATCTCCGCAACGTACGGCGGAAGAGACATGATGGAGCGGGAATGTGTCCAATTGTCCGCTGCTCCAGCTCGGCAAGAAATGAGTACCATCAATGGAATGGAAATAAAAATAACACAGAACTGTGAGAGTCCGGATTTATGGCTCCCTTCACTCCCGTCCCAATCGATCCCAATCCATCCTCGGCCACTCCCGGTGCTTCCCCCCTCCCCTTGTCATTGGCTCCTCCGTTTTTCCAATGTGGAGACATCCGCGTGCCAGGTATCCACACTTCTCCGGCCACCTGTCCGGCACCCCCGGTTCTTGCTGCCACCGCGGTGCCAGCCGCAGCCAGGGCAGGATTCCATCAGTTCAACAATTACTTGCATCACTTGCATCGGAGGGGGGCCGTGCTCATGCTCGATCATCAATGCGCCGCTGCATCGGACGGTACATCGCCTTACGCCTCAGCGTGCCTGGTGCCCCCTTGGTAGCGCCGAAGCTAGGGCTGCTCTACTAGGGCTGCTCTAAGGATCTAGCACGTGCAGCAAGCGCGCCTCCCCAATATCCTTTCTGTATCCGTACCTTGCAATGCCATGTGAATCTTCGGACTTACGAGGGACTTGGGATACAGCAGAAGAGACTGTAGAATCGTAGACCGAGTTATCGTCTGGGTGAGTGAGATAAGCAGGGCAGGGGGCATGGGTATGCACAAGGACCAGGAGCAGGTCGCTCCCATTGTCAAACACCTTTGAGCCTCCCGCCCCTCCCCCAGATCCAGCTGGACAAGCTCAAGCAGCCAAGCCCGAGGTAGACTCCCGGGGCCAACTTGGGGTGCCTGATTCATGGTCCAAAGTTCGTGGCTTTCGTGCAACTACCTTACGAATCTACGTAGGTCTACCAGTGTTCCAATAGGCATTATTCAAATCCAAAAATCGAATTCGTTCCCTAGGTTCAGATCCCCACCTCCACGATGTCAAGCGGAGCGTTGGAACATCGAGGACCAAGGTCCAAGAGATTAATGAAGCCAACGTCGAAGCTAAGGTACAGGATAAGTCAATGGCGACAGCGAAAGCGAGTCATGTCGGCGGTCCTCCAACTCTGCGACACGGCTATCCGTTATTGTTGAAGCCACATTCGATCAAAATTCTACCAAAGTCACCCCCATCCTCTTTGTATGAATTCATCCATCATCTTTATCAAAATACAGAGGCACCACCGGACAGTATCCATTTCTCGGAGGATCATGCTTGAGACCGACCTCAACCTTTAACCCATCACACGTAGCCGTGTCCCCGGGCAACGAGAACCACGATGTCTCCAGCAAATAGTCCATGAACCGCTTCCGAGCATCCGGAGAAACATTCTTGCCCTTGTCTTCCCTAAAGAACACCCGCTTCCACCGCGATGCCTCGCACCACATGATGATGAGGCACCACCGCCGCGCCCTGCCACCGTTGCGGCCGCCGCCGTTGATGATGATGTTGTTGTTGTTGTTATGATTGACGAGATTCACGCAGAAAGCGTGAACCTCCTTGCCAGCAAACGTCTTGCTCGCGTGCGCCGCCGTCTGGATGTACTCCTGGGGGTCCGCGTCCGCGTCGTCCCCGACCTGCCACGACTCGAGCGCGTCGTTGCAAGAAAAGAGCTGGAACAGCAGCTCGGGCGCCCCGCGCTCGCTGTCGTACTCTGGGAGGACCTGTTTCTGGAAGGACCTCGACATCTTGAACCCCGGCAGCTCGGAGAATCGCGGGAAATACGACGCCGAGCCGGGGTGGCGCGCGTACCGTACGGGAACCGATACGTTGGCTAGCGGGATCGGCAGGTTCGCCTGCGGTCTCGACCTGTGCCGTCCAAACGTCGACGTAAAAGACGTGGTCCAGAGCGGGATACAAATCACCGTGTCGTCGTGATTCTTCACATCGTGCTTGCAGTTGATGGCCGCGTACACCGTCGTCGAGGAGGCCGTCCGGATCAGGGGCAGCGTCATGCTCAGACCCAGGTTCGTCATGGTGAACTCCTTGCCGAGGGACCAGTTGTCATCCGCGCCCGTCTTGCACTTGACGACCTGGCCGCAACCCGAAAACGCCGATGGGTGAGGCGCCAGTAGTGTGACCCAGAGGTCGCGGCGGGGGTCCATTGTCTTCTCAGTCCAGTCCCACGCAAAGAGGCTCTGGTCCGTCGAGACCTTCATGATTTCTTCTTGCAGTCGTCGAAAGGCCTCATGGCCCTCGCCGTACAGCAGGGGCATGTGGATCTGGAAGATGCCCAGGAGGCAGTACGCCGTGTCCTCGGTCCGGGTCGTCTGGCGGCTAGACGCCCACGACATCCTCTTGGCGACGCAGGCCGAGGACAGGGTCTGCGGGTAGATGAGGACGTCGACGTCAATGCCCGTGATGGAAGCGATGGGATACGCCAAGGTTTCTTTGGTTCCGATGGGCTCCCACGTGCCGTCGTAAAAAGTCATGTCGGCGGGCGCCAGCAGTTCCTGCAGCGTCCACCCTCTCGTGAACCATCGGCACTGGCGCAGATTGGCTTTGGACACGCCGCCGCCGCCGCCGCCGCCGGGCTCGAGGTCTTCCAGGTGGACGTAGCAGATGGAGGCGCCCCGGTACCAGGCAAACATTGAGTTGATGGCCTCTGAAAGCTCGGCGCTGCTCTTCTTGTCGATGCAGTTCGTGTCGACCCAGACGTGGCTGATGCCCTCCTGCCGCGCGATCCGGCACGTGTTGGAGATCTTTTGGAACCCGCGCTTGGAGTGTATTCGTTTCCGCGAGCCGAGGTCATCTTCCTGCCATAGCAGCCATTCTTGAAAGGTGACCTCGTCGGTGCCCCAGGTGTGTGAGAGGATGGCATATTTGGGAAGATCCGAGTCGAAGAAGTCTTCGAGTTGTAGTGTTGAGGTGTTGATTAGCCTCATAGTGCATAATTTGTAAATGAACTGGCCGGTAGCAGGGCCACTGCCAGTTGGAGATGACCGTTGCGAAGTGGCGCCGTTGCTGATGCGGGAGGGGCATTTGAACTAGAGAGGATCGCTCATGAATAGTTGGTATCCAATCGCAAGAGGCTAGATTGCATGCATGCCTAGCCAATCAACGTCAGCTTGATAATGATGCCAGGGGTAGTGTGATAGTCTCGAGTTGAGTGCAACGCCAAATAAGACCTGTCGAGGGCCTCCATGTGGTGCAACGAGATTGACAAGAAGAACGCAGTGCGAGCATTGATACACACCTCAGGGAGGAGCATTGCCCCTATGCTACATACATGGAAGAGCCGGTCTGTGAAAATAAATGAAATCTTGCTTGTTGATACAGTCTACAGTTTGAAAGTTGACAGAGTTATACATGACGAATGAAAAGGAATAATGCCCTATTCGCGAGCATCTGGTGGTTGTGATGCGTCCTTTGAAGGCGGAGGAGGAGCTGCTGCCTTTGCAGCCCGAAGTTCTACAATCTTGTCGTCAATGAGAGCGATCTCGGCGTCTATCCTGAGCATCTTCTCATCAATCATTTCACGGTACTCGTCATCCGAGAGCTTTTTCAGGGGACTCCAACTTGACTCGAAGATGCTCTTCTTCTTTTCCGTGACCTCGGGTCTGCCTTGCGCGGCGTTCACAAAGGCTTGGCCCGTTCCCCCAATGAGTGAGAAGACGATGACTCCAGGAATGATGTTTTTCGGGCCACCTATCGAACGTTGGATACCATCCATCATGGGGCGAGGAGCTACTCACGAATCAGTCCCCCGACCATTCCTGCCGTGCCTCCCGCAATGGCGCTGGCTTGGATCTTGGATGAATTGGAGAGGTTCTCTTCGCCACCCCATGCGGCCATCACCACAGACCTGGATACTATCATGATGGCTTCAGCATGCGTTCATATAACAGGAGAGGTTCGCAGCAACATACGCCAATAACTTGAACCGAGAGCGAACCATTGGATGCCGGATGCCACAGCGAACAGAGCTGGTGTGGAGTCACGGATGATGCCGGCTGCAATACCACTGAACATGCCGATAGTCCCTATCGGAAATGTGAGCCATAGAACCATATACCGAAACAAGACGAAGCGGCCCTTGGATAGTCAACCCGAAGATTTCCTTCTTCAGACGTCTCTACTCACCAGTCATGGCACCAACCTTCAGGGGCGGACCCAAAAGGTCAACCAAACCTGGTGGTAGCAAACCACGAGGCTGCCGCCTCCGCCTCGGCTCTTCTATGCCGTCTCTTGCCTCATCAGACATGATGATGGACTCCGAGGCTGGGTTACAGCGAGAAAACAAAAACAAAAACAAAAAAAACAGACGACGATGGCCTGGAATACAGATGGTGGCCCCGATCAGATATGTCGGTTGTTCTGGAAGCTTTCCACAGGGTTGCAATAGATGCATCAAACGGGGCGGAACTAGTCAAGCGAGGAGGCGACGTTGCGCAAATGTTTCGTGCGGCTCAAAACAGATTGAACCGTAGATACCCGGTAGATGCAAGAAAGGCGGGGAAGATTGTCAAGCGCACATCATGCACTTTTTCCCCCTTCACAGTGAAGGGGCCGCCCGTGGCACAGCACAGGGCACGGTCAGGCAGGCAGGGGGGAGTGAACGGCGGGAGGGATGGAGGGGGGAAACGCAGGCGGGAAACGCTGAGGCCCCCCCCACCGCTGAAGTCACAGGGAGCACTGGGCTCCGGATCCGCCCAGAGAGAAAAAAAAGGCCCCTCTCTTAAAATGGGATTGTTCAATCACGGGTTTTCCCGGGGCCTCTGGCCCGTGCGTATTTGGCTGGGCGCTAGGTTGGAAATGTGAGCTAGGCCGCGGCGGGGCTAGTGCCTCCCACTCCTGGCCACCTCGAGAAAATTGTCCAACCCTCACAAACTTTCAATCACCCTCTGCCTCTCTGCTGCGCGGGTAAAACTTCGACCCTTTCCTCCCCCCCCAAAAAGACTATCAGCCCCAGCAAATCACCGCAAGCTGGGCCTTACCAAGTCTACTACGTCTCCGATACCCTCTGACGTATCAATCAGAAAAGACTTCATCCACCTTCGGCGTGACGAGATATCCCTTTGGGCGACGTCTCCCCACGACCTGCGAAATATCCCTCGGACATTTCCAATCCTCTCCGCACCAACTCCCACCAACCCGCGCCTCTAGCGAACAGCCGCGCCGTTCGGCTTTCCTACATACTCTCCGCATCGCGCATCGATTACATTCGACGCGCGAAGCCGCCTCAACACCGCAATCATGGGTTTGTGCTACCCTGCTCGCCGTCGCAAACTGCTGCCGCACCTCCATGACGTACCAAGACTAATCGTGTCATCATAGCGCCCAAGAAGAAGGAGCAGGTCAAGATGGCCCTTGGCGACTTCCTGCAGGACTCCAGTCAGTCGTACCCCTCCTCGACAACTCCCGTCACATATGCTCCCTCGACAGCAACGACCGCCATTTCTCATCTTGCTCGATCATCACATGGCAGACCATCACGTGGCAAACCATCGACTGACATTTTGCAGGCTACGGCGGATCATGGGCTGATGAGGTCGAGGATACGTACAGTGAGTTCTCGCTGCGCTGCAAGAGTCGCTTGCGGAACAAATGCTAACATTTTGTAGCCGGTATGCGGCAACTCTGCCAGCTAGGCTCGCATCGCACCAGACAATGTTCTCTTCCCACTGACATATCTCCGTAGGCACTCAGGCTCTCCCCGCCCCCGAGCGCGCTGGCTACCGCCCCAGCCAAGGTGGCTGGGGTAGCGGCGGCGGTGACCGTGGTGACCGTCCCGAGCGAAGTGAGTTCATCTTCAACACGTGGAAATTGACGCCTCTGATCAGTGTGCAGGAGACTATGGCGGTTACTCCTCCATCCGCGAGAACCTTCCCCAGCAGCTCCCTGAGAGACCCCCCTACACTGCCCACCTTGGCAACTTGTCTTACGATGCCACCGAGGAGACCGTCAACGAGTTTTTCGAGGGCTGTGATATTATCAGCATCCGCATCATCGAGGACCGGGAGCAGCAGCGCCCCAAGGGCTTCGCCTACGCCGAATTCAAGGATCTTGAGGGACTGAAGCAGGCTTTGACTCTGGATGGCCAGACTTTCCAGGGACGTGCTATCAGAATCAAGGTTGCCGATCCGCGTGAGTACATGACCTGAGCATGACCCAAAGGTAAATGCTAATCATTCCAAAAGCTCGTGGCGGTGACCGTGGCGGCGAATCCACCCGCGACTTCAGCGACTGGTCCCGTAAGGGTCCCCTGCCCGACTTGCCTGGACGTGGTGGCAACGACCGTCGCCCCTCCGACTTTGGCGAGCGCCGTGGTCCCCGTGAGCCTCGCGAGCCCCGCGAGGACGACGGAAAGGTCCGCGACTTTGGCAACTGGGAGCGTAGAGGCCCCCTTTCACCCGTTGCTCCCAAGGAGGGCTCTGGCTCTCGCGACGGCAGCCGTCCCCGCACCAACGATGGTCCCCGCGAGTTCCGCGATCGCCGCCAGTCCCCCGCTGCCTGGGGCGAGGGTCAGGGACCCCGTCAGGACTCCCGTCCTCCCCGCCCCGAGAGAGCCCCCACTGCTGCTGAGACCGACAGCCAGTGGAGAACCAAGATGCGTCCCGATGCTGCTCAGTCCCGTGACGGCAGTGAGGCGCCTTCTTCCCCTTCGGCCGCTCCCGCCGCCCCTGTTGGCCGCCCCAAGTTGAACTTGGCGAAGCGCACTGTTTCCGAGGCCCCCGACGTTACGTCCCCCTCCGGCACCGACTCCAAGGCTAGCCCATTCGGTGCTGCCCGTCCTATTGACACTGCTGCGAAAGAGCGCCTGATTGAGGAGAAGAAGCAGCAACAGATCAAGGAGAAGCGCGAGGCTGATGAGAAGGCCAAGGAGGAGCGTCGTCTTGCCAAGGAGGCCGCCGCTAAGGAGGCCGAGGAGAAGGCTGAGCAAGAGGCCGCTGCTAAGGAGAAGGCCGAGAAAGAGGCTGCGGAGGCCCCCAAGGAGGAGGTTGCCCAAGAGAGTGCTGCCGACAAGGAGAACGGCACATCCGAGGAGCAAAAGATTCCCGTTAGGCCCAAGGAGGCCAAGGAGCCGAGAGAGCCCAGGGAGGCCCCGAAGTCTCGTGCTACTGAGGCCAACAGTTGGAGATCATCTGGAGCCTCTCGTGGTGCCCCGACGGGACCCCGTGGTGGACGTGGTGGACCCCGTGGCGGTGCTCGATTCGAGGGAGGCCGTCCTCCTCGCTCGAACGGTCCTGCCGCTGAGAAGCAGGCCCCTGCCACCGCTGGCAGCGAGTCTGGCGATGCCGCCCCTGTGGAAGACGACGGCTGGACCACGGTCCCCAACAAGGGCCGTCGCAACGTTGGCCCCCGGGGCGCCGCCTAGGAGGCCGGCATGCGCAGTCCATTTATCCTTCAGCGTCCGGTCGGACCTAGTGTGGTTGAGACCGCAGTTGAGTCCGCATTTATCGACGAGAAGATGCGCCCGCGTGTTTGCTTGCGAGGCCTAGACGACATTTCTCGTCACATATACCCAGACCACTCCGAATACGATTCTGACGAACGACTTTACGCCACGAACCGCTTACTTGGGGCTTGAAGGGCATGAATTCTCCATTCCGATACTTTGCTTTCCAACAAACGAAAAATTGGCTCGCTGCGGATCCGCTGAAGGAAATCAAAAACACTTTCCTTTTACTCGGCACCCTCTGCGGTCTTTGGCACAGGTGGCTTGCTATCCTCGGGCAAGATAGGTCTCCTCGACTCAACGACTGGAGAAGGCGTGCACTTTCGCACGCATTCATCGGAGTTTGCGAAGTGGTAACTAAAAAAGGGCTCATGGATGTTGGAAGAAAAGGGGCTCATGACCAAATGTTGTTTTTTATTCTTGCTCACTTTCTTTTGTCCTCTCCCTCTGCTGTGCTCGAGATCCTTCGCCCAAAGGTTTCTCGGGGATTCAGCGAAGAAACCTACCGATCCGTCAGGATTCTTTCAGCTCCCAGTGACAACAGGGAGCTTCAAGGAATCCAATCACAAAAATCTCAACCAAAGTTCTATTACTCTTTTCTCCTCCCCCTCTCTTTCACCCTTTCGCGACCTGCAGTGCAACGATAGATGATTCGCCCCCAGTTGTGGAATTTTCCCCCAGACGGACGAATGGCTGTTCTACGATTTTTGATGATGGTTACCCGCTTGCAATCCTTTTTTGAAATGACTCCCTTTCCACGAAATGTCCACCCCCTCCCTCTTCTCCCTTTCCTCCTCTATTTCACTATTCTACTCTCGCCCTTCGATACCAAAAAAAAATGATGGCGAGCTGGCTTATTTGCTTCTTTCTTCTCTGCTGCCGAGGGTGGTTAAAATGGAACGCACGCGGGTCTGACGAATGAAATGTTTGAGTGTTGTTTGGGGAGTGGATGACGGGAGACGTAAGACCCCAACCCCCCCTTGCGGGAGATGCAAAATAGATGATAGGCAAGGGAATGAAATAAAAAAGTACAAAATAAGCGCTGTACACTTGAGTCGTGATCGTGGATGAGTATTGCTACGCCAGACGGGCGAGGTAATACCTCATACAAGTTGCTTGAGGAGCAGCTTACGGTGGTTTATTGAAGGGGCCATATATACATGATTGAGCGACGTTGGTGACAAGTATTTTCATTTTGTTCATTGGTAGTTAAGCACGCTCCTATCACCACCGAATCCGGCTGGATCAATGTGGCATTTCCAAACCCACGACCAACTACCTCTTGAGAGTCTTCTGCTTCTCTGCATCTCTCGCAACATTCCGTCCCTCAACCAACAACCCCTTCTTCCTCCTGACGCCATCCATGTACCTCTTTGCCACATTCTCCTTATCCGCCAGCTCACCAAGATCCTCGAGATCGTCCTCGGTAAACGGCACCCAAAAGGGGTCCTGGTCGAGCACCTCGTACCAGGCGAAAATAAGCTGCGGCTGCGCGGCGCCCGACGTGCGCTTGCGCATCTCGTCTGCGAACCCAAATGACTCGGCGACGGGGAGGACGGACTGGATGGAGAAGAAGGGGGTGCCCTCCTTCATGGCCTCGGAGAGGACGCGGCCGCGGCGGCGGGTGAGGACGTCGTAGACGCGGCCGAGGACTTCTGTTGACGCTTGGATTTCGACGGTGTACATTGCGAGCATGAGGCGCGGGGACCAGTCGAGCATGCCGGCGCGGAGGGAGGCGGTGAAGGTTTTGATGACTTCGCCAGTGAGGCGCGGGAGGCGGTCGCGGGCGGTGGCGGTGGTGTCGTCGTCGGTGGGGTTGATGATGACGTCTTCGAGGAAGACGGCGATGCCTTGGACGGGTTCGTGGCAGAGGGGCCCTTGGGCTGTGGCGAGCTGGAAGGCGTAGGGGATCTTGTCGGCGACGTGGGCCGGGTGGAGGGCCTCGTCTGCTTGGGGCGCCGCGGAGCCGGCGCCGTCGCGGTCGGTGGAGGTTGGGGAGAAGAGTTTGGCGAGGAGGCCTTCTTTTGTCGAGTCGATGAGGATGTTGGGGCCGGTGCGGCGGGGGCCAAAGGCGGCGATGCGGTCGACGGCGGATTTGAAGTGTTCGCGGCCGCCGCGGCCGGATTCGAGGGCGGATTGGAGGCCCTGTTTGAAGTCGTCGAGGGACATGATCTTGGCGGCGGTCAGGTCGGTGTCGACGTCGATCTTTTCCTCGCCGGGGGCGGTGCCTGCGGTCTCCGTCGTCTCGCCTTGGGAGGTGGCGGTGGTGCGGTCCGAGTACATGCGTTTGATGACGTCGCCGTTCTTGAGGAGGAAGTCTGTCACGTCGGAGGGCAAGGGCCGGACCTGGAGGCGGATGGAGACCTGCTTGGAGGAGGTGGTGCCGACGACGACGCCGCGGCCGAGGTCCTTGTTCGCGGGGGGACGCATCTCTTCGGCGCGGACAATGGTCTCGCGATAAGGCACAATAGGGGCACCGGCCTGGATGTCGCAGCGGGCGAAGCGCTCCTTGAGGTCCGTGAGGCAGCGTTCGAGGTGCAGCTCGCCGGCAGTGAGTAGGACGTGCTCGCCGCTGCCAAACTGCTCGTACTCGGCACAGGGGTCAGACTGGACGAGGAGGTGGAGGCCGTGGATCATCTTGTCGAGGTCGGCCGGGTTGACGGGCTCAAGGGCGACGCGAACAATGGGTTTTCCGAGGGTCGCGACGCCGGCGAGATTGACGGCGCCGTCGAGGCGGCTGCAGAGGGTGCCGTTCTTGAGGAGGTGGCCCTCGAGGCCGCCGATGCCGAAGACGACGCCCGCGGGGACGGAGTCGAGGGCTTCGAGGTTGCGGCCCATGAGCATGTACAGCGCCGTGACGGTGATTTGTTTTGGTTGCGGGTTCGCGTTGGGGTTGGCGGGGGACCATTTTGGCGGGATGACCCAGAGGGCGTCGCCGACGGATAGCGTGCCCGAGTACATGCGCGCGAAGCCGATGAGATGTTCGGGGTCGACTTCTTTTTCTTCGTACTCGGGGGCGTACCCGTCCAGGTTGACCTCTTCGAGCGCCGTCGTGAGATCGTTGACTGCATTCCCGCTGGAGGGGGCGGCGGCTTGAGCGCGAGCCGCCTCTGCTCTCTTCTTGCGCGCGAGTTCCCTCGCCTCGTCGGCGGTCAACTGGCCCGGCTTGCGCTTATTCTGGGGCAGCTCACTCTCGGGTACGGAGACCATTTTGCTGACGTAGGCCACGATGGGGTCTGATGGACCGGTCTTGAAGGAGACCATGGCATCCTTGATCTCTTCACTGACGGCGTCTGAGCCGGGGACGTCCTCGAGCATCTCGGGCAATCTCTCGGCTTGCGCCGCTGGAGGTGATGGCAGGGACTCGATGACGGAGACCAGCATGGCCGTCGACAGCGGAAGCCAGGACGCAAAGACTGTGGTCAGAAGCAGCCGTGGGTCTCTGGAGCGCATAATGTGAGGCGGGATGGTGAGTCCGAGGGACTTGGTGATCTTCTCCAACAACGCGGGGTCGCCCCTGTTGTTGTCGCCGCCGACTGTAGCTTGGTAGACAGTCCAGATAGGCTCCAAAACCAGCTGAACAAACATGGGCTTCAGGTTTCTACCCTTGAGATGCTTCTGGCCCAGAATCTTTTTGGTCTTGGGGTCGAGGTAGAAGCTTCCCCACAGCACCTTTTCCATCACATCTCTCTTGATGCCGAGCTTCTTTTGGTATAAGCCGGCGAACTGGCGCACGGTAAACGCCCAGCCATCGATGGCACTGCTGAAAATGACGTTGTTCTTCTCCGGCGCAAAGTAGAGGTCCTCGTCGTCGCGCTCCTCAAACTGAAGCTCTCCGGACTCGGTCATGGAGTCCAGACCGGCCTCCTTGGCAGCCGCCGCCTGGACGCGCTCTTCCATTCGCTCGCGCCAGTTGAGATCCTCCTCCATGCGCTCACCCTGGAAGAAGCTTCCCAGCACGGCGTTGACCTGCTCGAGGATCTTGCTCAGATGGGTGTACGCCTCGGCGGGCGTCATCTTGAGCTCGGTGATGAGGCGGTCAATCTTGTTGACGACGAGCAGGGGCTTGAGCTTCTCGGTCCAGGATTGGCGCAGGACGGTGACGGTCTGACTACACACGCCCTCGACGGCGTCGACGAGCACGACGGCGCCGTCACACAGTCGCGAAGCGGTGGAGACCTCGCTGCTAAAGTCAATGTGACCAGGGGAGTCAATAAGGTTGATGAGGTACTCCTTGGCTTCCGGCTCGGCGTCGGGTGCTGACCTCCTCAGCATGGAGAAGTAGAGGGAGATGGCAGAGGACTCCATTGTGATGCCTCGGAGCTGCTCGTCGGGTCTCGAGTCGAGGTACCGGATCTTGCCGGCGAGTTTGGGTGAGATGATGCCGTTTGTTGCCAGGAGGGCGTCTGTCAGGGATGTTTTGCCATGGTCGACGTGAGCCAGGATGCAGATCTGCTGGGGATCAGTCACTGAGATGAGAGACTTGTGTGATAAGACTCAACTTACATTGCGTACATCCACGGCATGCCTTTGCAGGCTAGCCAGCTTGTCAGGTGTAACAACAGGCATGATGGGCGGCTATGTAGTAAAGGAAGGGTCGCAGAAGAGAGTGTTCAAGGGGGTATCAAAAGATCTATGGACAGAAAGCAAGGCCAGATGAAAGAAACCGAGTGAATGAGAGAGCAGGTCTGAACGTCGGTATGATGCCTCCCTCTCCCTGGCTAGTATGTGAAAGCCAGTACCTGAGTATATGTAGTGTGTTTGTTCAAGGCAGATGATGTCGTCGGCCAGGGTGGCAGCAGTAGTGAGTGAGTGCCCTGGTAAGTGGTGATGATGATTCGGCAACTAATTGGTCCTGGTCTGTGACTAATAGGCCGCGCCCAACTAGGATTCAGGCGAGATCAAGAGAGACGAAAGGATCGCTCTGATTCGCCACCCTGCTGTAAGAAGTTTTGCACGGACGAGGGGTGACTCTTGTCGTGCTTGGTCTGCAGCTGTTGTCAAGTCTCAGGGAGGTGTGTGTTTGGGGGTTGATATAATCCCAAAGAAAGTGAATGGGAGCTGGCGCTGTGATGAGTAATGTTGTATAGTGTTTGTGTCTATGCAGTCTTTTTTTTTCCCCCTCCACTGCTTTGCGGCTCAGGGAAGGAGGGGTGGTGGTTCGGGCGATTCAATAGACGTTTGCCAGGTACGTTGGAATTACCTCAGCGGACCAACCCCGCCAAAACATCGAACCCCTCCAAGAAAGGGAAAAAAACGAAAAAGAGCCAGGGCCAGTACCCCTCTAATACCCTCTATTCGCATACACCCGCTACCTATCACCCTAGGAAGCCCGCCTCCACACATCGCTCTATGGGGGGTGCAACAAACCCTAACTCGCCAAAAATTCACTCCCCAAACGGTCTGCGATAACCTCAGCAAAAGCCCCCGCGGGATTAGCCAGCGAAAAGGAAATTTTTCGACTCGTCCGCCCAAACCCCACCCTGTCGAGCGAACCGATCCCCTTCCCCCCCTTCCGACCCGACCGCCCATCTGTCCTCTCAAACCTCTCGAAAGTTGAAGACATCGCCAACTTTCGCGCCCTTCCCTCTTTCGGACCCCGGACAACGTCTTTAATTTTTCCCAATCTATTCCTGTCACCTCACTTTGTGTGTGTGGGAATAGTTTCACCGAAAAATCACCGAAACCACAAACCATGAGCGGCTACCAGAACGGAGAGCGGCCCGTCCGCGTCGACGACGACAGCGACGTCGAGGAGGAGGCCCTCGTCAACGACTATAAGGAGCAGGTCCAGTATGAGGACAACATTGGCGAGGACCTCGAGCAGGTCAACTCCCTGACCATGGCCCAGCAGACCGACGACATCCAGTCGCGTCTCGCCGCCGCCGCCCAGCCGCTCGACTTCTCCGCGCCCCTCGAGGTCAAGTTCCAGAGCTACGACTCGTACTGCAGTCTGTTCCACTTCATCCTCAACAGCGAGGGTCCCGTCGACCTCGAGCCCCCTTCGGTAAGGCACCCCCTCCATGTCATCTAGTCTCGATCTTCCATCTTCCATCTTCAATCTCTTTTCGTTGCTGTCGCGATAGTCATATTATTATATGTCAACGAGGCTGATATGTTATACGCAGTACTACTGGGCCTGGGACGTCATCGACGAGTTCATCTACCAATTCAACTCCTTCTCGTCCTACCGCATGCGCATCGCCCGCCAGGGCAACAACGAGGAGGAGATGCAGGTCCTCAAGGAGAACCCAAACACCTGGGGCTGCTACTCGGTCCTCAACGTCCTCTACTCCCTCATCCAGCGCTCCCAAATCACCGAGCAGCTGGCCGCCATGCGCCGCAACGAGGACCCCATGGCCGTCGCCGGCGAGTACGGCAGCAAGAACCTTTACCGCATGCTGGGCTACTTCTCCATCATCGGCCTCCTCCGCGTCCACTGCCTCCTCGGCGACTTCAGCCTCGCCCTCAAGACGCTCGACGATATTGAGCTCAACAAGAAGGCCATGTTCGCCCGCGTCATGGCCGCCCACTTCACCACCTACTACTACGTCGGCTTCTCCTACATGATGATGCACCGCTACGCCGACGCCATCAAGATGTTCTCCCACATCCTGGTCTACGTCTCCCGCACAAAGAACTTCCAAAAGAACGCCCAATACGACTCCATCACCAAGAAGAACGACCAGATGTACGCCCTTATCGCCATCTGCGTCGCCTTCCACCCCACCCGCCTCGACGACACCATCCACTCCGCCCTCCGCGAGAAGTACGGCGACCAGCTCCTCAAGCTCCAGCGCGGCGGCCCCGAGTCCCTCCCCATCTTTGAGGAGCTCTTCCGCTCCGCCTGCCCCAAGTTCATCTCCCCCGTGCCCCCAGACTTTGAGAACCCCGAGTCCAACATCGACCCCGTCGAGCACCACCTCGCCGTCTTCATGGAGGAGGTCAAGATCAACATGATGAGCCCCACCGTCAAGTCCTACCTCCGCCTCTACACCACCATGGACCTCAACAAGCTGGCCGGCTTCCTCGAGGTCAAGCCCGACGAGCTCCGCTCCTGGCTCCTGGTCAACAAGCAGCGCACCAAGCAGCTGCGCTGGACCGACCACCCCAGCCTGTTGGACGGCGACCTGATCAACGTCAGCGACCTGGATTACGCCATGCAGGGTGTAAGTATTTCCGAATTCGCAGTTTTTCCCCCATCTCAGCTGCACACTTCGTGACAGTATGCTAATTGCCGCGTCTTAGGACCTGATCCACATCTCGGAAGCCAAGGTCGGCCGCAAGCTGGTCGACTGGTACCTCCGCAACCTGTCCCGCACGTACGCTTGAGCGGTCGTAGGGATATACTTAGGGCCCTATAAAACCAGGAGGCAAGGTGGACGAGCAGCTGGCCGCGAGGAAGACATGGAAGAAGGGTAGCAAGATACCCAAGGGCTGTGTGTATATTGGCAAAGGGCAATATGCGTATGCGTGTAGTTACCAGGACCTGCCAACGGAGATGTGGAGAAACTTCCCCTCATCCACTCGACGTTACCTGTGGATTCGAGGCCGGAAGGGGTGGTGGAAAAACAAAAAAGGCAGAGAAGTGGCTAAAAGCGCACTTGGGAAGAAATGGGAGGGCCCGGTAGAGGGATGCTCGCATTATTACGGCGTTCAGGCGTCTTTGCTTCCTGGAACACTGGACCTGGTTGGCTGGGCGGGGTGAAGTGAACCAAAGAGGAATGAATAATTAGAATTCAAAGTACGACATCCATCCGAAGCTCTTGGAGGCCAGAGTACTCGCGACAGCAATCTGCGTGCTAAAGGACCGCCAAGGATAGAAGGCTGAGCCCAATGTCGGGAGCAGCTGAACAAAACATCATGGTCAAACACCAGGACTTCGTCGTACAAGGGAGCTAGATCGGCCAGAGTGTGTCGTGAAATCTGAGCTTCAATTCCGAGCCACAAGGTCAAGACCGGAATTACCCAAGGTAGCAAAGTCCAATGCCGACAAGAATGGTTCAATATGCACCGTTCCTCTCGACAAGCACTTAGTCGCTCCATAGATGCAAAGTTGATGACTACCGTTGTCTCCCGTCTTTCCCGCGATACGCTTGCAGTGATCTCCCCGCTTCCCCGCCAGACTTGTTAAGGCAGTGAAACCTGATAGGAAGCTCGACAAGAAGCATGCCAAGGGCGCTTTGTCTGGGGAAGGTTGCAACGTTGTCCGCGCAGAACTGGTTGGCGGATACTCTTATCGAGACGGGTTGCTTTGCCGAGGTGGAGCAAACACGCCGAAACGCGATGGACATGCTTCTATGAGGCAATTTGGCACTCCTTTGCGAGCTGGTGGTCGGCGAGACTGCGTTGGCGGAGAGTGTGAAGCAATCCCGTTCCACAAAAGCAGAAACCGAGAAACAACTAATCAAAGGGACAAGAACAATCGATTCCCCCCACGAAAGAAGGATTCCGCATCGATGATGCTCATATTGTGATACAGGTACACTAAGCGGGGCCCGCCGTGGACGATAGTCCAATTCAGGTAGTGCCTCCGTACCGACGTCGCGTCGGCAGACCGGGGAAATTGTCGGTCGGGACGGGGACGGGATGGTCCGCAAGGAAACTGGAGCTTTATTCCCGTTTTCCTAGTGGCCCGCACCGGTATCCTACCAAGTGCCACCTACCAGAAGCTAGACGTTTAATGTTGGACGGTGTCTCACGTTATTTTCCCTAGCTGCCCTAAACTCGTGCTCTTGTGTCTTGGCTGAGTCCTCTGCGAGTCAGTCTTTGCCCTATATGCGTGCTTGTGCGTATGTGTGTGCATGATGCTGGTTGTCTTAGGGTTGCCAATAACTGTTGGGGTCGTACTGGTGTGAGTTCAGAGGGACGAATAGAGAGGATCACGAGTCGCGCTTGACGTCGCCTTTTTGGACCGTCTTGCAGCAGCCTCCGGACCGGTGGCTGAGATGCTGGGACAAACGGGCATGAGAATATGGAAGATGTACGTCTGGAGCTCGGCTATTGCAGGCCGATCGGCATGCAGGTCGGTCAGTACGTATTGTTACGTTCGAACTTACGCAAGCAATCGTGGAATTCTGCGTGGGTTTCTGCGATGAGGTTGCCAGCACGCTGGGCTTGGCCGGCATGAGGCGCTCTTCCTGGTTGGTGTCGGCTGAACGTCAGATAGGGATGCTGCACGAGGCAAGGAGGAAGCCGCGCTGGACGAGATGGTTGATTGCGACATGCGTGCCGCAAGTTGTTGGCATTTGCCGCAGGCAAGCGACTCTGTCAGACCTCGCAATGCATCCACTGCAGGCCACAGACCATTATCACCATGCGACAGTGCAGGATGTCGGGGCGCATCGGGAGTCCATGACATCGACTTGCCTATGGCGAGCTCGTGGAAAGCTGTTATCTTTCGGAAATTCCCGTTGCTCCCTCCGTTGATCGACGGCGACGGCAGCGGGAGCAGGCTAACATCGACAAGCTGAGATTTGATAGATGGCAGGCAAACGCTCTGCCCCGCTTGCCTCGTGGCTCAAATGAGTGATTTGGCTGGTCCGTCAGCTCGCTCCAGATAGATAACCTTGCACCTCTGTTTCGGTGAGACTGCAGGATGCATATGGCGAGTGCTTTTTTTTTTTTTTTTTGCGGGAACCGTGTCGGTGAGAGGTGGTACATCAGCAAGGGCGAAGAGGTTATCCAAGGCAAAAGCAACGTCGGAAGGACGGGACGGAGCTCTGGGCTGACCAATAGGCTGCGAATGGCATCATTGTAGCATGCGATGGTTGCCGAATGGCGTGGAAAGGCAAAGAGTGGACGTTGTCTTCGTCTCATATTGGGCCTCTTGGCATGGGCTCCCTCTTTTCCCGACCGCTTGTGCCTGCCGGCTTGGTGTCTTGGAAGCGCATCCCCTTTTTGTTCTCTATTTTATTACTTCCCAGGGCTGCGTCGTTGTCTCGTCTGCAGCGTGAGTGTGGTCTAGCCGACCCCTCAAATTGTACCCCTGTGACCAAGACGGCTTCCTGCGACATTGATGGGTCCTGGGCTCCAGCCTCCTGGCCAAGAGATTTGTGCGCCGAAAGAGGGGTTGCGGGAATGAGCCGCTGTCCCCATCTCCAATACGGGACTAAGCCAGGCTTCGGACTGAGTATCCTGCAAACTTGGAAAAGACGAAAGGGTAGCGAAAAGAAGGCAGAGAGATACGGTTGGCTTGGCTCACGCTTGGCGTTGGGCACAAAGTGTGGACTGAATGGGTCGAATTGTTGTAAAGTTGCGGACCGGGGCCCATAGACGAAGCATGTCGACTCATTAACGAGAAGAAATGAGAAAAAGCAAGGTTCGGAGGAGAGAAAGGAGCTTCGGGCGGCGCGCGCACACCGACTCGAACGCTCGTTCAGATTATTACTTTGTCTTCTCCCTCTTCCTAGGGATCGGGAAAGATTGGCCGATGTGTTTTAGTGGTTTGCCAAGAGCTTGTTGGAGGTGGACGAGTGGACGAGGGGCGCGGGAGGGAGGGGTGAAGTTGCAAAGAGTCGCGTGAAGGCGGCGAAGACTACAGTCTTAGCACACGGAGGCTGGCTGGGCAGACGTGAGAGTGCATCGGCTGCGATGAGGAAGCTCATGCTTCTTGGTTCCGGTGCTTGGTGCGAACCAACCCACATGCGCCTGGGTATCTGCAATCCGAACTGGTTGAATGGCACTGGTTCTGTTCGGGGATGATGAGATATCCTTAGGAAGACCCGCCAGAAGCGTTAACCAGCTTGGCGCATTTCCTTCAGCTATCGCCTGGCCATCCACGTTGGTGGGACTCCTAGATTCTTGGATGCCACGGTTGATTTGTGTCGACGGGGAGCATCTGGTGGAGAAGGACTACTGTACAAAGTAAGCCGTAGTGGCCTGCCTTGGGAAGAGTCAAGACGGCCAGCAGGGATGGGCACTAGGGCGGGTGCTTGGAAACGGGACCCGAGAAGCTTGAAGGTAAAGCTGGATGTCTTGATGTGTAATTAGAGTCAGCTCAGGCATTGGAGACGCCGTAGAGCAGAGAGCGTGATTGGGCTCGGTATTTGGGGCGGTCTTGGCGAGATTGGGGTGGTGTAACTTGTGTTCCCAGGGTTATTTTAGGTCCGGTGCTGCTGGAGGTGATGGGAGTCTCGGAGGCCGTGGTCGTAAAACTGCCGTATCTTGCGGCCTGGCCGGGGGATGTGAATTTCGCTGTCTGATGTCGAAGCGGGAGGTGTTGTCGTCGGGACGCGAGGGAAGACGGGTTGAAGGGAAACACGATCCAAGATGGATTACTAAGGCATGCGAATGGAGGAAAGGCATGCACTTTTGCACTTTCCCAATCTCAGCCTGGGGAACCTGGCAACTGGAAGGACCAAGAGGTATCCGTACCGGGGGTTCCTTCCAAGATGGATGGAAGCTGCAGCCCATCGAGTCGATATCAGGTGCGGCGAATGCAGCAGGTGCAGCTGGTGCCTGTGGATGGCCCAGGTGCCTAGCTCCTGCTGCCCTCTCCTTTTCTGAGGAAGGTTCAGCTGAGAGAGATGGGTGTGCCCAGGAAGGCACATTTCTCTCACACTTCTTTCCCAATTATCTGATGTACCGGGAGTACATAACTTGTATGTATCTATCGGCTCTTTAAGTTGTACCTTGGTCAGATCAGATTTACCTCATGCTGTCAGAAATATGTCCAAAGAAAGGAAGGGAGTGAGAGAATGTCATTGAATGACAGATCAGGAGGAGTAAGGTACATAACCCACCGGCACATCTCCGTGCACGCGCAAGTCTCAACTCTAGTGTTGGCGCGTACTCTAAGCCTGGACACGACGGCATCAAACAAACTCCAAGTCCCCAACCCTGCTCTCGCCTGCTACACCGCATTGCACCAGCTTCCCGAGCCCTCTACTCCACTCCTCCACCCTCCCGTCCTGAATCCTCACCTCCCTCTCATCCAGAGTGGGTGTGAGAGGATAGTCAAAGTCGAGTGGCCTCTGTGCGTGGTCCATCCACCGCAAAGACACCCCAGCCGAGACGACCCTGGCCGACCAGGGTATCAACCGTTACTAACCCCTGTTTTGGTGCCCGTTGCTGCTCTCCTCCCCTCCAAAGTCTTGCTGGAGCTGTGCGTCACCCTCTCGAGAATTTGCACAAGCTCTAGAGCTGGTCCAGGAGGAGGAGCACAGAACAGAGCAAACACGAAAAGCTCAAGCATCCAGGCCGTACTTAGACCAGTCCAGCCCTCCGCAACCTCCAGCCTGTCTACTCTCTGAGTTTCTGTACGAATACAGAGTACCTCATAGACTGCTGGTGTCTTCGTCACAACCGACGCATGCCCTGGGCCCCAAACTTTTTTTACCCCATTCCTGAGCTTCTTTTCCAGCTAGATTGTCTCATTCTCTGCCCATTCCACGCCGCCGGTCTCACGGATATACTTTGTCCATTCCGCATCCACCGCATCCAACCGCCTGGATCGCAACGGGCCTCAACTTCTTACCGATACCTTACCTTACCTTCCATTCACCTCCAGCCAGTCGTGTTCAAAGACCGAGGCCAAGTTCTCCGTCGGTGTCCGCTGCACTTCTGCCACCCGCCAGCCAAGCTCTCAGCTCTATCGCCCCGGCCGCCTCCCACCCCAGTTCCCACACACCTGTGCGACACCAGCAGCAGCTATCATCCGGATCGACTAACAACATCACCTGCTCACCGACACGGTCTGTCATCACTTAGACTCTTGACCCTCGACTCGCGCCGCCGCGCTACGCCACACCCCGTTCTCCGGCTTCCCATCCAACAACAACACCATCCTCGCGCTTTCCTGTGCCTTGTGAAGCCCCACAGGTCTTGGCGGAACCGCCTCCTACGCTGTGCCGCTCGCCATAAGAGAGAGAGCTCTGTCTCTCTAAAGGCCGCCGCTTGCGCCTGCGAACATTGCCTCGTTGGCATTGCTGGCCATATTCCTCATGTCGAAATAGACTTTATTCCCAATTCCTCTCCTGCTTTTAGCAACGACCAAAGAAGAACCACGTAAACTCAACACTCAACTAAGCATTACACGTACCAAGGACTAAATCCTGTCGAGAACAAAAACTCCTCCGATTTCCGTCCATACGGTCGCCCTCACTCGCAACTCGCCTCCTATCCTCTTAACACCTGCCAACTTTTTCAGGCATTATCCGATAACGAGACACTTTGACCTGACAGTCGCCGTTCGAGCTACAACCTTCAGTCGACATACGCCGCCCCTTTCCATTTTCAGACGGTGTGGTCAGTCCACCATCAGCCACCCACCTCTTGTACACTTTGCTTTTCAGTCCCTCTTAAGACAAGCTCGTCGCATGACCCATTTGGGTCGTTGAGCGACCTCTTTCAACCCAGTCCATCTGCCTGATCCCGAATTCCGCTGGAACGATTGCTTTGCCGCTGCACTCATGCTGACATCGATTCCACAACAGCCGTAACGCCTTCAATGAGGCCATCAGAAAATTGGCGTAGTGTATTCTTGCTTCCGCAGAGCACCAAGAAGAAAAAAAAGAACAGCAAGGGCAGCTCTTCACCATCGTCACCGAAACTGTCCTTTCCAGACCTTCAGTGGGAGCCAAAGACGGCAACAGAACGTCGGCACACCATGACTGGGCCCAGCCCTCGCTCTATGCTCAGCGTCCAAAGCCCCGATTCCGACATCTCGCCCGGGACCCCAGTGCAGCCCACCGACCAGACAAAATCGGACTACTTCTCCATCGAGTCGCAGAGGAAGGATGACGAGATCAAGGCCAACGATGCAGAGCCATTGAGCCGAGCGACGACGCTTTCGAGCTACGCAAGCCCCTCCCCCCTCGACAGCGCAACAGGGAGCTTTTCTGCTGAATCGTCACGGACCGAATCATATGGAGGAAGGCCAAGAGGGTCATCGACAGCGTCGTTGAGCTTTGCGCCGCTACGGAACCCGTCGCTGCCTCAGGGCAACCAGAAGAAGACGGACAAGGAGCGTATCAGGGCCTCGTCGCCTCCCCCCGAAAGGTAGGCGCACTACGTCCCCTTCCTGTCTTTTGGTTGTCATTTTCTTTTCCTACATTGTGTCATTTTGCCATAGGTGCTTTCCACAAGTGGCAGGTTTGGTCATGGGGCCTTTCTGTTCGATGCGTGTGAGATCGTGGAGTTGTCGCATCTACGCCAAACCGATGTAAGTACGTCACTGGCAGAAGCTGCCAGATGAGCTGCAGTGTGGCTTCGGGGATCACTCTTATTTATATGCTGTCGTTGGTTTCACCTTACATGCGTCGATTCTGCAGCCCTCCACTAGCCCGGAAGCCTCGGACCAAGACGTCAATCCCACGGCCACCTTCTCTGCAGCAATGCCGCAGATCTGGTCATTTTGCTCTACCGTGGATTGACTATTCGTCGGCCGCGGCCGTCTTGGTACCCGCTTCAGTTCTCAGCTTCCGCCCCAGAGATAGTCTGCGCCTAGGATGCAGGAGTTGCCGTCGCTGCTCAGACAGCCCTCTCCGGGCGCCGACTGCAGCGTCAGGATCGGGATGGCGGGGTCGGGCCACTCGGCCAGCAGCGGCCTCGGTCTGTTACGGTTCCCCATTCTTCCAG
The DNA here is from genome assembly GCF_001831195.1 of Colletotrichum orchidophilum. Classification (NCBI taxonomy): domain Eukaryota; kingdom Fungi; phylum Ascomycota; class Sordariomycetes; order Glomerellales; family Glomerellaceae; genus Colletotrichum; species Colletotrichum orchidophilum. The sequence goes on from NW_019172961.1 coordinate 377,340, forward strand.
TTTCCGAACAATGCCGCCGGCGTCACTGCGATGGACCCCTACTTTCGCCAACAGGCATCCCCTGAGTACTTCAATTTAGTGGTCAGACGAACTTGGAGAGAGAGTCCCCTGGCAGCTATGACGAACGCTGGTGTTTACTCTGTCCTCGTGTCGCATGCTCGCCAGGTTGCAATTTTTCCATCGGGACATCACACGACAGCAACCTTACCGGTTCCGGATGACGCAGCACTGGTCGCTATTATTCGCCAGGGTCGCTCATCGTTGCCCCGCTACCCCACTGCATGCACCTGCCTGTGCCTCTTTCTTTAAGGTGCTCTCGGGTTCACAAAGGGGAGGAGGTCGGCGCTCATCGACTTATCCTCCACAGCCACCCTTAGCCTGGAGCGACCGTGACGTCCCCCGCAGAGGAGAGGAGCAGCTGTCATTGTCGCATTTCCGCCCAGTCCTTTTCCTATATCCCGGTTGCCTCTTACCAAACCACAACCTCCCCTTCGGCTTCCCCCTTCTTGACTCTGACCAGCGGTCTCGTCGCTTTCTCACTCTCCATTTCTCAACTCGAAAGTTTTCTTACCACAAACCGTCTCACCAACCCCTTTGCGCCTTTTTGTTAACCAATTGCCCCAAACTACGTTAAGATACCTAATGGCGACACTAACTCAACCCTCTGTGCCTGACAGATTCCAGTCACATGTCGCATTCGATAACCTACCGCTGGGCGAGGCAACTAAGAACAATACGCTCTCGCTCACGTTAAATGTCCGACACCGAGGGTATCAGGCGCAACGACGATCGCGGACCTTCATGGTCGGCGTCGACGAGCATGCTTATTCCGACTATGCGTTGCAGTGGCTGCTCGATGAGCTGGTCGACGATGGAGACGAGGTTGTCTGTGTGCGTGTGATTGAAAAGGAACTACGAGCCGCCGAAACCAATAAGATATACCAGGAAGAGGCGAAGAAGGTCATGGATGGCATCCTGAAGCGCAACGGTCTCAACCGGGCCATCAGTATCGTGCTGGAGTACGCGAGCGGAAAGCTTCACGCGACATTCCAGCGACTGGTGAGTAGAGTCGTGGAGCGGCCCCTCTTGCCAAGTGGTGGTGGAATAGGCGCTAACCTTTGGCATCTTTCAGATTCAAATCCACCAACCTGCAATGCTCATTGTTGGCACGAGAGGCAGGTCTCTCGGCGGCCTCCAAGGTCTAGTCAATACGCGCAATTCTTTTTCCAAGTATTGTTTGCAGTACTCGCCTGTTCCTGTCGTCGTCGTCCGCCCGACGGAGAAGCGGGAGAAAAAGAAGAATAAGAGAAAGAACGACACGGAACGGCAAACGTATGTCAGGATGCTGTCAGCGACAGGCGGAAAGCACGAGGCCGATAGCGAGAGAAGCAGCATGTACGAAGTGGAAGTGCATAACACAGCGGACGAAGAGGCCCATCAGGTCGCCAAAGCGCTAGGACTACCAGCGGCATTTGACCCGACCATCAAGCCAGTCGACCTGAACACCCTATTGCACCCGAGACCCCAGTCATTGCCGTCCAACCTCTCGCAAATGAGTAGCGCGGGCCCCGGCAGGTCGTCCGCGCCGCCCAGTACCGCCGGCGATAGCGAGGAGGAGGATGAAGACGACGAGGACGAATTTGAGACATTTTCTGGCGACCAGCTCATCAACTCATCGCAAATGGACAAACTTCATAAGATGGAGGCCAATGAGGCGGCAGCCCTCAAGCAAAGAAAGTCGAGTCTGGACTCTAGTGCCAGTGGGGTAGATGATGACGAAGACGAGGAGTCGAAAGCGTCGCGACACAGCAGCAACAGCTGATGCAGCAGCACCAGGATTTCGAATGGAGAGGCAGGGTTCATGAATAAGCATAGGTGGTTTTAGAGGGCGTTTGGTCGACAGCGTGGGCATGTTTAATTTATCGGAACGATATTTCCCATGCTTGAGGTGTGGAAGGAGACGAAGTCAAGGGACGTTTGTCCAGGCATGCGGCATAGTTGTTAAAACCCCTCCTCTGCATGGAGCCCATGGATTGATACCCATTAAAGACTGAAATGATAAAGTTGGTCGATATTGTACTGCGTCACTAAGGTAGCTTCTAGTGCTCGGGGAATCAAGGCGTGTACCGATGTATCAGTGTTGTCGAGTGAGCTGTTGGGTGAGTCTTTGCCTGTTGTCCATTGGCCGCTGCGTCGCGTCTTGCGGGGCTGTCCACGAGGGCGGACGAGCACCTAATTAACAGTAACACAGCTAGCTGGGCGAAACGGTAGACCGGTCCCAACGTAGAGAGGTGCAATATGTGGCGCATTGGTATGTGGCTGAAGCTTAAAAACGTGGCCGGAGCTCAGAGCTGAGGCCAGGTTGACATGTGGCTGAGGCCAGCTCCGACACAAAGGTTACGAACGTCTCTTTCTCGTTACAGCCCGTCACACTGTAACGGTTGTCCGAAGCCAACCAACGCATACCAAATAATGTCGGAGACAGCCTTGCTGATTCCTCGCTAAGGAAACCTTTTTGAAACTGTTCATCCTGTCAACACACGAGAGACGTAGGATGAATCTTGCTCTACTCAGCTACACATCGCACATGTCCTTTGCCTCGCGCGCAAACGCCCCACCACCAAGCCGCCCCAGATGCCCTGGTTCTGGTCCAGCTCGTCCTGCGACGAGTCCGCTTGCGCCGCCGTAGACCCCAACGCCCCGTCGACGATTGGCCTGCTACTCTCGCTGCTGCCCTTTATTCTTACCTTTGCCGCCGTCGCTGCCTTTGCGAGCCAGACGATATTCCCGAAGCTCGCCAGGGTCCACGACGCCCACGATGGCGAGGACCACTACCTGCCGTCGCACGCCCCGCCCAGCCTGCGGCAGGCCCACGCCGAACACGGACAGAAGAGCGCCAGGAGGCGAATCGCGGCCGCTGTCTTTTCCGTCACGATTGCGCTGGCCACGGTGCTGGGCGAGTTGATATTGAGCGAGATTTCGGATTTGGTGAGCAACAGGGCGAAGGAGGTGGGGTTGCGCTTTACCGTGCCCACGCTCCTCGTGCTGCTGGTGGGCGTCATACCCTTTTTGGAGATCCAGAGCGTGGTCTCTGGTGCCGGGTGGAAGTTTCAGAGGAGCAAGAAAGGCAGGATTCCGAGGTTCGCTTGGGGCGTGCAGATGCTCGTGTTTTCTGGCTGGCTGTTTGCCTTTTGGAGCCTGGGGAGCTTCGTCGGCCTGGACAAGACAGCCACCGCCGGCGGGGGGATTCTGCGCGCGTGTCTCGAGAGGATCGGCGTTATTGGTATCTCGCTGATGGCGATGCTCAGCGGTTTCGCGGCCGTGTCGAGTCCCTGGCACACGCTCGGCGCGGCGTCGGAGAGGAGGAAGAGGCCCGTCACAGAGGCTGACGTGTCGAGGAAGGAGGCCGGGCTGGACGCCACCAACGAGATGCTCCTGACGAAACGACACCGTCTGCAGGCGCTGGAGCGCAAGGCGGCCGCGGCGCAGTCTGGCGGATCGTCGAGCTCCGGTGGCGGTGGCGGCGGGTTCATGGGCAAGATGCTCGGCGCCGTGCGCGGCATGGGCGGCGGCGACGAGGCCGAGATGCGGGCGCTGAGGCTGGAGATTACCGGGCTAGAGACCATGGAGGCGAACCTGCACTCTTCGCTGGGGGTTATGCGCTCGCGCCGGGCGGCGGACGCGCGCGCGGCGACGACGATGGGGAAATTGTTGGCCGTCCCGCACTATGTCTTTTCATTGTACTGTCTGTACCGCATCCTGGCGACGACGCTGGCGATGCTGCGGAGGACGTACTACCCGTCGTCGAGCTTCAGCTCCTCGGACCCGATTAACCGCTTCCTCGGGCTGCTGGCGCGGCACTGGGATCCCAAACTGGACCAGATTGCCTGGGCGCGGCAGATTAGTTTTCTATTGTCGGGCGTCATCCTCGCGGCGAGCGCCAACAGCGTGCTGCAGACGTTCCACCTCTTTTCGAAATGGATGCCGGGCCTGCTGTACCAGGCGCAGGCGAACCTGGCGCTCATGATTGGGCAGATTGCGGCCGTGTACGTGATTTCTGCGGCGCTGCTGCTGCGGAGCAACTTGCCGCGGGAGATGGGCAGCGCGGTCGGGGATGCGCTCGAGGGGGCGCTGGAGCCACGGTTCGTGGATTGGTGGTTTGAGGGGTGGTTTCTGATGAGCTGTGCCGTGACGGGGTTGGGGGTGTGGATTGCGAGAAAGATTGGGCGGGAGGACTGGGATGAATATGGGGTCGAGGAGATGGGTGCCAAGAGGATGTAGTGTCCAACATCCGTAAGGGTGTCGAAACCCAGAAGTATGAGGGAGTGAGTGGGCGGGAGGCAGGTGTTGATAAGACTATGAGAAATGTTTTGATATTGGGTGTGTGGTCACTGCGATGGGGAGTTTTGGGCGTGTATTATCACTATACCTGCGGTACGGATGTTATGGGATGTTATAGGACCTTGTACAAACACGATTTATTTATCATGACATCTATTGTGTAGACCAGGCCGTTCTGGTGCTTTGAGTGGGATGTTTCGACTTTGCCATTGCTCGTAGTTGGGCGAGAGGCAGTCATTTGAATGTCCACCATCACAAGAGCACGATATCCTTGAGCTGATTACATCTTTCATCTATCATTCTCATCTAAGCTTTCCATTCAAATCTGTGGCTCGGAAATCGTACAGCGGAGTAAATGCCCCTAGCCCAATCATCTACCCATATCCTTCTTCCAAGCCGCCTTTACCTCCTCCAACATGCCCTTTTTTGTAAACACATCAATCGCAACACCCGCCAGCCCCTTTCCAACCCGCAAACTCCTCTCGAACGCGACCCTCGTCCCCGCCGCCTCCGCAAACTCGGGGTTATGCGGCCCTTGCCCGCCCTTGCCCGCCGGAATCGCGAACCCGACGCTGAGACTCGGCATCGCGTAGCTGACGTCCCCCTGATCCGTACTCGCCATCGTCCGTCCCCGAATCTCATCGACATCCTCGTCCGTCGGGATGCTTCCGTCTTCGTCCTCGCCTCCTTCGCCGCCGGGGACAAGCAACGCGTTGAAATACCGCGTGTACGAACGACCCAGGACCCGGTTGGGCACGTGATCCATGTACGCGCCCGTATGCGTCACTTTGTAGGTCGCCCCCGTGGCTTCGGCGCCGGCCACGAAGCATTTCTCGACCTTGCGCAGGAGCTCGGCGAGGCGGGGCTGGGTGTTGGCGCGCACGACAAAGTGGCCCGCGGCGTAGGCGTGGATAATGTTGGGGCGGACGCCGCCGTGGGAAATGTTGCACTGGATGACGTCGCCGGGGCGGGTCTGCTGGCGGAGGACGGCGAGGGACGTGTAGGCGACGACGAGGGCGTCGAGGGCGTTGATGCCGAGCCAGGGGTTCGCCGCGGCGTGGGCCTCGCGGCCGAAGAACTCTGCGGTGAGGGAGGCGAAGGCCGAGGTGCGCATCAGCGCGGTGGCGGGGACGATGCCCGGGTGGGAGATGAGGTTGAGGTCGGCTGGGTGGCCTCCCGGGGCGGCGGAGGCGTAGGCGCCGGCTTGGAGGAGGCGGATTTTGCCGCCGCCGCCTTCTTCTGCGGGGGTGCCGTAGAGGAGGACGCTGCCGGGGAGGGCGTGGCGGGAGAGGAGGGTTGCTGTTACGAGGGCGCCTGTGAGGGAGGCTGTTGCTATTAGGTTGTGGCCGCAGGCGTGGCCGATTCCTGGGAGGCAGTCTGTGGGCGTGTTAGTTTTTGTTTTGGCTCTTCAAGTGTAATAGGTGACGGGAGGAGGAGGGGGGGAGGAGGAGGAGGTGGTGGAAGATTCTCACCCATCTCAGCGTTGAAAGACACGACCGGTCCCTTTCTCCCGCTGTCCCAGATGGCCACCCAGGCCGTCTTCATGCCGTAGGCCGAGGGGGTGACTTTCCATCCCGGCTGGGTGCGCATGAAGGCGACGAGGGTGTCGTGGGCGATGAACTCGCGGAAGCCGAGTTCTGGATTATCGTGTATCTTTTTGTTCACGGGCCATAGTGAGTCGGCGAGGTCTGCGACGATGGAGGAGATTTCGTCGAGGAAGGGAGGCGGCAGTGGTGAGGATGACGAGGAAGATATGGTGGGGTGGGTGTCTGAGTGGGAGATGAGAACGAAATCGTCCTCTATGGTGTCCATTTTGAGATTTGCTGTGAGAGGGTAATGAAATGGTGTTGAAATTGATGACTGGCTTTAGTTGAAGAATGTTTGTGATGTTTGGTTGGAGTGAGAACTGGTGCAGTTGATTGGTGAAGTTGGGTATTTCCAATGAGACTTATTGGATGAGGGCTGTTGAGAGGAGGTTGTTCGGTAGTCTGAGAAGACGATGGGACGGTTCCGCGCGGCGGGCGGCGTCTCTCCGACCAGCGGCCGGGCTGGTTATCTAAGGGTCTCCCTCTCCTGTACCGACGCCGTGGGTGGCCACGCGATGCCAGTTCCCTGTTTCGGCTAGCGCACCCGCCGCGTTATGCGGAGGCTTGCTCGGTTCAAAGTCGTTTGTGCACAAATTCGAGTTCTGTGATGGGTTCATTTTCAGCAGGGGCAGATGAATCAGCAGTAGCGGTTGACTATCAGGTTCAGGATGTCGTGAGACCTGCGTCTTGAAGCTATCGCAAGGTTGCGCGATTGTTTACACGCGATAAAGAAGGGCGAATTTGGACCTCAAATGTTTGATAAGAGCACTGCTTTTCATGGCCGAATAGCGCATTGTTGTACTTTCTTCCCAGTGTTCAGGTAAGATCATTCAATTAAGCCCTGCCGCCGACGTGAAAACAGCCTCCTCGTGGTTAAAATCTGGCTCGCCGCACAGCTGGACGATTTGCTCTCAGGCAACAAAACCCCGCCCCCAAAACCACTCGACCCCACGTCTCTCCAGTCACAAAACTTGTTCAAAACTGAAATCAACTCTGACCAGTCAATGTCCGTATAATCCTAATGAGCTTCGCCGACGTCTCGATCCAATGGGTGAGCAGAAACGGGGCGATGTAAAAGATGAGGGCGACAAAGATGAGCCGGCGCGCCCAGGGAGGGGGCGTGAAGAGTAGTAGTATTCTCTCGACCGGAGAAGTTTCCGCGGGCTCACTGCCGATTTGCTGCTGCTGCTGCTGCTGTGCGGTTGGCGGCGTCGTCTCGTCCGCTTGAGCTCCAGCAGCGGGCGAAGCAACTGGTGTCGACTTTTTCTTGGCCATTGTCGTCGCAAAGGTCTGATAGAGGTGGTTAGAAACACACTCAAGAGCGGAATCGTTGGAACGATGATTTGCGATGCGCACCTTTATTCGTGAGATGATGCGAATGAGTGACGCGCTTTGCTGATCAGCCGATGTGAGTGATTTTGGGCGAGGATGAAGATAAAAGACACGCGGTCTCTCGACATGAGGCTGACAGCACCAACGAGCTTGCCAAGGCGCTTGGCCGTTTTGACGCTCACCACTATTGTCTTTAGAGCTTCCTCTTTAGGGACTCTGTGCAGCTTTATGCAAGCCGGTGTTGTGTGCCGAGTGTAAAGGCGGCGACTTCTTGGAGGGGATCGGCTGTTCCCCGCAGGAGATATCTACCCGTCGTCCGGACCCTTGCTCATATCAACACAACATCGGTTGTCTTGGGTCCCGTAGTGCGCGCCGGTTGCGCTTGGATATGGAGACAGCTTCAAGTTTTCCGAGGGGAGAAAGACATCACTGCCAAGTCGGGTAATCTTTTGGCAGCGGATCACAGCCTGGACGTTGGTCAGTTTAAGCATGTTGCAGTTCATGCCATGACGCGAATCTTTCTGCTCACCCCAGCCAATTCGACCTGGACAACGGATGTTCAACTCCGGCGAGGGCGTGATGGAAAACCAATGTCAACAAGACATCACCAATTCCGTATTCATCAACCCATTTGCCGCCAGCGAGGGCGGGGGCTGGGGGGGATAAATCACCCGAGCGAGATAAGACCAATGAAGATGTGCTACTGCCGATAGTCGGATCGACTCCGATGAGAAAGACCCACACCGTTCAGTGAACTCCAGCCTGCGTGTTCGACGTTGATAAAGAAGTCGAAGCTCCCAAGGACTCGTAGGAGAGGAGGAGCTTTCTTGTTACGGATTGTCCTGTTAGCAAATACAGTTGACCCAAGAACCCGGGATTCGGTAAACCTCGAGTTCGCTCAGTGCCCAGTTTCTGACAGAAGAAACACACCTAATCACACAATGGGTGCAACTACCGAAACCCCGGGCTCCGACCCGGAGAAGCGGGTCCCAACGGACATCCTCCCCGCCGCCGCCACCACCACCGGCTCCTCCCCCATCGACGATGACCCCGTCTCCTCCAAGCACCACATCACCGACGAGACCGGCGCCCTCGCAGCCTCCGCCCTCAACTCCGCGCCCCTCGACGAGGCCGAGTCGCGCTCGATCCTGGCCAAGCTGGACAGGCGCATCCTCCCCTTCCTGTGCATCACCTACGCCCTCCAGTTCATCGACAAGACCTCGCTGGGGTACAGCTCCGTGTACGGCATCATCAAGGACAACAAGCTGGTGGGGCAGCAGTACAGCTGGACGAGTTCCATCTTCTACTTTGGCTACCTCGTCGCCGAGTACCCCGGCGTCGCCGTCCTGCAGCGCTTCCCCGTGGCAAAGTTCCTCGGCGTCAACATTGTGCTCTGGGGCATGATCCTCATGACCACCGCGGCGTGCAGCTCCTTTGCGGGGCTGGCTTCGGTCCGGTTCCTTTTGGGCGTCACGGAGGCGACCATCTCGCCGGGTTTCGTCGCCGTGACGGGCATGTGGTGGACGCGGCAGGAGCAGGCGGGCCGCTCGGCGCTGTGGGTGTCGTTCCTCGGCGTCGGGAGCTTCGTTGGCACGCTGCTGGCGTACGGTATCGGGCATATTACCGGCTCGCTGTCGCCGTGGAAGTATGTGTACCTCATCCTCGGCGCCATGACGGTAGTGTGGGGCGTCGTCTTTACACTATTTGTGCCCGATGGCCCGGCTGGGGTGGCGTGGCTGACGGAGAGGGAGAGGGTCGTGGCCGTGCAGCGGGTTGCGGAGAATAAGACTGGCACGGGCCGGAGCAGGACGTTTGTGAAGGCGCAGGTGGTTGAGGCGGCCAAGGACCCGGCCGTCATCATCCTCGGTCTCATCTCGTTTGTCAACGCGATCGCGTCGGGCGGGTTGGCTTTTGGGTCCTTGATTATCCAGGGCCTCGGGTTCAGCCCGCTCAATACCACGCTGATGAATCTCCCTCTTTCTACTGTCCAGGTCGTCACGCAGCTTGGAGCCGGGATTTTGAGCAGCAAGATCAAGAGCTCCAGATTACACGTTGGCACGGTTGCCATGATCCCACCGGTGCGTTTGCAGCCAGCCGGGGTTGGGGGTCCTCGGAAGATGATATACCGCTAACATCTGAACCAGATCATCGGCACCTGTCTCATCAACCAACTCCACACGGACAACAAATGGGGCCGTCTCATCGGCGTCTGGCTGCTCGGGTCCTACCCTGTCGGCTTCATGGTCATCCTCGGCCTGCTCTCGACCAATATCGCCGGAAGCACGAAGCGATCCGTCGCCTCGGGCTGGGTCTTTGTGTGCTACTGCGTCGGGCAGATTGCCGGCCCGCAGTTCTTCAAGAGCACCGAGGCCCCCGCGTACCACAGCGGCATCGTGGCTATGCTGTGCGGGTTCATCCTGAACCTGGTCCTGAACCAGGCCCTGAGGTTCATCTACGTGCTGGAGAACAGGAAGCGCGATAGGATTCTCGAGGGAAAGTCGGAGGAGGAGATTGCGGAGATGCAGCGGGAGGGTGAGGTGCTTGGGTTCGAGGATGTGACGGATAAGGCCAATGTGAGTCTATCTTCGGAATCACTCGTTTGGTGATTTACTAACCTTGCGTAGCTCATGTTTCGATACGTCCTTTGAGCAGGGAGAGCCGACCAGGTTCTAATGACTAGGTGAATTTTGTTGTTAGAGTCGCGCACTATATTTCCGCTGAGTATGGTTTATGAGTATTCTGGAGCAGAATGTGTTTTGAGTAGTAACGTCTTAATGTTTATTCTAAAAAGTCCATAGCCAAAGTATCCCCAAATACCATTGTATGCCTCTGTTATTTCAACCCAGACTACCGGGGTTCAAAATTTTCCAATCAGGCAGCCGGTAATCCTCTCTTGACTCCTCAAATGGTCCGATGTGAGGCTTTACCAACTCAAAAAGAACCCTGTACCCTTCGCCTCCCAAATGCAACCCGTCTGGAATCAACACCTCCAGTGCGCCCCGCTGACCCTCGGGGTGCCCGAGGGGAGGACCGCTCGGGGTAAAGCCGGGTGTCATTGACACGGCTCGCCGCATGACGGCTTTGTGGAGGTCAACCGGCACGACACCCGGAAACTCGGCTGCCACGCTGAGCGCCGCGTCCGAGTATGTCTTGCTGACGGCGGCGCTCCGGGACGCCTGCCCGTGGCCCTTTTCGAGGTCGCGCTCTAGCATGCGTATCTCGTCGAGAGGGGGCGGGTTCACCAGGAGGATCTTGGGGGAGTGGGCACGTATGGCGGCGTGGGTGATGATGTCTCTGAGGTTCTGCTTGTACTGTTCCAGGGGCACTTGCTGGCTGTTTGTGGGGATTGGGAGGCAGGCATCGTTGGCGCCCAAGAGGATTAACTAGTACCTTTTGGTTAACATCGCCGGGGGAATACGTGTAGGGCTTCAATGAGTGGTTAGACGCACGAGATAGTCTATCTTGGGCGTCGTTGCCGACGGTGGTGCAAAGAGCTCTGGGAGGACTCCCAAGGCGTTGTTGGTGTTGTATCCTGAGAATCCTCTGTTGATGACGTCGAGACGTCTCATGCAGACTGACGGTCTTGTTCAGTATTGGATTGCTTGGTAACTTATAATCAAGGATATTATCTTACGGTCTTGTAGGGCAGCTTGAAAGGAGAAGCCATCTTGAGGTGTACAGGATAGTTGGAAGAGTGAATCTCCAAAGAGGACAACTTGGTTGTAGAGCTGTTTTAGCGAGGTCGCGTCAGCGTTGCGGAAGCCGGAGTTGGAAGATGAGCATCATGGCGAGAACTTGCCGGCATCTCCAAGCTGCACACCACCTGTGGACGGGACGGAGCTGTTGGTAGAGGGAGGTGCTATTTATCTACTGTTGTGCGGGTACCGTCACTATTCTCGACGATGCGGGCTTCGGGTGAGGAAGGGATGCCGAAAAGTGTCTGGATTAAGCGCTCAAGGTCTGTGGGGGCAATCCATTCATATCTGTCCAATATGATTGGCTTGATTGCCTTGTCGTTTTCGTGCGTGTATCCCAGTGCACGGAGCTATTCTGCTCATCACAAATTCCGCACATGTCTCTACTTCATCACTGCAATTCACTCCACGCTCGGTCTTGGTAGAAGGAGGAGGCACTCATCTTGGATTTGGTTGAAGTGAGGGGGTTGAGCTGCACTGTATCAGTCGGATATCTAGTAAGCAGCAGAAACTTTCTGGCTATCAGCAAGCTGCCACTGGTTAGTCGATGCGCAAGTCAGGACTTGCATGGCTTGATCCACCCCGGGCAGGCAAGCAACTTTCTCCCTGCCATTCGGAAGAGGCTCCGCAGCGTGGGACCCGCCCGTCGGAGCCGGAGCCGAGGACCGAGTCCGGATTAGCCCGCCGCTTCTTCGAGTCAAGAATTTGATAGATACGTACAGCTATCCACGCCGAACTGCCGTGAGAAAGCGGCAGATGCAGGTCCCCATCAGCCGTGGCTGTCCGTGCTGTGCAGTGACCGGTTTCGCTTGAACTGCCGTGAGAAATGGACGCGGCAGATGCAGGTCCCCTCATTTACTTGTTGGTCTTGGTTCGTTCAAGGGGGCCGCTCTTGGGCCTTTTGGGGTTAGGCTGAGCTAGCCCGGAGACAAGCTACTGGTCTGTCACTTCTGCCGGACCACTAGGAGTGTGGCGTCGCCGCGAAGCTCGAAACGGGGCATCGCCAGAGAAGAAATCGCACTTCGTGACATGATGTTGCATTCGCGAGAGTTGGATGGTGGACCCAGCATGCCGGAATTGGAGCCGTTTGAAACTTCAGATCCCGTAGGCTGGGTACGCAACAACTTGACGCGACCGGAGAAGAGGTGCAATAAATCTCCTGGTCCGCAGGCCGCCTCTCTGACGCTGGGTATTGGCGGACGAAAAAAAATGAATCTCTAAATAATCAGATAGTTTGCTGTAGAACGTAGCATCGCTAACTCGGTGAGAACGCGGGTCTTGAGTTCCCCTACCAAGATGTAAGTAACACCTAGAAAAATCTTCAACCCAAAGCTACCCAGGCTTCACGACTAGCGCGAACGTGCTAACTGTCGATAGTTCAGGCTAACCGTCCGAGCTGTAAGTTATCACGCGATGCTCTTTGTCCGTGCCCCCTTTAAGGCTTCCGCGGGGTCTCCTCGAGCTAGGAAAAAGCGTAGCTGTCATCGTAGGGCTATCGCGCCAGCAGCCGCCATGTGGCACTCTTTGCAAGTGAATGTGCCGGTAGTTCTGAATGTGGTCTAAGCAAAACCTAGATCAAGAAAAGACCTTTGACTGGGCGTCACCGCGAGAGCTAGTCCCCAATGATGGCATGGATGGCCGCCTATGAAAAAAGAGAATATGTCCCACAACGATGATAAATGGGCCTCTTCTTTGCCTGGCGAAGGGGGTTAATAATATCGGCCATGGCCACCTCCGCGTACATTTTGGAAGACTAATCAACACTTGATCTTAAAAGGGGGAAGAAACATTCTCGAAAACCCGCCGCCGACGGAAGGTTTTGTCGTCCCGTGTTTCGACGACGATGACGACGGCGACGACGGCAGCGAAATTGCAGAAACTCTGAGACAGAAATCATCACGATGAGAATCCCGCCCATCGAAGTGCTCATCAAATGGCCGCGGCCAAACTACATCAACCCGGTCAACCGGGGGCCGGCGCTGGTCATCATCGAAATTATATTTCTGAGCATCGCTATGATATGCCTGTGCTTGCGGATGTACATCAGGATCGCCAAGATCCGCCAGACGTGGTGGGATGACTGGCTCATGGTCGCCAGCATGATATTCTGCATTGGCGTCACAATTTGTGTCATTCTAGGTAGGGATCCCTATGTGTCTCGAGGCACTTTTTAACACGGAACCTTTGGCTCATGTTCTTCTACTGTCAGCCACTGAATTATATGGTTGGAACCTGCACGTGTGGGATGTCCCGCTGTCGCTGATGAAGAAGAGCCGACAGGTACGTCCTGGCGCAATCTTGACTTCAGAGGCCCAATTCTAACGGGGTATTGCCTGTTAGATCTCCATAGCCGCGCAGACGCTCTTCCTCTTCGCCTCTGGCCTTTCGAAGCTCTCGATTCTCGCCAGCTATCTGAGGCTTGCGGCGCCCGGCACTTGGTTCCAGCGCCTGACGTGGGTGACTGGCGGTCTCGTCTTCACCTCGACCTGGGTCTTTCTCATTATACTCTGGACCCAGTGCATGTAAGCAGCCCTCACCGCAAATCCCTGTGAAGGAGCCGCAGGAACTGACTCACATTTGTTGATACGTAGGCCGATCTGGCACTACTGGACCCTGTCCGCCGACTGGGGAAACTGCATCCCCGAGTGGCCGCCCCTCGCCGGCCAAGGAATCAACAATGTGCTGAACGACGTCGCCGTCTACCTCCTCCCGATGCCGACCTTCTTCAGGCTTCAGATGCCCCTCTCCCAGCGTGTCAGCCTCATCATCCTCTTCGGCTTTGGCAGCGTCGTGGTGCTTGCGGGCATCATGCGGACATACTGGGTTATTCACGTGGAGGTCCTCTACGTGGAGGACCCTTCGTATGACTTGACGTGGGACGGCTTCAACATTTGGGTGTGGACCGCTCTTGAGGCGAACCTCGCCATCGTCTGCGGCTGCGCGCCGACGCTGCGGAGGCTGTTTACCGCCGGCGGCAAGGACAAGACGCCTCAAGTGCACAGCTCAATACAGGCGATTCGGCCGTCGGGGATGAAGAGGAGGAAGAGCCGGTTCTTGGGAACGTGGCAGCGGGAGGATGATATTGAGGAGCACGGGCTTACAATATTTGAGATGAGGGGCACGAATGATGCGTCGATGAACAAGTCGGTGGAAATTCACGAATGTACGCATTCATGTCATTGATGAAGGGAGCGGGGTTTTACTTTCCCAAGCTTCGCACAGGGTCAAGTTTTACTCCTTTTATAATCGAAATACTGTAAGAAAGGAACCCTGGATATGGTTCTGAATGAAAATATTGCTGCATATCCGGGTGGTTGACGCCTCCACAGCTTGCTTCGTACAGAGATTGCAAAGGTCCTTCTGCTCACTCACAACCACTCACCCGTATCCGAGAATCCTCTTGCCAACCGAACATTTCCTGAAGGTTGTGCTGGATAGTCATCCGCTGGTACTCAGTGACCGGACAATCCGCGAGCTCAACACGGTTCAGACTCTTGAACCGTCCTTCCTTCAGCTCGCACGCCAAGTCTGGCAGACTCACCCGCGTCAGCTCGTCGAGACAGTCTCCCACGCGCGTAATCCTCAAACACTCCAGGTTCTCGGGAATCAGCTCGTCAAGGTTATTGACGGTGATTTCGCCGCCGCTCTGGGATTGATGGGTGATGCTGCCCACATTGATGCTCAAATGCCGCAACTCCTCAAAATCCCGCAAGTTATTGATGGTCTCTTCATTCGTCCAGTAGCCCATTCTCTCACCTATGGGAAAGTCGACGACGAGAGTCTTGAGCTGGAGGTGAAGGTCTGGGAGCTCGACGTGGATCACCTCGCCCTGGTCGTCGCGCAAGGGCGGATCCGTGAGATCGAACTCGTTGCTGAGGAGGTGGCGGAGCATTTGTGGCGTGAGGGGCGGGTTCTTGGGGGAAGCTGCTGCTGTCGAGGAGGCCGTGGCGTGGTACTCGAAGCGGGTGATGTTGGGCGTGGCCATTAGGGTGTTCTCCATGCTGCAACGGTCCGTGGAGCAGTTTGCAAAGGTGATGGACCGCAGGTGCTCGAGGCGGGAACCCTTTGGGATCCGGAAGGAGGACGTGTCGTAGATTTCCAGCGTGGCGAGTAGGGGCGCGCTGTCAATGATGATTTTGTGGCTCTGCGAGCTCCTTGCCTCGATGGACTGCAGACGGATCTTTAGGTGTCTGAGGTTTGGCAGGAAGCCAACGTTTGCAGTGTCGTTGTTGTTGATCCAGGTTCTGAGGAGGTCAAACTTCCATGGCCGAGTTAGACTGACGTGGAGGCTCGCCAGGTTGGGGAGACTTCGCAGGAGAAGTTGGCTCATGTACTCGGAGACGTGATCCGACGGTCCGCATTCTAGGCGGCATTGGTTCCAGTCTTTGGGAAACGGGATACCCAGGCGGTGCGCGGCCTCGACGATCCAGTCCGCTTCGAGGCTCTTCAGCTGCTCTTCTGACCAGTCAATGTCAAGAGCGCTGTTGCTAAACACGTTGTTGTGGACGTCCAAGTGCCTGACCAGTTCGAGACGGAAATCCTGTTTGCCGATTGCAGAGACTTCGTCATCGTCGTCGTCGAGCCTAACGCCGCCGCCATTGATGGTGGTGGCGGTACTCCGTGGATCGAGGGTCTGTAGAAAGGCAACGGCTTCGGAGGGGTGCCGGATGTTGTAGTAGCCAGAGTAGAGCACGCAGCCCGCAACGGAGTGCATGACTTTACACGTCCGCATCAACCTGGCCAGGGCTGCCCGACACTCAAGGGCGTTGGAGGTCTCTGTTTGTGTTTCGACGCCGCCGTCGCAACCGCTGCCGTCGGGACGGAAACGGTACCGCTGGTTCTGCATCGATATCACTAGGTGTCGACATATCTCCAGAAGCACTTCTGCCGGCAAGCTGAGGAACGTGTCTCGTGGCATGCTGTTGTAGGATGGTGAGTACCTTTTGGTTCAGGGCAAGCAAACGGAGAAATCCAGCCGGGGCAAGGAGTCGAGTGGTGAGGACTGAGCTGGAACCTGGGAGGCACACTGGGGGAGTGAATTTGAAAATTGGAATCCAGACAGAGACTTTGGGTCCAAGATTCTCTTCATTTTGTCCGTAATAAAAGTAGGTAGGTGCCTTGGCTTCTTTATTTCGTTACCCATGGATCCTGACCACAGAGGCGGATAAAAGGTGCGGACTTTGTCAATGCCGACCTCGGGGTATTGTTGATGTAGGGAGGAAATTGGGTGGTTGAAGGGATCAAAAGAATAAGTCCAAACAAGGCATACCCCTCTCTACCCGTCTTCGTAGACATGGGGGTCGAGAAGGCTTCTTTGTCAAGAGACATGCTTCCTCAATCAGTAGAGAAGTACTACACAACTATCGCGTTGACTCACTGACTGCCCTGCGCTGTCGTTGCCAAGTTGGGTAGCATAGTTTGGCGTAAATCTTTTTTAGAAATCAAGCAAGTCAGGCCGTTTTCCATCCCCAAACATTTCACATGATGCACAAGATTGGGGCAGTCATGAAGGAGGCAATCGCTTGATAAGTTAACACCTGATCGATGCTGATGGGGGCGCATGACTTCAACTGTGCGCGTATTGAGGCATGCGCGGGCAAGGTAAGGAAGTATCAAAACTTGAGAAAGGAGCCCTCAGAATGCCATTTCTAGTAAAGAACATAGAACAAATAGTAAGTAGTAATGCAAAACATCAAAAATTTAATGCCCGGAAGAATGACTTGGTCAATCGCGGTGAGGATTTGAGCCTCACGCGGGGGTCGAACCCGCAACCTTGAGATTAAGAGTCTCACGCTCTACCGATTGAGCTAGCAAGGCGGGTCTTTAATTGTTGGAAAAATGGGCGGATTTGCGATTCATGAAGGAGTCCGTAATCTGTAGTCGACGACGACCAAGACAACGACTCGTGACAGTCAACTGTGAGAGCAAAACGTGATATCCTTCTTCAGCACGTCGACGCAAGGAGGTTTGTGGATGTAAGCCTAGGCATGGATTTGCCGATACTGGCGCCAAGCCATGCCTGTCATTAGACCGGTCGGTATCTGTAATTGTCTCAAACAAAATGACGTTTGTGGCTTTGACAAATTGCAGTCTTTGTCTTCAACACCATCTTTTCAGCTTTTCTAGTGGTTCCCCCCCCCCCTTTGCCATACTCTGTTACGAGGTGCCCAATGTGGGATTTCAAACCGTCAGAGTTGCGGGTGGTCCTTTGTTTTGGTTTGGAAATTAGGAGAAATACGATGACTGTGATGTGGCCTTTGCTGAGTTTCTCTCTCTAATTCGCCTGCCTGGGCAGACTAAACCGGCTGGGATTATGTCCAGCAAGGGCCTCGGCTCACAGCATTTCATTCCAATTTCCGAACACTCGGCTAACGAAAACACCAACGGTGCCAGTGTGTCTCTCGTCGAGGCTTCGAGAATGTCGAAAATTTGGGTCGGCGATTGAGCGCAGTCGGATACCTAGTAGGTAGATCAGCGCAGGGACTCGGGAGGGTTTTCTTGGCTTCTCTCGCGTTTCTAGCTGGCTCCTAGTCGGAACTCGGAAGAGAGCAGCGCTCGCGGCGCGGCGGACGAGATGCCTGCAGCGCAAAACCCTTGTTCTTTTACGGCTGCTGCGAAGGTCTGTGACTGAGCTTATTGGGTCACTCTTTTGATTGGAGTGAAACATTGCCCCAACGCCAGTCACCTCATCCCAAAGCCGTTTCCTATATGGATGATTACTAGTCACCCGGGTAGGAAATAGTCATGAGAAACGGCATTCGACAAGCGTGTCAAGCCGTGTCTTATGTTTCAAAAGGGAGGCGCTCCAAAATTCATTTGCCGATGGTCCGTCGCACTTGGCGGCGGCCCCCCCAACTGCCAGCCCCCATTAGTTGTTCGACAATGTGGTGTCTTCGCGAAATAACTCACCGACGGGCAGGGTGCAGAATGCGAACTTTGTCTGCATTCATCTCCTTTTTCCCACTGTCTCGCTTTGGCGTAGTGCTATTCGCCAGCTGTCAGTGTAGCTGAGCCCAACCATGACAGGGCCTAGAATCCAGACGAATCCAGTCGCTAATTCCTCATGTCATTATCCGAGCCCTAACAATTTAGCTCGTGACAATCAAATCGTCTGATTTGCTAGGGAGTCGGCAACGGGCGGAGGTATTTTATCTCCCCGGGCACCCGAGGCGCTGTCGAGAGAGAACACAAGTGTATAGGATGGAGAGGGAGAAGACTTAGGGCGGAAAGGATGACAAGTACCTACCTAGACGAGGCGGAGGAAGAACAAGACAGACACAGACAAAAGTACTTTTGCATAATCGTTCTGGTCCACCGCTGACACCAGACACAACTTGAATATGACACAGCCGCACTCGCCCTCCCGCTTCGGTCATCAATCTCATTAACGCTGTACGGCCCCCCTGCTGGTCTCGACGCCAAGTCCAAGTGAGCAAAAATTAGCGCCATGTTGGATCGACCACAGGAGCCAGGTCCTCAGGTGACAACTGCAGCTGTGCAGGGGGATCAATGGAAGTGATTTGGTACAGAAACGCTCTTGTTGGTGCGGTGGCCGCAGCCGCCCCCAAATTGAGGAGGGGACGCAAAAGACGCAGGGAGACACCGCAACCCGCGCCGCCCACCCGAGCGTACTGTTCGTACCAAGTAGGAAACCAGAATAGGCAGGCAGGAGGAATTTGCTGCTCGCTCACTTAATCGAGGGGGTGAGGGAGGGGGCAGAGGATAGAAATAGAGAGGGAGAGAAACGAGGAGAGAAAAAGGAGCCTATAGAGGAGCCATCTATCTATCCATCCCACAGCCTCGGCCGTCTAGTCTGCCTCATCGGCGCGGCTGATTTTCTGCCCTTCTGCCGCTCGGTAACTTGAAACACACCTTGCTGCTTTTTTCTTTCTCTCTTCCCTTTTTCTTCTAGATCATTCAGAGAACATCTTCCCGCCCCCGAGGCCCAGCCGCCACCACGGACTTTTTCCTGCACCACAGAACCCGCAGGCAGCTTTGCCGCTGTCGAAACGTGCCGTGCGCCTTGCTTTGCGGGTACTCGGACCTGGCTCCGCGTTCTTTTTTCGCTGGAGCACGCGGGCCGGAGCAGGCAAAATGACCCGGAAGGGCCAGCCAAAGGTTCGGACCGGCTGCCTGACCTGCAAGTGAGTTTTTCTCTCAAAGGCTGCCCCTTTCTTTTTCTTTTCTTTGATCGTCGGCTTGGCGGGGCTGCGGTGCGTTGCGGCTGCTTGAAGTCTTTGACTCAACCCCAATGCTGCCTCGGGATGTGTTATATCCCTCAAGCCGGATGGCCTCCGGGGCTGGAGTCGGGACCGGGGCCGTCTGCCGAGACGAGACCGGACGAGCAGCCCCGGCTGCGCATGTGGGTTTGTATATATATATGTGTGTGTGTGTGTGTGTGTGTGTGTTGCGTGCACATATATGTGTGTGACCAAGCGGCCACCGGGCCTCCGTCTCCGTCTCCGTTCCCACATTCGAGAGGACCCGTTTTCTAACCTGTTCGCCTTCTCTCTCTCTCCGTCATAGGTCACGCAAGGTAAAGTGCGATGAGGCAAAACCGGCGTGCGCGCGGTGCACCGGCACCGGCCGCAAGTGCGAGGGTTATGCCGTCGTCGTCCCCAGCAACCGGGCCATCGCCCGTGCCCGCTCGCGCACCACGAGGCTGCGAGACGCGCTCGCGCAGGCCAGGGCCGGGTGGGAGTCCGAGTCGGAGCTGGCTACCGTGGAGTACTTTGCCCGGGACGTCGGCCCCAACCTGCCGCAGAACTTTGAGAAAAGGTTCTGGTCCGACCTCGTGCCGCGCCTGAGTAAGTCGGAGCCCGCCGTGAGGCATGCCGTGGCTGCCATTGGCAGTCTTTTCCCGCAGCGAGGAGCCCCGAGTAACCCGATCCAAGGAGCCACAATCACCGACAGAGGAAGCGGGAACCCGCAAGCCGACGAGTACTACGGCAAGGCTCTGCGGCTGATGGCCAACAAGGTCGCGCCGGAGAGGGGATTTGAGGATTCGGGCCAGACGGTAGTAACCATTACCAGGACAACAACAACAACAACGAGAAACGACAGCAAGTCCTTTGGAGGCATCTCCGCCTCCGTTGGTTCACCTAGCAACCGTTCATCCCCGAGTCTGTCATCGGCCGGACCGTCTTCCGCCATTCAGTCTCCAGCGGCTCTGACGCCGGGCATCTCGAGCATCCTGGAGCTCGCAGAGACTGACCGGCCAGATACCCTTCCGTCGACGAATCCCTTCACATCACCCCAGACCCAAGTCGACGACGGCGACGACGATATGATGCAACCCAACGACGTGGACATTGTCCTCTCCTGCTGCGTACTCTTCATCGCCACGGAGTTCTTACGAAAGAGCTTCGCCGCCGCGATGCAACATCTCGCCAGCGGCATCAACATCCTCAACAACGTCGACTACGACGAGCTGGACCAAGACACCCTAGACGAAATCGTCCCCAAATTCCACCGCTTAAGCATCATCCAGCTATGCTACTACGACAAGCCGGGCTTCCCCTCACTCAACCTCCAGCACGGCCTCGGATCCAGGTACAACCTGGGGCCCTTTGACAAGAGCAACAGCATCTACCTACCCAAACGCGCCGTCGACCCGATACTGCTCGATGCCATACGATATATACGGTCGGCGGACCCCGAATCGCAGACCGACTCCCGCCTCGCCTCAAAGGGGCCCGTCATGGCCGAGGAGCAGAAGCACATTTGCGCGTCCCTCGACAGGTGGCACGCCGCCTTTCTCGCCTTTGTCGAGTTCCCCCGCAAAGACACCGACGACCCGCCGTTGCCGAAGCACAAGGGCCTCCTCTGCGCCGAGACGGAGATGAAGTACCACGCAGCCAAGATTTGCATCAGCGTCTGCCGCTCCCACGACGAGTCCGTGTACGACTGCTTCAAGGAGAATTTCGGGCGCATCGTCACGCTGGCGCGGTTGATACTGGACAGCTGCCCCGACGACGTGGGCGACGGCGCCGCGCCACACGAACAAACACACACACAAGACTTTACGTTTGACTTCAAGACGAGCTACCTCTCGCTCATCGAGTTCGTCATTGTCAAGTGCCGCTGGCTCGATATCCGGTACCAGGCGTGGCTCATTGCCTGGGAACTCGCAACAGGGCGGAGGGAGCCGGTGACGCTGGGCCACAATAACCTGCACTATGTTGGCAAGCGGATGATTGAGCGGGAACACAACGTCAGCATCGACGAGGTGACGCGGGAGACGGCCAGTCTATTTTCATTACCTGCCGAGGAGATGCGCGTCAAGGACTACGCTACCGATGCCCGGTTCGCAGACCTGGTTGTAAAAGCCAACAACAACAGAGACACGGCGTCGTCGTCGTCAACGTCGACGACGTCGGCTGCCGCGGTACAGGTCCCATATACCCAACGTCTGCTGCTACGCTGCGGGAGCTGCGAGCTGGACCAGCTTGCCGGTTGGATGGAGGGTTACGAATTTTCAGGGAGGGAGAAGTGAAAGGACGAGTCATGATTGGAAGAAAAATTACTTTCCATGTCCGTGGGCAGCGCGATGAACTCTTATCCTTGTTCTTTATTTTTGCATATTATTCCCATGAGCGTGGACTGCTTCGATCATAGCGATGAGTGTTAAAATTCTAGACCATACTTAGCCCAAGACTATGGAAATTATAGCCTGCTACTCGTCATTATTCGTATGGAGACATTCTTGACGAGTCAGTGTCAAATCATCATATTAGCGCCCTGTTTGGTCACAGGTATTGGCACCAACAGATAACTTTGCTCTACTCAATGCAGAGAATTTACCTAGAACCACATGCCATTGGCGTCCACGTAGATTTCCCCGCAACTACTGTATTTGGACATTCTCAACTTCTTTGTCGGCTCGTTTGGATAGTAAAGTGGCGGAGAACCCGGGCGTTTGTTCCATGGTGGTCAAGATGTCGATCACAAGTTCCAAGGTTCGCGGCACGGGTTCCATGACTCGAGCTGATCTGCAGGTCTTTTACACAGAACAAATACACTCCAAAGAAAGATCACCTAGCCGGCAGGGATAAACAGGGGAACTGAACTCGTCGTCATCTTCAAGTCACGGTTCTGCAGCGAGACGCGCGAAAATCCGTTCCCTCTAGATTCCCAGGCCGGCCAGCACATACTCATCCTCCCTTCAAAGAAAGCCACTTATGACTACGTGTATGTTCTCAAAAGCGACTCTGGATAGAGTAGTCCAAATAAAGTTTCCTCTTCCCCCCCTTTCCTTCCCGCTCACCCCTCGTCCTGGGCGACATTGTAGTATCCTTGCCAAGCCCAGTCGAGTTGGGTCAATCACTCCCACATTCAGCCGTCCGACTCGATGTGATTGGCTCGACCCGGCCTCTTTACCACTTTTGCATCGAATCGGGTAATTGGTATGAGGATACAATGACTCGATGAGGGTTGAGGACCATAGTTGCCACTTCTCCAACTCGGGGTCGGGAAGTCGTGGGTTCTCGACAAGCAAGGTCACGAGTTCTTAGCCAGTCAATGGTTGTCCTGGATTCGCAACTTTTCCAGGTTTCGCAGCGACGGGTTGTACTGGGCTGTTCTTGTATCATGTCAAATGTGTTGTTGAACAATCGCTTGTAAGCAACTGACAAGACCGTTGACTCGCGTGCTTGCATTGCGGCTCAAACAAGATCCTTTCGCTACCAGGAAGCTGCAATTGCCTCTAGCGTTTTTTCATGGTTGAATTAGACTAAAAACTTGGCTATAACTCGAAATTGCTTCTCTGACTACATTAGATCGAGCTCAATCATACGTCGGCGCTTAGCTACTAAGTACTCATCATGACCACATAGTGCTAATGGTGTGGATGAGGAGAGCCTGCTACATCGCCAGCCATCTCTCCAATCGGTACGAGCCCGACACGAATGTCAGCTTTTTATCAGATTCAATGGACACTGAGATTTGCGAGGACGGGTTGTGTTTTGGGGTGAAAAGCTTCTAAAGTAACTGTAACCAACGGATATTCGGCAGGGAGATGCTATTTCGACGGGACACCACGAGTCATTTGACCCTCTTCGAGTGATCTGAGGGGTAAATGCAGATTGATTGAGGTTCGGATGGCCCCGTCTCAATCGCAAGCGAGTTGGGATAAACTTTTCCGGTTATGAACTTTATTACTCTTCAATAACACAATCTCGGGCCACAAGGTATTGCTAACTACGTCTATCTTCCACCCCCGCAGCACCAATCACCAAATCTTAATCTAACCAAGTAAGAATGTAATCTTATATTCACCGCAGCATCAGTCTCGAGCTCTCGAATCATGAATGAGTGCCTGACTTCGCGTGATGCTTCCCACATAAGCGGGGATTTCTGGGGGAGCGCCTGTTACAAAAGGCTTCTTTCTCTCTACAGCCCTCTATGTTGACATACTTTCCAGAGACGGAACAGTATTCGTGGCCTCGGGGAAACCACTGTCTGATGTGTCGTTGGAGTTCACAGCGTTCGAGTCTACACTTGTCGCACCAGAAGGGCTGTTGTGGCTGGGATAACGATGGCGCATGGGTACATGTTCCGTCGCTCTGAGGCTCGGCGATGGTCGTCGTCGAGGTGATGATGGACTTGGAGTTTGGCAATGCGAATGATGATCGCCATGCCCATTCCTGGTCGTTGGGCCCCGGACGCCCTGTGGAGAGATGAACGCGGCCGTGGCGTCGTTGGTGGAGGCTATAGAAGTAACTGTTCACCAGACCGAGACATGTACCGTCGATGAGGTCGAGATGGTCGACAATCATGTGGTGCATTTCAGGTGGTAAGTCGATCATCATTAGCTTTTGAC
Source organism: Colletotrichum orchidophilum (assembly GCF_001831195.1). Lineage (NCBI taxonomy): Eukaryota > Fungi > Ascomycota > Sordariomycetes > Glomerellales > Glomerellaceae > Colletotrichum > Colletotrichum orchidophilum. Next base: position 401,114 of record NW_019172961.1, read on the forward strand.
GAGGTTGCTTTCCATGCCGCGTCGAGCTTTTTACGGCTTTGTTTTCCGAGGCTTGTTGATGCGGCGGATACTTGACCTTTTGTAGGCAGACATGAGATATGCAAGTCGTAAGAACAAGGGAGCTCTTCTCTTTCTGATGAGCGGCGGAGCCATTGAGAAGTTGAAGTGTTGGGAAAGAGTGTGATTTCAGCGGACGAACTTGGATTGCATGCAACCTCGTTTCAATCATCTTTGTGATCTTGTCTCGGGCCTGCATATCGGTGATATCTGTGAATAGAGATTCGTCCATGGCCTTGCTTGGTGTATTGGGAGAATTTTGCCAACGTGGAACAGCCTTGGAAGACTTACGATATGATATAGGAATCCGTGGCAAACCAATCCGGAGATTATAAGCAGGCTCTTGCTATTTTACTCAATCCTTTCGGAGATAGCTAACCCCCACCCTCTACACAGGACAACAGGGCAAACGCGACACCACGAGGCAACCGCCGTGTGGCCCAATGAGAGTCATCATCACGATGTGTAGCCCATCATCACGTGTGATAGGAACTAAGCCTTCCCCGCCGATGCCAAGAAGGAGGAGACCGCCACGAGGATGGAACATCAGAAAGGCTGAAGTCTGCCTCGTGACCACCATCATGAAAAGCCTCATTGTGGTTCATAGCAACACTTGTAGTCTCTCCATTCAAGGTAATTTATTATACTTGGATGGTTTGCAGACTCATTTCCATTGGGACGTGATGGGTGCGTGGCCGCCATCATGATGCATGGAAATCATAACAAATTTGTTCAGAGAAGCTATACACCTTTCCACAGCCATGGAACGGATCAGAAGTGTCAAGGAGTACTCAATTGTTGGTTACCAAAGTGCGGCGGCGTTTCTCACCCATGAACCAGAGGCTGTGCGGCTGGGCCGGTCTAGACATCGTGAACATGTATAGTCTGGTGACACAAGGTCTCTTCCGGATATAGTTAGCGGGACGTTTACCTCACCCAGTCTTGTGGAACCGAAAGGAGGCATTGGACGTAGCCTGATGCAAATAGTCTAGTGCCCGAAAGTAGCCGAGTTTCGTGCCACTATCTAGACCATCCGGGTATTTCGATGAGTAGGATGAGCTTGCACTGATACGTCCATATTTTCCAGTCAGTATGCAGGAGTTGGCGACTTGGGTGTCGGTGTTGCAGTTGTGTTTGGCCGTTGAGGAGAATGGATGTATACATATAGATCAAATCTTCACGATGCTTGTGGATCAGCCAGTCATGTTGTTAAGGCTATCAATTGCTTCCATGTTGCTGCCCGGCCAGCCTAGAGACATTTTCTTCGCTGAAGGTACGGCCTCTGCTGCTCAGCTCAATATCTCCTGTCATGTCTAACGTCTTCTGCAACGCTGCTCAACCCCGAACTACCCCTAACCGTAATAGAACATCCCGTTTCTTCGTTTACGGCAGCGATACCATCTCCGATACCTCTCTAATTTGACTTCATTGCCCGGCTCGAAGGAGACCTCAGCCCGCGCCCGACGACTGGACGTCATATACCCAGTATTTTCGGCTCTGGCCTCTTCGAGAGCCTAGCAGCAGTCTGTCATCCCCAAGGGCTCAGAGAAATGGACGACCGTGGCAGACGACTTTGTCTGTGCTGATACTAGGCCACACTTCGTGACCATACTCAACATGATTATGGGCTTCCTCTTCTTGATTTTCTTCATCAGCCCCGTCGGCGGCGGTGCCATTGCGACCGGCTTGCTCAGCCTGTTCCCATTAATCGAAGGCGGTGCCGCAGTCGGTGCGGCCGTCTACAGCGTCGTCTACGACCCAGACAACGCCTTCATGACCGATTTCAGCACCCTCCTAGGTGCTGGGTTCAGCCGCGGCGGGTTCCAGAACGCCGCCAACTCAGGAGCATAATGCTTGTTTGTTACTTGTGCATTACCTTAATTAGGCTTGACAGCAGAGTGCGTATTTTGCAGCAAACGCTCGAGACCATTTTTTGACATCCTACCTACCTATCACGTCACCTGGTGACATGGGCACCTAGGGTATAGTAAGGTAGTTAGAGGTCTCAAAGACGATAATGTCAGAGAAAATAAAGGGACTGGACGCCTTGGGAGAACATCCCGGAAAAATGGACGCCCTTTTCAGCGCAGTGGAGTACGTAGGTACTTTCTTGAAAGTGAGGTGAGGAAGGAGTCAACGATTTACATCGGAGGTCTTGCCTTAGTTTTGGAAAATCTGTCCTTTGCCCTCTTCTCTGTCCTTCTCTTGGTTTCTTTTTTCAACCCGTCCATGATCTCCTAATTCATTGAGTCCTTCACCATTCAATATCACAAGGTTGAGCGTTGAGACGGATCAGGCAGGTTTACCATCGATCACGTGATCTATCTCCGACACCAACACGCGAGGTATAAAAAGTACCCGTCTACCTTCAAATATGTCGATTAGACCCCCCCTCTCCGAACGCAGTGTTGAACAGCTCAAACTTGGACTGCAGAAACTTCTGCAGCGTAACAACTCAGACTACACGCCAACCTTCAGAGACACCGAAACTCTGACGAGATTCTTCTCTTCCAACGTAAGGAGACACATGTGTTCACACACGGATAATGAATACCTCGGCGATGAGGGCGAGATCGACTTAGCCGAACGATTCGCCATTGTGCACGAGACTCGCACCACAATACTACATCATGAGTACACAAAGCACTTGAAGGCAAAGGCCGCTGCGCTCGAGAAACTGGAGGTCTGGGCGCATCTCATGGTCCTCAGCTTGCCGCGTCTACGAGAATTCGCATCGAAAGTGCAAAACGACCCCGAATTCATATTCGGTCTCCATCAAGCGTTCGAGAGCATGAACCAACTTTTGTGGTTCTGTAAGTATTGCCACTTTGACACCATGTTTCTCTTCATCTGTCCCCTTTCATTTCATATCCTGCAAACATTGGCTAACACGATGACAGTGAGAGCGCCACCCCCGAAGTGGGACAAGAAGAAGACTGGGATTATTCAACGCAAGGAGTCTGTGAGGGTCGCGGTACGTCAGCTCAGCATCCAGACTTCTGCGATGTGTATTCAGACTGTACTAATATTCAACCACGCTAGACCCTCGCCCGAGACCACGGAATATGTGTCCTTACAGGTAGTCTCAACTCCGAACGTTGTCACATTGTCCCATTCTGGACCCTCAATAGACCGAGCTGCATCAACGCAATAGATGCCGCCTACACAGTCTATGGTGTCGAACGCATGATGATCCTTCAAAAGAAACTCTGCGACGAGGACACAAATATTGTCGACTCCCCTTCCAACGTCATTACGTTGAGTCGATCGCTGCACAAATTTTGGGATCAGGGTCTTTTTGGCTTAGAGCCCGTCTGTCATCTTTTCGAAAAGGATAAGAAAGCAGCTGGCATCAACGAAGGAGAGGCCGACGAAGAAAGCGGCACCCCAGGTCCCTCGACGCCCTCGAAGCTAGGTGTCAAAAGATCAATTGACAGGATCGAGAAGTCACCTTCCAAGAAAACCAAGGGCCAAGAAAAAGAGGAAGCGAAGGAGGATATTGAGACCAAGGAGAAGACGATCGGTATCCGGATCCGATTTCATTGGCTACGTCGAACAACGGGCGTGACACCAGACACTCTCCCTAACGATATGGCTGCCCTACGACTGAAGTGGGACCCACGGAATCCGAGTGTTATCGTCCACGACGTCAATGGCCGGCCGCTCGATGATGGTCATCTCGTAGACATCTACGATATAGAGGATGCCAAAGCGCCAGACTTGCAAATTCTTCAACTGCAATGGGATGTTTTTCGCATGCACGCTTTGGCTGGAGGTGCAGACCCGAACATTTATGCCCCCGACTGGTACTACGACGAAGACGGCGGAAAGATCTTCGAACCTCCGCCAGAAAAGATTCAGGCTCTCCAGGCGATGGAAGCTCGGAAAGCCAGCACCGCCTCACCTCAAGGCTCCAAGCCGGTTGCTCATCTTCTTCAACCCACTCCTTCTGGCCAAGATGCCGTCAACACATCTAACACTGAGATGCCTCATGCGGAAAAGCCTTCTAGAATTGCAACAATCAAGCGCCATGCCAGTCGGCTTCTGCGTAGACGAGGACAAAATAACGACTCACAGGTTTCTGATTCAGCCCCTGGCAGTCACTCTCCCGCCAAGCTCCAAGTTGGTACAACAGTCGAGGCCGGTGCAGATCTGGATAGTCCCTCGAGCGAGAAAGAGAACACGTATAGAACGTTCCCCTCCAGCGAGCACCCAGATGAGAATTTGGATGAGAACAGAAAGCGCCCTCTCTCTACCGAAAATTTGAATGTACCAAGTGGCTCAGGTCGGCAAATGACACTGGCCCTCCGTCCTCGAGAAGAAGAAGATGCCTGAGTAGATGTCTTCGAAGAATGCGCGAAGCTGGTAGAGAATATCACGCCTGCTGTAGGACACGAAGATGATCTGGAAGGGCTTAAGGGTTTCCGTAGTATGATCTCGAGCCAAGGGGGTACATTACGAGGATAGACTAATAAATGAAGTATGGGAGACACATCTTTGTTCACTTGAGGTTGTTATAAGCCACTTTCTGCCAACTTCATACGCGCATTCCTGTGTGTTCTAACTCGTGAAATCACCAACTAGAGGTGATGGGAGGTTAAAAGCAGTCAAAACCCTGTTTAACCTCGAAGTTGGGCTTGTGGAGATGACGTCCTGAACTAGTTAAGAGATAGGATCGATGAACGGAGAATAAGTCATTCCGGCCGTTCAGCGATGTCTGACGCTCCACCATCGTCTCGTTCTCCCAGGATCCTCCATCGAAACTTCTCCCACAAAAGTCTCAATGCCCTCTTCCTTGCCCACCCCCGAAACAACGGCCTCTGTGCTGGGCACGACGCCCAGCTTGGCCGCCTCACTTGTAGTAAACGTGCCGTACTTGTCCACCTCATCATATTCTCCAAGATGCGCAACGGGGAACGCAAGGTTCGCAACCCAAAACAGAAGAAACGAAATCAGGAAACCAATGAAGAAGGCAATGTAGTAAAGCTCATAGACCGTATCAGACGCCCTCGCACCGACGTCCTTGTCCGCGCTCGCAATCAACCCGCCAATCGTCGGCGCCCACCCGGCGACCCAGCACGGAATCACCCTCCAGTTCACGCCGTGCCAGTACCAGTAGTCTGAGCCCTCCGGGTGGAACAGGTGCGACAGCTTGACCCGCTGCCGGCGCAGGACAAAGTAGTCGCAGACCATGACGCCCATGATTGGGGCGAGGAAGACGGCAAAGGAGTTGAGGACGGCGACAAAGGTAGCGGCCTCGTTGATGAGCTGCCAGGGCTGGATGACCCACGCGGCAAAGAAGGTGATGAGGGCGCCGCGGCGGATGTCAATATAGCGTGGGAACAGGCCGGCGAGGTCGATACCGCCGGCCACAGCGTTGGAGCACACGTTTTCAAACATGGAGGTGAAGGCGAAGGCGAGGGCTAGGAAGAAGACTGCGGCACGAGACCCGGATGACCCTTCGCCATCTGGCGGCAAGATTAGTATATTCGTCACCAAGAAGAAGAAGAAGAAGAAGAGAGAAAAAAAGGCCGAGTGACAAGTGTTCAAACTTACGATCCATCATAACCATCAACAGGTCAGGCGGGTTCCAATAAATCTGTCCATAAATCTTCTGACAGGCGGCGGTGGTCACCAACCCCCCCAGGCAGACTAGGACGCCGGTGACCCAGTACACCGACACCGTGCCGATGATGTAGTCCCTCTTGTTCTTGGAGTACCGCGAAAAATCGCTGCTATTCGTCATGCCCGCGGCCTTGCCCCCGATGGCCTGGTTGATGCCCGCCATCATCAGCCACGAGGCGCTCCACCGGGACGAGGCGGAGACCTTTTCGCCCTGGTAGAAGACGGGGCCGACGCCCCGCGCCACGGCGACGGACCAGGCGAGAAGGGCGAGCATGCCCGCGCCGCAGGCGACGGAGGACACGAAGAAGGGCTTTTTGAAGCGCTCTGGGCGGATGAAGAGGAAAGGTAGCGAGACGGCCCAAAAGACGATGAAGCCGATCAGCTCGTAGGTCGTCGTCGGGGTGCTCGCGCTCAGCGTGTTTGCTATCTTGGCGAAGGAGGGCCAGATGGCGGTGATGCAGACGCTGGGAGAAGTATGGTCAGTCTTAAACTCCGGTGGGGGAGAGAGTTAAGCGTACGTTACCAGTTTACCTCCATTCCAACCTATTCAAAGTGGAAAAGTCAATCTTCCTCTTGAGAAGTGGGGGTTTCTAGAGACAAAGTTCACTCACACTGGAGAGCGGTCCAGATAAAGTTGAGCAAAATGCGCTGCAACAACGGGATGTAACTCGCTCTGAACCCCCAGGTGTATCTGTTCTGGACGGTGAAGCCAATGTGCCAGGTGAGACCGCACCAGGCCACGAAGATTGCGAAAAGGCAGCAGAGAGCGCGAGAGACGACGATGACGGCCATGGCCTGGCCTACGGAGAGCCCCTGGGTGAGGAACGTGTTGGGGGTCTGCCATGTCGCGACATTGAGAGACGATCTGTTTTTTGAGAGCAAAAAGTTGGTCAACATCGGGCAAAGTCTTTTACTCTGTTCCATCGTCCCAAGTGCAAACGACAAGAACTTACAAAGACCAAGAGCCAAAGAAGTTGAACCAGCCCCAGGTGCGGCGGGAGGGCGGCAGAGGAATGAGGTCGCGGTTCGACCAGGCGCTGACTTCTTCGTGCCGTGACTCGTCCGACTTGAGGGTCACGGCCTCTTTGATCCTGCGCGCCGTACTGTTTGCCATGGCTACTGTGGCAGATGGACAATCGCAGGTATTTGCGTTTGCGAATATACCTGTTGAATATCCCTCGTTTCGTCGTTTCGAGCCCATGGGAGGATGTGCTCCAACGTATATATAAGGTAGCACAGCATCTTATCTCCAAACCCTTGCAATGACCCCGTTCTCCTGTGATTCTCAAACTTGACGAGAGAAATACTGTCTTCGGCCAAAGGCATGTGCTACCTTATCCGACTTGCATGTCGGAGCCACGTCCGGTGGCAGTTTTCCGGGGCACGCCCGTATTCGTCCCCATTTTCTCGACCACTTCAGCTTTGAATAGAGCCAATAACTCGGCGGCTTTCCGAGTATCGAATGACTTGTAAACGAATTTGTCCACCCCAAAGCGGCCTTGATGTAACCCATCTTCCCGGCCAACTCTACCCCCTCGATGCCGATGATAAGCATGCGGATTAGTGGAGCATTCCCCGCCGGTGATATGCCGGTTGATAAGAAAATTGTGGGCGATCAACTCGAATTCGAGCTCGGGCACAGTGATGGAATGTCCCCAGTAGAACGAGTCCATGTCCGGTAAGAGCCAGAAGGCTGGAAATGCTGCATGTGAGCTATTGTTGAAAGCGATCACTGATAGGATCAAGGCCGCATGGAGGGAGGGAGTGGACATAATCTCTCCGGAATCCGGGGCTGAAATGTCGGCGTCTGCCCGATGCCGGCGGCGCGTCGGAGAACGTCCGATATAGTTCAGTTGAGTGTCATGCACATCACCCACTCACATCCTTGGGGACAGCTTCGTTGCTGTGCCTCATATAGCCATTCATCTTTGGCAGCGGTTCTCGTGATGCAAGTCTACTGAATTCTTAGAGTTAAGGAAAACAAGTTGAGCAGTCACCATCATCGGTCCCTTGACAGAAAAAATGACATTTCCTACGTTGAGAATAGGCGTCGACGTCGGCGGGTAAGCTTCATCACCCCACCACTCCAAAATCCTTCTATTCAACAACTCTCAACTCACACAAAGCAAACAAAACAAGCACAAACACAGATGGAGTCATCCTCGACCCGACAGACGCATCCTCCGCCTCGCGCGGCATCCTCGCCACCCAAAAGACTCCCACGACCCCCGACCCAAGCGACGGCATCAACGCCGTCATCTCCAAAATGTTTACCGCCTCCTCCGTCGACCCGTCCCGCGTCGCGAGCGTCACAATCGGGACAACCCACTTCATCAACGCCGTCGTCGAACAGGACGCAACCCGCCTCGCCCCCGTCGCCGTGATTCGCCTCTGCGGTCCCTTCTCCGCCAGCATCCCCGCCGGCGTCGACTGGCCCCCGGCCCTCCGCGCCATCATCTGCGCCCACCGCGGCCTCGTCGACGGGGGGCTCGAAATCGACGGGGACCTCATCGCCGAGCTGGACGAGGACGCCGTCCGGCGCGAGGCAGAGGTCATCCGCGCCAAGGGGATCCGCAGCGTCGTGGTCGTGGGCATCTTTAGCCCCGTCGACGTCGTGCACCAGCAGGAAGAGAGGGCCGCGGCCATCATCCGCGAAACCTACCCAGCCGCCGACATCGTCTTGTCAAAGGACGTGGCCAACATTGGCTTCCTGGAGCGCGAAAACGCCGCCATCCTCAACGCGTCCATCCTCCCCTTTGCCCGGCGCACGATCCGCTCCTTTCAGCGTGCCGTCACGCGCCTCGGTCTCGCGTGTCCCGTCTTTGTGACGCAAAACGACGGCACCATCCTGCCGGCTGCCGCGGCGGCGCGGTTGCCCATCAGGACGTTCTCCAGCGGCCCGACGAACAGCATGCGTGGCGCGGCGTTTCTGACGAGACGGCAGCAGCAGCAGCACCAGCACCTCGGCGAGGAGACGGGGCCGATGATGGTCGTCGATATCGGCGGGACGACGACGGACGTGGGGCTGTTGCTGGGAAATGGGTTCCCGCGACAGGCGGCAGCGTATAGCGAGATTGCGGGGGTGCGGACCAACTTCTCGTACCCGGATGTGAAGAGCATCGGGCTCGGGGGCGGGTCCATTGTGAAGAAGAATGAGGCTGGTGAATTGGTGATTGGGCCGCAGAGCGTGGGGTACCAGATCCAGACAAAGGCCCTCGTCTTTGGAGGCGACGTGGCGACGGCCACGGACTACACCGTGCTGGCGGACCCGGACGCCGTTGACATTGGAGATCGTTCTCTGCTCGAGGGCGCGAGCCACCACCGCCATCTCGCGGCCGACGTGCCCGCGTTCAAGGCCAAGGTGAGGGCGATGCTGGAGCGGATCGTGGACACGATGAAGACGTCGCCCGAGGACATACCCGTCGTGCTCGTGGGCGGAGGGGCCGTCATCGCGCCGGATACGTTGAGGGGTGCGAGCAGGGTCGTCAAGCCGGCGTGGTCTGGCGTCGCGAATGCCATTGGGGCCGCGACGGCGAGGGTCAGCGGCGTCGTGGACTCGATTGAGAGCACCGAGGCCAAGAGCGCGGCCGAGGTTGTGGAGGCCTTGTCGCGGAGGGCTGTGGACAGAGCCGTTGCGAATGGGGCTTTGCGGGAGAGTGTTTCCATTGCCGAGGTGGAAAGTTTTCCTTTGCAGGTATGTTTTTATTCTTCTTCTTGGCATCAATGTCAAGTACGAGAGAGAGACATGAGGCAGAGCTGACTGTATGTTTTGTTTTTTTGAAAGTATATTGCAAACAAGTCCCGGGTCATTATCAAAGCTGTCGGCGATTTTGACTTCTCCAGGTCGGCATCCATGGACGCAACCGAAATCCCGGACGACGTCGAGCGCAGCGACGATGAGCCACTCAGACCACTAGCGACAACTCAAGGAGAGAAGAGCTCATCGCCGCAGTCACTGGTTTACACAAAGGAGTACATTGACTCTTACAAGCCCAAGATCCTCGACCGCCAGTGGCACCTGTCCGAGACGGACCTCGACTGGATCACGATAGGCTGCTACATCCTCGGCACGGGAGGCGGCGGTTCACCGTACCAACACATGCTGCGTCTCCGCGAGATGATGCGCGCCGGTGCCACAGTCAAGATTGTCTCTCCGCGGGACCTCAAGGACGACGACATTGTAGCCTGCGGCGGCGGGAAAGGGTCCCCGCAGGTGTCCATCGAGAAGCCGTACGGTGATGAGTAAGTTCCCATCCCAATCCATTGTTTTTTCAAAAGACGAGGAAGCGTGCTAAGCTGTCTGCTTTTTTTTTTTTTTTTAATAGGATCATGGAGTCGCAGCGGGAGCTCTACGCATACCTCAAGACGAAGCCGACCGCCGTGATATCCCTCGAGATAGGAGGCGGCAATGGTCTCCAAGGCCTCATCCTCGGCGCCAGCACGAACCTCGACGTTCCCACAATCGACGGCGACTGGATGGGTCGCGCATATCCCATCTCTCACCAGACGACCCCGGTGGTATTCGAGAAGAAGGCCACAATGATCCCGTCATGTATATCAGACGGGAATGGCAGAATCATGGTACAGTCTTTTATCTGGCTCCTCCTTCACCCTCAACTGTTTACCAACACTCTCTACCCCAAATTACACTCACTCACAATGAACGATGGAAATCCCATTCAACTAACCCGGGGACGAACAACACGCAGCTCATGACAAAAGCCCGCACAGAGCTTGATGCAGAACGCGCCTTCCGCGCCGCCCTCTCGCAGATGGGCTCCCACGTCGGTTGCGCAAAGGGCCCCGTCAGCGGCCGCGACACCAAGTCGTGGGTCGTCGAGAACACCGTGTCGCTCTCCTGGCGCATCGGCCGTGCTGTCGCGATGTCGCGGTGCACCAACGCCGTCGACGCGGTCGCCGAGGCCGTCGTCGAGGTGGTTGGCGGGGAAGAGTCGGCGAGAGTGCTATTCAGGGGTAAGATTGTGGGCGTGGAGAGAGTTACGAGAATGGGGCATGCTTATGGTGAGGTTATCATCGAGGGGTATGCTACTGCTTCCGCTGCTGCTTCGTCTCGGCTGGAGGGGAGAAATAGTGACGGCGGTAGTGGCGAGGCGGTTGAGAGGTTGGTTATACCGTTCAAAAACGAAAACATTCTCGCGAAAAAGGTTGATGCCAGCGGAAAGGAAGATGTAAGACTTTGTTGCTCCCCCCAACCCTCCTACCACATAAGAGAACAGAAAAGAGTACACGGCAACGCAACTGACAAAATTTCTCGACTAGATTCTGGCAATTGTCCCAGACCTAGTGTGCGTCCTTGATGCGCAAAACGGCGAGGCCCTCGGCACGCAAGAGTACCGCTACGGACTACTCGTCGTGGTGCTCGGCATCACGGCGTCCGAAAAATGGACTTCCACGGCGCGGGGCATCGAGATTGGCGGGCCAAAGGGGTTCGGTATGAATGATTTGGAGTACGTGCCTCTCGGAACGTTCAAGAAGCCCCGGAGCGTAATTGACGAGTTTGGGGGGGCCTCCTGAGGCTCTGAATATCGTGCTGCCAATGCGGCTTCCGAAAATGGTTCCATTATGGGTCGAGGGTTTGCTCTCCATCTCCGGTTTCGGGTGAACTTGAACTTCATCCTTGCACATCGCAATCAGCCATCAAGAGCTTGATTCGGTGGTGGCTTGTACAGAGCCTGCTGGACACGATGTCGGCCTTGATGTGCCTAGGCATCAGATATAGCCGTTCAGCAGCAGGAGAATGAATAAACTTCTGGGGAAAAGCCTCAATGATCCCTATTGCCTGCCTCGTATATTAAATTTGTCACGGCGAATTCGGCCCATGACCGCACGTTCAAGTTGAAAAGCTCTCAGGGCCCACGCGAGCCCGCACGCGTGTCCTGGTAATGAGTGAAGAACGACAGGGGTTTGAACGTCGAACCGTTGCATTTCGTGCCGGGGTGTGATACCTAGCGCAAGTCGACCCAAGCACACCCAAGGCGCCCAAGAAACGGAACATGGTGTGTTGGGGTCGTCTCCAAGTCGTCGGAACTTGCAATACCGCGCCGTCAAAGCTACCTATCACGTTGACGGACGAGAGGAAGAGGGGTTGCGTCAGAGAGAAAACCACGCCGTTGTCGGTTCATGCGGGAGCAGCCGGAAGCCGTGGGTGTGAGACTGGGAGACATTGGAGAGAGAAAAGACAATCACGCAATCGAAGGAGAATATGTCGGTTCTCGAGGAAGCAAGGAGTGAAGGCGGAGACGAAAAGTTTCTTTTGGGGAACAGAACTTCCCGGTGCGGCAGTCACAGGCCCGGCGCTGCGGGGGGCCCACGTTGTCGTCGATTTGACCCCCGATCGGCAGGCCCCACACCCAGAGTGTCTCGCGTCATCGGACGGCCATTGCAATAATTGCGATATGGGCGGGCCTGAGCACGCCATTTGTTGCGTCGAGCTCGACAGCAACCACAAATCCCAACGGCTTGGTCAGACGGCTTTATTAACATTTTATATACGTATATGTAATGAGGGGTAGATAAATCAGATAAAACAAATTTCCTTCGCCTCCAAATATCCTACGTCCATGTAAATAAACTCACCCGGCCATCTCCTCTACCTTTCTTTTCCCTTCCTTTCGCTTTGATACCTCCACCCAAAACACTCAGTCACCAATTGATACCCCCCCCCCTCCCACATCTTCACAACATGGCGCCGGGTGCCCTTATTGACGAGCCAGTCCAGCCCTCCCAGGGTCCCTGGAAGGGCAAGAACGACGATGCTCCCAGAAACATCTTCCCCGATGGTATCCGCACCTCGGGACAGCACAACCCCATCTACGAGGCCCTCAAGCCTTACGCCGAGTTCCCCAAGGAGATTTCTGGCCCGACGGTCTGGCACAAGGAGGAGTTTGAGCAGCAGCCCGACAAGTGGACGCACCGCTTCACTCCCGAAGAGGTCGAGGAGCTCGGCCGCACATCAGACGCCTTTATCGCCAGCAACACCCCTCTGACCGGTATTTCAAAGGTACGTAGCAAGAGAAAAGAATGAGCAGAAGAAAAAGATAAAAAAAAAGAAAAGAGAGAAGGTCATTCACTCGAGCGTACGTACTAACGCAAAACACCAGAGCAACTTCCCGCTCCCGACACTAGGAAAGCGCCTGACCGACCTCCGCAAGGACCTCATCGACGGAAAGGGCTTCGTGCTCTTCAAAGGCTTCCCGGCCAACGAATGGGGCCCTCACAAAACGGCCGTCGGCTACATGGGCCTCGGCACCTACCTGGGCTACTTTGTCTCGCAAAACGGCCGCGGCCACGTGCTGGGCCACGTAAAGGACGTCGGCGACGACCCGACCCAGATCGACAAGGTGCGCATCTACCGCACCACGGCCCGCCAATTCTTCCACGCCGACGACGGCGACCTCGTCGGCCTCCTCTGCGTCCAGCGCTCCGCCGAGGGCGGCGAGAGCGACCTCGTCAGCATCCACGCCGTCTGGAACGAGCTCCAACGCGCACACCCGGACGTCGCCGAGACCCTCACCAAGCCCATCTGGTACTTTGACCGCAAGGGCGAGGTATCTGAAGGCCAGCAGGAGTGGACGAAGCAGCCCGTCTTCTACATTGAGAACGGGGGCCAGCGCCGCGTGTACTGCAAGTGGGATCCCTACTACGTGCGGTCCCTGACGCGCTTCTCGGACAAGGGCGTCATCCCGCCGCTGAGCGAGGAGCAGCAGCACGCGCTCAGGACGCTCGAGGACACGTGCCAGAAGCTGGCGCTGCACATGATTCTCGAGGTGGGCGACATCCAGTTCCTGAGCAACGCGCACCTGCTGCACGCGCGGACGGCGTACGTCGACCACCCCCACCCGGCGCCGCGTCGCCACCTGCTCCGCTTGTGGCTTTCGACGCCCGAAATCGAGGGCGGGTGGGTGCTGCCGTTCCCCGACAGCAAGGAGCTGAAGCGCGGCGGCATTCAGGTGAACAATGTTCCTCCGCGCGCGCCGCTGGATGCCGAATAGAGGACCTCGCAGACGGACCAGGGTTTGGGTCTGATGGGGTTGGGTTAGCTTTGATGCATTGTATTTAGAGCGTTGGTTGTGAGGATGGAGAGAAGATAGCATGTGGCCTGTCCGCAATGAGACGAGACGGATGAACTGCTTCAAGGGGAGATCGGCGAGATAGCCGCATAGAAATCTTCCACAGACATAGCTTTGAGCTGCCAGACATGAATAAAAAAATAAAAAATCTGGAACCAAGAATGAGGCCATCATGGGATGAGAAGACGAAGCATAAAGTGAGGCCTTTTAGCGCATAAGCGAGCTCAAGACGATAAAGCGAGAGACCTGGGAGAATGTGAGAGTGGGAGACTGTGTGAGAGAGATGAGCAGTTTTCCGGAATGCCGTATATCTCCAGCGGGAAATTGGTGTGATTGCTGCGATGAAAGAGAGCTGGAATGCGACGAGATGAGGACTGAGCGACTGCGGTGAGTCCGGCCAAGTTTGGCGAAGTTTTCCGCGGGGTCAAAGTTGCCCGAGTTTCCCGCAGTTTTCCGCTCGTTTCGTTGGCGGGGTAGTTTCCATCCCACTTCCATCAGAAATGACCCCGCGGCGGGGCAGTCGTCTTCAACGCAGGGGAGAGAAAGGTCCCCTGAACGCCACTGACGGAGGTGCAGTCTGGTACTTCTGCGCAGCTTCCGTCTCTCAGGTACCTATTGCTTGTCTCGACGCGATGTTGTAAACTCATCGTGAGAGTGAGTCCGACCTCACTTGAACAAGTCAGCAAAATTAGCATTTCATAATTCCACCACAAAACAATAACAATTGCCAATAATCAGACTGTCCTTGACTGAATCAAGTAAAGCCCAGCCAGGCACAATCATTCTTATCGCTAAACTGCCCCGCGATTCCGCCGCAGATAGCAGCGGACCGTTGCCCGTCCCCTTTACCTTATCCACCCGCCCGCGTTGAGCCCACTCGAGTCAGCCCGCGTCTTGCCCTCGAACCCATCCGACGTCGCTGTCCTCGAGGCAATCGACGACTTGTTATTAAAGACGAGCATCCTCACCTTCTTGTACAATGTTTTCTTTTTATGATTCACTCTCTCCCCTATTACTTCCTTTCGCCACTTGATACCCCCCTTTTCCGGACACACATTTCAATAAAAAAAAACGCCCAGTATGGCTCTCCTCCCAGAACCCTTTGCGAGCATCCCTCGCGAGAACTTCCTCTTTGGCCCCTCGCCCATCGAGCCCCTCCCCCGCATATCCGCCGCCCTGGGCGGAAAGGTCAACGTCTACGCCAAGCGTGAGGACTGTAACTCTGGTCTGGCATACGGCGGTAACAAGACCCGTAAGCTCGAGTAAGCTCATTCAACCTTTATACATCATACATGTAAAATTTCACAAATGAAGTCTAACAACCAGCCAGATACCTCGCCTCAGACGCTCTCGCCCAGGGCTGCGACACCCTAGTCTCCATCGGCGGCGTCCAGTCCAACCACACCCGCCAAGTGACCGCCGTCGCCGCCAAGCTCGGCCTCAAAGCCGCCCTCGTCCAGGAGAAGTGGGTCGACTGGGAGGACCCCGTCTACGACAAGGTCGGCAACCTCCAGCTCTCGCGCCTCATGGGCGCCGACGTCCGCCTCGACCCCTCAACATTCGGCATCGAGCACAAAAACACCCTCGCCAACCTAAAGGAAGAGCTCGTCGCCGCCGGCCGGAAACCCTACTACATCCCCGCCGGCGCCTCCGACCACCCCCTCGGCGGCCTCGGCTTCGCCCGCTGGGCGTTCGAGGTCGAGGCCCAGGAGAAGGAGCTCGGCGTCTTCTTCGACACCGTCATCGTCTGCGCCGTGACGGGGTCCACCATGGCGGGCATGGTGGCCGGCTTCAAGCTCGCCGAGAAGAAGGCGGGGGGGTCCTCCTCCTCTCCTTCCCGCAAGCGCAAGGTGATTGGCATCGACGCGTCGGCGACGGTGAAGCAGACGTTTGACCAGGTGCTGCGCATCGCCAAGAACACGGGCGTCAAGATTGGTCTCGAGGAGGGCGACATCACCGAGGCCGACATCATCCTCGACGACCGCTTCCACGGCGGCGTCTACGGCGTTCCGGACCAGGTCACGATCGACGCCATCAAGTTCGGCGCCAGCACCGAGGGCTTCATTACCGACCCCGTGTACGAGGGCAAGAGCTTGGCAGGTATGATGCAGCTCATCAAGAATGAGGAGATTCCTGCCGGTAGCAATGTTTTGTACGCGCACTTGGGTGGCCAGTTGGCGCTCAACGCCTACTCTGGCATGTAACCGAGGTTCGATGTCTCATGATGGATTTTTCAAGTTTAAATAAGAATATAATACCCTTTCATGTTCATTTCCCCATTTTAGTTCATTTTGACTCTTTTCCTGTGTTTGTTCGGAGACAGAGTAGAGTTTATCCAGCAAGGTTCATGTAACGCAACACCTACCATGTCCTGAAAACCATCCCCACGGTTCAACATCCACCTATCTCCGAATAGAGGTTTGAACTAGTATATATTCCCGCTGACGTCCACATTCGAGAACAACGTTCTGCAGCACAGCAGCAATCAATCGCCGTTCCCCGGTTTATCAAGTCGACACTTTAAGAAAATCAACTGCTAAACATCAACTACTGTTCGCAACGTCGGACCCCAATCATATTCACCTCCCAGAAATAAGCATTTTGGGACATTGCCTTCCTCTGTACACTTTTCATCGTGCTCAAAGAGGTTATTGACTTGTTTGCAACTGTCGCTAGAGTGTCTCAACAATACACACAAAATGTTCTGGAGTAGCCGCGTCGGAGGCTCTGTTCGTGCTGTTACAGACATGGATAGTACACCCATCACCACCAAATTGCAGGGCAACTACTGCATAATGACCACACTCTGGGAGACGATCAAATCTCTATTCGCAACCAAGAGCTCACGTCATCTCACAGACCTAGGTTCAGACGAGAATCAAAAGGTCCTTGACATCCAGCAGCGAAACACGTTTCTGCAATGCCACAAGAGTCTGCGGAATCAGATCAGGGACAGCCAACAGAAACAAAGATCCACCTGCAAAAACGACAGGGTAAAGTGGGTGACTCTTCTACAGCCCTTGAGCGAGAGTCAAGAGGAAAGGGAGGAGAAAGAGAAGGCTGTCCGGCTCAGGGACACTATTGACTACATCAACCAAACGCCAATGACAAATACCTATCGCTGTACAGGTGCGGAAGATGACCAGGGTGCCTGAACGGTTCAGGGTGTACTACCGACCATCGATTATGAGGCTATGCTTGGGGAAGTGGTGGACAATTCCCAATATTAGTTTGTTCTTCTCTAATGGAGGAGAAGGCAGAGAGTCACCGGAAAGGGCTTTAGAACATGAATATAGAACGTGAAGTTTACATTGGGACATGGACTTAGGATAAGGTAGGCTTCACGGTGGAATGTGGGGTCCCCTTGTGGTAGTCTGTGCAACCAGTACTTGATAACAGCACTTCCTCCTTCCTGAGATATCCCCTCGGGGAGATACTTAGTACACATCCAAGGAAGTATGGGCAACTGCAAGACCATCTTGAATATATCACCAAATAGGGAGAGCTTGATCATTTGAGGGTTCCCCATCCTCACGCTGTGAAGGACTGTTAGAGAACCAAGTTCAAGACCCTAGATGACTTGACCAACAAGCTCACAGTCGTCCTTTCTGCATGTTTTCATCCCTTCCTGACACTTTACGGTCACCAACTTTCGATTTCATTGATTTCATCCCAAATCACCATCGCAACTGCCTTTGACTCACAAAAAGTCTGTAATGACCCTTCTCCTTGATAAATAAACAACGAGGAAGGAGGGCGAATTGCCCACTTCGCCTTTGTTCAAAAAGTTCAATTCACCTCAACGATTGACCCTACCCTATCAATCGGGCCAAACTCATCACAAATAATTTATTTCACAACACAAAGTCTCACTTCCCACACACCGTCCACAGTTCACGTTAATCCCAAACCCCAACCTAAACACTGCCTTTGCGCAAGCTTTGCAACATTGCTCGCTACCCACAGCGAAGCGAACTTGAAAATCCTCAATTTTGCCGCCTTGCCTCAAACACCATACGGTATCTGGAAAATTCTGCTATTTTTGAAGACATTGAACATTCCCCTCCTCCGCCAAGAAAAAGAAAATAGTCAAAACAAATATGGCTTCTGGCGGCACCGAGCCCACCATGGAGCTCGAGTGCAAACGGTGCAGCGTCTCATCATCGTCAATCACCCCCAAGCGATCCTGCCTCAAAATCAAATCATCCGACGCCGATTTTACTCGGCAGAGCTGATACAGCCTTCCCCTTCCCCAGGGCCCTATACCTGATCTGAAAAGACCTTTTTCAGCTACTCCTAGATCAATCTAAGCCTCCATTCGAAGCAAAGGCCAGCTATATGTACCATATTCAGCGACGTCCAAGTCCCAATTTCATGTCGCCCTGCCAGAGACACAGAAGCACAGAAGTTAGGAAGCTAGCTACCCAGTTACTTAGGTAATCAAGATCTGCGTCATAAAGCATTACCTCAGTAGGTGGTTGGTGACAAAAAGTGGAACACCAACACCCCTCCTGTCCTCCCAAGCTCAAGGGTACACGTTCGGTTGGCACTTGGGTAAGGTATGTACTAGGGAGTAAAATCTCAGCAGCAATCCAGCCATGCCAACGACGTCGATGCAGCTGCCGCCGCGCAAACGGCGGAAAACGCAACTCGCTTGCAACCCATGCCGTGCCCGGAAGTCCGGCTGCGACGGAGCGCGCCCGGCGTGTTCTCCGTGCAGGAACAAAGGTTGGCAGCAACGGTGCACATATCAAGAGTCCGTCTTGCACGCGTCATCAAGACCGTAAGGCCCGTCTAACCTTTCACCTCCGGCGTCGAAAGAAGAGAAATGAGAGTAATGCTGAATAATTCTTGTAGGACAATATCCGAGCTCTCAAGGAGGCTGGAGCGGTTGGAAGAGTCGCCCGCACCTCAAGTTCTTGGCGGTCGGCCGCCTCCCGGCCCGGAATCGTCAGGAACCATCCCTGTGCCCCACCCGGTCGGCGCCGGATCAGCTAACCTTGTTGGCACAAGAGCCTCCGGGCCAGGTCCCCAGCCGGCCGACCAAGTCTCAACAACATATGTCACTCAATCTGCTTCAACGCCGTCTCACAACACGGGTGATGTCATATATGGCCCTTCGTCCAACATCTCATTCCTACAACTGGTGACGGAGGCCGCGGGCCCGAAAAGTTCGACAGGCATGAGTCCAGAGGAGCCAACTGATCTGGGGGCAGAGGACACCATCCCTACGGTGCTCGGATTCTCGACGACGACGACACAGCCCAAGAGTCCGGATCCCCTACCGGATCCTGTGATGCTGCCCGAGAGATGGCTCGCCGACAGCCTCCTCCACTCCTTTTGGGAATTCGTCCACCCAGTCTTCCCAATACTACACCGGCCCTCCTTCATTGCTTCGTTCGAAGCGGTGTGGCAGCCATCTCGAGGCCGGCCTCCCGCGCGAGATCACACCGACGTTGTGTTCCACGCGACGTTGAGCATCGTGCTGGCTCTTGGCGGTCAGCGGACCGACCAGGTCTCGGTCTCGGAGCAAGTCCGCCTGGCGGAGAGCTTCTATAAGCAATCCGTCAAGCTCGTTTCAGTCGACACGCTTGACCACTCTTCGCTGCAGGTCGTGCAACTGTTGCTGCTGAGGGGGATCTATCTACACTACACGCAACACGCGGACCGCTGCTGGAACACGGTCGGCGTCGCGCTGCGAGTCGCGCAGGGTCTCGGCTTGCATTCCCAAGGGGACAGGGCAACGTCGGAGAGCCAAGTCAAGAGAGAGATGAGGCGACGCGTCTGGCACTGTTGCCTTACCTTGGATAGGTAGGCATGCGTGCTCTTCCCCCCCCCTTCCACCCCGTCCCTTCGACACCATTTGCCTAGATCTGGGTGATTTCACTAGCTAACCTTCAAGACTTCAAGACTCACGGCAACTACCTTTGGAAGGCCGGTTCTCATGTCTCGGCAGTACTCTGTCCCACCGCCGGAAGCCATCGACGACGAGCACTTGTCTGAGACCTCTGAGGGCCTGCAACCGCCCAGACGTCCATCATACCTGGCTTTCTTCATACACTCCGTTGCGCTATTCGACGTTCTCAGTGACATTCTCGCCAGATTTTACACCGATGGCGACTCTGCTTTGGAGCAGAGACCCAGTTCACTCAGCGATGTCCTACAGCTCTCATCAAAACTCGACGACCTTGGCAGCTCCTTCCCGACCTATCTGAGAGAAGACGCGAATTTGACTCAGCTGGACGAGAATCTCCGCGGTTGCTTGCAGATGCAGGCAAACATCCTCAAGTCCAGGCAAGGAGATCCCACAGACACACCCCAACCCCCCCTGTTCCCTGATTTACCTCGATAAGAGATCTGACTGCGTCACCCAGACTCCTATGGATTCGTCTTCTGCTACTGCGTCCGCTGCTCTTAGCCGAAGCAAAGCACGGCAGACGACCAGGGACATCATCCACACCGGGTGCCATGCCTCCGACACTCCGAGAGAGTCTAGGGCACTCGGCCAACGTTCTCTGCCTTTCGACGGCCCACGGCGTGCTGCAAGAGCTGTACGAGAAGCTGGGCAGTGTCAGACAGAACTCGGCCTGGCATGTTCTCCTCTGTACGTGGTTACGTAGTTTATTTTAACCTTTCTTCTCCCCCACTCCATCTTTCCTATCCAGAACGGATCATGTTTGGTGGCTAATGCCAATTTCCCTTTTCCTTGCGTAACAGTCACTTTCGCCGCAGCTTCTACTCTGGTAGTCGCTACCTTGTGCCCCGATCTCCACGTCAGTTTTGAGACGGAGCCGGCGAAATCGTCGTGGGATCGAGCTCTGCGTATATTTGATTTTCACAAGAAGCACGTCGCCTCTGCCAGCCGAGGCATCGAAGTCTTGCAGAAATTGCGCGCATCCGTCGTGGCTGCGGTTGCCCAGCGGGAGGCGCCCTGCGGCCCTGACGTCAATGGTAAGAAATAGAGAGAGAGAGAGAGAGAGATTTTCGATTTGCTAATAAAGGTTGGAATGTGAAAGAGCAGAAGGCTAACTTGATTTTCTCTTGGCAAGTAGCAACACGCAATCCGAGTCTCGAGCAAGGAGGCGATGATCTCTTGCTCCCGTTCAGCTCTGGGCCTGGTATGAGCCATACGCCTCTGGCACAGGACTTTGGCGATTTTCTGAGTTCTGATTTACTCAACGAAAGCTGGTTCAATACGCAGGGTATAGATTCGATCAATTGGTTACTCTTTCAGTAGCGTTCTGAACAGCACCAGTCGATACCAACTAGCAATTGCTTTCAATTAAATGCTTAGATCCGACAAGGCACTGCACGACGGTGGCCTCTATTGATCAAAGGAATCCATACCAAGTGCGACTGTGTTGCTATTTCTCGCAGGATTTGAGTTCTAACGATGAATACGATAGCCGTTACAAAGAGTTCAAGAGAATATTTGGAGCCAAACATTGGAACGACGTGGATGCCCGCTTTCAAATGCCCGCTCCTGGCCATTACCGACATCACACATGGGCGCCGACGGAAAGCTGAGGAATCGAGAATCAAAGACCGCAACTATCAATTTAGGCTGCCAAAAAGTCTGTCATCACGATGCTAATACAATCTGTCTCTCTCAAATACAGGTCTCTCTCAAATACAGGTCTCTCTCAAGACACAGGAGCCTCAGAGTCATGGAAGTTACCCAGCTTGAGCAGCTTCTTGGCATTGTCACGGCCAATCTTGCGGTAGTTCTCGAGGCCGCCCACCGCCTCCTTGACCTCCTCGGCCTGGCCATCCCACCAAGCAGAGCACATCTCAATAGTCTCGTACGGGTAATCGACGGAGAAGAGCACGCGGTCGGCGCCAATCTCGTCCACGACGTACTTGAGCGCCCGGGTGGAGAAGTTGCCCGAGGTGGTGACGTAAATGTTGTCCCTAAAGTAGTCGTACACGGTCTTCTTACACATGCGGTGCTCGTTGCCCTCGTCCTTGGCAATGGGCTTCTTGACGTCCTCGAACCAGTGGTTGATCCGCCAGAGGTCGATGGGGAGGTGCTCGCCCAGGTGGCCGACAATGATTTGCAGCTTCGGGAAGCGGTCAAAGACGCCGTTGGAGATGAGGCCCAGGAGGTGGAGGTTGACGCCGTTGGCGAAGGAGAGGGGCGGGCCGATGAGGTACTTTCGCTGGGCGTAGAGCTTGTCGAGGACGATGTCGGTGGGGGCGGCCGGGTGGATGTAGACGGGCACGTCGAGCGCGCAGACGACCTCCCAGAAGACGTCGTACTCGGGCTGGTCGTAGAACTTGTATGTCTCGCCGCCGGGGCCGGCATGCTGGAAGTCGCAGAGGAGAGCGCCGTGGAAGCCGAGGTCCGTCACGCAGCGGGTCAGCTCGCGGCCGGCCTGGGCGGGGTCGTGCATGGAGAGGCAGGCAAAGGCGCCGAGCTTGGCGCGGTTGTGCTTGATTTGGGCGTGGGCCCAGTCGTTGGCCTCGGTGGCGCGGCGCTCCGCGGCGACGGGGTCGGCGATGCCCTGGATCCCCGGGATGGTGAGGGAGACGATGGTGTAGCCGATGCCGTGGGCGTCGGCGAGCTTGACGCGCTCGTTGTTGATGTCGCTGATTTGGCGCATGTAGCGGGCGCGGTCGGCGGGATCGATGTAGAGGGATGCCTCGTACTGCGACTTGGCTTCCATGCCGGTCATCTCGTAGGCCTCCTCGAGTGCGATCTTGCCGAGCATTTTGATGGTTGTGGTGGGCTGGTGTTGTTGGGCGAAAACTGATGAGATTCAAAATGTGAGAGTTGTGACGTGTTTGTTTGAAATGTCTTGACTGCGATGCTGTGTTCTGCTGAGACGGAAAAGAATCTCATGGCTTGGAGCATCGTCGACTGGTTTTTATACAAAATCGGATCTCTCATTCCTCACAACAATGACTGATGGCTTTCCACGGAGCGACGCCCGCCTATCCCGAGAACTCCGGAAAACATGACGTGTGAGAGACGTGTAGTGCGAGATGTCCCGGGTCGGTCTCGATCACCCTTTCAAGACTGAAAAAGTAGAGTCGTAAGTCGTGGCCATCGTCTGACGGCGGAATCTCCAGTTTCGCGGTGGCTAAGAGATGGCAGACCTCCCGCATGAAGCACAGATGGGTGCCGAAACCCAATGGGAAGTGCGCATTATCTCCGCGATGACCCACCGGGGAGATCGTGCGCTTCCGAAGTTTGGCGTCATTGTGCTCCGGTGTGGGTCCATACCGGCCCGGAAGACTTGCTTAGTGGGCTCGTGGAAGGTAAGCCGGGTCATCGGATACGGCACTAGAAGCGGGAAAAGGTGCTCGCCCTCGTTCTTGATTTCGCATTATCCAAGCTTTTCTATGGTGGTGTTGGTGGCAATCGAAGTGCTTCTCTCCGGCTTTTGTCCATGAATCTAGTCTACCGCGTATAATAATTACCACTCATCAAATGACATTTGATCCTGGACGTTTGACTTTGCAATTATCAGAAGGAGGCCTTTCAAATGCCAGGGGAAATCTAGTGTCCGAATTCACTGATTCTTTATTTGTTGGATGTTGGCAAAGGGTTTCGATTTCTCATGAGACTGGCGCAGGATCATGTGATGCTAATCTACCGAGCCGTCATGTATCACATCACAGGTTAAATGATTCGATGGCTGCATACATACGATCCGAATCACAAGTCACTGCCAGTGTCTTAGGGTCCCTAGCTAGCCGTTTCAGCGTCTCCGTTTTGCTGAATAACCAAGCCTCCAAATACACAGGTTGGGGTAGCGGCACATGCGTGTCCTCGATTGAACGTTGTGAGAAAAAGCTCAATGAATACACAACCAGCCTACTCCAAATGCCATTGTTGATAGCTACCATGCTCCAGTACATTTAATTCACGGTCATTGCATGTGGTGTGGCTTTCTAAGATTAATCCCCAGAGGCGGATAGCCCATGGGGAAATTGAGGAGAAGCAAAACCAACGGACCGTGACAGAAACCACCTCATTTCTGGTTTTCGTTGTGACCTAAACGTTGGGGAACAATGGGAAAAGGATACATCGAGGTGCGCCGGATGTTTGCTGACATGCGCGTCAGGAAGGGAGCTAAGGCGTCAGCTGCAGAAGCCTACATGTACCCTTTTTACATGAGGCGCCTCAACGAATCAGGATGGGACTTCCAGGTTGGAAAGAGGGGTTTGTGGTACGAGGCCGCATATCGCGCCTGGGCATTCGATTTGACACGGCCACATACATATTTTTAGGCAACAATTCCCATGTGTCTTGCCTTTCTTTCCACATTGGGCGCAGTATGTGTGTGTGTGTGTTTGTGTGTGTAGCAGGTGCTTGGATTCTCACGCACTGCTCGTTCAGAATGCAGTCTGGGATCCATCTTACGTCCTGGGCTCCTCGGGGATTAGAGACTCAGCTTGCAAGGCTCTGTTGGCCGTCAAAGTCAATGTTCACGGGGTTCTGCCACGAAGAGATGGAAGAACAGGAAGGGAATGGTGGATGTCCCGCATCTTGTATTGCTAATCCTGCTTTTTGCATTTTGTCACGCCGATGCTGCTAGACGCAAAAGAGCGATATCCTCCCTCATACTTTCCGCTGCCTTCATGTCTTGATTGTCCTACCTTGTCATATCCTAGATCGATGGGCACAATTTCTCCCTGCCTCTGGCATCTCTTCCCAACAAGTATCCAGTCGCGATCCTGTTTGTTCAGTAGACCCTGAGTCGTTACTACTAATTCTTTTTTTTAAAATGAATGATTTATGGGCGATTTTTATATCAGAGCTTGTCGATAATCTTCATACTCCCATCCTCAAAGACTTTGACCCTCGGTTTGGGACTGATGTCGTGATAGCCCTGGAAGCGGCAGTAATTGTGGTTGCAATCCTTGAGCCATCTGCAATGGTGGCCGAGGGTGCAGCTAATGTCGTCGCACTCGGAACCCATGCTGCACGGGATCCCACGGGACTGCGCGTGTATCGTCATGTTAGCCGAATTGCAAAGGAAAGACCGAAGATGGATTGGAAAAAAGGGGGAAGGGGAACGGGGGAAATCCAAAGTCTCTCACCTTTTGCTTCAATAGGACCAACTCGCTAGCGCTGAGCTTATCACCGTGAATGTAGGTACAGTTTGGGTTCTTACACTCGCCGTGGAGGTGGTAGTTGTTGCAAAACTTTTTGCCCGTCTCCGTCATGCGCGCGTTGAACCTTTTCTCTATCATGGGGTCGACTTTGGGTAGGGGCTCGTCGATGCGCTGGCTATCGGCGTTCAGCAGGTAGTATTTCGGCTGCGGTGCCTTCTTTGTAGAAAAGATATCAATGGGCTTGGGCGCTGTCGAGACCCGCGTCAATGTAGACCACGAAGACACGGGGGTCTGAGGGCCGCTGGAGGTCGGACTGGCGACACTGGCGACGCTGGACGGCTCTGCTGCCGCCGGTCTCAGCGGAGCGCCGTTGTTGGCCGAGTTGGTGTGAGCCGGGCCGGTCGGCGGCTTAGCGGCGGTGGGGATGGTGATGGTCGACGAGGGTGGGGGTGGAGGAGGCATGCTCGTAATGCTCGGTCGCTGGAACCTGTCGGGGAGCTTTTCTGACATAAAGACAGACTTGAATATAACCCTCTGGAACTTGAGGTGTTTAAAGCCCTCCTCGGCCGGCGTCGTCTCGATGAGGGTGAACTTTGAAGCCACCTTATCGTCTAGCTTATACGGCTCCAGGACGGGGAGATATCCGTTATCGTGGCAAGGGCCGAAGAAGATGTGCTTGCACTGGGTGATGCGGACCATGACGCGGAGCATCTCGCGGATTTTGTGGTCGGCCGACTCCTTGCCCGCGCCGACGTCGATGAAGCTGAATAGAGGCTGCGCGCGGCCAAAGCCCCGCCCAAACTCGGTAAGGGTTCGTTCTGTAGAGGTGTACGGGATGATGCCGGAGGAGTGGAGCTTCTTTGCGAGACCGTCCATGTTGAGGATCACTTGTACGATTATGTTCCAGTCTTCGATGGCGGCCTCTGGGTAGGCTTCGGTAACGTAGTTCTTAATCTCAGTCCACAGCAGATAACCGGCTTCGGCGCCTCCTTCGGCGCCCTTCTTCAGTAAGGCTTCTTGAAAGATGGCACCGTCGCCATCAATAATAACAAATACGAATGGATTAGATTCCTGTTTGGCGAGTTAGTCTCTTCCCATTTTCTATTTCAATGTTGAGGTAAACGGTTCGACGAATCACCATTAGGGGGCGGCAGTGGACGTACATTTGCCTTGTTCAGAGTAGCTACGTCCCTTCCCAGATTATTGGCTTTGGTCTGCCACATCCGACGCGATTCACGCTCATTATTGTAATCATCGCACTTGTCGCGGTAAGCTTGCTGAAGTTGGCCGTGACGAGCAAGTAGGTCCTAGGCAGTTCAGGTCAGTCATCCGGCCTGGTAATATATGGGATAGTACGGAAACGCATCGCGAATGCCCTCATCAGACACCCGCGAGGGGGTGGCGTCGTCGGGGCTCAATCTCACCTGAATCATCTGATCACGAGTGAAATCATTGCGGCGGAAGAGTTCCAGCTGCTGCATGTATGGCGATAAATCATCCGTTTCGTCCATTTTCCGCTGCGAGTTGGGCCTCGGAGTTTCAATCTATCAGCCCCGCTCTCGCCTTTATCTGCTATTGAGTGTTGTTTTGATGGACGAGCAATGCGGCGCCGTCTATGAGGAGGGGGTGAGATTGGAGGGGGTAAGGTGAAGTTGATGAAGTTTTTGAGATCAGGCCCGGGGAAAGATATCCTTACTTAAGCGTCTCAGGCGGGGCCGACTAGGGGCCGCAGCTTCCCGAAGGCCATTCAGATTGCTGGGCAGCGATTGTTCTGGGGCAAGAAAAACCCCCCGAAGGGCTAAAAGAACCCTGCACGGGGTCCCCTCCTTTACTGCCCTGGACATGTTCAGATCATGTTCAAGCCATGTTCCAGCCAAAACTTATCAAAAGCATAACAAGCACAAGATGTGGCATACTTTATTGAGAGGTTAGGCTGGCCATCAAGGCATATGTCCGAAACTTTGACCGTAAGTCTGTTTGTCTGCCGGTGGAGACCTGTAGAGGCGGCTACATGTCTTGTCTAAACGTGGCATGCCCTGTTTTGTCCGTGCTTAGTCTCCCACTTTGTCGTGCCGTCCGAGCTTTATGATGGGTCTTCCCAAAGTCTAGGCAAACCTAGGGAATGAGATGACTTGCGGCATTCTACTGAGCTTAGAACAGTTTCCCGTTTCTAGAATTTTCGGGAATAAACTCTCGACCTTCCCATGAAATTACCCAAGTTGTCTGTTAGTGTGTCAACAGCTAGGAAAGCTGCACCTCATTGGTGCACTGGACAGGCCCACATTGGATGAGCCACGATCAGAACTGGAGCGACAACTAGGAGTATTTCTCAATTATAACAATGATATTCTGTATAATCGACCAGCTGAAAACCTCACAGGCTGAGGTTTTGCTGGTTATTCTAATCGTTGCCGATTGCCGGGATTTCCTAATTGCAACACCGTTCGATTTGTTCTAGTCGCCAACAAGCTGTTTAGGATTTAGTGCGAGGTTCCCTACTAACCTTAGCTAGTAGCGAAGGTGGTGAAGTACCCATGTACCCCGCACGTACCCCGGTGTTTTGGCTCATCTAATGTCACCTGAGTCTCATTATACTATGCCGACATTTCATATGGAACTGATCAATCAACCCAGGTGAAGAAAAGTATTCTATCGATCTGCAAACTGCCACTTGCAAGCTTGTTTGATCTTTTGTCAGAATACAAGGGGCATCAAATCCCCTGCTGGTAACACAGCAGACACCAGACCGTATTAATAGTCGGTCAGCTTCACTAATCAAAGAACAATGGGGCATTAGTAAAGTGTCAGCTGGATCTTGATAACGGCGAAATAGTTTTATTGACCGATAACAACTATTGATGACAGATTCAATTAAATTTTGGGCCCTGTTGCCTAGTAATGCATCTAATGAGTCCTGAAAGATTATTCCCTCTGCTCCTGTGCCTTCTACTGTTCCATACTTTTGAGAGTAAAACCCCAGCTGCGTAGGTTTGATTGTCTGAGCGGAAGGAGGGCGTACAGACTGGAGTCTGAAATGTTTATGTCGATTGATTGGGCGTCTGGATGTTGTGGGTTTGCAATGAGAATTCCGAATTTGCAAGTCATATATTGAGCGAGACTACCTACCCTTTGGGTAAAGTATATGAATCATATTTCCATTCATTGGACTCAAGGTAAGTCTAGGCGGATAAAGTTACTTTAGAATACAATGTGGATTGGATCAACAGAAACAAAGTTGTGAATCAGCAAAGGAAATTGAAGAGGCTTTGAATCAAGAAGTCGACCATTGATCAAGTGAATGCTCAAGCTCGTTAGATGAATACTCTAGCGGATGACTCTAGCTCACATCACCAGCAGTGAATTCGCTGCATGAAAGAACATAAAAACTACCAGTCCAAAAGGCTTTGCTCAAACATGCCTTTCTACTAATCAAAAACTAAACAACTTCAATACGCTTCAATACGGCCGACGAAAAGTTTCTTTGACAATCGCCTCCCAGCCTTCGAGGTTTACGACTGCTCAGCTCAAACTACAAAAAGACTACATACAGCCGTTCACAATGTGTTTCAGACACTCTGGCAGCAGTCATTCGCGCGGCAATCCCAGCAGAGCGGTTAGACGACATCGTGAGCCACGGTAGATATTTGATATTGTGCTCGAAGTATTGCTCTGAAGATGGAAAGCCTGGACAATCATGGGTCGGGGGACCATACGAGAGAAGATGGTTAGAAACGGGAAGCAGTATGCGTACCGACAGGTCTCTGTCTTCGTCAAAGCACCAAGACCAGTATCACGTCTTTAATAAAAATCATGTTTGGTACTTGACGGTCATTCTGGTTTGTTTGATCTAGCGAATAAATGAATTCAGTGTCACGGCCCATAGGAAACACTCGTTTCACTCTACACGCTAGATAGCATGATTTCTCTCATTAATGAATTCTCATGCAATCGTGGCTCAAAATACCAGTTATCTATCGACAAGCTCAGTACCTAGGTACGACTCCACTTGTGTTTTCTAGACCTGGATTCCCGGAGTGTTCAAGATTTCCAAGGTGGCACTGTCATGTCGCGCCAAGGTTTTCCGTGTTGGTGATGCTATCGTATAAGGTCCTATTCGGCGTAGAGTTGCTAGCTAATGTAGATGTAAAGAAACGCACACAGGCACCTTTGTGAATGGGGAGGGCTAGCCCACGGATATAAGGTAGGCAAAATTGGGAACTAGGACACCTGCCAACTTGGCCACGTGCTCAACCAGAACCTGACGTTGCTCAAAAAGCACCTGACTATAAGTCCCTCACTTGTTGCTTGATTGTACTCAAGCAGTAGGGATACTGCCCAGGCTCGTGACAGCCTTCATCAACTCAATCAATAACTGTTCACCGAAGTACAGGGCTGTATGTCCCTCCGCCTGTGTTACAAAACTTGCGAAATTGCTGAAGAAATCCGCTTTGGAAACTAGCTAGTTGCAAGTTTGATGCAATCCACCGTGCTAAAGTGTTTTTCTGACCTGACAGGTTGAATCATTGCTCATATTACTTGGGTAAACAGTCTGACTGCATCAGCATACAAGATGACGATCCTATCACTAACATCGTTTTTTAGTCCGGTCAACGAATTCACAACTGACCAGGCCGTGGAGCAGTGATTCACTACGTTACGTTGAATTAAGACGCGTATAAAAGCACCACGCAAGTGCCTCGCCTAAGACTTTTGAAGGACAATTGCTAACTCTTCCAAGCGCTCAACAAAGTCCTAGTGCAACTCACGTCACGTGCAGACAGTCTTTATTACCCGAATCATCGGCTTCCAACATCTAAAGGTCAAAAGCCTCGATCACCATCTCTCGGATCTCACACACACACATAGCGTTATAAGCCTCTACTGTCAAGATGTGCTTTATTTCTCTCGGACACCGCAAGAAGGAGCCCAAGAGGCGCTTCAAGCCCAACCAGTCACGTTTGGGGAGAATTGGATGATGAATTGAGAGGAATCTAGAAAGCAGCGGCGCCATTCTTCTACCACTACCGACACCACGGACTACCAAGATTTTCAATGCTATTATGGACTTGGCTTTTCTTGAAGGGGGATGAGGGGACGCATTCAAGTTTGCCGCCTAGCACTTAAGCTTAGGTCGATTTGATGTCGAAAAGATTTCATCGACAGCGCATTCTTCAATTCTCATATTTACAACTTCCGCTAACTGATTTGGACTCAGGGTCGGCAGCATGTGACGTACATATTTTTTCCTGGC
Source organism: Colletotrichum orchidophilum (assembly GCF_001831195.1). Lineage (NCBI taxonomy): Eukaryota > Fungi > Ascomycota > Sordariomycetes > Glomerellales > Glomerellaceae > Colletotrichum > Colletotrichum orchidophilum. The sequence goes on from NW_019172961.1 coordinate 431,201, forward strand.
AGGATTCTCGCATCCCAATGCGGTGGAATAACTTGTCTCCAACTTTTTGCTGATTACATTACGCTTTAAGAAAATGAAGTGTTTACAGCACCATCCTATTTTCTTCTCCATTCAAAGAAGGTCGAGAACATGCGGTCCTTCTGTCCAGGAGTAAACTCGTTCGTGCTATTATAAGCTCAGTCAGCAAGACAGCACCCGGAATTGCAAACACGAAAAGCAGACTCACCAAACATCGTCCGTGTAGCCCATGAAGTTGTGGATAGGATCCAGACCCGGCAGATCCGGGCACGTGTCCGAATCAGCAGGGCAGCCGTACACATCGGTTCTCTGCGCCGGCGTATCCGCGACGAAATCGCCCAGCGTGTCAGAGCACCCGCCGGCAAAGGTGTGGTTGAGGCCGAACCAGTGGCCCGTCTCGTGAATGGCGGGGTGGCCGAGATTCCAGGTCTCAAAGGCACCCTGCTCGGCGGTGATGCCGGGCATCGTCTTGGCGCTGATCTTGCACGAGTCCTTGTAAAAGATCAGGTTGTCTGTGCCGTTCCCAGGGAGGACGGTGGGGAACTCGCAGTAACCTGTGGCGCCGGGGGAGTAGCTGCTGAAGAAGTAGAGGTTGAGGGCGTCATAGCCGCCCTTGCGGGAGGCCTTGAGGTAGGCGTTGTACTCGGTCTGGTGTAAGACCCAGCCGGCGGATCCGCCTTCGTTGATGAGGAACGCGGAGCCCGTCAGGTTGTCAACGATGCGGTCGGTGGAGTTGAGGACGAGGTTGATGCTGTACTTTGCATAGGTGTCGTGGAGTACTTTCCACTGGGCGTCGATGATGGCGTCGGTAACGAGGTCCGCCTCGGCCTCGGTGCTAGCGATGTGGAAGTGTACGTCGACGGTGAAGTTGTCGGGATATGTTTGACGACGCGTCGTCGTCGTCGTCTTACCGGTGAATTGGACGGTGGCAGAATCCTGGACGGCGCCGTCGTCGGAGACTTGGCAGCCCCGGCGGAAGGGTGTGGCCGGTTGCTCGGCGCGAGGGACGGCGCTGGCGAGGCTCAGCGAGGCGAGTCCGAGAATGAGTCCCTTCATCTCGACCAATTTGCTCTATATCTTGTCGGTGGTGATGTCTGTGACGCTGAGAAGCATCTTAAGATGCCGTCTGTACGACGCGGTCCGGCACAACCAGCTTTTAACTCAAAACTCCGCTCCTCGATTTCTTGGCTGGGCACACCAATTTAGAAAATCAACATCTACTATCCACTTTCCTCGTATTGCTCACATGCCCGCCTAGCTTAGAATGCAATTGGGTGCACCTCCAACGGGGTTTTATCTGTTAGCGCGATACCTGCAGCAGACTTTACCAAAACCGGTGGCAGCCCTGTAAAGTCACAATACTTATATTTATAAGTAAAACTTTTACAAAAAAAAGATCGTTAATTCCTTTTTTTTTTTCTTTTATTAGTTTTAATTAATGTATTTGTTATAAAGTTAGTGGGAAGGTAGTGGAGTAAGAGGCTCAGTGGTAGTAGGAAATGTCGCCTTTTAGATCTGTAAGTACTGCCTCTGGACTGGCCATGAAATTGGGCGAAGAAGAAAGAATCGGTACTTGCAGTGGAGCCTCCCTGTCAATTCACTGAGCTAACGTATGAAACCCCGTTGGAGGTGCACTTGAGTCGGTTCATGCTTCTATTTACAGTCACACACGCCGGAAACCCTGTCCCCAGCGGCCGACAACCCCATCATCTACCACGCTTCCGGCAAATCAGGTGTTGATCCTTACACTTTGAGGACCACCTTCCACAATAAGCATAACCGATCATGATTCATAGAAGGCGACATTGCGGGTAGCTACCAAACCTAAGCCGAGGACGTCGGTCTCGGGTCTTGTTGGTATTCGTATCACAGGGTAGTTGGTTCGAACCGTAGTTCCGAGGGGTGACGAAGGGTCAATTGACTGTATATTGATATCTCTACGTGGGTTGTAAAAGAGAGGTTCTAACCGTAGGTTAGCCGATTAGTTTGAAGCTGATATCGCGAACTGTTGGTGGTCCCTGCGCTTGACCTGACTCGAGGTCGAATTGGACTTCTAATCCGATAGGTCTTGATACAGAGCACACAAGATAATTGCAAAGCTCCTAGGATTCAATGCCGCCCAAGTCGTCCATTAAACAACATTCCCATGGCGAAGATCGAATCCAAACTCATAAAATCCAGTCTTTGTGCAATAAAAGTTCTTAATCCTTCACCAGCCCTGCAATGACGTTCTCCCTCCACGCCCAGAGTCCCGCATAAGTCGCTCCCGGGCCGACGAGAACCTGACCCAGCAAAGTAGCCGCCGCAGCCCCGATCGCGGCCCGCGTCGTAACATAACCCAGCCGACGGAGCTCGTAGACGGTATATAAACACCAGATCGCAACGGCGCCGAAACACAGGAGCATGTCGTACTTCCAGAAGCCGCCAATGCTGTGGCCCAGGGCCATGGACGCGACGCTCGGCAAGTCGAGAAAGGTGTCAAACAGAGACACGGAGGGGCTGAGACCGGCGTACGCGAGGGCGCAGACGTGCGTGATGGCGGTGATGGCAAACGCGAGCGTGTAGCCGGTCTGCAACGCGCCCTGGTCTTTCTTTTCAAATATTTCCCAGTCCAGGGACTTGGTGGGCGATACGATCCGGAGAAGGCCGGAGAAGGTCCAGGTGAGCAGCGAGACGTAGAGTGGAGAGGGCTGCCAGAAGGCGATGGCGTTCTGCTGGGCAACACTGTCGCCGTACTGGATGAACATGAGGGCGGTGGGTATGGCGTAGCCGAGACAGAGGGCTGGTATCAGCGCCTTCGCGACGGTTGATGGGATCGGTCGCCCTGTGGGACGGGTGTAGACCTCGCTGCTGGTTGTGTGCAGGCTGATGAGAAAGTACAGCGGTGCGATGTTCCCGATGCCGACCAGTTGGTAGACGGCGAAGAGAGACGGCCAGGATACAAGAGACAGCTGACTCCCGTTGCGGTAGCCTTCGACTGTCCAAATGTAGATGATTGGCATAAGGTTGATCAAGAAGTACAGGCATTGGAGCCTCATGTTCGGGTCAGGACCAGACGTTGCCTCGGAGAAGGCCCAGGAGAGAAGAGAGAGAACCGAATCAATCTGGGCATTACCGGTATACACCGTCTTCAGGGGGTAGCCCACAAAACTGGCGCCGCTCGCCGCCTCGGGAGCGATGACCAGAACCCGTTGCGCCAGGAACAAGATGCCGGCGAGAGCGGCTCCCACCACGAGCTTGGGCAGCCCGGAGAAGTCCAGTTTCCGGCTGGGAAGCTCGTCGAGGAAGGGAAGCGCGCGCGGCCTCTTTGGCACGTCTAAAAAGTCGAGCTTGTGGCCACCCTCGACATTTGTGCTCCAGGGCCCCTGCTTCTCGTCAATGGACAGGCTCGGGACGACGTAGCGGCTGGCGAACTCCAGAAGAGGGTTCTCCATTGCGGCGAAGCGCTGTTCCTTGTGCGAGGCGTGGACGAGCGGCCAGACGCGCGGTTCTCGCTTCTTCTGAGTTGCCAGGAAGACGTTGTGGATCTGCTCCGTCGTGATGCCTGATGGATTCTGCTTGAGGGCTTCCGTGAGGTTGTTTACCAGGACCGCTGCTGTTTCGATGGCGCTGTTTCCCCCTTGGCCAGCAATAGGTTCGAGCTAAGGCTTGTTAGATTTTCGAGGCTGAATGAAAGGGCGGCCGTGAGAAGTGGGTGAGGAGCAGTATTCACCTTGTGTGCGGCATCGCCAATGGTCATGATGCGGTTGAAGTGCCATTTCTTGAAGACGTACTCTGGCAGCGGGGTCAGGACGGACGAGATCCTGGCGGCGTACAGGTCCTTGAAGGTGAAGTTCTCAATGATGTTATCGTCCTGGTGCTCCTTGACCAGCTTTGCCTCGTCTTCCTTTGTGTACTTGGGGAGCTCGGGGCCGTAGTGCGTATAGCCCATGTTGACGAAAAGAAACCAGTAGACCCTGTTGGAAGGGCCGGAGATGACGAGGTACGAGAAGTGTTTGTTGAAGTTGGTCTGCACCGTGCTGTCCTCCCAGTCCTTGATGATGGAGATGCCAAAGATGCACTTGTAGACCGTCGGCAGGCATTCTGTCATTGGCTGTCAGTCCTGCACCGTGAAGGAATCAAATTCGCCAGTCTTTCTTACCCGTCTTTTCAGAAGCAGGTATGTAGCCGGGCTCCATGGTGTCGGCGAGCCGCCACATCTCGCTTCTGACTCTGCTGTGAACGCCATCGGCACCCACCAAGATGTCGCCCAAGTAGGACTGGCCGTCACTCGTCTCGACTCTGACCTTGGATGGCTCGAGAGAGACCCGGATAACCTGTTTGCTGACGAGGATTTTGTCCTTGTTCTTTAGATTTTTCCACAAGACTTCCAAAATCATTTGCCGATCCACAAACACAACCTCGTACCCGTGCCTATGCTAGATGTGAGAAAATGCCTTAAGATTCTTTGTTAACACTTCTCCTCACCGTCGTTTGATCTGCTCGCCAACGCCGCGATACTCACTCGTCGGAATACCCTTGGCGTCGCACAGGGACATCCTGAAAAGTGGCTCGTCGATGAGTTGTCTGATCTGATCGTAGAGTCCAATCTGATCGAGAACGCGGGAACCGTTTGGCAGAATGCCGATGCTTGCGCCAACCTGGGGCGCCATCTCGCGATACCCCTCCAAGATCACATAGTTGATGCCCACCTGTTCGAGCAGATTCGCCAGGGTCAAGCCAGCTATGCCACCGCCGGCGATCAGAACCGTAAAGTCCTTGGAAGGCATGACGACTGGAGTATGTCGTCAGTGACTTGGGCTCAAAAGTGAAGTCAAACTTTGGGCTTTTGTGTTCTGAAATGTTTGTAGAAAAAAAAAAGCATGTCCGCTTTTCAGAAATTGACGACGCCGGCGGCTTGCATCAGCTCGGTTTATACACTGCAGCAGCTCCATCACGGACTTCATGATAGTGCACTCGACCCGAGGTGGCGATAATGACTCTTGGCGTATTGTTCAAAGGGTTTGGAGACGATGGTGGAGTTGTGAAGTTGACGGAATTCTTGATTATCGTCTTGTTCCGTGGCAGGCAGCTCGGAACCGAGGCGGAGGTTAAAACGCATCGGGCAAAACCCATCAGATCGGCCCCACGCCGGGGTTGAAGAATGAAATAGACACTTCTTTGCCAAAGAGAGAAAATTAACTCACAGTTGGGCTTTCAAGTTCTGGTTTCGCCGTTTCAATTGAATTGACTCAAATTAATCTTCAAGGCGTAAGCAGTCTACGCTACAGTATCTTTGGCATGTTGCAAATCGGATCCTTATGTAGCCGACTCTTGAGAGCAATGCAAGCGAAACCCACCTGCCAGCCCTCCGACGGGTGGGTGTTCCCAGTAATAAGCGGCACGATCAAAAAGCGATAAGCCTCTTCTCGTTCTCCACTGGGATTCTTCGGTGACAAGCAGGTTTCGCTGCGGCGGCCGCCCGTCCTTGTTCCAAATGGAACGCACGGCAAGTGATTTACACCAATGGGCCAGTGAATCGCGATCGAGTGGGTACTCTTAAGCATAGGTGAGCAACCCTCCAGGGGTCCAGATGCGCAAGACCCTTAATCGTTGACCAGCCATTCATTGAATGAGGAGGCTAGGCAGCCAGCCGTGGTGTACAATGTAGCGGTGCAGGATGATGGTCGCGTGTGATGACTGCTGATACGTCCGCGACGCGGGGATCCCCTGTACCCTGGGCACGGAGAATTGCCCGTCACCAGTGGCCGGGCCGCCCCACGGTAAGCAACTGCGGGCCAGGTCCTACGTTGACATTCGAAGGACTTTCGGGGAAACCCCGGAGCGGTTAGGGTAGCTATAGAAACAGCTTGCAGTCCCGTCCGTTTGGAGACCTAGATGTCTGTAAAGTAGCCCTTGGTCACAATGAAACTGATGACGGTGATGAATCGACACTGTTCTAGCTTTTTATGCGTTAAGACGATACATAAGGCCTCCCAGCTGTTCAAAGTCCGCTCTAGTCCCCGGAACTAGATCGCCGGTGTGATGAAAAGGCAAAGAGGTCCGTTGTCGATTGCAGGTGTATAGGCATATTTCGGACAGTCGGGGTGCGACGAGACTTGGCATTCCTACATGTACCTGCAGAGTCAAACTAGAAACTTGCCTATGATATGGGTTGGTCAGTCAGGTAATAGTACATGCTGTTCAAATAACTACGTTCCTGGCACAATACCTACCTCCATTCACATTACTTGATCTCGTATTCGCATCATTCCTGTAGCTTCTCAAGTGTACCATTCAACTTGATCGTGTCCACTTGCTCCAGTCATTGTGGAGAAACGTGTGAGACATAGCTCAAAGGTAGCCGAGGGAATAGGAGTTCCTTGTTGATGAGAGCCCGAAAAGCCCAAATATTGGGATTTTAGGGATATGAGTTTGAAGGCGCCGCAACCTTTCAGCAAAACTATGGGTTGCAGTTGAGACATATAGTTCGCAACTGCTGTGGCAGATCAGCAGGTGACTTCCCGCCAAATGAGACTTCGTGATGGTTTGGTTCCCCACGAAGCCATCATACGGCAAGGCGCTCGCAGCCGAGGCCAAGTGAAATAGATCAGATTTTCTTTCATCACTCTGTAGACTCAAAGTCGAACTTCAAAACATGGCCATTGACATGTATCGATTTGGCCACGTCCAAGTTGTTCAAGTCATTGAGATATTATAAATAGAATTATACGCATTGAGCCCCTAGCTGAAAAGGACATGTAGACGAGACACGAAAGAGCGAGGATTTTATGCAGATATGAAATGAAGGCTGAATTCTCAAAATTCACTTGATATTCTCGACGAAAAAGACTGGAATGCTAATTTACAAGCAATAAGAGACCAGCCGATGCCGTTACAATTTGTCTCATTGTTTTGTGGTCTGGTTCCTTCAGACACTTGCAGCCACCATCAGCTCTTCGAACTCGCAATCTCCCTAATGAACGCAACCCCCATCTTTGCTATCCCATCATGTCATTATAAAATGCTTCTATCGACGTGTCGACTTCCGACTAGTCAAGTCCCCCACGTTAGTGGAGAAGTATGGTCTCATTGCTGCCTGCGGTGTGCAAACCCGCAACTATATCCCCTTCGGTTCCAATACCCACATTCGCGCATTCCTTTAGGACCCCGATTGAAAGTGTTTTGTTGAATCGATTTTTATCTATCGGCTAGTTTCCCGAGGTCCGGGCACAGTACTGTTGAGGTAGTTTCTTCTTAAGGCTCGGTGCAACGTCGATCTCCTCCAGAACCCCAATGAGAGGGGGGGCTCTCTAGTCGTTAAAAGATCCCTCTCTTGATTTCCGTGCGTCCGCTTCAAACCAGCTTGATCTTCTTTTTCATGCTTATTGTGATTTATTTGGAAAGATGAGAAGGTTTTCAATTACACAGTCCAACGCCGTACCAAGTCTGGACAATGTCACATCAGCAAGTTGCCCCAGCGCAGACTCAAGTCGGGAGTCATAAGCATGTGCCAATACGAGGCGGAATTTTCCCCACGCCGCGAGAGGATCACACGAATCATGTACCGTGAATGTAGTATCCCGTTGTCGACACCGACCTCGGCGATAACGATGAGTCAATAGATATATCCGGGTATGCATCACCAATATGTTCGAGGCCTATGCGAGTGTTTGAATGCTGATCCGTACCAGGCACTACCTAGTATGAGAATCGACCGCGGCTTGGAAATCAAGCATTGGTGAGAGTAGAAGTCTATTCGAAAGAATATACCAGACTTTAAACTCAGAAGACTAGTAGTGGAAGGATTTGGTGCTGAAAGTTTGAGCATTTACCCATTCCAACCTTAAGCCGTCTGATATACGAACAGGAAATCGAGCTGCGGCGTGAGTCAGCAGCACTGTGAAGCGTTTCGAATTCAGCTTCTTACTGATCGTAGGGGAAATACAATACATGAATGATACAGTGAGTCTCGGAACAATCTCTTATAATCCATGATGGTGCCGCGCAGCCGGCGTGAACCATGTGTGGACTTTGATTCCCCCGTTGGAGGACAGACCCTCAGTAAACAGCAAATGCCACTCTCTGTTTGTGTCCAAATCAAGGTGAGACCCGGCCACTTTGATGGTTGCATCCAACGGGCGACGGGCCTTTGATACCCCGCGTTTGACCCGACTAGCCTGCTGCGCTAGGAGAAGGATGCGGGCTTTATAAAATGTTAAATCACGTCCAGCCACCTTCGATCTTCTAAATTGAGGTTATATGGACATGAGATGGTGTGTGAGCTTGAGGCAAGCGAACAACATTATATGTCAAAAACTCGAGCGTGCTATAAAGAGTTATGTTTACCGTCCGATGAAATATCGCACTCAGGCGTCTGGCCCGAGCCAAGTTATCCGGAGACTAGGAGCCAAAAGCGACGTGTGGTAGGTTCGTTAGTTGACGAAGCTCCGTTACGCATCTGTAAAGGTGTGGTGCGATGCCGGAGCCGAGGTGGCATCAGAGAGCTACAGTATGCGCCTCGGGTTGCAATTGAGTCTTTTGTCTCAATGAAACCCTCAGCTCACGGCACAGCATTTACTTCATCATACACGTTACCGAGGCCCCCATGCTATCATGTTGGATATCCTATATAAGACCAAACCCCGATGGATTTCTTATGAGCTATCCTTCAGATCTTTAACCGACAGGTTCCGGTTCACCCTCAATTCCCAGAAAGGCGCAGGTAGTCTCTGAAACCCTTCTTAGCTACGATGGTCTCCTCCCTCGGCACACTCCTCGTCTCCACCGGCCTCTTCTCCACGGGCGTCCTCTCCCAGGATAACCTAGCCCTCAGCAGCGGCTATAAAACCCTCACAACCAAGAACTTCAACTTCCAACCGGTCAAAAACGCCCAGGTCCAGGCCTCTCTCAAATCCGCCGGCGACACCTTCGACTTTCTCCCCCCTGGACTACCTCTCCCTCCACTCCGACCAAGGCGGGTGCGTTGTCTGCTGGCATGAGGTCGCGCGCGGCAAAGTGGGATACCGAGGAGGTTCCGTTTGGGAGCGAGATGGCGTGGGATTCGACGGGGGCAGAAGGGCGTTTATTACTGGGCAAGTGAGGTTTGATCTTTGATCTCATGGGTATGATTCATCTTTCTCGGTCTCGCGGTGGAATACGAGACCTACGTCATCCAGGACGCAGACTTGGGCATGGCGACGTTTGGGGTCGTCGTTACCGGCAGTGTCTCTGTGACGATGGGGACGTTGAGCGTTTCGATTGCGTCACGACAAAGGATGTGGTTAGTCGGTGCCTCTTTCGGGGAGCAGTGTGACGCTTCAGATTGGGCCGGCGTAGTTATCGTCGTGTCTAAATGACCATGATACTCGGGGTACTTGGCCTGGCTTGATATGTCTACCCATTCTGGCTTCTATTTTCAGGACGCTCTCGATACGCCCCCTACCAACCTCAACATGCCCGCCAAGTCTAAACTATATAATGAGCTCAACTCTATACCATCTATAGCATATCCATCTACAATCCATCCAGCCTCCTATTCTCATCATCAAAACCACCACCAAAAAAAAAAAAAAACACCCAACTCTCCATGTCCCAAGCCCATCACAACACCTTTTCCAAAACCTCGAACCACAAATCATCCCGCAACGCAACGCCCCCAACCATCTCCGCGTACGGAAACGGCCTCCTCTCCCCCGTCTTCCCATACCCCCTCCGCTCATACCACGCAATCAGCTCCCCCCGCATCCACAAAACACACATCTCCATCCTGACCACGCCCTCCCACTCCCGCCGCGCATACGCCTCGGCGAAACTCAACACGGTCTTGCCCACCCCGCCCGCCTGCCTCGCAGGATTCACGGCAAAGAGGCCAAAATACGCCACCGTAGGGTCCTTTTTGCTCCGTACGACTTCGCAGCAGGCAAGCGGCGGCGTGGTGGTGCTGACGGCAGCGTCGTCTTCAGTGACGAGCAAGACGACGCCCTCGGGCTCCTCCAGCTTGGCCAGCAGCCCGCGCTCGTCGATGCGCTGGTCCGCCACCAGGTCCGCCTCCGTCGTCCACCCCTTGCGGGAGGCTTCGCCGCGGTAGGCGGAGCGGATCAGGGGGAGGAGGAGGGGGATGTCGGCGGGCGTGGCGGGGCGGAAGGAGAGGGATGGCTGGTGTTGGTGTGGGGTTGTGACCGTCATTGTGAGAGTCCTTAGGAGGCGGAGCGGTTTTGGTGCGTTGTGTTTGGCTTGTTTCTTTTTTCTGTGTTTTTGCTCTTGTTGGTTATGAGATGAGATGAGCTGTGTGTGGTGGTGGTGGTGGTTCGTGGTGCGAGATTTTTATTTATCTTTTACCCCTGAATGAGTTGCGTTATGATCGTGAGGCTTCTGAGCAAGTTTTCTTCTTGAGATGGGATCTTGCTTGATAAAGGTGCTTGGGTCTCTTTACAATAAGAACAACTGACTGCGAGTGGATCAATGGTTGAATTCAAATGGAACACGTCAAGTAATATAACTTTGCCAATCGCGAACATGAATGAATCTTAATACAAAACTTCCTCATCGTCATCCCAGAACCCACCGAACCACCCGACGAAACCTCTCCCGGACAAAATTGTCAGTCAAAAAATTCCCTCAGGCCCACGCCTTTCCCGGACCTTATTCGCACAGGTCATTTTTGATTTACACAGGTGCTTGAAGAGGAACACAATCGCCGAAATGGACTTCTTTGCAGATGCTGATTGGCCAAAGTCCAAGATAGCGTGTGCTAGCGGCCTCAAAACTAACCCTGTTTGATTCCTTAACCACGGGTTATAAATCAAGGAGAGCGGGGGCCCCCGAGTCATGCAAGGGCGCCGTTTTTTTCTACATTCTTGACATTCTTGACATCTTTTTGACATTCTTTTGACATGACACTGTCTCAAAGACTCGAAATCGGCCCCACCAAACCCGGCCAGCTCCGCCAAAAATCCAGCTTCCCCGCCGTCGACATCCCCTCCATGTCCGAATCGTACCTCCGGAATCCATCATAGACTCCCCTCCACCGTTCACACTATACATTGGAACTCGACAACTCCAAGTCCTCCCACTTAACATTTCCTCAGCAAACGTGAGAGATATAAGGATTGAGTTTCCCAGACCCCCAAGCGCCTTGCTGATTCATCCCACAACTCCAAACCTGCAACCAGGGAACATCGCTGAAAAGCTCCCGCGTCCAGAGTTATGGGATGAACACACACGCACGCAAGCCTAGAAACATGCAAAATACATCAAGGATCAAAGCTCGACACACGTCTCACGTCAGGAGCTATCCCGCACATAAACAGTAATATAAATTAGAAATTGCTAGTCAACATGCGCGCCAGTCAAACATGAGTCGCATACTCCATTTCATTGAGACGTTTCTATATCAAGGGTATCGGTACAAGCACGTAAAGCAGTAACTGAAACGAAAAAAAAAAACACACACGCGAAAGTGCCATGCTATGCTATGCCATGCTGCGCAATGCCGAGCCAAAAGTCCTCCTCCTCCTGCTCCTGCTCCTCGTGCCCAGACTACCTCCCCTCAGACTTCCAAGCCCCCCCTTCCTTTGGACTGGGAGGCTTCACCACCCAATCCATCCCTCACTTCTTCATCTTGGGCGAACGCACTTTAACCCCCTGCGCACTATCCCACACACTCGCACTCACCCTCGCAGGGATCTTGCGGCCCCTCAACCGCTGATCAATCAGCCACAACCCGACAACAAACTCGACCTTGCTCAACATCCCTCGATGGCGCCGGTCCACGGCATCCCACACCTCAGCCAGCTCCTCCCGCGGCAGCCGCGAGCGGCGCCAAACCTCGCGCGCCACAATGTCCACCACACAATCAGCCGCATCGTGCGGCAACGACGGCGAGCCGCCCAAACTCGGGGGTGGCAGCAGCAGCAGCCCCTGGGACGAAGCACCGTCGACCAGCAGCATGCCGCGGTTGCTCGCCCACACTGCCTCATACCGCCGCCGTTCGCGCACCGTAATCTCGTCGCGCCATCGCCGCCGGGCGCCCTCCTTGTGCGAGTGCTTGTTGCTGCCGTGCTGGTGCTTCTTCCTGCGGATCTCGTCTTCGTCGTCCGATTTCGACGGCGGCTGGCGAAGCGTCTGTCGCAGGCGCGGAGACTTTGTGCGACTCGGCGGCAGCTGGGGCGGGGAGAGCGTAGACTGGCCCGAGTTCGAGGGCGTCAGGCGGGCGGCGGCGAGGGATCCGGCCATGATTGCGTTAGAGAGGGAGTTGAGCGGCAGACTCGTAGTCGACGAGGCGGGCGTGCGTCGCGGGGTCGCGCGGCTTGGTGAGCTGTTGGCTGATGAACGGCTCGGGGTGCTGTGCGTAGAATTTGTTTGACGAGCTGTCGGGCGAGATGGGACATATTCGGGGACGGCGGTCTGGTTGGACTCGGCCGATACAAACGTGTCGTTAGAAGAGCTCGTATCGGCAGTTGATGGCCTTGCTCCGGACTTGGAACGACGAAAGGGCTCCTGCAATTGGCTATGACCATAGACTGAAGCCATACTGCGAGGTTTCGTCAATGGACGAGGCACTCGCTCCTTGGATTGAGGACGACCACGCGGCTGAGGAGGTGTAGGCGGCTGCAACTTGGCCTTGGATTCCGGTCTCTTGGGTTCAGGAGAGCGAATCTCATCACCAGCTCGCTCGATCAAGGGCGGGGAGACAGATGCACTCGGCGTAGCCTTGATCCGCGACCTCCTTGGCTCCGGAGTCGCCGGGGGCCGCGCTGCCTTTGACTCCGGCATAAGTGTTCGTGTGATGGGCACCCTCGTGAGCTGCGACCTTGACCGTACTACCGGTGCTTCTGAGGCTTTCGGTGGCATGCTGACAGCAGATTCTCGCCCCCTGGCAAGCGGCGGCGGCTCCAATACAATCTCTCTGTGCACAGCCTTGGCCGGCGACAGGATCGGTTTCGCAGGCGACGACTTGAGCGCAGGCTGCCTCGCCTGCGGCGTGACATCCCCCATAGACTCCCCCTTTGCAACAGCCATGATCGGCGTGACAGGCCGCGGCTTCACCGTAGGTTTCGTCTTCAACACCACTGGCTCCTCAACAATACCCATCCTCGCCGCCTTGGCACGGGCAGGACTCAATTCCCTCTCCGGCGTCAACGGTCGAATCTTGGGCCTAGCAGAAACATCCCCGCCGCCGCCGCCGCTCCTCTTCACGGGATCAACATCCTCACCGCCCCCTCTCTCAAACATGTTTATCAAGTGACCCGTGGCGGGGATGGACGTCGTATCCGGTAAATCGAGGCTACTCACCACGCTCTCCGTCTCCCCGACGCTGCCCCGCCTGCTCCTCCTCGCAAGCTGCATCTGCTGGAGCTGGTTCATCTGTGCAGGCGTCAAGGCAGAGGCGGCGGGACTCGCGTGCGGACTAGGTGAGGCGCTCCGCGAGGCGGCCAGCGTGGCAGCGATGTAGCTCGGGCTTTTGGGGTCGAGCCTCGTCGACGTATGCGGTGTCAGGTGGGATGTCGTTGAGGAGGCGGCGGGACTCGAGGCGAGGAAATTGGACAGGCGGTCTCGCATATCGGACGTGCCGTCGCGGCCGAAGCGGCCGCCATCGCCCGGAGTTGTGGCCAGGCTCGCGCCGGTGTGTTGGCGCTGTATGGGGCTTGTACTTGTGCTCCGGTCGTAGGTTGATGCGGTGGAGGCGGCGATGAGGCTCGCGCCGCGGCGACGACTGATGCCACTACCGCCGCCGCCGGTATTTATGGGTTTCGGGGGTGGAATGGGTTTCGGTTTCGTCTTGTTGAACGCGAGATTCGCGCCTTTCAAGGCTGCGGCTGCATCGGAGGCTCCGCCCGACGGGGGTGGGTGGTGATGGTGGTTATGGTGGGTATTCATCATCATGGCGATGGACGACCGCGAGGAGATGTCGTGGTAGAGGAAGGCAGCATCGGAGGGTATTTGACTTCTTGGTGGGTATCTATATGCGTTCGGTCGATCAACGGGCTGAGGATGTTTCGGTCATCGTGGGACCTTTGCGTTTGTCCCTTGAGGTCGAGGGTGATTAATGGACGCGTTGAAGAATTGTTGATTCGAGCAAAGGACGCACAAGAAGAGGGGTGTTGAGGTATCGTCGTCGGGATTGGTAAGAGATATGAGGCTGAGATTAAGGTCAAGTAGGTAGCTACCTAGGAGTCGAGGTTGAAGAAAGAGGGAAAAGGTAAATGGAACGCTGAGGACACGGAGGTAGGTGGTACTCTACTCGGCAGCGCGGCGCAGAAAGCGGAAATGGCCGTTGCGGGCTTGCGGCTGGGCTCTAGCTTCCTGCGGAGATGGGCACCGCGTGCGCGATGAATTTAATTTGAGGGGGAAATCCAGTCAGCAACAAAAGAGTTGGAACGAACGGGTGGCCCGGCGACGTTTCCCTTCCTCTTTCCTCTTCCCCCAGTCTCCACTTTCTCCGGTGCTGTCGGGGTCTGTCTACGGGCGACCGTCGGGTTTCTGTCCCCCCAAGGAAGCATTCACCTTTCTATCCGTATTCCGTACATAGACATGATCCGCAAGTCAATTCATCAAAAACATCCTGGCGGGTTATCATACGTTGTTTGGGGCATGACGCACCTTCATGAATTGGGACCAAGGAAATACATGAAGATCTCAACATTCACCAGCGTCATAGCGGATCTGCACACCATGGCCCTGGCTAGATGCTTGCTCACCCGTCACCCGTCAACTATTTACTTCATAAGCACCCGCTGCCACCGGACAGACGGGATTGGGATTTTAGCCCACGACTTATTCTCTTAGTTTTAGTCTCACATCATTCTTCCGCCGGTACCTTATTCCAAGTGCACGTTTACGCTGTACTTTGAGTTGACTCTCCTTAGCTCCCGCTTTCCGGGCGTGCCGCCGGCGCCGGCCATCCCGTCTACCTTGATCTCACATGCTTTGGACAAGGTTCATGATGTCGGAAAAATCAACACCGGAAACGTCGGCTTCTCATCGTACACAGTTCTCCTTACCCTCCCACTTCGTTTCACTTCATAATACTAGGTAGGCAAACTCTGGTCAGGGACGATACGAAGAAATGATGGATGTACGCATCACTGCGTTCTCTTTTAACTACACTACGAAAAAATACCTATTTATCCCGCATGGCTAAAACGCGCAGGAGAAATCAACACTAGAAACTTTCAAAGAAGCAAACAAAAGACAAAGTGTCCGCTCCTGAATTCTCGCAAGGGGGTAATGGGGGAAGGGCATCAGCCTATCCAGAGTACCCGACCGCCCCGAGAAACCAAAACTCCAAAGGATCCCTCTTTCCCGTTGCTTGCGATGACCATTGCTTGCGATGACCAAGGAAAACAACAAAATGGTATACCCAGATTTGAGGGTAGCTGGAACTTGTTGCGTCCGACATGAAAAAAAAAGGAAACAAAACAACAGTCAGTCGTCAGAGCTGTCGATGGTCCCGCGGTCATATCTTAAGGTAGACCATGAGGGAACCCAAATGCCTCGCGGCCCGGTTGCCAGTATGCACAGAAAAGAAAGAGAATTCACAATGACCTCCCTTTCCCCTCTCTCGCCTCAACTTCCTTCAACTTTCCACCAAACACAACCGGCCAAGATACAAACGACACGGGAAAAGAAGCGAATGGCATCCGCAGACACCGAGATCCTCGACCAATTATTTTCTTTACCAAAAAGAAAAAAAGGCATGTTCGTCATGAGCGAGTAGTAGCTGCATCGTTCAGACATGAGGCGTAATCATCCGACATTATCATCAGGCAGTATAACTTCCACGGCCGGCGTACCAAGATGAAGAAACAGAGCGGGCGGCGGATACGAGACTTGTCGCCTCTAGTATCCATCCTCGTCTGTCCACTCGCTGCCCGAGATAATGCGGTTACCCTCGCCGTCACTGTAGCCATGCCCAGCATGTCCACCAGGTGCCGTCATCGGGAACGGTCGCTGCCTCTTAGGATCGCTGGCCGGTGGTCGATACCCGGCTTCGGGCTCGAAACGCTTGCCGTTGCGGGCAGCCCGGACCTTTGCGTAGTATGTGTCGGTGGCGTCCTGCTCGGGCTCGCTGGCGTCGTCATATGTCTCCCAGTTCTCTGAGCCGGTCACATTACTCGATCCGTTGGATGAATTGGAAATCTGCCGGGGCGGTGGTGCTTGGGGGTAGGAAGATGGCGGATATTGGCGGAGGGTCGAGGAGTGGGAAGACGAGTAGTCGTGTTGAGAGGACCCTTGAGAGTGGTGGGAGCTCTGGGAGGCGTACGACGCATGCGAGTTATGCGAAGCGTGTGAAGTATGTGAGAGAGTCGAGTTGGCTCTCATCAGCCGCGGCTGCTGACAGTCCTCATCGTAGGGATCTTCAAGCTCGACCTGGCGCACAATATTCCCGCCTAGTCCAACTGCTTTGTAAGGGTTGACCGGCGTCTCTAGTTCCACCGTGTTGAGATCGCGCATTTTGGGAGGAGGAGCACGCATCTGGTGATTTCCACCACGAATCGTTGCGTATGCGTCAATTCTCGACGCCGGCCTCTCTTGTCGCTCGGGCGACGCGGCGCCAAAGTTGCTATACTTGAGATTGGCCAATGGTGGGCGCGCAGGAATCCGCGAGGGACTACCTGGTGGCCGGTTGAGAGTTTGCGCTCGCTCTCTCAGGCTGCCCATGGAGGATGCCGGTCTGGCGATTTCCTGGGCTTTTGCGTGAGCAGAAACTGGTCTAGTTATGGGAGCCGCGCTGTTCATGTTGTTTGCGCTGCGTTTGGTGGTAGGCACAGGCGCTGGTGCTGGTGTTCTTACCCCGTTGCGAGTCGGGGGTCTCACGATAGATGTGATGCTCTGTGCTCTGTTGTGCCCTCTCGGCTTGGCTGCTGATGCAGGGGCGGCTCCGGCGCCTGGGGTCTTGGATCGTGGGCCAGGTGCCGGTCTGTCCTCAGCCTCCAGGACGTCCAAGTAGCGTTCACCATGGACTGTAAATGGCCGTCCGTACTCGTCCTCGAATCTCTCGAGCGTTCTGCGCAGCTCGACGGCAATCCTGGGCAGCTCCTTTGCGATACGCTTGCGCATTTTTTCTTCTCTGAGAAGCTTTCCGGGATCGCGCTTCTCGCCCTTTTGGCCGCGCCCCATGAGGCGGGAAGCATCCTGACTCGATGCTGCGAGCTCATCGCGCTCACTCGTGAGGGTTCGATGTCTTTCGACAAGCTCGAGAGTCGGAAGGCGCTGTTCCTTGAGAACTTCCAGTCGTGCAATCTCACGCTCGTGGGCTTCGAGGAGAGCGTCGCTGTAGACGTCAGAAAAGGCGGGGGTGAACTCGAGCATCTCATCCTCGGACAGGTACAGCGAGTCCCACAGCTCCTGCAGCTTGAAGCGCGCATCCTCGACGAAAAGATGCAGGTTCTGCCTCTTCAGCTCATTGAGACGCGCCAACTCATCTTCAAACTCGTTGATTTGTCGCACGCCACAGCCTCGGTTGCTGTTGAGAAACGCCTTTCTCTCTCCCATGTCCACCTCCAGCTTCTCCCATAGGGCCTCGACAGCAGCGCGCAGATCCTTGAGTCGCTTTTCGCGGTTCTTCTTCTCGTCCGAGAGCTTGTCGCGTTTCGCCTTGAGGCGCTCAATGTCTTCCTCGTGCAAGCCCAATTGTTCGGGTGATTCGCGGTAATATTTGACAATAGCACCGTCGGTTTGAGCCTGAGGGGTGCCCAACTCAGCCCAGAGCTGAATCGTGTGCTCGCAAAGGGCCTTAACCGTTGCGACGCGGCGCGTGTACTCTTCATAGACTCTCGTAAATTCATGATCGAGCTTGTCCACGTACGATGGTGACAGGTCGAAATTGGGGGGTATGGATTGGTTTGGGCCGGTTGGCGGCAGAGGGATCTTGACAAAGGTAGGTTCAAGGTGTGACGAGTATGATTCGAGTGCTTCGACAAGCTCTATGTCGCTGGTTAGCATCATGTCTTTTGGGGTCTCCTTGCTTCCCGATGAACTCACTCTTGACCTGTTCGAAACGCTCCTTGTGCAATCGGCTGACTTGCTTATGCTTCTCCTTGAGCGTCTGCAAGCATCTCGTAAGTGGGTAGGTGATTTGGATGTCGTCGCTGCGGTCCCGGCGTGCACGGTTGTCGTCGAGTGATGCCTCCATCTGCTGTATTGTGGTGATTATGCGCTCGGCTTCTTCAATCATTTCCTCCTTTTCGCTCGTGACTAGATGGACCTGGTCGGTCAGGGCTTTGGACAGCGCCTCGAAGAGCTGTGTGGCGTGGATGTCAGAACAGATTATGCAAGGGAAATGGGATGAGAGAAGCTCACGTCTTCCTCGCGTTTTTCGCGATCATGGTTGGGGACGCCAATCTCATCAAACAGGCCGTGCAGCTGGCCGATGATGGTGTTGACCTGCTGGGACAGGTAGCTGGTGTCCATGGTGGATTAAGCTGGCCAAACGAGTAGCCCAGGAAAAAAAAACTGAGGATGAGAGAGAAGGCGGTCTGGTTCGGGAAATTGATTGCGATTAAGGTACGTGTGATAAGGCGTGCAGGTCGTGGGGGTAAAAGAGTGGGCGCAGCGCAAATGCTGATTGTTGATGCTATTCAGAGTGGCGGGGAGGCTAGTGCAGGTGGGCGCGGCGAGTGAGTCGATTTGTTTACTTTCTCCGAGGCAAGGTACTTGGGTGCGGTTGCGACGTGGACTGGGAAGCGAATGGTCACCGAAAGAGTTGCGGCGAGTAGTGCATTGTCCAGCAAGGGAGATCGTTCAGAGAGAGGAAAAAAAACAACAAAAGAATGAAGCTGCGTCGAAACCTGCAGTCTCGTGGGATCTATGAGGTTGAAGAGATTTGTCTGAGACCGCTCGATTTCTTTCTCCTTGTTGATGACGAGGGGAGCGTTTTCGGGGGAAGAGCGGAGGGCGGAGATTGGGGAAGTGGGAAGAGGATGGGAAGAAACTCGGTCACGGCGATAAAGATGCGAAGGTGCCACTTGATGAATTGAATTCACGGCGGAAGGAGGGTGGCAGAGGTCAGAGGTCGGTGGCCGGGAATGTCCAATTGTCGAGGGCTACGAAGTAAACGGGTCCTGGGTTTTCCTGTTTGGGTTCGCACCGTGGGGCGATGTCTCCACGGCAACGGGGTCAGCTCCCAGCAAGCAAGGGTTACGGTGCCTTTTTGTGGTGGGTTTCAGGAAAGAGCTACCCCGCCATTGGCCACCTTCTTCCCATTCAACTCTGCTCTTCAGCTGCCTGCACCTTACTCTGTGGTACGACCAGGGCACGTGCAGGGATACCTAGTGAATCAATGTGGATACCCAGTACGTATTTGTTGCCAGGCTGTTATAGTGGGTCCGCTGATTGTCGCTGTCAGCTCAGCCCATGAGCCAATCTTAGCTTAGCTCGTTGCACCCGTCAACCCAGCACACTTCTTGATATCTGCCATCTGCGATATCCGTCATCCATACGGCGGCCACTTCATGGGCGAGGATAAGGTAGAATGGACTTGTTGTGTCTGTCTGCCCCAGCTACCTTAACATCGAAGCCCTATAATCTCAACAGTTATGTTGAGCCGTGATATTGCTGTTGGTTGGTCTACTGCAGGCAAATCGGACGATCAAACAGACGCCGTTCTGCGCAAACAAATCACCCGCAGCTCTAGTCGCGCATCGGCACCCGCTTTGTTTACATCACATCGCATCGCATCGCATCGCCCCCAACGAAATCCCTCTGCAAGTCATCCATCCACAACAAAAAAAACTCGTGCCTTTTTTAGCCACGAAAAGTTAACCTCGAGTACAGCTGCCTCGCATCACGCTAAACTCATGCACACGAAAACTTTGTTGCACCATCGCCTATCCACCCGATTCCTTCATGCACCTCAACGCGCACCTCCTGCCTCCGACTGGACTCCGGCTACGAAGAGACAAATCCGCGAAAGACGGAAAATCAAGAAAATCGATCTGGCTCATCTCGGCTCTTTCCCATCCCATGCTCGCTCCTCCCCTGCCACGCTCCATCCTGCTGTGGGCATCTTCAGGCGTGTGCTCCAGCGGTGAGATGCAAACGCAGCCATCTCCCCCCCGTCTCTCATCTCTCACCACGGTGACGAGCACCGGACCTTGCTTTTCCCAGCATCCATCGATCGCATTCATGGCGGTACGGACTTTATGTTTTCTTCTTCAATTCGTCTTTCCCCTCTTATTCAGGTGATCCTCCTCTTTTCTAGCCAAGTCCAGGCCCTCACTCAGCCCCAGACGAATTTCCATCTCGAAGCTCCAAGCTCCCAGCAGTTCCACGAATATCAATGGATATCCCATCATCCCAAGCCACTGCCCGGGAAACCATGAGATGACAGGTCCCATACTGAGGCACCCCGCCCACGCTCCCTTGCTCCCAGCCTCCCTCTTCCAGACTCCCCCAGACTAGGACGAAAATCGTCGTAGCCGACCCGTTCAGAACCAGTTTGATCTCCGCAACGATTCGCCTTTGCCGTCGTACTGCCCGGGCTGCACAAACTTGCCAGCCACCCTATTCCAAGTCCAGCCCAACATACACTCACACACATACACACACGGCACATGCCGCCCGCTAATAAGCTTCTGGGTCGGGACTTTTACGCGCGCATCTCGAACGCACCCCTCCCCTCCCTTATGTTCGCTTGGTCTCTGCTGGATGCCCAATGGCTGGGTAGTAGCTAGCGTCCTTACCCTACCCCTGCTCTTCCCGGCGACGTCATTGTCGCCCTCTCCCAAGACGTCGTTGCCCGGTGGACTTGCCGTGATCGTGATCCCGCTTGCCAACCCTGCACTTTAGCTCAACAATGGAACCCGTTGCATTATCGCAAATTCGCCATGGCCGAAGGATCGGTATCGTCCATGGCTTTTTAGCTTGTATTCATCACTCTCCACATCCCTCAAGCACCTATCCGTACAATATCCATAACAGAAAGCATCCACTTGTTTCGTACGTAATCCTCGGTGGGCCTCAAGAAGCTGTGAATACCCTAGGCCGCCTGTCAGCTGGAACAAAATCGAGATGGATTCGGTAGCCACACACCAGTTCCTGTATGCTTCATCATGAATGATGAGCTGGCCATATGTGGTGATCATTGCGAAAGCCTTTCCAACTTCTCATTCTGTCCCATACTTCTGGTTTTGTGTTCGAGCGGTTGAGCGGTCTTGGTTTAAATCGAACAGATATTGAAAGACGTGAAAACCAGCCAACAGAACCTCCGCCATCTGTTCAAATCTCGCCCGTGTTCAATCCGTTCTGCTCGCGTAAAACTACATGATTCTTCAACTCCACGCTTCTCGATCCCAGAATAACATCTACCTCTCGAGCTGAGCTTAGTCCACCGTTGAAATCTCGCAGCTACCGGCATGCCCAGCTACAAATAAGCCAACCGCTACCTCGAGATTCCATAAGTCACACATCCCAGCCCGTGCAAAGGGGCACTTTGGGAGACACTTGGAGTGGACCTGATTCGTTCTGGACGGTGCTTTGGGAGCTGGCTGGTCTATAGAACTGGCGTCTAATTGCCTTCGGGTGAGTAGTGCGAGTAAGAGAGAAATCCATCCATAACACCGCCATGCAATAATTTATAGCACCAATGGCTCTGGTAGGGTTCCTGTTCCGTCCCTTTGATTGCGAAGTGCGGTACGAACGTAAAGGGTCGAAGCCTGAAAGTTGGCATGGGTCTCTTTTGCTCCAACCCAACAAGGAAGACAGATGACATATTTCTTAACACCAGCGGGGATATGCTCCTCGCGGAGCCTGGCCAACCTGCTCGCCAGCGCAGGTAACTCACTCGAGATCGAAGGAATCCATAGGCGACTAGTTAGGATGAAATGCCACGTTGGCCTCGAATTCAATTAACATAATTGAAAGGTATCAAGATAATTGATTGGCTTGAGGTTGTACTCAAGCACCATGTCTGCTCCACCAAGCCCAGCAACATATCAGCGATCCGTCACATGCCTATCGAGAACAAATACAGCCAACTGGATCACGGGTGACGGTCCTCGATTCTCTCTAAATACGAGAACAACCCCGCTTGGCAGCTTGAGTGTAGAGAATAACGCGATAGGCTGAGTAATCGCACATAATAGTTACGCACTACACAGAGGCAGGGTTAAAATTGATTGGTAAACTTGATGCAATGGTGTTGCAGATAGCCGCCGGAGAAGAAGGCTATCGGCACCTTCAAGCCCATTGGAACCCAGTTTGACTGCATTTTGATCGACCTGTCCCGAGACAACTCATACCTTTGTCTGTCAGTCTGTGTCAGAGTCGCATTCGTTTATCAAAGCAGATGACTAGTGCTTGAACACAATAGGAGATTTACCTGGCGACTTAGTCGCAACTAAAAGTCGCTCAACGACTATGTAAGTCTTTGAACTGCCCTGAAGGTGTTCATCACATCACCAAACTTCTTTTGAGTACTACGTTCTCTACCGTTCCCTGTCTTGGTGCGGCGCCTACCTGCGACTCCCGCACTGGCAACTACAATGAGTTTGCTAGTCTAGTTCTAAGAGCTGAGCCTACCTCAACCTAAGTCTCTTTCAAGGAGACAACCCATGCCCAGAGATAGCAGCTGTGTTGGCACTGGTGGAGCTTTGGCGGCAAATATGGATCTTTCAACATGACCGACACCCTATTTCTTTTTTTGTCTATCTTGGAGTGTCCGATTCCTGAGTGTTGTACACAAAACATAACGTTACATGTATGCATCGGGGGTATTGGATCAATGTAATAAGTTATGTGGTGTAGACTTCCACTCTCCCGCCGGGCGTAGAATACCACTTCAATCGTTTGTTGGAAATAAACGTTTTTGGTTCCACCATGAAATGACCCCTGATACGATGGTATGTGGTGACTGGAAATAATCCCAGATTACAATCAATAGAATAATGAACAATATCCTCTTGGATATGTTTGCGTCTGACGATGAACTTATATACTGAAGAATCGAAACCAAAGAATGAGACACGCCCTACCCGTGACCACTCACGCCTCCTCCGCACCCGCAAAGATGGCAACACCAAACGTCCGGGTCCACGTGCTCCCCTCGCTGTCCTCAATCCCGATATCAAAATGATCGATACCCGCCTCGACTCCAGCAGTATACGTTGCCTTGCCCCCACTAACCGTGACCCCTCCCTTTTTCGCGCCGGAAACCGTAAAACTAGGCTCTTTGAAACCCAAGGCCAGGGCAGCGAGGTCAACCTCGACAGACTTGGAAGGCGACACATACGCATGCGGTTCAGCCATGAAGTTGAGATACCCCTCGATAGCGGTATACCCATCGCCGCCCGTCGAACCATCCCACCAATCCGCAATACCATCCCCGTCGGCGTCCCAGCTCGCGGCGCGCGTCACCGTGGGGAATTCCTCGAGCCCGCCCGCGTCCTTGGGGTCGTCAATGAGGCCCTTCTTTCCCGAGACGGAGCCGACGTAGGTGTACGTGCCGGTGGCGGTCTCGTTGACGATGCGCGCGTCGTGGACGTCGCGGACGGGCTGGCTGGCGCCGCTGTCGGAGAGCACGCGCTTGTAGGCCTCGGTCGAGGGCTGGGTCTCGACGTGGGGCTCGAAAAAGGGCTCGGCAAAGAACTTTTGGTAGGTCGGGGCCGGATCGAAGCTGACGTCGGCCCAGCAGGCGATTGTGGTGTTCTTGGTCGCGGTGCCGTCGCCGGACGGGTATTGGATCGAGTCCTGGTCAAAGTAACCGGGCATGGAGTTGCCGGCGCAGTAGTATTGTTGCATGCCGGGCATGTTGTCCTCGTACTAAGGTGTAAAATATTAGCGGCGGGATTATATATCCTCGTAAAGCCTGTAGTACCTGTGCTCTGAGGGCGAATGTGAGCGTGGAGGCCGGCCCATGCTTGTAATAATTTCCGACAAAGTTGACCTTCTTTGCACCACCGTCGGTAGCACGGCCACCTGTATATGTTAGGACAGTTGACTCATCCTCATGGCATCTATACTACATACCAAAGTTGTAGACAACGTTGTTGCGAATATCAAGCTGCCCGGCAAACGCGGCATTGTCGTCAACACCGCCGCCCATGCTCCAGCTCCGGCCCTCGGCGTGGGCAAGCAAATTGTGATGGAAGGACCCGACGTCGCCGCCGATCGTGGCGCTGTAGCCGTGAGCAGTGCCGTTGGGATAGTTCTTGTGGCCGGCGATGTTGAGAGGTTCAGAGATCATGTTGCGCTGGAAGGTGATGTTCCAAGCAGACCGGGAGCTAAAGGCCTCGTCGATAGTCCAGCCCTGGTTATCGTACTTAGCATCAACTTTCGTCTTCCATTGATTGTTATCGTGAAACATACCATGGAGCAGCGGTCGAAAATGCAGTGGTTCGAACCCTGCATGCCCATGCCGTCAATAGTCTGCCCAGAGATCTTGCCGGGGCGCACGCGCATGTGGCGGAAGATGATATCGGAGGCGCCGGTCAGGCCAAGCGGGTTGCCCTGGATAACGATGCCCTTGCCCGGAGCGGTCTGGCCGGCGAGTGTGATGTACTGGTCGTTGACGGATATGCGGGAGGTGGTCGTGATGACACCGCCGACATCGAAGACAACGATGCGCGGGCCCTTGGCGATGGTCAGGGCGTAGCGGAGGGTGCCTTGATCTGTGGTATCTTCGAGGCTGGTCACCTTGATCACTTTACCACCGCGGCCGCCGCGGGCGAATCGACTGAACAGCCATGTTAGAAAGCTCTTTGCGATAGAGGAGAGGCTTTGGACACTCACCCCCAACCTTCGGCCCCGGGGAAGGCTAGCTGGGCGATGCGGAAGAAAAAGACGCGGCCGGCGTAGGTAGTCGGCCCGGAAACAACATCGACTCGCCAGTAGAAGCTGTCAACGGTGTTGAGGCCTGCGAAAAGATCAGATAATTGCGCAAGGATTCCAAGGGAGCGGCAAGCCCACAACTTACCAGGCAGCTTCGCGCTCGCTTCCGTCACACCCTCAGCAATGCTCTTCAAGTCCGTCTGCGACGTGCCCAGGTACACATTATACTTGACACCCTCAGCAGAAGCGGGAGCCTGCCAAGAGGCAGTGACGCTGCCGTTCGCGGCAATTTCGATGCGCTCGTCGCGGTGTTTGGGCGCAGGGAAGCTGATCTGGTTCTGCATCGACGGTGCGTCGACCTCGAATCCGTTGAGGAAAGCCCGCTTGTCGCCGCCGCTGCTCGGGGTGAAGACAATCTTGGTCTCTTCCGCGGCAGACGTGACCTCGAACTTCAGGTACGAGTTCGCGGCCTGCCAGATGTTATCCACGCGTATGGACTGCTTGAGGCCGATCTGGGCGCGCTGCCCGTTGACGCTGATGTCGAGCGTCGCGGCCTCATTGAGGGCGTCCCACGCATTGTGCCATGTCAGCAGGGTGTGATTACCCGGCACCAGGCCCTTGATCGTGAGCGTGAGCGGTGAGCCGTCCTTGTTGGAGTTGCTGATGCCCTCGTTGACGACGCGCTCGCCCAAGGAGGAGAGGAACCGCGTGTACTGGTACTTGTAGTAGTTTCCGGCCAGCTGGGAGCCGTTGCCGGCGGCGAGCGTAAAGGTGACGTCGCTCTCGGTGATGTTGCTGACCGTGATGTTGGCCTTTGCGGAGCCAGGGATCGTCCATGTGATGAAATCCGACTCGGCGAGGTTCCGGACGTTGGCCGGGTTGAGACGGAGCCGGATGGGCGCTACGGCGGGCAGCGCTCCCGAATACGGCTGCAGTGACCCGCTAGACGCCGAAGCCGTAGCCGATGGCGGGGCCGACTCTTGGGCCAGCGATGCCGTGGCGAGTACCGCCGTGGCCAGGGCCTTGAGTATGCCCTTCATTATATGGACAAGGGTGGTTTAATAATCGAGGAAAAGACAGACGAAACGAATGATAAGACAATATGGTCCAGGGAGTATGGTGCGACGGGCAACAAGTTCCCAGAGTGCGCCGAGCGGGGTCTAGTTGCGCGGGAGAGGGCCTTGGGGCTACCCAATATGTAGGAGAGCGTGACGGACGGTCTCGCGCGATATTTGCCCCGAACTCACCAGTCTTGTATCCTTTATTTCCCCGTGAGGATGATCGCCTTCTACTGTATGAATGAAGGTGGCTCGATCTATTTACATGCAGCTGCATCCCCCAGATTAGATTGGAAAGTGAGTGGAGGGTCCCCCCCGGGTGAGGTGCCCGGGAACAGGAGATAAAAGTGGCGGGGTGGCCAGCATGCGCGCCAGGAACGGTTCCTGGAAGAAAGGTGGTTGCAGAACCGCCAGCGATCACCGGGGAAATTCAGTACGGACTCGTTTCCACGAGTAGTGTAGCACCCTTAGACCTAGCGTTGCATCCGCTGCCATGACGGCGCGGACGTGGGTGCCGCTGTCTTGCAGGTCTTGGCAAGTATTTACGAGTGGACTCGGCGGGTATGATGTGTGTTTAGGCTAGATGAAGCAGCTCGGATATCATGGTGTAGGACCCCATATTGGAACTTGCAGGGCAGCTGCCAAGGCGCGAAATTGCTTTGCGGTTCGTAAACGGTAAAAGGGGGAACTTTAGAGTTAGATCCGTAGGCGAAAGGTGACATTTGTAAGATTTGCCTTCACCGTTCAGATTGACCGCAACGAGAGAGTTTGAGTTAGTTGGGTGTTCCCGGAGCCCTCCGGCGGGCAAAACCACTGCGGTTAGATGAATCCAGTTAAGGTGGGATGAAAACCCTGTAGCTTGCAGCAAATAAGTGTTTTTCCTGGAGGAGCATGCTCGGGTCTCTGCAACTCGGCGCCAGTGTCCATCTTTGACGCATAACTCAAAGTCGGGCGACCGCGATCATCGGCGGCGACAGAGTCTAAGGTTTCGATCGCTGGTTCAAGAAACATTGAGTTCTCAAGTCTGATCCGCCCCTGAGTCAAGTTTCTGCACTTACATAATTTGACCAAGCTATCGAAGTACTCAGACTCAACCTTGGCACAGAGCACTGACACTATCCGATTCTGTCGAATTCAATAATCCAACCCGAAGTCGCTCAATATATAGCCCCATGTTTCTTTCAACCAATTTGTTATGCGTTCCGTCAGAGTTGATTTGATGTGATGTGGTATTTGAATCTCCAAGTCTCATCAACACGCTCAACACATGCACTAATGCCGCAACGTGGAGCTCTGCGCACGGATCTTCTGGGTCATCGGTCTAGATCTAGAATGCACCCAACTTTGCTATGACACCAATAATGGGGGTCGCCATCTCCCAATGCCAGTAAGTTGCGGCAAGCCAACGTAAGGAGTTGAGGATAAGACGAGAAGGATAAGACAGTCGGAAACCAAGTGATTGCGAGAAGGCTTCAGACGGCGCTACCGTCCGCGTGCACGTCATCAGACTATGACCTTTTCGCAGGGTAACCCAGGATATTTCTCTTAGCTGCATTTGAAGCTGTGGGTGCGCGGATGACTCAATGAAAATCTAACCGTAGACGAAATGTCTGTAATACCAAGTATCTGCAGTTACCTTGACTCGCTACCGAAAGCGTCGCAGAGCCCTCTGAGCGTCATCACAACCTCTTTCGTCTTCATAAGCGGGACGCCTTTCTCCATGAAGAAGGCTGTCAAAGCCTAACCTATTCCAGATTGCCATGTCAACTAAGCATCGCAAATCTCTCGATCTCTTCTACACTTATGAGAGGAGAAATTACAAGAGGATGAGACTTTCGACTTGGGGTCTGCTTATTGTCTTGCACCGGGACTTGCGTCATTATGTATGTCAAAGTTTCCGCAACAACTGGAAGGCGTTCCTCAACGAACCAATCTTATCCTGGCTTTTGGAGTTGCACCACTTGGTTTCCGTGCATGCCTCATCATAGCGACTGAGTAGCATAGCTTGGTTTTGAGAACCTTACCAGGCGGAGCGAAGTGAGGCAGGTACGAACTCGGCTCCCGTGCTCACTGCGCGCCAGACCATGGCCGTGGATTGGGTTTTTGGTTGTGCCCGCATCGACTAGATCCATGATGGCTCAACATCCCTCCGGCGATGGATGAGAGTGTGGCCAGCTTGGGAATCATCAATTGCAAGGTGCTAGGATCCTTGGGGAAACTCTGAGGCTATAGCGGAATGCGACAAGCTGGATGGCTTTGAGGAACGAAATAGATCGAGCAGCAATGCCCTCCTAGATAACACGCTACAATGAATCTGCTTGTGGTCTCGCACCCTGTGGGATATCGTTGACATTGTGGGATGCCGCTTTGAAAAAGCATAGGTTGCCTGTGCGTGTAAGCCCCTCCTTGCCCGCGGGATGGATTCGACGAGACCAAAATGCGTGTCTTTTGGCAGAGCTTTCAGAGGCTGTGCTCTGGTGGTAGATTGACTCCGTCGTCGGGGCATAAATTCACCACGGCCGAGCCCCATGACATCCACTCGCCGAGACATCCATGTGCGGGCGGGACGCGGGTAAGGTGAGTTTAATTCGCCAGGTCATGGTCCGCGAAAGAACCCGACGCTGTGGTTATGAAGCATTGGATGCGGGGAGGAGGAGATCACGCAGCTGCGTGCGCGCGGGCTTCGCCGAATCAGATCAGACTATTGTGAACCAACTTCCTCCCCGCCATATGCTCGGACTCTGCTGTGCCACCTTGGCGCATTGGTTCCTTAGAAAAGAAATCCACAGCTTGCGACAGCACGGTTGTATACCTGATTCGGCATACATACAGCTTCTACGGACGCAAAAAGGATGCATTTTGTACGGCCGAGTCTTATCTATCTCTCGGTCTAACTGGCCCCGGGAGATGGCCTCTAGCGAATGGAGAAGCCGAATTCGGTGCCGGTAAGGGTAAGGTGAGCATGACTCGCGTACGCTAAACGCGTTATAACACCATGTTCTCGGGCTGCTAGATTGCAAAACGCCGCCTCCCATTGGCATACCGCGGAAACGAGTGGGGGTTTGACCGATATGACGGCTGCTATACTGCGGGGTTCTTCACGAGACAAAGAAACGCGAAAGCTTGAAGAGATGTCGAATGTCCGTCAGACCATGATTGCCATCGCCCTCTCGTCCACGAAGTCTTCGGACCACCGTGCCATGTACAACCCGACTGCGTTGCCGTGGACACCTGCGTATTAACCGGCGAATATGTTCCTGCTGCAAGGCTTCGTCGACCCTTACCTGACGGCCGGGGCCGCGATCCTCTTTGCCGTCCTCTTCATCGTCCTCCGCCCGAGGAAGCCGTGTCTTCCGCCGGGGACAACCCTCCCGCCGGGTCCCAAACCCAAACCAATCATCGGCAACCTCTTTTCCATCCCGCCGGTGCACTCCTGGCTGGCCTTCCACGAGCTCATCAAAGAGCACGGCCCCGTCGTCCGCCTCGCCCTCCCGGGCGGCCAGGAGCACGTCCTCCTCGGCACCGAGACCGCCGCCAACGACCTCCTCCGCCAGCGCGGGACCATCTACAGCGACCGCCACTACGCGCCGGCGTCCTCGCATTTCCTGACCGACGATCACATGCTCCTGCTGCTCCCCTACGACGAGAAATGGCGCAACTACCGCAGGTTCCTGCACCAGGTCACCATGTCGCCCGTCGCGCCGCAGTACGAGACGGAGCAGCGCATCGAGGCGGTCAGGCTGCTCCGCGACCTGATCCGCCGCCCGCGCGACTATGAGACCCTCTTTGAGCGGTTCAGCGTCGGTTTGGGCCTGCGCATCATCTACGGCCTGCGGGCGGAGAGCGGCCACGACCGCGAGGTGCGGATGCTGCTCGACATCGTCCACGAGCTGGAGCGCGTGGGGTCTCCCGGCGCGTACCTGGTCGACATCTTCCCGTCACTCAAGTACCTACCAGAGTGGCTGGCGCCCTGGAAGAAGTATCTCCGGGCGCGGAGGCGCCGCGACGAGGACTTCTTCCAGGAGCTGGTCGATCGGAGCAAGTCGCCGTCCTGGGCGCGGATCTGGCTCGAGACCGAGGACCAGTGGGGGCTCACGCGGCGGGAGGCCAACTGGATGCTGGGATCCGTCTTCCAGGCTGCGGGTACGACGTCCGGGTCGGCTCTCGCCTCGTTCATCCTCTGCGTTGTGCGGAATCCCGGGTGGTTCGAGAGGCTTCAGGCCGAGGTCGACGCCGTCGTCGGGCCGGACAGGGTGCCTACTTTTGAGGACATGCCGCGGCTTCCGCTCGTGAGGGCGTGCGTGAAGGAGACTTTGAGATACTACCCGATCACCGCTGGTGGGTTCCCCCACCGTCTCACGGAAGACGATACGTACCAAGGGTATTTCTTGAAAAAGGGCACGGTGGTACACGCGGTGCAGTGGGCTATTCAACGCGACCCGGAGACGTATCCGGATCCCGAACGCTTCAACCCCGACCGTTGGTTGGACCCCAAGTATCCGACATACAAGGAGCCCCTCACGGTATACCCAAACTTGCAGCAGTTCACGGCGTTTGGCCACGGTCGCCGGATTTGTCAGGGCATCAACATTGCTGAACGGAGTCTCAATCTCAAAATCGCGCTGCTCGCTTGGGGTTGTAATATTTCTCGGGCTACGGATAGTAATGGTAAGGAGATCATACCGCCTGTGTATGACTTTGCTGCGGGATTCAATGTACAGCCAAATGAGTTTGATTTCGACCTGCAGCCAAGGAGCCAACAGCGCGTAGATTTGCTAGAGACCGCTTATGAGCACATGCTGAACGAAGACCCTCTATTGCCGTAGACGTCAGACGATGGTACTTAATGCCTGAATTTCATTTAATGATGATGTCCTTCAATGAGGCGCTTGCGAAACGTTTCTCCCATCTTTGAGTTGGATCCGGCTGATATTGAATCATCATGCAACAAGTGCTGTTTTCTGGCTTTGTACGTAAACATATCAGTCAGTTACTTGAGGCTTAAGATGTCAACGACGCGTGGAATGTGAACGCAATCGCGCTGGGATCATCGTCTGCTAAGGGACTCAGCGCTTATGATCTCATCGTTGCAGAAACAAGGCAAGTTGACCTTCCACGTGCTCATGCTGTCTGTTATCGCCGGTGGGCGATTGCACAGTAGCCGGAAGAAGAAGTCATTCTAATTCAACTCCCAGAAGCCTTTTTGATCAGCGTCGAGCTTGCTCTTGTCGTGGCCAATCACCGCGGTGTGCGCGTGCTCCCATGCGTAGGTGTACACCTCCCAAGCCGGTTTTTCATCATGCGCAGACAGGAGTACCTCGAGCACCTTCGGGATGTGACGTCGCCATGTTTAGCATATCGCGTACAAACAATACCCGCTTTGGCGATAAATTTGTCTGCAGCATGAGTGGCGGCAACAGGAAGACAGACACCATCGCGGAAGCTGCTTTGAGTGACTCCTCACTGCAGTTCTGGAGGTCTTGACAGCGCGAACGCCCTCAAGTTCTGCCACCATTTGAGGACTCAAGTCGACAGATTGCATTGTACGTCCTTTATTGCCATCTACTAAGCTTTACGTACACACTAGATTTAGATGTAGACACCAGAGCATATTTTACAGCTGCTACATTAACTTCCCAGGACGCCTACTATTCAAGTCTTGGAGTCTGAGTTTCACGAATCCACAAAAAGTACTGCAGCTACTGACTCAAAGGTCTTTGTCAATTCCTTGTTTGGTACGAAGGCCGACAAATCTACTCTGGCTAAACCACCGTGGCCCAAGCATGCTTTGAGGGTCTCGGCTTCATCTGCCCGGAGCATCAGACAACGGCCGACTTCCTGACCTGAATGACCAGCCACCAGGAGTGCTTCATCCGCCCCGGCTGGGAGGACAAGACGACGCGCAGCCCAGACGACTTTGACTGGGACTGGAAAGCAAGCCAGTACCGCGGGCACCTCCTGGACGTAGTCGAAGACTACCTCCAACGCCACCCCTTTGACGGCGAGCACCATCAAAAGCTGTTCGCGTCCCGCCGAATCGACCAGTTCAACCTCTCGATGATGCTGAAAATGCCGATGCTGTTCCATCTCATCAGCTCCGTCACAAAGTCGGCTGCCCAGGCCCTGGCGCCAGCGTCCATGATGCTGCTCTTCATTGCGCTTTAGTCCGGTTTCGCAATCCCGCCTTAGTACATACAATATTGGCTGGGCTAGATTCGGTGGCTAAACCCCGTCTACTACGATCTCGAGATCGTCATATTCAACGAGTTTATTGGTCAAGACTTCCGCTGCTCGACCCTGTGCCTATGGATCCTGGCTACGACTCTGTCGCGGCCAACGAGAGAGTCTGTTCCGCAGTATGGTCTGCAGAGCCAAGTACTGGGCGTCTTCATCTTTCTCACAGTATTCAGCCATGCTGTCGAGCCAATCTTACTAATCTTTGTGTCGCAGCGGACCGTGTATGAAGCACGCGAGAGACCCTCATAGGCGTACTCGTGTAAGGCATATTCGCGTTTGCCAACATTCTGGTGGAAACGGCCTGGAATTCAATATTAAGGCTCTGCTCTGCCTCACCGTTTCTTGATACTCGCGACTGACCATCATCAAGCTCGCTTCTGTCTACTGTTTCGACTGCTGGTACTTTCCCATCGGCCTCTACCACAAAGCATACGTCACCGGCAGTACCTGGCAGACTACATCTCCGCTGCCGAGGGTTATCTCTCAAACCCGGATGCTGGCAACGGGACCGAGTGCCAGCACTGCGCCATGTCGGACACCAGTACCTTTTCAAGGGGATCAATGTCGAATTTGATCACCGCTGGAGGACCTTGGGGTTGATGTGGGCGTACTGCATCTTCACTATCGTCGTGACTGCCCTGGTTTACTGTCATGTGTGGATGCAAATTCAGAAGGAGTAGTCGGAATGCAGCGGGATTTCTTTTCCATGAGAACGTCCAAATATTGGAGGCAGATGGGTGGGAATGGAGAGAGAAAAATTGATTAGATCTAGAGTTGGCGCTAGTTATGACGCCAGTTGGTTTCTGCACGCTTCGCAGCGCATTTCAAGTTGCTATTGACTTGATCGCTAAATTTAATAGACATGGAATCTGCTTCACGTAACATTGTCGCTGCACATGTGTGCCCAATGCCATGGATAGCGGAGGCAATGTTGGAACATGGTCGCCTTGAGTAAATGAAAAACGCCCGATGGAGACAAGTTAGTTGAAATGCATGACGAGGGAAGAGTCCTCGTTGACGGAATCGTCCGATGTTATACTCCGGCGTAGTGTGCATCTCGGGGACCGAAGTCCGGAGCTGCAGACGCGGAGGCCGGGCATGGAAGACCGCACATAACATAATCCTTTGTGTCCCCGAGCAAGATGGAAAATGACGTACTGCAATTCTCTCATCACCGGAGCCAACTCGTCAACGTGCGCTGCACACAGGCATGCGGGCATTGAATCCTTCAAGTTGGGGCAGCAGTCGTGGCGTAGGGCGCGCGCGTGGGTTGAGCTGTCTACCTCAAACGTCACAATTAGTCAAAAATCGCAAAGACCGCCTTAAACCGAGTCATCGACAGGCACTACGGAATTGTGCGAGAGGAAACTTGGTTGTGTGTCTTGTCGAGTGGGATGCTAATGTCTGGGGTAAGAGAAAAGATGAAGGAGAATGTCTCTAGGGTCTGGATGGGCTCTGGGGGGGTTTGGATCGGGCATTGCGCACAGTCTCATCACCACCAGGGCCCCTTTGACGGCCTGTTTCAGGTTTCGTTCCTTCTGGAATGCGTCGTGCAGTTTGCGCTGATGGAAGCGTGTGCAGAAAATCAAGTGGATGAATAAGCAAACGTTTTGCTTTCTTTTCACACTGGATATGTTGTCATGTGTGATGATCTGTTGATGGAAAGCATGCAGTGTAGCTACTGCAACAACATGACTGTTCCAGCCATCCGCAGTTTATCCCGGAACTCTGATATCTCTTAGCTGCACTGCAGGGAGAGTCAAGAGCGGCAACCTGATTCTCGTTGGGGGATGGCTCGGGGCACCTTGGTCCCGATGGCGCCGTTTGTCATGTCCCTAGATGCCTGCGTCTGCTTAGATAATATGGCTTATGAATGCTCTCCCAAGGTACCTTAGGTAAGGCAAGGTACATGAATTACAGAGAACCTTGCGGCGAGCCCAGGGAGCTTGAAGTCCCTGTAAGCAGAATGCGCTACCTCCCCTCCACCTTTGGTTCC
The DNA here is from genome assembly GCF_001831195.1 of Colletotrichum orchidophilum. NCBI lineage: Eukaryota > Fungi > Ascomycota > Sordariomycetes > Glomerellales > Glomerellaceae > Colletotrichum > Colletotrichum orchidophilum. The sequence goes on from NW_019172961.1 coordinate 465,260, forward strand.
AACCTTGTCCCATGTCCTCCACCGTGTCTCGCCCAATCCAGCCTTTGATCAAGGCCATAAGACAGTCCTATTGAGACTCGACTCACTCACTCGAGTCAAGCTCTCGTCCTTGTCGGGGATGTGGGCTATTACTCGAAGGCTTGACTGAGGACCTATCTGGACGAACAACCTACCTCCGCTCGACGATCGGATACGACGCCGGCCTGGACCTTCCCACGAGTCCACATACAGCATCCCTTCGGACCCTTTCCTGACTGCCGGTCGTGCCGCCGGTCCTGTGCTTGATTGGGCGTCAGATGGCTTGGCCCTGAAGCACGCACACTGGCACGTCCTGGATCTGCAGGACAAGTGCCTCGCCCTGAGTGGTCGCATGGCACACGCACGCAGCAGTCCAGCCCCCCTTACCCTTCCCTCTAACTTGTCTGTCCCATGGTTCGCAACCACTGACAACCTCCGAAGCCTTCGCACCCAAGGCAAGGAAGACGGAGGCAAAGGATCAAGGGAGATCCCATCAACTTACTCACTTGTTTGGGTTGCGGGCTGCAGCGAGTGAGCCTAGGCATTTCCAAGCTCTGTTTCCGCCGCCACGCCGTTTCTTTCTCACCACCTTTTCTTTTTGAGTGTTCGTTCCCATCTAGCAATTGTACCCATCCAGAATCAGGAACCAGGACAAGCTCCAACCAGCAGCACCCGTTCCTAGCTCAGGTGTGGTGTGGCCAAAGGAGGGAGGGGCTTCTGCGTGGCTTACTGCGAACCCTCATTCTCACTTTCTTACTCGCCTCCATCTCTTACTTCAACACTTCCCCAACGCGACTTGCAGCAAAAGAACGGGCTCGGGAACTGGCCAGACAGAATTGGCTTCTCAGGGAGGACAGCCGCCGCTGGTTTGGCTCGCTCAGCTCACCGTTGACCGGCTCATCAAATTTTGACTGACTTTCACCTCACTGCACCCACCTCTCATTTCAACGGCACGCGTTCCTCACGCCTTCTCTACTGATTTGCTTGGCTTCGCGACGCCTACTCGGCTTACGCCATAGACTTTACCGTCTCGACGACCTCCACGACGCCCCCCGATAACGACGACAGAAAGCGAACACGATCAAGTCTTTTACCGGGGGGCAAAATCCCCCAATAGCGAAACCCCCCCGACGCGGTGAGCCAGCCCGAACCCCCCCCCCAAAAAAACCATCCGCCATGCGCCCGATCAAGGCCACGCGATGGAGGGCGGTGAGCCGCAACTCCGACAAAGTTTCCATCCTCACCCTCCTCGGCATCTCAGAGCTCCTCAAGCTCCGCGGGAAATGGTCCATGGCCCTGCGCCTCGGCACCTTTGCCCTCCGTCAGTCGCAAGGCTTGGGCACGCTGACCGAGGGCCTGGCCCTGCTGAGCGTCGGCCACGCCTACCGCAACCAGACCCCCGAGGACTGGATCTCGGCCCAGCACCACCTGCGCATGGCCAAGCTGCTCCTCGAGGGCCTGCCGCCCAACGAGGACCAGACTTTTTACCTCATGCGCGCCGTCCTGCTCCTCGGCGACACCCTCGTGCGCCGTGAGGACCTCGGCGACATTGCCGAGGCCGAAGAGCTGGCTCACCTCGCCGAGCGCCTGCTGCGCCAGAGCCGCGAGGGGCGGCCGGGCAGCGGCGGCAGCAGCAGCGGCAGCAGCCGCAGGAGGTCGTTCCGCTGGACCCTCTTGACGGGCTCGTGGCGCGACTTTTGCCTGCACTCCATGGTCGAGCTGGGCGAGATCTACTACTACACGAGCCGCTGGGCCGAGGGGGAGAAGCTGCTGCGCGAGCTGGTCCCGACGCTGGTGCGGCGGAGGGGGAAACGCCACGTCACGACGATTGAAGCGCAGCGCGACCTGGCGAGCATGCTCGTCAACCAGGACAAGTACGAGGAGGCCGAGATCGCCTACCGCATCGCGCGGGACTGGAACGAGGAGGTGCCCGTCTTTGGGCACGAGGAGAAGGCCGCCATTGACTACAACATTGCCATGTGCCTGTCGGAGCGGGGGAGAGACGACGAGGCCCGCGTCGAGATTGGCAACATGGACCTGGCCGCCGACCTCCTGCACTACGCCAACGGCGAGTGGACGCTGAAGCTGGCGCGGCTCACGAGCCTGCGGCTCAAGAGGTACGACGAGGTCATTGGTCTCTGCCGGCGGTTCCAGCGGGTGCTGGACGAGCACCGGGCCCGGTTCGGCCTCTGCAGCACCGTGACGCTGCGCAACATGGAGGACCACGTCACCGCCCTGAAAGCCTTGCGGCGGTGGGACGAGGCCGTCGTCATCCTGCGCGACATGTGCCGGCGCGAGGCGGGCGACGTGACGCGCGTGGTCGAGCAGACGCTCGAGACGCGGCTGAACCTCGCGCACACGCTGCGGTGCGCGGGGCACCACGAGGAGGCGGCCTACGAGTACCGCAAGTGTCTCGAGATTGAGCGGGCGGCGTCGCACGACTTCCAGGACGAGGCGCAGATACGGAATATACTCAAATACCTCGCGTACCTGTACGAGCGCGCCGGGGACAAGGCGAACGCGCTGATTGCGTACGCGCAGCTGCAGAGGGAGTACTGGGGCCGGCCGAGCCACCATGGGAATTTTGTAAAGTACGAGTGGTGCCGGGGCAAGATGTTTATGTTGCAGGGCCGGTGGGAGCACGCGCTCAAGCTGCTGCTCGGCGCGCTCGCTGTCAAGAGGGGCATCGAGACGGCCGTGTCCATTATTACGGGGTTGCCGATTGCGGCAGTGCATGCCATGCAGCCCGGGCGGAGGGTGCCCGAACCGACGCAGCAGGAGATATTAGAGGTCGACGATGAAATGGACGAAGAGGAGGAGGAGGAGGAGGACCGGGACCAGGACCAGGATCTCAAGGGGTTAGAAAAAGTCGAGACGAGCGGCCACCAGGTTCAGGTTCAAGAGCTGGTAGATTCTTCCTCCTCCGACGACGAAGAGGATCACCAATTGGCATCGTGGGACGAGGTCGACTGGTGGGAGGAGGTCATCAAGGACGCCGTGGACGCGGTGCGGCGCGAGGAGCCCTTTCAGGCCTGCACGCCGCTCGACGAGGCCGACTCGGAGGTTGACGACGATGACGAGGTCGAGGAGACGGTGGACGCCGTCCTCACGATGAAGAGCGGATATCCCGCCGTGCCTGCGGACGACGAGTGGTCGCAGCCGCAGTGGCCGCGGCTCCCGGACACGTACGAGGAGCTGGTGATCCAGCAGCGGAGCGTTGTGGAAGAGAGTAGGCCGTGGGTGCCGTGAGGTACTGGGCCCTAACTCTGATTGTCAGTAGCATGGTGATTTTTTTTCCCTCTTTTTGATGATATCCGGAGTTGGGGCATGATGCTCGGACGGTTTGGGGCAGCGTCTTTCGGGCACTAAAGGGTGGTTGGAAACGTAAATACAGGATGGACAGGACTGGATATGATGACTTTTACGCCCCCCTTTACTACAAAATAATGACACTGCATATTGTTCTTCGTACACAATCTGAAATCCCAGTGACTACAGCCCAGGATGGTAGCCACGTATGACGGTGGTTGCCGCCGCTTCTCCCCTGGCCATACCCGGGATTGGGACCGGCCACGGAACTCCACCGCCGGGTTTAACCGCCTGGTTTAGCCGCCGTAACCCCGCGTGCTTATTCAGGCGAGCAGCTCCGTGGAGGACTCCGCAACTCCTCCCGATCGACACAGCATTACGTAGACATGTATTCACTGCGTCTGGCCCAGGCCAGTGTTTCTGATGCTGATGAAACATATTCAAATTTGGGAGAGCTTGTGCTATTGTGTCAACCAGACAGACATAACTATAATAACCTACGAATTCGCATTACATTCGATTCCATACTTGAATACTCCAAACAGCACTTAGAATTGTGACATTGTCTACTATACTCGCATCACTTGGCTGATCATTGCCACACGACCTACTCCTCCTCACAAAATGTCCATCCTCGTCCTCGGCGCCGGCGAGCTAGGCACAGCCATCCTCCACGCCTTAACATCCCACCCCTCACGCCCTCCAAACTCCCAAATCTCCGTCCTCCTCCGGCCCTCCACCATCACCTCACCCGACCCAGCAAAATCCCGATCCATCGCACACATTAAATCCCTGGGCATCTCCCTCGAAGCAGGCGACGTCGTCACCGACTCCCTCCAATCCCTCGCCCACACGTTTGCGAAATACGACACCGTCATCAGCTGCACCGGCTTCGTCGGCCCCGCCGGAACACAACTACGCATCTGCCAAGCCGCCCTGCTGGCCAAGGTCCGGCGGTTTTTCCCCTGGCAATTCGGCGTCGATTACGATGCCATTGGACGCGGCAGTTCGCAGCCGCTGTTTGACGAGCAGCTCGACGTCAGGGCGCTGCTGAGGGCGCAAGGGGCCACGGAGTGGGTTATCGTGAGCACCGGTCTCTTTATGAGTTTCTTGTTTGTCGAGGAGTTTGGCGTCGTGGATTTCAAACACCAAACGCTGCGGGCTTTGGGCGGGTGGGAGGTTGAGGTGACGCTCACGCAGCCGGACGACATTGCCAGGATGACGGCCGAGATCGTGTTTGACCCGCGCGGGGTCCCTGGCCAGGGTCGGAATGTGGTGTACGTTGCTGGCGATACCGTCTCGTACGCGGCTGTGGCGGACATGGTGGAGGCGCGGTTTCCCGGGGTCGCGTTCAGCAGGGACGTGTGGGATATGGACTCGATCGGGGAGAGTCTTGTGCGCGATCCTGGGAATACCTGGAACAAATACCGCGGGATCTTTGGGGCGGGTAAGGGTGTCTCTTGGCCATTGGAGAAGACGTTGAATCACGAGCGAGGCATTGAGCTGGAGAATTTGCGGACGTGTTTGGAGAGAATGGAGACGCCGGCTTCGCTCAAGTAGGCAGTTTTGATCATGACCTCCCAATATCCAGAGGGAAGATGTTCTTTGAAAACAGGTCTATTCTAAACGACTAAAATCTCAAATCTGAAAAGCGCCATGATGATAATTTACAACTTTTGCCTCATACTCCGGTGTGGTTTCAAGTTACCATACTCCTCCCACATTTCTAGTGACACAAGTTTCCAACTCATCTCCAGACCTATTCATCTCAAATCAGACTGGAACGTGTGAAAAGCCCACATCACCGCGGAATCATCGAGACACATTAAGCTCGAATGACAGCCTAGCAGCAAAGTAGCATGGCAAGGGCGACATGCGCAGCCAAGGCCAGAGCCCATCCGGCAAAAGGCATCTTGAGCCCTGCCGCGTTGTGGTTCCGGTTATCATCATCATCATCGTTATCATCGTCATCATTGTCGTCATCGTCATCATCTTCTTCTTCTTCTTCGCTGAGATTTTGAGGCACAGCGCTCCCCGAAACGACATCTTTAGCGCGGACGCAGTGAAGACTAGCCCGGCTCTCCGCCGCATCGCCAGAACCGCCCCAGGTCAGCATCACGGGCCAAATCATCCGATGAGCGACGGCATACTCGCCACCGCCTCGCCAGTCGTCATTATCGTTGTCTTTTCTGCCCCAGTTGTATGTTTGGGACCCGTAGGCGAAGATCTGGGATCCGGAGCCAATATCGGTTGCTGAAATGTGCCTGCAGTGTAAGCCATTGACCGTATACTACAAAGTTGGGGCCGGGAAAAGGAAGGCGTACAAAAGCCAAACACCTCGTCCTTGTCATTCTCGATAACGTCCTTGCATGCACTGGGCAAGTCTGCCACCCCGCAAGACGCAAACTGAGTAGAAGATGTGTCCAAGAGCGCCTGGCGGCACTCGGCGGATAGGAAAGCACCGCAGTCGCCGCTGTCATCTTGGGAACCGCTTGTCGCGACCCGACTGAGTCTCGGCAGGAAGATATTGACGCAGAGTTTCCAGCCCGCATCGACGGTCTGGGGCCCGTCAAACTTTTTGAGGTTGATGGAGGAACCCGTAAAGTAGTCACGATTCCTGTTCTTGTTGTTCTTGTCATCATCATCGTCGTCGTCGTCGTCGTCGTCTTCGTCTCTGCTTCGAAGCCGGTATGACAGCTGTTGCAAGCGACGCTTGTCGTTGCGCGTCGTGTGGATCTGCGCGGCGACGTTGACGCTCAGGTCAAAGGGTGCGGCCGTCCAGGCCGAATCGTTGGACGGCGGGAAGGCGGCGGATATATCTGGGCCGTCGAAGCGGTACGAGGCCGTTAGGTTGGGATGGTCCATCGCCGAGTTCCAGTCGGCGGTGCTGATGCCGTGTGGTGCGCCTGTGCCTTTGACGACGGACCAGTCCGTATCTGCAAGAGATGGGCCCGCCGCGGCGACGACGATGAGTGCTGTCTGGAGGTATTGCATGTTGTGAAGATGTGATGTGATGGCTGTAGTGGATGGCCCCGTGAAGAATATAATGGATGAATTTCAAATACCAAAAGGTGAGAAATTTCTGGTGGTTTAATATCATTTTGAATCTGCTGCACCTCTTCGCTTCCGAGGACACTTTGCTTCCCTCCGGTGAGCTCGCCAAGGCTTAAATTGTCCTCGATGACAGAGATATAACTTAGAAGCACTTGGTACGCTTCAAAATCATTCTTCAGCCAATCGGCGAACGCCCATAATATTCTGCGCTCGATGGGGAGGTACTAAGATCCATCCATTGTGGCGCTTTCTGTCCTCCGGCAGCGGGCGGAGCTCGCTGCCGACGACGCGGCGACGGCGGCAGTGGTATGCCAAGACGCGGCGACGGCGGCAGTGGTATGCCAAGACGCAGATGCCATTTTCAAAGTCGAAATAAGATTGAAAACAAAAGGGAAATAAACTTTTGATTAAGCTTAGGCTGGGGTTGTTCCCACATTGGTGGTTCTGATGGTCCATCTTGATCGCGGGTTGCCGACCTAACCGGCCGTGTTAGCCGGCTTGTTGGTGAGGACCTTGGCTTCATTCGACTACATCTCATCACAACATGGAAGCTTCAATGACCAGTAATGGTATCTGCGACAAAACTGGTAAAACGGGAGGTCAAAAGTCAAATTGCAACAGCAAAGAAAGAGAGCAGTATGGGTCAGTGATCTGACGACAAAATCTAACTTTTGCCCTCGAACCATCGAATAGGCCTTGCCCGACTTGCGGCGTAGTCTGTTAGTTTCAATCGACTTCCGAGTTATTCAAACCTATTCCAAAGTGATTGACGCCACGTTTGATGCATTTGCCTTGGTCTACCAGCCTCGTCACGAGGACGAAGTTTCCATTGGTAAGCTTGCTCATGACCGAGCTAGGCATTAGACCATACCTGCGGTAAAACTCTAGACAAGCGTAGCAAAAGACATTAATACTGAGGAAACACATTGCTGCATTGTACCTGTTGACCAGGAGAAGTTGGCAAAAGCCACATTGTGAAGCAAAGATTCAACCGCACCACTTTCATATAATTACTATTATACTGTTCTTTCGCGACGACCAATGGCCAAATCACAGTTGCATTTTGCTACATGAAGTCGATTTAATCCAGTTGCGCTGCATCACCGGAGAGTTCAATGTTATAACGCTGGGAACTTTGGCGGATGAATGAACGTTAGCCTCCTGCATGCACCCAGGGCAACGGGAATTATGTCTCTTGCGACAATCGTAAGAGTCTGGCGATTACATGCCGCATTTCTACATCGTTGGTTGAACAGAGACACACGATTTTTATAGTCTCATCAGCAGTACACTAAGTTCAATCCCTCATATAGAGGAGATTTCGGGAAAAGCCAAAAATACCCGCGGTGGCATGGGAGGCAGAGAAAACGATTCATAACGAATGAACACGGAGCCTGGCGGAGAACCCGGACAAACCGGGCGATGACGTGGATATTGCCATATTTGGGGGTTCGTGAGTCGAAATTTATTCGGCTCAGTCCTGTTCATTTCCCGTGGTAGCCAGATAGCTTATCAGTAACGCAAGCGACAGACGTCTCAAGGTCTCTCAGAGTCTCAACGCGCAATCCTATGAAAGAACCAAAAGTGTACGAATACAGCTCCGTGCCAAGAGATCAAATGAGTAATGTCGGGGCGAGTGCGAGGTTGCAGAGCACCTCGCTTTCATTCGCATTCCTGAATCCTCCCATATAACTCGGGCAGCGTCGCAGCGAATTGGTAATTAGCCCGATGATCAGTCTCCGATTTTCTGTAAAGTTAAAACATGTCCTTAATGACGGAAGATCTGATTTCCAAAGATCGTCGCTCAACTAGAAACTAGCTGCGATGATCGGGATCATCTCTCACTGGCCCCTCAACATTCAGTCGCAAAAGTTGATCGATCTATGTACGAAGGGCTTTGCATTCGCGACATTGATTGTGGTGTTGAATGTTCGCCCGGATTTGATAGTTGACCACATATATAACACTTTGAACGACTCGAATTGAGTTTTTCCTCGTTTCGATAGGCAGCAACGCGCACTTACCAGTCTTGGCCCCGGGGACCAATTCTTAAGAGCAACTCCTGGTTTTTAAGTGACAGAGTTTCGGGACGGATGAGCTTGAGTCAATCGCCCTTGGCAGAGATTGAGCAAGTGGCACTCAGGGCAAACCTAGTTACCCAGTCCCCAACATTTGGGCACAGGTATATGTACAGAGTTTTCTGCCCCATTTCCTCTCGTGATGTTTCGTTGCAAGGCTCGGCACCAAGCTACGTCACCTCAGACGATAGGCGCTTGACAGAACTTGGCGTCTGTGAAAGGATGAACGCGTTCGAGCTGTCTTAAAGACTAAATTCGGGGGGGGTATTGGCGATAGATCAGATTAGAAATCCCGTACCTTGCGGCGGGTGACACACATCGATAATCGGCGAAGGTCCAACGTCCGAGGAGCCGCCCACGATGGTTGCCAAGACTCCCGTCATTAGATCGATACCGAACTTCCCATACCGCTTCTATTCTGATTCGTCGCGCGACATGCGGGCGGGTAGTGCGACATCGCTTATGGGGCATCAGGGGCGCGGGAGCTGCAGGGTGATCGCAATCTTCCTGGCGCAAACAGGCTGTCCACAACGGTCGAGATGCAGTAATGACTTTCAAGATCTGAATCGTTCAGTTCATGGTAGTCGCGGAGCTCCTCCGTGAGAGAACGTCCGTCGCACGAAGCACGGCATTGAGCATTGTTGTCGCACCTCGTCCCGCCTCCGTTAGTCAGTAATAAGCACGAAGACAACCCTGGGCTGTGCCGCCGTGGCAACTGGGTGAACCTGAGACAGCATTGAAAGCTCTCTGTCCAAGTCATCTTCAGCAAAGGCCAGACCACTCCGTGATCAGCGTTCCCTTGGATGACTCCATCTTCCACGAATCAGCACATCAGACGAATTCGATTCTGTTGGCATCCGAACAGGATTTTGGGGGCTGATGTCGCAGTGCCGGGGTGACCACGCACACCCTCAGTCTTTATTCTCGACAAGCGGGAAACCAAAGTTCTGCATAATAGAAAGACAAGGCAAAAAAAAAAACACGGCCTTGGGCAGACGAACGAGAGGTAACCCGTGAGCACTTACTGACCAGGTTGGCTCGGCCCCCACCTAGCACGCAGCGGCCGGGACACGACCGGTCTCTTGTAAATGACCCTTTGCTCACCAAAAGGCCCGGACTCTGGAAGAGTGGGTGAGATGCTCCGATCGCCCCCCGGAAGGCAGAAAAAGAGAAAGAAAAAAAAATACACAGCAGCAGCCTCAAGGTGAGCGACAGCTGCATCAGAATCCTCTGCTTTAATTGTCTTCTTTTCTTTTCTGCAGACCGTAGGGATCCAGGGCCGCCCCCCGGGATGCCAGATGGTCGGTCTGTGGCCTCACCATCACATCACGCACCCCCCATAATAGGGGCCAATATATGCGGCTGCATCACCGGTATTGGCCTACCACGTTTCTTTGCAAGGCCATCCTTGGCGTATATGCGTTGACATATAGTTCCCTACCGCACTTATTCTCGACCTTTCATGATATGATTTACCAATGCCGCGGTTCAATACGGAGCCTGCTTTGGACAAAGTTGTTACGCATCTCCAGAACCACCGACGATCAGAAACAGATATCGGATGGGATCCTCCAGACGAGCAGACTCTCTATATCGTCTGATCCAAAGAGACCGGCGTTGCGCCAGCCTAATGCAACGCGGGTAAACAAAACGGCGAGGCTACTTCGTACCGAGAAAGGCGACCGACCTGGCGAGGTGGAAAACAAGCCCAGAAATCAGCGGGCGAGCGAGCGAAAAGCCGGGGGGGAGGCACCATGCTGCTTGACCGTCATCGCCATGAGTATTCTGTAAATTGACCGACCATTCTGTCCCGCGCCAAGGCCCTTGCCCATCTCCTTTTTCGCTCTTTGCCCGCGCGACCACGCCAGCTGAGTCCTGACACGGGGAGAGCAATATGGGAATATGGACATTATGAAGTTTTTTTCGTTTGAGAAAGTCTTGGCACTGCTTTGGAAAACTGGAGATGGTGGAGTTGTCGAGATAGACACCTTTGCGGTGGTTGGCTTGGCTGACTTGTCTGACTTGTCCGAGGCCCCCTGGGCAAGTTGGCGCTGTGTTTCGAAACGTCCTGCAAGGGGCAAGTTCGACATTGACATGTTGGAATTGTTCCCCCTCGGATGTCTGACAGGGGAGGTGGGCAGCAAGAATTCCCGTGTTGTGGTGTGTGGGTGACTGGGAGTGTGGTTGAATGCGAGGCGTGATGGTGCGTGCATATGTGAAAGCTGAGAAGGAATGCGAGGATGAGTTGCGAGCCTCCATGTTTGGTGTGGGCGCGTGGCTTAGCAGCAACTGACAGGGGCTCTGCGGATCCACCCATCTGGACGATCACTTTATTTCAGACTTGGGATTCGTCTGTGTTCAAGCTTCCGGGCCAAGTAAGATCGAATTAATAAAGGGCGGGCCTGGCTAGTCAGGAACCTGGGGTCCCTAGTCGAGCCGTCCCATGCCACAAGAGACTGTCACTGGAGCCTCTGCCGCCTGCTTTGGGCAACGACCTGCGCGCGGACAATCAAGTTGGGATGAGTCCATTTCCCAACTCGGGAGTTGGCTCCGTTCCTGCGATGGAGACGGGCTCCCGATGGGAACTCCTTGGCCATGAAATGCCACCCAAACTTGACAAGCCCACGCACACACGCACACGCACACATGCTCGTCGTTGGCGCCGTTGACACTTGACAGGATTCTGCTTGAGCCCACTTTACGGAAACCTGGTGGATGATGTGGCTCTAGTGCGATCTTCACTGCCTGCATCGACGCTTTCATTTCCTCCGCGTCGCCTGTTGATTGATGCTGTATCCTCTGCGGAGGAGATGGAGCACCTGGTCTTGGCAAAGTTTGAAGCTGGATTGGTATCTCTGGGAGCCTGGTCTGGACGAGCCTCTGGGCTCACGAGAGTGTTCGGTAGTAAGGTCACTCCAAGGTGGACTTCGATATGGACCCTGGCAGGGAGAATTCGTCCGCCCCTGGCATCTCACTTGATATAAGTAACCTCGAGATATCCGGCCAAAAGCTGCTTCTGTTCTCATTGCTTTCACCTCATCAACCTTTCCAACTTCTTTGTTCATTACACTCTTTCAAGCAGGCTTGAACTATTTCTTCATTCTCTCAAGTAGACAAGCCGTTTCTTCTATCTTCAACCTAGCCTTCTCTTATACCAACAACAACATCCACAGCCACATTCACAATGAAGTACTCTTTCGCCATCGCCCTCAGCACCCTCGTGCTGGGCATCACCGCCGCCCCCGCGGCCAACGGCGCCGCTCAGGGCAACGCCATCGCCCACGCTGAGCGCGGCTACTTCGATTTCCTCCACCACGCCGCTCGCGCGGAGAAGCCAACCAAGACCAAGTCTGCCAAGCACCCCAAGAAGACCAAGCACGCTAGCAAGACCCGCAAGCCCGGCTCGATCATCACCTCCGCCCCCGGCGCCCCCGGCAACGGCACCAACGCCCATTTCGAAATCCGCGCCAGCAACGGCACCGCCGCCCCCGGCCTCCCCGCCTCCTCCGGCACCTCGGTCCTCAAGGCCGCCCAGACCATCGCCCCCGGCGCCTCCTTTGACGGCGGCATGAAGGTCTTTGACCGCGGCGTCTCCTGCACCGGCCAGGCCGAGGGCGGCGACTCGGACGCCGTCTTCATCCTCGAAAAGGGCGCCAAGCTCTCCAACGTCATCATCGGTCCCAACCAGATCGAGGGCGTCCACTGCAACGGCGGCTGCACCCTCGACAACGTCTGGTGGGCCGCCGTCTGCGAGGACGCCTTCACCATCAAGAAGCAGGAGGCCGGCGAGACCACCACAATCACCTCTGGCGGCGCCTTTGGGGCCGAGGACAAGGTCCTCCAGCACAACGGCGGCGGCACCCTCTCCGTCAGCGGCTTCACCGTTGAGACTTTCGGCAAGCTGTACCGCAGCTGCGGCAACTGCAAGTCCATGGTCGAGCGCCACGTCATCCTCGACAACATCAACGCCTCCTCTGGAAAGCTCCTTGCTGGTAAGTTTTCTCCACCTAGTTTGAATCTATTCACCTCGGTTTGTCCCGAGACTAACAAAGCTGGCCCTTTTCCAGGTATCAACTCCAACTTTGGTGACACCGCCACCTTCACCAACATCGTCGCCAAGGGCGTCAAGGAGATCTGCACCGAGTTCAAGGGTACCACCCCCGGCAACGAGCCCAGCGAGATTTCTAGCGGTCCCTCCAAGTTCTGCAAGTACGCCACCTCGAACATCAAGAGCTCCTAAGCGGGGAAATATATTGCGGAGTCTGATGGGGCACATTTTTGCCTCGAGCGAGAGATCATACGTGTCGATGTTCAATGAAAAAGCATACGAACATAGGCCTGTTTACTTGTAGATATTCTTCATTCTTGTACATTCCAAAAAGCGTGTGTATCTAGAACTCAAAGCCCTGTGGGTAATTGTCACCATATGCTGTTCCTGTTGCGTGCTATTCGTGGAAAGCTGATCAATTCGTCAATGAGGCTAAGGGTCTTCTACTCATGTGCTCATTGTCATTACTCAATTTTTGGCATCTGTGCTGTCTCTTTGCCTCGATGAAGCTCCCTAATCAAAGCACAGGCCAAGGCACTTGGTATTGTCCTGTTGTGACTTGATCAATGCCGTTCTAGTTGCTAGGAATGCTTTCATGGAGTTCGCAGGCCACGGCTTCGGCATAAGCTGGTCTTTTGTAGGGATTAGCATGCGTATGATATATTCTCTTGCCCACATGTCCCCTGTAGAATTTAAAGGGGTTCAATATCTCATTCCGATATACTCGTCACCTTGGTCTCATTCGCCATGTTTGTCAAATGCACACGACTCGTTCATCTTATAGAAGAGCTTCAAACCTTTTACATTGCAGTTTCATTTATTTCCAGTATTTTCAAGGTCTCAGCGAACAAGAGAAGTGATCAACTGGATTCAATTTCTGCTCATATGGTTCAACCCTTTCCAATCTTTGCGACTTGTATTCTCATGGTCGATGGCTTCACAATCAAATGACCTCCACCAAATCTTCCAATCTCCTACAAACTTGTGGTATATCTCTGGCATTTTGACCAAAAAATAAAGGCAATCGTCCAGGCTGTTCATCAAAGTCCACACAGTAGCTGTCTTCGATGTCTTGGCCGTAGAAGCGAACACCGAAGCCGCCAGTGGCCTTTCTGATACGATACCTGAGACCTCACACCTGTCACTTTCTCTTTACTTGCTTTTTTGTCTTATCGCGGATGAGAAGTGTCAATGATGCATCGATCCTGGGGCTATCATCAGAGATCCTGGCCTCGGAACATGAAAAACTCGTGTAAGTCAGCCTCTCAACTCAAGTAACTATAAAGAAGGACGTGTCAGCGTCATGAGTCGCATAAGAGAGGCAAGGACTTTGATAACAACTTCACCTGATGGACTACAAGCGCAAGATAAGAACAGCTCGGCTTGTCTCGTCCATCTTCGTGCTCATTACACAATGGAACCGGAACTATCCGGGAGGTCTATCGAAGTTTGCGTCATCCCCCGAAAATCTAGAAGCCGAATTCAAGGAACTGATTTCTGCATTTTTGCTGCAAGCTATTCAGTGTTATTATTGCTTCCTAGAAGAGCCTTTAAATACTGGTCTTGTGCACTACGTCCATAGACAGGCAAGTAAATAGGAACTGGGGACTGTTTCATAGGCATTTGAAGCTGCCGTGTTTCTCAGCAATTAGCCGAGGCGACATCCTGCTGATATTTCTTCTACCTTACTGAAGGTAAGTTTAAGCCTGCTGTGTAAAGCACATAGGTCTAGATTCTTCGCTGGCGCTATTACTCATAGGCTGTGAAAATGAGATCTGTAAAAGGGCGGCTGGACTACCTTTTTGGCGACTTCCCCAAATCGAAAACCCTTCTCCAAACACCCGATGATTGAGGCCAATACGTGAACTTCAGAAAGTGATCTTCTTAGTACATGGATGAGTAACCTGCGCTGCCAACGACTTCCATCTCTTCCTTCCACAGATATAGTAGTCGGCTTTTTTTCCCTTCCCCTTCGTGCATTACTTGGAAATGTCTTGAGGCCGGACAGGTGCTTCTCTTGCATGTAAGTATGATCATATTGGCCGTTTCTTACACTTGTTGAGCGCACGTGTCTTATCTCCAAGCGTTTTCAAGTGAGTTTCAATCTTTCCGTCAGTTGTTGCTGCTCAAGCCGGATGCTTAATTGTCAAGTTTTTTCAAAGATTCTCCATAACACCAACTCGAACATATCTTCAGCAAAGTTGAACAGCTCTCCTGGCACTGGTCAAAGGTTTGGCGACCTTTCCCACTACTTCAGGAATGCGCCTTGGAAACGTCATCTTCAAGTGAGCTGGACAAGGATGCTGGGATCCGAAGGCAGGTTCAGCAGGCAATTGGGAACGTCGAGATTGTCCTGGAGGCGGCAGGAATTTGGTGTTGGGAGGATGTTTGCTCCTTTGGGTGGAAGAGAGGGGAGGAATCGAGGAACCTTTTCCAAAGGTATCAAAGGTCGATCGCCCTTCCTCGGACTTTTACTTAATTCTGGTCATGTAAAAGACGTCTCCAGTTCACTGAATATTGCGGGTTGGATCGGAAGCGTAGGCGGTCTGGGGCACAAATGTCGGGATGACTTCTTCTTTTAAAGAATAGAATGATCTCTACGTGCTCGCGTCCGCATAGACTTCCATCCAGCGTTGGTTACTATGACACACTGATGATCACTAGAATGGACGCTCGGCGGAAGGTTGCAAAACTTTTGGACATTTTCAAAAGGAGGCTTTTCATTCTCGCTGCTCGAGGCCATGATGCCATCTCGGTCCCGTTATCAATCAAGCCGGCCCGAACCAGCGAAACGGAGATGTGGACCCGGCCGAAATCATTGCAGTTCAGGTGCTCCGGCTTGATCCATGTACTTGTGGTCGCCGTCTCAATATCAGTTCGCCTAGAAAAGCACGCCCTTGGCTCGTTGTTTTCGCTGTCGCTGGGGCCTAACGTGTGTAGTGCCTGGCAACAGCAACAAAAGAAGCATTCATACTTCTTTTTTCAGTTCCTCAATTGCGTAGGAAACGGTTGATTGTTGAGCGGTGGCAGCTGCACTCCTTGTAAGTCGTTCACCTGGTCACCGGCCAAGCATGTACACCTTATCTTGATTTACACTTGATCTCACCTCAGACATCGTTAGGCAAAGAAGGCTACATCAGAAAAAGTTAAGTGCGGCGATTGCATTCGAACAACGGAGTTTGCGCTTACCTCAGTTATGGTTTTGTCTTTTCCTGCACCTCTAGCACCATCAAGACCATCAAGCACGCCATTGCCAGCCTCCCGGTCAACGAACCCCGACAACTGCAGCGGATACTCCGCAATCGCCACTCAGAATCCTTTGAAGATTCAGCTCCTAGCTTTATTTTTCACTCTTGGTCACGTTAGCATCGGAATAAAAAACCAGCACGGATAGGCCATACGACTTTGAGCCAAACCCGTTGAGCCTGTTTATTCCTTCGAGCAAGCCACGCGCCCCACACGCATCCCTCTCTTTGGGTTAACCCCCCGCCATACCTCACCATGTCGGCCAACTCCCGGTAGGGCCTTTTCATACGCAGCTCCTTCTCACCACTTCAAACCACGCGGTCCCCCCGGCCGAAGAGTTCAATTTTGGCGATGTCGGCCGGTCCCCGACTTCCGTGAAGGCTCGGCGGGCGGGACTCTGCCCACAAATACAGGTAACGCTGACGGGGTGATTCGCATGGCACAAGTCCGAGAAGCTCTGGCGCAATCGATAATGAGGTGGGATTTTGACAGACAGGGGGTGTGGGGTGTGTCCGCGGCCGGCAACTTTCCTGGCGAATATCTGTCGCCCAGAACCCGGGGTTCTGGATGGGTTTTGAATAAACTTTCTGGTTCTTTTTTAGTTCCTTTGCAGTCAGCCCGAGACAACGCAATCAAAGAAAGTCTATTTGGACGTTGTGTTGATCATGGCCACAGTAGACAATACTGTCCCCAGGCAGAAGTGGTGGAAGATTCAGTGGTACTCGGACGATGACACCCCCGAAGAGCGCAAATTTATCATCAAACTGGACCTCATCGTCGTTCCCTACGCAGTTCTGGCTTACTGGGTCAAGTACATTGGTATGATGTCGCCAGCCTTCACTTTCGACTGCCACCAGCTTGCTAACGCTTTCCCGTAGACCAAGCAAACTTGAGTAGGTTCAAGATCATGATGATAGCTGTCTCGGCTTATCAACACCTTGCTAATGAGCACAGATAATGCCTACGTCGGAGGTATGAAGGAGGAGCTCGGCTTCAAAGGAAACGAGCTTGTCGAGCTTCAGACGATGTACACCGTCGGCGCGGTGGTCGGCATGGTGCCCTTCATGTTCATATTCACCTACGTGCCAATGTACTGGACGATCCCCGCCATGGATGTGCTTTGGGGTCTCTTCACCCTGCTTCAATACAGAGCACACTCGTTTGGGGAGATGGCGGCGTACCGCTTCATGGTGGGCTTCTTCGAGGCCGCCTTTTTCCCCGCCATGCACTACGTATTCGGTACGAAACAAGCAATCACATTGTTCTGCTCAAGAGGGCGTGAAAACACTAACCTTCGGCACAGGCTCTTGGTACCGCGGACACGAAATCGCACGACGAGGCGGCCTCTTTTACACCGGACTCAATCTCGGAACCCTGACCGCAGGCCTCATCGCAGCCGGAGCCTCGCACCGTCTCGAAGGCGTCAACGGCATGGCCGGCTGGCGCTGGATGTACATTATTTGCGCCATCATCACCGTCCCCGTCGGCATTCTAGGATACTTCCTCCTCCCGGGTACCGTGGAGCAGCCGAACCGCTGGATTCTCAACGACCAAGACATCAAGATTGCAAAGTCTCGCCTCGAACGCGGCGGACACGTCACCCGCGGCAAGTTCAAGCTCGGAGACCTGAAGAAGATCTTTCTCAGCCCGCAGTTCTGGACCGTCGTGCTCGTCGACGTGCTGTTTTGGAACGCCGGCATCCATAAGAGCACCGGCAGCTTCCTGCTTTGGATCAAGAGCTTGGGCCGCTACAGTCCGGCGCAGGTCAACGAGATGGGGACCATTGCGCCCGCCTTGGGGATCCTGTACAACATTGTGGCGTGCTTCCTGTCCGACTTGGTGCTTGGCCCCGCGTGGGCCATTACCTTTTCCTCGCTGTGGAACGTCACGGGCCTCATCATGCTCGTGGTCTGGGACGTGCCCGAGGGTGCCAAGTGGTTCGCCTTCTCGACAATGTACTGGTCCAACGCACTCTCCAGTGTGTTGCATGGCTGGGTCAACACCATTCTCCGAGACTCTCCAGAACAGCGGTCATTTACCCTCGTCATGATCACCATTATTGCCCAGTCATCAACAGCCTGGACACCACTGCTGACATTCCCGACCGTCGAGTCGCCGAGCTATCCCAAGGGATTCTCATTCTGTCTGGGATGTGCTGTTGCGCTCATTGTAGCGACGCACGTTCTCGATATGTACATCAAACGCAAGGAGTAGGTCTTTTCCGTATTACTTTAGGCAATGACATGGGTCTGACATTTTGCGTGACAGAAAAGCAAAGCATGCGCAGCTCGAAAGCGGGAGCAGCCACGACGACAGCTTCGTTAATGCTTCTGCTGGCGCTACTGGGAAGACTGCGAACGCTCAAGTCTCGCCGGTAGTCAATACCTCGGAAGAGTCTATAGCACGGCACTGATCGGAGGGAATCCGTTAGCAAATGAGCCTTGAAATAATGGTGCCAGAGATTTCGGGGTGTTTATACTTGATACCTAGGAGTAGGCGGTGTTATCCAGATGCTTCTGCTTCCAAGTCAATGATATCTTTTATCAAATCGTTCGGCTCTATACCTCTAGAGACTATGCCTCTAGGAAGGTTGGTACTAGCATAAGATAGTGTGCTCAATAAAACGGCTGGTCAGTTAATCATCTTTGTAAGTGTATAGCGTTCTCGGCCCATTTACTCACAAGTAAGATGAGTAGTGTAGCAGAACTTAACTACCCTTTCGATGCCCTCAAAGCCTGATATCGCAGTATAGCCGAAGTCTGCCGCCCCTAAGTCAGTACTCCAGTCCTTTCCCTCTCCTTAGCATCCAACATCCAAGTGATCTTGACGTTTCGCAAGGCTCACAAGAGACCCCTCATCGCCTTCTCTTCAGGAGAGGCTACATGATCCTAGCTGACGATTCGAACGTGGTTATCAACATCCTTGGTTGCTGCTTTTCCTTCTGACAGTCGTGTCTGGACCCCCTCTAGGATATACAGATGATACCTCCCGTGGTATCATAGAGAGATTGTTAACATCAGCAAACCATACGTATAGAGAAGACGGCTGAAGCCAACAGTTGAAACAACCGATTGCATCACAGACTTCCAGGCAATTGAGCTCATTGACCGGAATAAGAGATAGGGACGTCTGCGCACCCAGTTGCGGGCACCAATGGTGCCTCACCGTATCATGGCCGAGGTGCGTATCGCGGCGTTTTGCTCTTTTCCAGGAAGAAAGCTCCATGGAGCCGCTTGGTGGTACGAAAAGGTTCTCTGATTTCTCGTTGGTGTGATTTTCTCAGTTCACTGATCCGAGAATGAGCCCACGGCTGGGTGAGAGAGAGGGTAGGCGGACCGCAACGGTTACCGGGTCAGCCACCACCCTCGCACCTGCCTCCTTCGTTCCTTCCCACGCACCTTCCTGGCCAGGCGTACCAAACCTTCATCCCATACTTTCCTGGATGACTAGAAACCCCTATAGGTCACCTCAACTCCGTTCCTGTCACCAGCACAGCAGGCGCCCCTCTAGGTCGGGGGGTCAGGTCAAACTGTGACGTGGTGGAGGGGTTTAAGGTCCTACGCCAACAGCCTACTCGACGACAGGCTACGAGTTCGAGTTCGATTCCCAGCAAGTGCGCCAGAGATGTAGCCCCCACCGGGGGGTGAACTCTTTTGTCATTTTGGACTTTTTTAATAATTGATTATTTCAATGTTCTGTGAAGCATTGCTTCAAAGACTGGAGAGGCTTGGAAGAGAGCCTGCAAGTAGACGTGGTCAGCGGTGGGAGGAATTCCAAAGTAAAGAATCGTTGTGATGACTTCAACTATCCGTGGCCTCACCGAGAGTCACGTGACCTCGGTGAGGCTATTACCCAGGGTTCACCAAAGTGGGGCTCCCTCGGCTTACTGTATTTCATGGTGAATTTCGCCTTTATTTCCTACTTTCAATAGACAACCAACCTCCATCACTATTCGCAATGCCCAGATAGTGCCTCTGTTACAAGAATTATGCGCCGCGGTCGTCGAGAGTTGTTGACTCGGTTACAGTCGCGCGACCGGTTACAACATGTTTGAAAAGATCTCGAGGTGATTAACCCAACGCTGAAAAACTCGAATACTACATATTTTTGAATTACGATACGTGTCTTGCCCGTTCAATAACACCAGGCACGAAGACGACTGACGTATCTGTTGTCCTCAAAAATCTTTCCCATTTTACAAATATATACCACAAACAAGCTCAGGTCCTTCAATTCCGCAAAATGGTTGCTCATTCCAGAGAAGACCCGAAAGAGAAACAACCAGGTGTATAAAAAGGCTTTTCAGACACAATATCAACGATCGTCAGTGAAAGTGTGCTAGCCCGCGTGTCGAGGTGCTTTTGCTGGTCCTGCCTAAAGACGGATAGGTCGGCAACGGCTGCTGTTGATAGACTGCACGCAGTGTCCAAGCTGTTGCGGAACATGTTGAAACTATCCGGGCAGACCCCATTTTTATCAATTCTCATCCCGCTGAGATGATCTCTGATCTGTTTGAAATCCCCAACAAACGTAGAAGGCAGCTCTGGGTCCAATATATTGAAGGCGTCTCTCGTGCCGGCCATGACCGGGAACCCGGTGGCCATTGAAACACACCCCTAGCGCAGGAGTCCTTTCCACGTCGACCTGCGACTGAGTGGAAGCATTCATCTTTTGCCTATCGCAGAATAGCGTGGAACGGCTTGACGGCAGTTTCCATCATCAGCCTGCGAGCAAAAAAAATGGATTCTGCATAAACGTGTTGATAAAAAAGTCGTGTGTTGTGCACAACACACGTCTGCTTTAAATTGACGCCTAGGGATAGAAGTTTTAATGCAGCTGACGGATCGTCTACATGAAAGTTCCTGAGAAAGTCGAAAGCAATCTTTGGCGCACCATTTTCGTGGCATTCTCGTGGTGTCCAATGTACTCGCTGTGGCTAATACACAACATCTACGCTATTTACATTATGATCAAGGAATGCGCGGGTAGGCCTTCAGCGGTAACCTTCGCCAGCATATTGCGAAAAAGCATGGAGCGATCCAGAGTACATGACGCTCGTCCATGTGCCGGTGCGTGGGTTGCAGCCACATGTGGCCTCAGGGTCACGAAAGGGGCAGTGTGTCGTAGTTGTTACAACGGACAAGAAGGCAATCAAGTTTGGAGACATAGAGGTGGGAAGATACTTTGGCGAACTGTCCGTATATGAAGGCGAGCATGAGGCCCATCTCTACCACCCCGTCCTCTGATAGCTCGATGATCTAGTCCTCTTTGAAGTTTGAGAGTGATTCCACCTCATCCTAAGTTGACCAGAGGACATCTTTCCCGGGCTTTAGCTGGTTGTACTGTTTCTTTTTTTCTTTTTGGAATTGTCTACGTTAACGCAGTCGGAATGCGACTTCATCTGGGCGCCTTGGAAGAACAGAGGTCATCAAGGTTGGCGAAATGCAAGAGATCGGTTCTGGAATGGCGTTTAACACCATGCGCCACGAAATGGGAGTTCAATGCGGTCGCGTCGGAGCCGAATGAGTGGGTCCACTTTACTTACCTTCAATGTTCCATTCTTCCTAGACATTAGCTGCCGAAACCTTAGTACACAAAAGCGACAGTTCATCAACGCATACTTCAATAGAAGCTTACATGCATGATCTACTTAATCTACGATCTACACCGCGTGGTGTGAACCTTCATTTGTCCATATCCGTACTTACCCCGCAAGGAGGAATCAGACAATTACGGCAGAGAGAACATCTCTAGATATCATGTCGGAAACCTCGCTCAAGAAAGATACTAGTCGGTCTTTCGTTCTAATGCACAGTACCAGCAAGTAAGTGAACATCCACGAGACATCTTGAGTCTCGCAGCGCATTTCGAACCCCAAGACATGTTCCGCACTCGGATAAAGGTTTCAGTGAATATCAATGACTGCCTAAGAGTGTCAATTTCCAATAGCTCTCAGTAGATAGAGACTTAAGAGGGATAAGCAGAAAGCTGTTTTACGCATAATGGGTTGTTTTCATTTACGCATGGAGAATGTGACCTGGTCGCATGACCAGCCCGCTGCGACGATCGCGCCGAAGCGATACCGCCAGCGCCGAATCTCAAGACCGCGGGGAATTGTGGGGTTAGTGCCGGCTTACCGGTCGGGAGGTCCACCAAATGCCGGCCCAGTGACCGGGAGCTGCTGACTTGCACTGTCATGATGCAAGATGCTCTTTGGTAATGAGAAGGGGATGGCCTACATGAATCAAGAGGCTTTCCCATGACGAGCCTTGGCCGAGTTTTTCCATCGTCAGATTCTTCCCTCCCTATTCTCCGTTGCAACCCTCAATGCCACGCACGCACATCCAGCACAACCCACACACCCGCGCACTCACCCACACCAAAAGACTTCCCCTTCCGGATCACGGCCCCCTTGCACTTTTAACATCAACCAATCAGACTCCGAATCGCAACCAACCTAGGGAGTTGACCGCATTGGCTTAGGCGCCTCACACCCGCACTAAAGCCCTGTTGGCAAGGTGCCATTGAGTTTTTTTCACATGCCCTCTTCCCTGCTCCAATGTGGACGAATAGCCAGTCAGAAAAGGATATTTGGGCTGGCTGATTGATGGGTTCCCTGAAACTGGCCTTTTTGGACACAAGCAATGTCAGGTGCAGAGCGAGTTACCCCCTTTTCCCAAGAGAAAGAGAGAGTGACTGATTCAGACACCTGTCAAAGGCGCGCAGCTGTCCATATATGCTACCTCGTGCGGTCTTTGAGGTCTGCAACGTCACCTTTTCAACTTTGACTTATCGTTGCCCAAACTATGACAAGAAGTAGAATGGGGGCAACAACTAGAGTGCGCAGTGCAGGTGTCTAGATCTTGCAGCTTGCTAGACTGATTTGCACAACTGCCGCTAGCGCGGTGGCGTTCAGGTACCGCGGTCCCATTCTTACTGGTCCGTCACACAAGGTCACCAATATCTCTCGCCTGATGTCTCTCCAAGAGTCTTGGGGTGTCCTTCTGCAAAAATCACTGGACGTGACGAAAACCGAGTCCCGCTTGGCGATGGTCCCGATGGATACCCCCAAGACGGGAAGGGAGTCAATATCAAGGTCTTGCGAGGCGAGCAGGCCCAGGCCTTGGGATCATCTGCGGATACCTGGGGTGCTCCCTCGTCCATGGACCAGGGAGAGCAGCCGAATGCCACTTCCCGCGTGGCCGTCCCAAGGCTTTCAGCACGACGTACTTCCAACTCGCCAACCAACCACAGCCCCAAGGACACATGCCTTGGGGCCGCGCCGCTGGTACCGAAGCCCTCGTCATTCCCCGTGGCCCCCTTCCCTCATTCCGCGGGGCCCTGTTAAAAGCCCTGCCATCTTCCGTCCCAAACTGGCAGACGCCCGAGATGAAACGAAGCCTCTCCCGCAGGGTGCCGAACAACACCCCAGTTCTACCAGTGTTTCCTGGAACAGGGATATATTTATTAGAGTTGGCGATACTGAACTTCTATTGGCTGCCCTTGAAGAGCCCTTATCTTTCTTTTTTCCCAAACTATGCGCGTTTGTCAAGCCAGCCACAATTCTTTCGCTCCGCTTATGCGCCCGCCTCATCTCGGGATATTGGCCGTGCCAACCGCGACTGATAGATTGGCCGGGCCGTGATCACAGCGCAAGGGGGTCCGAGATATTGGAACCACCGAGGATTCGATGTGTGTCCCGCGGCGGACGGTGTCTCAGAGAAGCACGCTTCCCCGTCCATCTCTCCCACCGCGTGGTGCACTACTCTCTTGGGCTTGGGGCGCCGTCTGTAGTAGCGGACGTACATGTGCCATCTAATGTTCTGGACCGGACACCCATATCCGATCCCCTGTACAACACTAGACGACGAGAGCACAGGGGGTAAGGATATATGAACCAGACTACCATTCACCCTCCTTGAGACTCCTGTTCTCTGCTGAAGATTGGACGTGGCTCTGAGACTTGGAGACTCTTGTCATTAAACAAGAAGAAAAAGGGACGACTTTGCGTCCGCGTAGACAGTGAGGACCACAGGACCACTACGCCTTGCAGATGCAAGTCTAGATTCGACATGCGGGTTGCTCCCGCGCTGATGTAGCCCTTCTTTGTTGCAAGGGCCGGGCAGAAAACCCTTTCCCAGCACGGCACGCTTCGTTCAATGTTACATCTGCAGGCTCACACTTGGACTTCTTCATTGTATATATACGCTGAAGTCCCATGATGAACGCTTCCTGTTCTGTCCCCATGGTCCTTCAACCCGCTCCTCGTGCGACCGCCCCCCCCCGACAACAACATCCACCATCGTGATCTTGTGCCCCGCCCCCAAGACATGCCTTTCCTTTCCGAATAGCTACAGTCTCTCCCTCCTCTTATAAACGATCCTCATCACAGTCCTTCCAGTTTCACTTGGGATAGTTTACTGTAAACTTTATTCACTCCTTGAAGCCTTTGCAAATCAGACGTCAGAACACCACACGTTCCTTGGCTCCTGGCGCTTTGCATCGAATCGACCACCGCAATCATGTACCCAAAGTCTCTCCTTTCAACCCTTCTCCTCCTCCCGGCCGCCACCTGGGCCTGGGACTCTCCCAACTACTCCGGCCTCACCCGCCTCTGGCAAGACAACTTCCCGGGGGCCTCGGGCGACCCCATTAACGGCGGCAACTGGAACATCATCACCAACCTCAACGTCAACAACGAGATCCAGCAATACACAACCGCCCGCTCCAACCTCCAAATCTCGGGCGGCGGCACCGTGCAAATCGTGCCCCAAAAGGACAGCAACGGCGCCTGGACCTCGGGCCGCATCGAGTCCCGCTACGTCTTCACCCCGGCCGCCGGCCGCCTCACCGTCGCCGAAGCCCAGATTCGCTTCGGCGACAACGCCATTGCCAACAAAAAGGGCATCTGGCCCGCCTTTTGGATCCTCGGCGACGCCATCCGCAACGGCGTCAGCTGGCCCCGCTGCGGCGAGCTCGACATCCTCGAGACCGTCAACGGCCAGCTGACGGGCTACGGCACCGTCCACTGCGACATCCTCCCCGGCGGCGCCTGCAACGAGCCCAACGGCATCGGCGGCAATATTGGCATCCCCGACCAGGGGTGGCACACGTGGCGTCTGCAGATTGATCGCCGGTCCGGGAACTGGCAGACGGAGACGATTACCTGGTTCCGGGACGGGCTGCAGTTTCATCAGATTAGCGGCGCCAGGATCGGGAGTGAGGGCCTCTGGAACACGTTGGCGCGCGCGCCCTTGTTCTTCATTTTGAATGTTGCTGTCGGCGGTAACTGGGTGAGTTTAAAATGCCCCTATTTTACTGATCAAAGACGTTGAACTGATCGATTGCAGCCCGGAAACCCCGACGGCTCGACCATCGGTGGCTGGGGAAGCATGATGGAGGCCGCCTACGTTGCCGTCTACCAATCCACCTGATCTAGCCCTGCATTCATCGGGCTCTTGATCCATGTCGAATATCGTCTTGTTGCTGCTCCTGTAACTACACCGTTCGCTGTATATATGCAACCAGCATACTTAGATACCCCCTTGTCAGCTTTATAGCATTTGCACACAACCACGCTCGCTAGATAATTTCACGAATCATTTCACGGTCAACATCAATCATCATTCCATCCCGATATCTGAATTATTTTATACTGCCTTGATTTGTGCTGTTCATGGCTCATAATGACTTTACTTGTCTCTATCTCGGTACCTAGGTAAGCTAGGTAGACAGCAGAGCACAGGCGTCTGTGCTCGAATACAAAGCCTCTACTCATAAAATACCAAGCATCTAACCTCAATGCTTTGTCTTCCCTTCGCGTCTGCGGGGGTGTTGGGGTCGATAAATGCAGTATGAGGCGTGTAATCAGCCCGTCCCGGCGTGCCACCAGGCTGTCCTTGGCTCCTCGAGTCGAAGCACTTGATAAACATGGCTTCGTCAGGGGTCATGTCCTTGGCGTAATACAGCGTATGCTTGTCACTCGGTGCAACAGAGTAGGTCTCGCCTGCGATGGTGTCAGTAGGGCACTACGTCTGTCCCAATGGGCCTAGCTGTACTTACCCTTGACATCGTAATTATCCGTCGACTTTGCCAAAGACGGATCCGGAAGCACCTCCTTGCCCCGATCATCGTCGTCCGTGTCCGTTCGTCTGGGGTACAGCAGATCCACGGCAATGAGGTCCTTGGGCTCCGTCGTCCGCCAGTCAATCACCGCCAGCGGGAAGTCACTCGCCGGGTGTCCGATGGGTCTCCAGACGTTGATAATCTGGTACCGTCCCTTGATCAACTCATCCGCCTCGCTGCCGGGAACATGCCTCCTCACACGCGCCTCAGCCGCGCCGGGCGTCTGGTCAACGTGCACCTGCTGCACCGGCTGTCTGGGGCTGCTCTTCTCCCTCCTCCGAATCGTGTGGTCGAAAATGACGACTTTCTTCACGCCGGGCAGCTTCTCTCTCAACAGGGCCTCTACTTCGGCATAGTAGCCACTGCGCACCGCCTCGTCGTCGGTGAAGTCTTTCTCCTTGGCGGGTGAGTTGTACACGGCGAAACCGGAAACGTCGGTGCCGAATTCTTCCGCCGAGTCGCGGATATTGACGACGGAGCGCCGCCGCTCGAGCCGGCTGAAGGAGGTCACGTCTGTGTCGACCTTAGCCCAGGGCTTGCTGCCGGTACCGCTCAGAGTTGCCGGGTCCACATAGCGGAAGGTGCTGGTGGTCATTGTTGCGAGGGTTCTACTGGGGATGATGTGGGGAAGGTTATTGAATCTGACACTGGTCTTGATGGATGATGTGAGGGTTGGGATTCGTCGTAAGATTGTGCTCATAATAGTACACGGCCGTCAAATGCAGGGTTAATGTTGAGACATCCGATGCCGTGCCGGGGGGGTCGGGAGACGGGAGTTTAAGAGGAGAAATGTGTAGGGCGTTGAGAGCGCGAATGAAACGACTGAGCGATTACATCACCACGAACCAGTGGCCATTAGTCATTCAGCATTTCTAAGCCACTTTTCCTAGGGCCGGTGACCCACACCCGGCTCGGCATCGCTTGTGGAGCCTGTTGATTTCAAATCGCCGACATTCCGCGACCCGAATTGCTGCCGTCCCGAGAAACACAAATCCCGCCATGCACCGCTTGGCGGCGGGGGAGAGTCAGCACAGCCCACGGAGACGATATCAGTCACCCGATCATTCAGCACCCCTTCAGCGACCACCTGATCTGTTCGCCAAGCAATACGGCATTCCAGGGTACTTACGAGGTCAGAATTGGACATCGGCTGAATCACTTCGAAGCCAAAGTCTACATGTATCATTGTAGAGGGCATTTTGTTGGCCACCACACCAGGTACATCACTTGCAATTGCTGAAACGTGCACCTGTAATCCTTTTGCTATTCATCGGTACTCGGTTGGTTTCGATGTCAGCTTATTTCTCCGCGGAATAACCATAACACCCCACCGGTGACAACACTACACTTGCCTTGGAAATTACCCAAGAAAATCAAATCTTCAATCTTCGGGCTGTCAACCACGATCAGAAACGTAAGCACATTGCCGCCTAGATTTCTTGATTCGTAAGAGTGAGCGTGTTTGGCCTGCCCTCCCCTCCTGGGTTCTCACCAGAATGCCCTAATCCTTGGCCAACTAAACACTCTGTTGAGAAAACCACCTGCAATGACAATCATGTTACCTAGGGAGACAAGTCTCAATACCCAGCCCTTCGGAATGCCTCATCCAGTGTCATCTCAAGAACCTGTCGTTGCGCTTGGATACTCGCCGTAATTCGCGCATTCTCTTCCTCGCCAGCCTTCTTCCTCTCGGCAACGTCACCTTCGTCCGTAGTCTCCACCTCATCAGCCATCATATCGTCCGCTTCTGGTGCAGAAGTCAAAACCCGGGGCGCCACCCGCACACTCGCCATCCTTGCCGACGACAAGGACGCACCCGGAAGAAAGCCCGGAGCAACGTACTTCTTTGACTTCCCAGCCGAAGCGATCAACGTCGACAGAACCGCGGCGCCAATATCCAGGACATTATCCGCCTTGAACGCATCAGGATCGTTGAGAAGCTGGAGGCCGATCCCAAACGCCACCGACAAAAGCGGTCCCGCCCCGGGAATGAAGCCGAGACCGAGCTGGACGACGTGCGTGACCAGGTCCAGGATGAAGGAGGAATACTTGTACGGACGCCAGCCGACTTCGACGCCAAAGGTGGCGCTAATGACCTTGGCCAGGTCAATTTCGCGGTGGAAGCCCTCCGCGGCCAGCGTATCGTTGGATCGCCAGTTGAGCCCCGCATACGCGACGAGGAACAGCGCGTCGGTCTTGGTCTGTGCATTGTAGACGCCGTACTCGGGATTGCGTACCTTGTGAGGGATCGTCAGGTAGGTGACGAGGTCCGGGACCTTGAAGAGCCACGTTAGGCCCCGGTCGAGGCCGAGACCGGACTCACGGGTGGACGGGTAGGTGCGGGGCTCTCCGGCCGTGTTGAAGCAGTTGATGGTGTCCCGGGCCTTGAAGTCGATGACGACGTATGTGCAGTACTGCTTGTACGCCTCGTCGGTCTGCTGGCAGACGGGGAAGTAGATGGCCCGGATGGGGATCGTTGCGCTAGTTTGCAATGATTAGCTTTTGGGGTGCTCACTTGGAATTCTGCAGGGGCGGAAGGGGGTAAATGGTACTCGATCCATAGCCATTCGGTCTCTTTGTTGCGAATCCTGACGGGTCGCAGAATGTACTTTCTTGGTCCGCCCCTGTCGAGGTCGCGCATCTCATTCCAGTTCAGACTGTTTGGGTGACTGGTGATGGCGAGCATGCTGCCCGGATCCGTGGTCTTGCTTTCGCCGACAAAGAACCTGTCCCATTGTACGAAACGCGTGTTATACAGGCTAGCGTACCCGGCCTGGATTTTCGACCGCGGGTGCGTCGGCGCGATGTTCCCGCTCCCGACCCAGCCGTTCCACTAGATGCAGCTGTTGAGCCGCCAAATATCGAAAGCTGGAGGACTAGAAAAGGGGGGACTACTATACCTGGTATTCGATGAGGACATGGCTGTAAAACTGTTCCGCGTTGTCTGCAGACCAGTTGTTTCCGTACTTGAGGGATGACCGAACGAAGAAGCATTCGCCTTCGGGGAAGTAGGATGCCATTGTATCGGATGGTCAAGTCACTAATCAAGAGGGAAACGATGCGAAGGTGGACGAAGAGGCCTCAAGTTATCGTACTGATAGGATATGAGAAGGAGAGAAGGAGAAAGGAAGGAAAACGTCAAAAAGAAGGGACCTTTATACTACTCGACTCCTTGGAGCTTGCTCGGGAATCTCGCGTATCTTAGTTTCACCACGTCCAGTTGCTGGTCGTGCTTGCCGATACACAGCTTTCGGATGCACCGAGATGCCATTGCTGAGAAAGTGAGGTGTTAATGGACGAAAGTAGCACGCGATGAAGGTCTTTACCGCCCGAGGAGTTACATCTCAGACATAAACATACAGTCGATAGGCCAGTGCAGCCAAACCTCGGTGCGATGGGCAAGGAGGGCGACAAATCCTCGGCAGGCCGCGTCGATCACGACGGGACGTGCCGGCCGGAAAGTGACACAGCCAGGCGGGGTTCGCATGAAAACATCCCACGTTGGGCATGACCTGCATCTATCGAGCTGTCGGGTAACAGAAACCGGTGTGTAATGTGCGAGTCGCCAAGCATCTGTGTTTGCTGGGCCGCCACGGCCCGGACCAGCTATCCCAACGCTCATCCCGCTTCGGCGTGGGAGAAGTCGCGTCGTAGGACCTGCGACGTATCGGCCCGGTGCGTACTCCAATCTCATCGGCCACGACCGGAGCGAGCGATGCAGATCAACCCACGAATCCGACCCATTATGCGACCGCCGCCTGTGAATACGAGAAGCCAACACCCTGCCCCGCGTGCTCGTTCAGTCTAGCTCCTTCCAAAGCATCTCCATCCGCAGCGCCTCATAAGGTAGTATAACACATCAGCGCTTGTGCGCAAGATTCCTGGGCGCCAATTGAAATGTGTGAACATAATGGCTTATCTTCTTTGTAATTGGACCAGACTACAGTTTACATAGGTGTCCCTGTCGCATTGCACAGCTCTACTAGGCGGTCCCAAAAGGGGAAATCGTCCTCTGGCTAAGAGCAAAGTGAGAAGAACCTCTCATATTCACTAGAGACGATAAAGAGGGGTCGGTTAAATTTTCCATCGCATTGGTCATTTCAGAAAGCTTCGAACAGTGGATTTGAGTATCAAACGAAGGATTTGGCTCTACTCAACTGTGTTTGGCTGCGATCGTTGACCACACTTTGATAACAGGTCAACAGAATGTGAAGTCACCAACTAGTCGTCTTTTCAATGAGCAGACAACAAGTGGTGAACTGAGGCCGGCGCTCAAATCATGAAGAACCAAAGGGTGACATAATCACTCTAGCCTTGGCCTTTACGCGAAGGCATACAAGGCCCCCATCTTGAAGGCAAGTCGTCGACCAGGCGCAGTAATGAAGCGATCCACTTGCAACCTCATCCCGCCACGCGTCCGGAATCAAGCCCCGAGCGAACGGACCTCTCGCCGGAAAGAGCACAGGCATAATTCGATGAACACCACAAGGCGCAGCCCACATCAGACGGCCTAGTTCAGTCGTGCATATGCCAGAGTTTGGCAAGACTTCGGATGGTGTGCAGACTAAGGTACAAGCGACGATATTGGTCTCTTACCGAGCGAGAACTGGGCGAAAGCTACGAAATTCGCATCGAAAGCTCCTATGCAGTAAACCCCGCGCCCTGCAGGACGTAAAGCTAGCGACTTTAGTTATGCCTGCGGAGACCACCGTCATGCGGTGCAGAACTCTAGCAGGACGGCAAGCCTGATTATGTCCTCCAGATCACGATCGAGAAGCCGGGAAATTGTTTAACATGTTTGTATTGTGCTGGGCTAGCCAGCATGACAGATGCCTGGTGACCATCTCTCGAAAGACAAGAATCCTCCCACGGATTGGCGGGCTCAAAGCTCGCCAAACCCAACATGCAAGTTACCTCCCCACAATCGTCCGTCTTCCCTAAAGGTAGTCAAGCAGAAGAGTTGGACTCTGATCGCCGCGCAAATGCTCATGCCAAGTTTATGGCATTTGCTAATCCAAGCCTAACGGTTTGTTTGCCGCGTTCCCCGAAGTCCAGGCTGCGGGTCTGAGTGACGTTAAAACGTCGGAGCCCATGACTTCGTGATGGATCCGACCCTCTCAGCGATGAAAAAATAGCGTCGAAGACGCAACGCCACGCTCGCAAATGTGGTGGACGAAAATCAAGTTCTCGGCGAGGGGTGTAAAGAGTCCCCTCACCAAGCGAGCAGAAGAAAGATTCCAACCCGACATATCCCAAAACCCATAATTGTTTGTGAAGTCTCTCATTCGTGTAAAAGTGCAGCGAAAGTGCAGTATTTGAAGCCGACGAGGCCCCTATCACGGGGCGGCCGTGGAGAACTACCGTCGTTCTGGCTCGAAAGGATTCTCGGCTCGCTGGTGAGGCTGGCGTTCGGCTTCGAATGGGTTGTCGTTTCCTGGTTGGTTGTGTTCACCACCATGCGGCTGCCAGGCACGCGTGGGTTTGCCCGTGGCCGGGTAGTCGTAGACGTCGCCGTCGATCTCAAGGTCGATTTCATCCTCCTTACGCTCAACTCTATTTCTTCTCATGTGCAACACCGTTAAGACACCAAGTGTACCAAAGATAAGCACAGCACTAAGCAGAACCACGTTAGTCTTGGCTAAGCCATGAGTGCTGCCTAGGTCTGCCAAGAGCGCTAGGCCGGAGGGTGAAATGTGAATGCGATCCGAAACTCGGAGGTTGGATAGGGTAGAGTTTGAAAGGGTTCAGATAGACCTACGCAGTAGCGCCGACGGTGATACCGATAATCTTGGAGGTCTGGAAGGGCTTTTCACAGCGGGCGCTTGTGTCGCCATTGTCGCAGTCATCGCGCGCAGCGATGTAGTGCACAGCGCGAGCGACGGGTGCCAGAAGGCTCTTGGTGATTATTGAGGAACTCATGATGCGATAGAGGAGGGATCGGAGTGTTGTGGATATGATGGAACGGTTCGATTGTGGATTGTATTTGCGTTTGTAATGGCGACGGGATTCCTTCGATTTCCGACTGAATCGTAGACTCCTTCACGTCGTGTCGGACTGACTGCTTCCTTTCGTATTTTATGCCCTGGCTGGTGCCGTCCGCGTCTTGTCGCGACAGTCTCAATGCTCGTACTCGAATTCCTTCGTTCGTTTGCGGCGAGCGGGTTGCGGCGGCCTGGTCTGTAATGAGTGGATTCGCCCCTGTGTCGCTTGTGTGAAACCGGTTTTGGTGCCCCTGCTATCGCACTCTCAAGTCGCCAACGGTTTCTTTATGCAAGGAGTGACTGAAGTGAAGAAGGGAGGAACAGTCTAGGACGGGAGCAGAGACACAAAAAGTGGCCGATGCCAAGAGAATATGCAGGAAGAAGAACAAAAGAGTGACTACCCGGAAGGTTTGAGTTTGTTACGAGGGAAAGCAGGAAGGGGGCAAGGAGGGAAAGATTGCGATACGAGGCGGGCAGGGACGGAAAGGAAGGAATGGAGGGAACGGGTGGAATTTGGGAATGGACCCGACACCTTGAAAACACGGGGAAAGTGGAGGAAGGAAGGCGAGGCAATCTGCCTGCCAACCTATTCAGGAGAGGGGGGTGGCCGTCTCAGGGTCCGGGAAGGGGGGGGGAAGGCGCATGGCAGGCACAACGCCCGATGCAGGTACGACAGGAACAGGAGGGAACAGGCGCAGGAACGGGCAGGAACCCGTGGGCAGACACACAGGAAGGAAGTGCCCCTCCTCCCTCACTCGACAACATAACAAGTCTCTGCTTCCTTCCATAAATCCCTTCCCCGCCAGGCACGCACTCGATTCATCAGCCGGTTCGCTGCCAAAGCTGCCTGCGCATTCTGCATTTGCGAGGAAAGACACGGTTCCAAGCAGGGGGGGGAAGTGGCTGTGTCTCACTCGGCTTCGTTTTCAGCGCCATGGAAGGCCGAGAGTGCCGGGATTGGCTGTTGTGATTGGCCAGCGAACCCCCAAAAGGGCCTCTCCTTCAAACGGTCCTGAACAAACACGAACCCGGGCCCCATTTACAGGGTTGGCGGGATGTTCAGCGACCCGAGTCGACCGAATACGGCCAATGAACGGCCATCACCGGCGACAGTACTACCGCAGTCAATCTCCTCACTGCAACACATTGCTGCGACACAGAAACTTGATGACATTATCAAAGACGGGTGTGGGAGGCGCATTTGAGGGACCTTTGAGGTCTATCGTGGGTTATCGTGTGCCAGAGTGGGAGATTCGGGATTAAAGTGGCTGCCAAAGAATTGGTCTTGCGGGGAAATACTCGTCTCGTGTTTCACATTCCAAACTCCCTACTCGCTGTGTCCGATGTAAGATTGGCGTCTCGTCCCCTTCTTTCGAGAGACTGGGCGACAGACCACTCTGTTGCGCGCGACGGCCCTCGAATTTGATGGGTTTGGCAGCGCCAACTCTGCGCAGGCGTTCATCCCGCCACACTAACTTGGCAGAACGTCGATGACTGAGCACCCAGGTTACCATCGACCCTCTATTAGAGTTCATGACGACAGCGACGACAATTGCCGATTTCTTGTCCACACCAGACGACAATGACGGCTTACTCGTCTGGGGGGTTTGTTTTTTTTTGGACCCGGAACTGCGGCACAATCTCAATCTCCCCTCGTCCCTCGAGTCGCGTCTCCCCCTCAACGAGACAGCGACTCAGCGATCGCCAACATCACCATCTTCTGACATGCTTCAGACAGCTTAGGGCCTGATCGGCTCGATTTCAAAAAGCATTTGGAAAAGGGACTTAGGGCCCGACAGGGGTAAATAATAGGTGTTTTTCGAATTGTTAAAGCTCGCTATACTTAATCGGGTATTAAAATCGTTTATATAATTAAAATTAGAATTATATTAATTTATAAGCCTTATTTAGAAATATCGAACTAATAGGGATACTAAAAGGTCGTTTAATTGCCTTAAAAAGGTAATAATTAGTATTTTCTAAGTTCAGATACTCTAAAAACTAAATCCTACTCTAAAATAGGATATAATTAGAATTTAGGCTAAAGATTTACCGTATACGCTTAGCGCAACCGGCTAATAATATAGCCGCTTTTACCGCCGATTAATGATAAATCGCCGTAATTTAACGCCGACGACGATTATTAAACGTAATAGTAATTACTTATACGGCTACCTTAATTATTATCTTTTACTTATAATAATTAATTAAACGGCGGAAAAAGGTTAATCGGCGTACTTTACTTTTATTAATACCGCTTAAGCCGATATACCTCGGGCCCGCAATAGTTATTATAATTATCGATTCTTTTTAATAAAGCTTAAACGTATTATTTTATAATACCTTCCGGTTAACAAAGTTTAAATTTACTTATTTAGAATAGTAATTTAAAAAAAAAGTACTTTAAAAGATATATAATATTAAACGGTTAGGTAAAAGTTAATAATATTTCTATATCTAATTACCTATTCTATATCGTAAAGAAATACTACCTATTGGTTTTAAATAGCTTAAAACACTATATTTACTATCTTTAATGATATATTAAATAGGATATATATTTTTTATAAAGACTTTATTAAATTACTTAATTTAACGTATATCTCGCTAGAAATCGAACTTTACTTTATTAAAAATTAGTTTAATAGGTATATTAAAGTAATTAACGGTATTTATATACCTATGTTTATATTAGAAGATAATATTACGACCTAACATATATAATAGACCAGGGACCTGCCCCGCTGCTCTACGGCGGCTACTTTGCTATATATATAATTAAATAATAAGAATATATATATTACCTTAACGGATCGGAAGAACTATAAGGAAGTTATATAATAATAAAAAGGACTAACGGACGATAAGCGGTCTTTAAATATAGACCGATAAGATAAAGATCGGTCTACTTTTAAAAAACCGACTTTACGATATCGGTCTTAGATATAAAAGAACTATTTAATAATATATGGGACTTATATATAATATAGACTTAAGCTGGGTTTACGTCTATAATTTTTATAGCTTTTTTAATAATTAACTTTATATTAGATCTTACGATTATTTTTAGTTATTTTTATTAAGAACTTATTTAATAAAATTACGATTAATTACCGAAGCCTTATTTATTTTATAATTTATTATTACGGCCAGCTAGTCGTAGTGAGGTTTGTGTTAATAGAAGTCGGGGCTATAATATTTGTAAATAATAGTCGTTATAAAAATAGCTTTAATAAAGCTATTATCTATAAGTCGTAAAGTAGGTAAAGCTTTAATAATTAATCGTAATCTTATTAAATGAGTTTTTAATAAAGATAATTAAAAATAATCATTAGATTTAATATAAAAATTAATTATTAAAGAAGCTATAGAAGTTTATCCTTAAGCTTAGCTCGGGCTATCTTATATATAAATCCTAATTATAAATATATTTTTTATAATATTTTATTTATTATTATTCGATCGTTTACCGAGCGGTTGTTTATTTTATATTTTTATAATTACCCATCTTATTTATTTATAAACGTCCGTTTTTTATTTTATTATACGATTATAGTTATATAACTTATTTATAGTTTTTTTATCTTAAGGGAGGCCGTTTGAGTTTTTATTATTATATATATAGTATAATAGCCGCCGTAGGTCTTATAAGGTAGGGCCTTAGTTTAATAATACATATTAAATTATAATATTAGCTTTTTTTTTCGAAGGTCTAGTCTTTAGGCTTATAAATAAATTATTCGTTTTTAAATTAAGGAATCGTTAAATATTTTTATTGAAATATATTAATATTATATTAAATCGAATTAAAAAATCGAAATTATAAATAGTTATATTTCGTCGCTATTTATTACGTATTATTTGTTTTTTTAACGAAGGTATAAAAATAATATTATATTCGAATTATCGTTTTTAAAGTATTTATTATTTAGTTTTTTTTAATTTTGATATTTACGGAATATATTATCGTTTAAGTATTTTATATAATGTTTTTATTAATACTATTTATATTTATAAGTTTTTTAAAGATTATTTCTTATGGGTCTTAATTAATAAGTATAGTAAATCGTTTAGTAGTAGAGTTCGATCGTTTTAATTATAAAAAATAAATAAAAAAATCGCGGTTTTAAAAGAGAGTTATAGAATTATAAAAAAAGACTAAGGCTTATTAAAAGGCTTAAGCTAAATTAAATAAATCGTTATTTAAATTAAAACGCTTTTATTTTTAAAAACGAATAGTATTTAAAAAGAGTCGTATCGTATTAAAA
The DNA here is from genome assembly GCF_001831195.1 of Colletotrichum orchidophilum. Classification (NCBI taxonomy): domain Eukaryota; kingdom Fungi; phylum Ascomycota; class Sordariomycetes; order Glomerellales; family Glomerellaceae; genus Colletotrichum; species Colletotrichum orchidophilum. Next base: position 501,387 of record NW_019172961.1, read on the forward strand.
ATTTTTTTTAAAAATATCAAAAGTATTTTTTTAATAATTTAAGAGGCGTAAGTTAATAGTATTTTTAACGTTATCGATTAAAACGCCATAATAATTAAGAGTTTTAAATTTAAATTTAATTTTAATACTCTTCGAGAAGTTATTAAGAGTTCTAAAGGTTTATAATAAGTTCTTATATATTATTTTTATATTTATAATTTTTTTATTTAATAAAGTATTTTTTATATCTTTTTTTAATTCGGTAGTTAATAACTTATTTAATTTTATATTTTAGTTTATTAAGTTCGATAATAATACGATTTTTAATATATAAGCCCTTAAGTACCGGCTTTAAGAGTAAAATATAAAAAACCGGATAGTATCGTATCGTATTTAAGAGTTTTAATTTAAAATTAATTAATAAAATTTTTTTGATAATTTTGAAAGGTTTAAGTTTTTTATAATTTAATTTATCGCTTAGTCGTTTTATTTTAATATTATAATAAAGAAAATATATGTTATTTTTTTTTAAAAAATTAATTTATTAATTTTTAATTTATCGGCGTATTTTTTTATACGTTACCGTATAAACTTAAAGTTTAAAAAGGCTTCTTTTTAAATCTTTTTAAGTTTATTTACGTTTATTACGGCTTTTATAGTTTATAATTTTTTATATACTTTTTTATATATAGTTAGTTAGAATCCGTAATTAAAATAAAAAAGGGATTTTTTTATATTTTCGCTAACTACGTTATTATATATAAACTAGGCTATTAGTAGTAATACTATTTAATTATTTTAGTCGTAATTTATATAGTAACGGAGGTATATTTTAAAAATTTAATTAATTTTTTTTATTTATTTATCGGTTTATAAATAAAAAAAGGTCGATAGTTTATAATTTATATTAAATTACGACATTAAAGATTTTTAAAACTTAGTAGTAAATAGCTTATTTTTATTAGAAATTATTTCTTTAGGTAAACTATAATTAATAATAATTATTTTAAGGAAGGTATATGTTAGTTTTTTAGTATTATTTATTTTTTTGTATAATATAAAATAAGTAAATTTAGTAAATCGGTCGACGATAATCAAAATATTATCGTATTATATATTCGTTAATAATTCTTTAAATTTTAATAATTTAATAATAAAATCTTAAGAGATTAAGTACTATATTTTTAAAAGTATTAATAATAATTATAGCTTTTTATAAAACTTATAGGGGCTATTTTTATTTTTTTTATAAATATTATAGTCTTTAATAGCCTTAGCGACTTTTATTTTTATAATAGTTTTATTATAATATTAATAAATCCGTTTTTATATTTTTATAATACCTTAATAACCGTATACTTAAATATTATAAACTTTTATAATAAGCTTAGGAGTTATTTTTTTAAACGGGCTAATATTAACTTTTTTAATTATTATAAAGAGTTTTATAATAGGTATAAAATTATTATTATCGTCGTATTTAAGGATTATTTATATTTCTTTAAAAACTATAACTTTATAATTAAGTCGTTTATTAAAAGTATTTATTCTATCGTTTTTTAAACCTTTCTAATAAATAATTTAAAAATTAAATTTTAATAAAAATTCGCTTTATTTAATTTATTATTTATTTAAATTCTTATTTACTATAAAGTTCGTAAAATTTTTATAATTTATATAGATAATAATTTCGTATTTAATTTTTAAAAATTATAATTTTTATTTTTTGAAAACTTTGATTATAATTATTAATTTTTTATTATAAATTTATTAATTTAATTCTATTTTATAAAACGCTTTAAAATAAAATATATAAAAATAAAGTACTTTTTATTAATTTTATTATTTTAAAATAGCTTTTATAGCGAAGTCCGAGGCGTTAATCTCGATTTTAAATAGTTTTTTTAGGTCCGGAATTATAATTATTAGTTTTAAAATAATTAAGTTTTTAATTTTATTAAAAGTTTTTTTATATTTTTTATTTTAAATAAAAGTTATATTTTTTTTTATTAAGTTATTAAAAAGTTTAATAATATTAACGTAGTTTTTAAAAAATCGTTAATAAAAATTAACGAATTTTAAAAATAATTATACGTTTTTAACGTTAATAAATATAGGTTAGTTTTTAACTATTATTATTTTAAATATTTATATATAAATCTATTTTAATATAATTATATAGTTAAAGAAATCTATTTTTTATATATAAAATTCGTATTCATTAGGCTTAATAAAGAGCTTTACGTCTTAGAGTTTTTAGAATATTATATAAACATATTTTTTATAAGTTTTAAAATTAAAAGAAAAGATAAGGATATTGTTAAGATAAATAATTATAAAAATATCGACGTACTTTTTAAATACGTAATTAATTATTATTTAGAATATAGCGGGTATATTAATAAATTTAAAAAATATAATTAAATATTTATAAAGTCTTTTATAAATTCGGAATGCCGTTTTTTATTCGTTTTTTTTTTTTATTTTTAGTTTAATTAAATACTTTTTTAAGGTTTATTATAGTAAATTATTAGGCTTTATATAATATTTCTTTAAGTTTTACAATAAGGGGTAATAAATAGTAATTATTTTTAATAATTTCGTTAAGTTTTTTATAATTAATTATAAATCTAAGCTTTTTTTTATTTTTTTTAAATATAAAAAAGATTAATATTTTTATTAAAAAGGATAATAGTTTAATATAACCTTTTTTAAGTTTATTATTGATATATTTATTAAGTTCGTTACGTTTAAGTTAATTTATAAAATATAATAAATAGAATTTAAGTTATATTCTTTTTTTTAATTCGATTTTTATATTTTAATTATTATATTTTAATAATTTTATTTCTTTTTTTAAAGCGAATAGTTTTATATAAATTCGATATTCCTTAAATATAATTTAAAATAAGTCCGATTTTTAATCGTTTGTACTAAGTATGAATATTTTAATAAGTTCTATCGTTTTAATAAAAACGATATATTTAGTTTATTTTTATTCGTTAAGTGTTATATAAGACTCATTTAAACCTTTTTTATTAAATTATTTAATAATTAAGTTTATTTAATAAAATTAACCGGTTTTTTAATTTATTTATAAATTATACTTTTATAATTATAAGATTTTTAAAATAACGTCGGTATTTTTAATCTCCATAATATCGTATTTTAATTATTTTAATTAATTATTAATATATATCGTAAAATATATAGTCTTTTAATTAATATATCCGTCATTATAATTAACTTATTCTTTTTTTATTATTTATAAAGTATATAAGTTCGTTTTTTATATTTATAATAATTTATATTTATTTATCGTTTTTAATAAAATAAAAATTCTTTAAGCGCTATTATCGATAATAATATTTATATCGTATCTGTTTATTTAAAATTTAAGTTATAAATATTTTTTATCGGGGAGTATTATAAAATATAAAAATTTATTTATTTTAGCCGTTTTTTATTATTTTTTTACGATTAACGTATTTAGTTTTTTAATATTTTAAAAGCTAATACTTATCCTTTTTTTATAAACCGTTCGTAATTAGTTATTAAATTAGGACGTTTTTATTTTTTAATAAGTAAGTATAATATATTAATAATGTTATAGATATCGTTTATTTTTTTATTAATAGGTTCTCTCTTTTTAAAAAATAATTTATAATTTTTAAATATTTTAATATTTATTACGGTCTGTAACTAGATTTCCTATCTTTCGTATACGGCTGCCTAGGGAAAAGAGGGCTACGAAATTCTTAAGATTTCCTAAAGATTTCCTTTAGATAAAGCGTTTAAAAAAGCTTAAGATTTCTTTAAAATTTCCTTAAGATTTCCCCAAGATTTCTTTAAAAGAAATCGTAAAGAAATCCTAGAGATTTTTTTCGTTTTTTTTAAAAGAAATTATAAGGAAATCCTTAAGATTTTTTAAAAGTTTCTTTTAGAATTTTTATAATATATTTAAAAAATTTCGCTAAGAAATCTATAAAAAAATCTTAAAAAGAGGTATTAATATATTATTTTATTTTTATTGTATAAAAGCGTATAATAATTAATAATATAACTTTTTTTAACGAATTAAATAGTATATTTATATTTTAAAAAGACGAGCTAAAAAGCGTTAACTCTTTTAAATTTAATAAGCTAATTAAAAAGTATTAACTTTATTAAAAAGTAAGTTAATTAAAAAGCCGTAATCTTATTATTAATTATTTTTAATTAATAGAAGGCGACGATACTATCTATCTTTTTTAAGATTTTAATATTATCTTTTTATTAAAGGACGCCGATAGAGCCGCCTAGCTAATTAACTACTACGCCTAGAACTACCACCGGCTTAAAGCGTTTAATCGACTAAACGCCTTTATTACTTTAACTTTATATATCACGAAGGTAATTATTAAATTTAAAAAGAGTACCTAGGTATATTAAAAAAATTTTTATATATAAATATAGGGTATATACTTATTAAAATTTAAAACCGCGTTTTTTAAATAGTTTAAAAACGAAAATGAATATTAAAACGAAATATATCTTTATTTATAATAGTATAAAGCGCTCCTATTTTTTTTTGTTATAAATATTATAAATATTACGAAAGAAATCCTATTTAGTTTATTTTTATATGAACCGAGGTTATTATTAAAGCGAATAAAAAAGACTCCCCCAGCGCTAGAGGTAAGTATTAATCCTCTTATCTTTTTTATTATAAAATAGCCGGAAACCCCCGTACTTTTATAATCGTTAATTAAAAAAAAAATATTTAAAAAAAAATTATTTTTTATTTTAAATTAACTTAATAAAAAGGAAAAGTTATAAGGTTCGACGTAAGGTTTTACTTAACCTATTAACTTTTTATTAAATACGGCGTATCTATTTAATAACTTTTTATCCCCATATATAAAAAATAAATTACGCCCCCCTCCGCTAAGTTAAAAAACTTCGGTTTAAAAAAAAAGAAAAGCGTATATTTTTTAAAGAATTTTATATTAAATTATATTTGATTATATTAAAATTTATATTAAAAGTAGGCGTAAAGGATAGTAAGGCCGTAATTGTTATAATTTTTTATATCGTATAGCGTTAAATAAATTTATAAGGTAAATTAATTAAGACTAATATTAAGATAATCTAAATTAATAAGCTTAATAAAAAGTAGATTATAAATAAATAAAAGACTTTAATATTAATTTCGATTACGAATACGACCCCTTATATTATAAAATAAGGTACTTATTTTTCTTAATAATAGGATAAGGCTTTTAAAGACCGCTATTTCGCTACTTATTATAAAATCTTAAAAATTTCCTTAATAATAACCCGGACGATAATAAAAATCTATAACCCTCTTTATTAATAAAAGTTTTTATAGCGAATTTCCGTTTCTGAACGGAGGATATTGGATAATTCGAACTTATAACTAAATATAATAATACTTGCGATATAAAAATAAAAAACGTAAAAATTATTTAGATTAATATCGATCGTTTTATCGACGCTTTTTAATAATACGTAAAGTAATCTCTTATTTATATAAAGGCTATTATTTTTAACTTAAATAAATATTTATTAAGAACTATAAATAAGTAATATACCGGCGATTTAGAAATATAATAATAAAAAGAACTTAAAAATGTTAAATACGGTCTCAAAGCCTAGGCTCTTTTTTTTTATTAACGTTTTAAAATACCAAGAGTTATTATTATATAATAACTTAACCGGCTATATTATAGTTTAAAAGATGTTAAAAATAATAAAGATATTAAGTATTTCTTAATTAAAATTAATCGATTAATTTAAAACGCGGGATATTTATTTAGCTATTTCTTAAGATTAGTTTACAATAGGATAAATACTAACTTTATCGTTAGTAAACCTCGTCCGAACGAAATAGTTAACTAAAACGAATAGCTTTAGGAAATAATAAATTATTAAGAAGGATAGAAGCGAAACGTATACCGAGGATAGAAATCGTAGTTAAAGGCTAGAATTAACTTTTTTACCGGATTTAAAACTTAATATTTTAAATCTACCTATTTTTAATTACTAAAGGCTCTAAAGGAAACCGTAAATTAAGTAGGAAACCCCTCTTATTAACTATGACCGTCCGTAAATTAATTAAATTAATAAATATAATAGCCGTAGTAAAAATCTCCCCGGTAATAAGAAAACTATTCGTAACCCTTAAAAAATAACCTAAATCGTTTAAAATAAAAATAACTTATTTATAAATACTAAAAAAAAGGAATATATATTATTTAAGACGTATATATTTAAAATAAGGACGGTATAATAAATATAGCTATTTAAAAATAAATATAAAACGAGGGTTTTTATATAATAAATATATTTTATATTAATTTATAAGTAAACGCTATAGACTTATTAAGTTAAAACGATTTAATTATAAAAAATAAGGAGCCCGAAAAAGTAAATATCCTTAATAACGTTATTATTTTATTAAATTATTAATATATTCTAAAATATAATAATATTTACTTCCTCTTTTTAAACTATAAATCCTATAATATCGTTTTAGATAGAAAAAAAAAATATTAATAAAATCACTATTTAACTTATTAAAATACGATTAAAATCGACCTATAACTATCGGTAATAGAAAGTTTATTATAGTAAACCGCTAACTTATATATAATACTTTATAATTATACTTATATAAAAATTATAATTAACTTTAGCTTTTACGGTTTATAAAAATAGGCTTATATAAACTTAAGAATAGGACGACTAGTTATTTATAAAAATATCTTATTTTATATATTAAGTTATATAATTAACCGTACCCTTAACTAACTTTTTACCGGTATTAAATAAGTAAAGAGCTTAAAATAAGCACTATTCGACTTATATATTATAAGCTAAGTTAATAAAAAGATCGTTACCGTAAAATTATACCTCGGAGCCTAAGTACTTAAAGATTTATAAATAAGAATCCTTATTAGTTAAAAGTTTAACATCCTTAACTATATAAATATCCTTAATTTAAACGGAAAAATCTATATTAGAAATTATAATAATCTTAAGGTATTAATAATAATCTTTACTAAACGATCCTTAAGAACTTACGTCGCTAGAGCGATATAAAACTAAACTATCCTGCTTTTTTTTAATACGTTTATATTAATATAAATAGTAAAAGGTTTAAAATAAACTCGCTATTATTTAGACTTAATTACGGTAGCGAAATATATTATATAATAAGTTATTAATTAGTAATATATATCGAAAACTATTCGTTATACCCCCGGAAGTTTTATTATAATTAACGATTTAGTTTCTTATAATAAATAAAAGCCGATATTATAATCCGGCCTCCGTTTAATATTAACTATTTAGCCGATATATTAATATTTTTTATAACTTATAACTTAATACTAAATAAAGATATTTTTAACGAATACCTTAACTAAGATTTAAAAATAGGAATTAAATAAAATAAAAAAAACGACGTTATTAAAACTTAAAAAAGCGTTATTATATTTAATTAAAATAAATAATTTGTATACTGAATAATAATAATCGTTTTCGAATTTCCTTTTATATAGAAATTTACTAGGCCTATACGAGTTAGATTAGAAAAAGAAATAACTATTCCGCTTATTTTAAATTACTATGAATATAAAATAGGCTAACGAGTCTTTTTATAAAATATCGAGGATTAGTAATTTATTAATAATAAAATAAACGATATATACGTAAGAAAATAGATTAAATAGGTTAAATTCTTTATACTATTCGGAGCTCCTTTTTTTATAATATAAAAATAAGTAAACGGAAAACGTAAAGGATATATAATAATAGATTTTTAAACGCTTAATAAAGTTATAATTCCGAATGCGTATTTATTATCGTTATAGTCCGAAGTTATAAGAAAAGTTAGAGGAAAAGCTTTTATTATTAAAGTCGACGTAAGAATGTTCTTTTATTAATTTCTAATTAAGAAAAAATATTAAAAACGACTAATGATAATTAACTATCGCAGGTAAGAAATGTTAATAGTTATATTAATAGGTTTTCGTAATTCGCTAGCTTATATTTAAAAGTTTATTGATAATTTTTTTTATAAATATTAAAAGTACGTTTAGGTATTTATAAACGATATTATTATCGTTTTAAATACGAAAAAAGAATATATATATTATTTTTAATAAGTATTCTTTGTTTTAAAATAAAAAAATATTACGCTTTTTTTTGATAAATTATTCGTTGGTTTTTTATTTATCGAGCTTTTAAGTTTTAATATAAACGTTTTTAAGTTTTAAAATATTAAAAATCGCGTTAAAATACTTAAACTTATATACTTTTTTAAAAACCTTTTAGTTTTAAAAAAATAAATAGGTTTTATAAGTTATTTTCGATACTTTATCCTTTATTATACTACGAAAATTAACTTTTTTTAATAATAAAAGACTAATTTATTAATAAAAGCCCGAGAGTAAAAGAAATATTAAAGGTCGGTTAAGAAACATTTTTATAATATTTTAATTATTAACTTAACCGCTAAGGAAAAAATATCCTTTTTAAATATTAAATAAGCCTTTATAAAATCTACCGTTTTATTTTATTATAATCCCTTTTATATACTATTTATATAGTTAAACGCCTCTTATAAAAAGGGATATAGCGTAATACTCTTTTATTTTAAACCTAATATAAAATAGAGCTTAGGAACCCCGATTCCTTATATATTAATTTAATTTATTATATATTTTAATAAAGTACTTTTAAATACCGAAAAAAAATACTAGCCTATAGAACTTAAGGTTATATATTTTATATAAACTATTTATAAAACGAAAATAATAGTTTAATCGGCTAAAAAAAATCCGACTATTATTTTTACCGACTATACCTTTATATATAGAATTATATAATAAATAACTTTATTTATAATCGACCGTAAACGCGCTAATCTCCGGCTCGTCTTAACCGCTAAATATCTTTTATAATTTTAATTTATATATATTTATATCCTAAAGGTAAATAATATTATCTTAAATATACTTTTAAAAATACCCTTAGATAACGGATACCTAAACCCTAATGATAAAAAATAGTTAAATAAAATTTAAAACGAATTATTAATATATTAATCTATAAATGTATTAATTTCCTCCGATATAAGAAAACGAATTCGCTAAGGATATAAAAAAATTCTTAAATAGAAATAGTATTATAAAATATTATAATAAGCGGACCTAAACTTTTACTTATTATTTAACTTAAATTAAGGACTCTTTTATTATTTAGATTATAATAGAAAATAAAAACTATATATTCCGAACGATATAGTTATAAAACTTATCGCTATAGCTTATAATAAAAATTAATACTATAAAGATAAACGAGTTTAATACGAGTTATAAAATAAATTCGTTATTAAAAACTTAATAACGAAAATTAAAAAGTACTGTCGATATTATTTAATTTATAGACCTATAAAAAAGGATCACGGAAAGCTAATTAAGGCCCTATAACTTATTTTTATACCGGCGATTCTTTTTTATACTATTACTATAGACTTTATTACGGGTTTACCTAAAATATCTATAGATAATACTCTATAGAAATTACTAAATTATCCTTTTTTCGACTTAGTAATGACCGTCATGGACAAATTCTTTAAATCTATTATTATTATCCCTAGCTATATAATTTATATTTCGGTAAATTAGGCTACTATACTTATTTAAATACTCTAGCTTTATAATTAAGGAATCCTAAGAAGCATTATTTCGGACCGAGACTTAAAATTCTTATCCGAATTTTAGTAAACTTTATAAAAAAAACTTAATATAAGCCTTAAATTCTTAATAGCTTATTACTTTTAAATAGATAGATAGTTAGAATAGAAAAATTAAACCGTCAAAGCCGTATTACGAATATAGTATATATCGTATCTAAATATAAATTAGTTTAAAGGTATTATTACTATATAATTTAGCCTTAATAACGGATACGTTACGATAATAAAATGCTTGCTAAACGAATTATTTTATAAGTTTAAAATTAACGGCCTATTAAACCTATTAGGCGACGCGAATATTACTTTTAATAAAAATATATTTTAAAAGGAAACTAAACTTTTTATTATAAAAAAATAAATATAAATAAAAATAGTATTTAATAAGGAATATTGTTATATCGTTTTCGTTTTAAAAGATTTTATTTATTTTTAGCTAAGAAAGGGCTATAAGCTATTTAGGAACCTATCGAAAAAAATATCTTTTTAATATACTGAGTTAATATAGGTAATAAAGCGAATCGGTCTTTTAGCGTATAGGCTTAACTTTCTACCGATTATAAATATCTACCCGGTGATATTAATAGCCTATTTAATATTTATTTAAAATTTAAAAAAAGATCTTTTTTATTAAATAACGCTACCGGCCGTACCGATAGACGTAGACGATTTATAATAAATAGAATAAAAAGATTAATTTAATTATTATAAAATAAAAAGAATTTTAAATAAACGCTTTTTAATTAAAGGTTAAGGGCCGCGGAAGATTTAATACTTTATTAAATAAAAGGATTACCTTTATTTTTATAATGTTTAGATAGATATAGATGCGATAGAGGTACTAAACTTAATAAAAACTTACGAGCGATAGCTAGCCGACGCTAAAAATAAATATACTTATAATATATTTATAATAAAACTAAAAGCTATTTAGCTAATATTAAAAAAACTAAAAGAATTACTGTTTAATATACGAAAAAAAAAAAAAGAAAACTAAAATAGGTAAAGGAAATAATATAATAAGAGGTCCCCGAAAGGATTTCTTAAAAAAATTAATAAACCTAAAGAAATAATAGCTTTTTAATTTCTTTAGGAAATTAAAAAGAAATTAAAGCGCTATCCTTATCTTTTAATAAAGTAACTGTTAAAAAATAGCCTCGTTGTTTACGTAAGCTAATCGTTAATTAATAAAAAATTCGAATAATAGTTTATTTTTTAAAACTTTATTATTAAACAATAGCGTAATAATATTATTATTTATTATTATAAAATCTTAAAAATTTCCTAAAAAAGGAGCTCGTTAAGACTTATATTTATAAAAGCCCGCGATTTCTTATATAATCTTTTTCGCACGCTTATATTTATTATTTATTTTTTTTTTTTTTTATTACTTTTTTTTCTTTTTTCTTTTTCTTAACTCCTAACCTTATTATTATATTATCGTTATTTATATTTTTTTTATTAAGAAATATATTATTTAATATATAAAAGGATTTCCCTTTATAACCCCCCTCCTATACGTTGTAAAATACGGACGTAATACTTTATCCTTAATATTATATATTAATACTTATTAAAAAATCACGATTTTAAAAGATTTTTTTATATATTTTATTAAAACGACCGTTATTTAAAAGACTTCGAATTCTATAATTATTTCTATACGTTATATATTTACGGCGAAGAAAAAGGTTTTATTAAAAATACTAAGTTAAATAAATATATAAACGAATACCTCTATAAAAATAAAGTCTTTACCTACCGTTTATAAAGTTAAGTAATTAAACGTAAGTATACGTAATTAAATACCTTTATTATTAAATATACTATTTTCTAAGACCGGCTAAACTTTAATATTAATACGGATGAGGAGTATATTAAACGAGTTTTTTTAAAAAACCTTTAGTTATTATATATTATTAAACTCGGCCGAAATAGTATCTTTATATATAAAAGTTAGACGTTATTAAATCGTATTTAAAAACTAGTAATCTTTATAAATCTCGACCCTTTTTTATAAAAACTTAATAACGATAAGGATTTATTTAATACGCCCGATATAAATACCGACGCCGAAGCTATTTTATAAATTCCTATTTTTTTTATTATCTTTACTAAAATACCGGTTACGATTATAGTTAATTAGAACTATAACGCTAATAGTACGTATGCTACCCTTTTTTAATATATTAATAAAAACCATCCTATTATTAAACCGACGGCAGAAGTACGTAAGTCTTTTTACTTCTTTAAAGTAATATAAAATTTAATTAAGACTTTAATTATTAATAATATAATTAAAAAAGACTTTACGGTAGCGATATTTAGTTTTTAGAACGATAATTTAAGAGTAAGAAATATATTACAAGAGTTTTTTAATAAAACTATCGTAACTAAGCTTTTTAAATTAGAACTTATTTACTAATTATTTAACAGCTTTTATTAAACTTCCCGTAAGCGTATCGTTATTAACCTTATTAATAAGGCTATAAATAATACTTTATTTTAAAACGCTTAGCAATAACTCTTCGCTAATACGCCTACCCTTTATTCTTTAAAAATAAAGACTATATTTACGGGCATAGGCGCTATTATAGTCGTAAAGAAAGCGCGTTTCTTAATTATTAATAAAAACTTTTACGAGTTCTTATTTAAAAAAATAGCTTATAAATTCGAGCCTAAGCCGGACCTAGTCGATTAAAATAATAATAAATACGTACTAATCCTATACGGCGAAGGTATTATTAATATTAATATTATATACCGTTTAATCTATATAATTCTTATAAACCTTATTATAAGCGAATCCGCTATCCTATACTTTTATTTAATAAAAGTCTTTATTATATTTAGATTTATCGTAAATATAGCCTGATTTACCCGTTTTATAAACGAAACTACCTAAAAGGAATACTATTATAATTAAAAACTCGCCTTAATTTCCTATATTAAGAAATATAAAACTACCGTTATAATAATTATTATAATCAGAGGCTATTTTTATAATATTAAGTTTAATTAAGCTAATTTTTATTAAGTTACTACGGTCGAGCTAAATATTTAGATTATAAATAACGTATTTTTTAAAGATATTATTATTTTATTTTTTTATATTATCGATAAAATAACCGAGGCTTTAAAAAATACCGTAGTAAAAAAAGCGATAAATAAAGATTTAAGTTAAGTTTTTTAACGCTATTTAAAGTTTATACATAATAGATATTAATATAAAATAGATTAAGAGTTATTTTTATATTTAGGAGCGATACTTTTATAAGGAATAGATTAATACGTATATATTTATTTCTTTTTACATCCTTTTATAAAACTACGTACTTATTATTATATTATTATATTAATTTTTAGTATATTTATTTACCTTATACGTTAAACCCTATTCTAAAATAAAGCTCCTTAACATATAGTTTCTATAGTAATATAGATTATCGTACTTATAAAGATTTCGCAATCGAAATTAATTTTTATATAGCGGTAATTATTACGGTTTATAATTAAATTTCTTATTTTTTATATATAGTTATTTAAGGAAAAAAGGGTTACGAAATTCTTAAGATTTCTTAGAGATTTTTTTTAAACGAAGCGTTTAGAAAAGCTTAAGATTTCTTTAAGATTTCCTTAAGATTTCCCTAAAAGTTTTTTAAGAGAAATCATAAGGAAATCCTGGAGATTTCTTTTATTTTTTTTAAAAGAAATTATAAAGAAATCCTTAAGATTTTTTAAAGGTTTCTTTTAGAACTTTTATAATATATTTAAAAGATTTCGTTAAGAAATCTATAGGAAAATCTTAGAAAAAGGTATTAATATATTATTTTATTTTCACTATATAAAAGCGTATAATAATATTAAATTATATATTTAGAATGTATTAATTATATAGGTAGTTTTTTAGGTTTTTAATAAGCTAATTTAGTTCTCTTTAGAAGCTTATAGATTCTTATTATTTTAACTATTTATTTAAATCGGCTTTTTTTTTAATAATAAAATCGTTAATATTAAATAGTATTTTATAATCGATTTTTAATTAAATACGTCGTTGAGCGACGTCGTAAAATTTATTTAAATTATAAAGCGATTATTAGCTTATTAGCTATTTATAGTCCGATATATTAATATTATTTAAAAGGGGGTCGTAATCTAGTCTTTTAATATTAAATTTTATAAATATATCGTCGGTAGTTTTTTTATTTAAGTTATTTAGCTTAGTATTTTTTTTAAATATAAAAAAGTTTTATTTTAGATAAAATATATTATTTTTTATTATTATTTTAAATTATTTATATAATCGTTATTATAAAATAATAAGGACTATTTTTATAATTAAATATTAAAGAATATAGGCGTTTATTATATAATAAGCCTCGCTTAGTTTTTTAATATATTAATAATAACGTTTTTTTAATATTTAAAATCCGTATATTAAGTATATAATATTTATTTTTTTATCGATTTCGTATTTTAATTAAAAAAGGTCTTTTTTTATTTTAACTTTTAATTATTTTTAAAATCGTTATTAAAATAAAACGAGTATTATTTTTATATTTAGTTACTTTTTTTTTAGTAATTAATTAATTTTATAATAGTTAATTAATATATAAATATAATCTTTATTATAATCTTTTATTATTAAAAAATAATATTCGTAATATTAAATTATTTTATTAAATATTCGTCGTATTATATAAATAAATTTATTTAAAATCCGTATTTTATAAGCTAAGATCTCGTTTTTTAATTAAAATAAGTCGTTTTTATTTTTAATTGTTATTTTTTTTTTAATTTATTTTTTATTATTATAAAAGTTTATGCTTGGTTAAGAAAGTTAATAGGTTATATCTTAACTACTTCGTATATTATTAATAATATTTAAATATATTTTTTATTATAGTTTTTAATAATTTTAAAACGTTAAATTGCTTTTTATTTATTTATTATAATAAGGGTTTTATTAAAGGGTTTCTTAAGGTACTATTTTAATTATTTTTTATTATTTCGGTAAATAAAATAGTTATTGTTATAATATACGGTTTAAAAAAGTAATTTATAAAGTATTTTTTTAAAAGTAATATTAATTTATTTCTTAAAGATAGGTCGTTATTAAATTCGTTTAGGCTATTTATAATCTTTAATTATATATTTTAACTTATTATAATTATAATTTTTAAATTTTTTTTTTAATGGGATTAATTTTATTTTATTATATTAAGGTTTATAAGTCCGTCATATTATTTATAAGCGGTAGTTTATTAAGGGTTATTATTTTTATTATAGCGGTATTTTTAATTAAAATTGCGTTAAGGTTATTATTAATATTTACGTTTTAAATTAAGTTTTTATCGTTATTTTTTTTCTTTTTTTTTTTATAAAGGCGGTTATTAATTTTAATTATAAGTTTAATATATTAAAGGAAATCGTTTAATTTATCGATTTTAATAAGTTTGTCCTTAACCTTATTTTTTAATTCTTAATAAAATATAAAAATCTTAATATTATTAATAAGATTAAATTAAATATTAAAGCGTTTAAATTTAGTTAAGTAGTTTTTTATTAATTTAGTTTATTAAAGTTATAATATATTACGCTCGGCTTATCGTTTTTTATTTAAATTTTAAAAAAGCGATTTAAAAGTTTTTTTAAACCCGTCGAAATTATAATAAATATTTTATATTTTAATAGAATATTTATTAAAAGTCTTTTTTTTAAAATATTTTTTTTAAAAAAGTTCGAATTATTTAAAAGCTTGTTTTTTAAAAAAATTAATAATATATACGATTTTTTTAATTTTATTATTAAAATCTTTTTAATAAAAGTTCTAAAAGTTTTTAATTTAGATTAAGAATTTTTTTAAGGTTTTAAAAGTCCTATCGAAAGTAATAAATACGTTAAGTTTAAGCTTTTATTGTTTTTTATTAAGAAGGGTAATAACGATATTAACGGTATTTTAAAACGTATTTATTTAATTAACGAGGTTTAAAGTTTTTTAGCGTTTATTTTTAAGTTTTTTAAATATAGTATTAAATATTTTTTATATTTCGGTAATATCGCGATCGTTTTTAATTTAAATTTTTATTAATTAAGTAATAATAGTATTAAAGAGGTTCGTTAGTTTTTTATTACGTTAAGTATTTTAATTAATAACGCGGCGTATTTAGGCATATATTATTTTATTAAAGACCGCATCCTTATTAGAGTTATATTTAATATTAAATATTTTTATATTTTTTTCGGCTTAGGCTAGCTCGGCGTTTAAAACCTAAGGCTTTTTGCTTTTATTAAAAAAGGATTTAGTAAATATTGTTTATATTATTTAGTAAGTTTTTATAGAATCGACTTATTAAATAGGAGTAATTAAAATATTATAATTAGTTAATTATAATAAGGTTTATATTAATAAAAGTCGGGGCTACGATATTTATAAATAATAGTCGTTATAAAAATAGCTTTAATAAAGTTATTATTTATAAATCGTAAAGTAAATAAGGCTTTAGTAATTAATCGTAGTTTTATTAAATAAGTTTTTAATAAAAATAGTTAAAAGTAATCGTTAGATTTAATATAAGAATTAATTATTAAAGAAGCTATAGAAGTCTGTCCTTAAGCTTAGCTCGGGCTATTTTATATATAAATCTTAATTATAAATATATTTTTTATAATATTTTATTTATTATTATCCGATCGTTTATTAAATAGTCGTCCGTTTTATATTTTTATAATCGCCTATTTTATTTATTTATAGGCGTTTGTTTTTTATTTTATTATACGATCGTGGTTATATAATTTGTTTATAGTTTTTTTATTTTAAAGGAGGCCGTTTAAGTTTTTATTGTTATATATATAGTGTAGTAGCCGCCGTAGGTCCTGTGGGGCAGGGCCTTAGTTTAGCAATGCGTGTTGGGTCGTAATATTTATAAATAATAGCTTTATTAAAAGCTATTTTTATAACGACTACTATTTACGAATATCGTAGCCCCGACTTTTATTAATATAAACTTTATTACGATTAATTAGCCGTAATATTTTAATTACTTTTGTTTAGTAAGTCGACTTTATAAAAACTTATTAAATAGTACAAACGATATTTATTAAATCTTTTTTTAATAAAAGTAAAAAGCTTTAAGTTTTAGACGTTAAGCTAGCCTAAGCCGAAAAAGATATAAAGATGCCCGACGTTAAGTATAATTTTAATAAGAACGCGGTTTTTAATAAAATAATATATATTTAAATACGCTGCGTTATTAATTAAGGTATTTAATATAATAAAGAATTAACGGACCTTTTCGATATTATTATTACCTAATTAATAAAAGTTTAAATTAAAAACGACCGCGATATTATTAAAATATAAGGAATATTTAATACTACGTTTAAAAGATTTAAAAATAAATATTAAAAGGTTTTAAACCTCGCTAATTAAATAAATACGTTTTAAAATACTATTAATATTATTATTACCTTTTTTAATAAAAGACGATAAAAGTTTAAACTTAACGTATTTATTATTTTCGATAGGACTTTTAGAATTTTAAAAGGATTTTTAATTTAAATTAAGAATTTTTAAAATTTTTATTAAAGAGATTTTAATAATGAAATTAAAAAGGTCGTATATGCCGTTAGTTTTTTTAAAAAACGAGCTTTTAAATAATTTAAACTTTTTTAAAAAGAGTATTTTAAAAAAGAGACTTTTAATAAATATTTTATTAAAATATAAAATATTTATTATAATTTTAATAAGTTCGAAAAAGCTTTTAAATCGCTTTTTTAAAATTTAAATAAAAAACGATAAGCCGAGCGCGATATATTATAATTTTAATAAATTAAATTAGTAAAAGACTATTTAGTCGAGTTTAGACGCTTTAATATTTAATTTAATCTTATTAATAATATTAAAATTTTTATATTTTATTAAGGATTAAAAGATAAAGTTAAAAACGAACTTATTAAAATTTATAAACTAAACGATTTTTTTTAATATATTAAATTTATAATTAAAATCGATAACTATTTTTATAAAAAAAAAAAAAAAAAAAAAAAAAAAAAAAAAAAAAAAATTTAAAAAATAAAAGATTAAAAAAAAAAAAAAAAAAAAAAAAAAAAAAATTTTAAAAAAAAAAAAAAAAAAAGAAAAAATAATAATAAAAACCTAACTTAAGACGTAAATATTAATAATAACTTTAATATAACTTTAATTAAAAATACCGTTATAATAAAAATAATAACCTTTAATAAACTACTATTTATAAATAATATAACGGACTTATAAACCTTAATATAACGAAATAAAATTAATCCCGTTAAAAAAAAGAATTTAAATATTATAATTACGATAAGCTAAAATATATAATTAGAGATTATAAATAGCTTAAACGAATTTAATAATAACCTATTTTTAAAAAATAAATTAATATCACTTTTAAAAAAATACTTTATAAATTACTTTTTTAAACTATATATTACGACGATAATTGCTTTACTTATTAAGATAGTAAGGAATAATTAAAATAATATTTTAAAAAACCCTTTAATAGAACCCTTATTATAATAAATAAATAAAAAATAGTTTAATATTTTAAAACTATTAAAAACTATAATAAAAAGTATATTTAAATACTATTAATAATATACAAAATAATTAAAATATAACCTATTAGCTTTTTTAAACAAGCGTAAACCTTTACGATAATAAAAAGTAAACTAAAAAAAAAATAGTAATTAAAAATAAAAACGGCCTATTTTAATTAAAAAACGAGATTTTGACTTATAAAATACGGATTTTAAGTAAATCTATTTATATAATATAACGAATACTTAATAAAATAATTTAATATTATGAATAACGCTTTTTAATAATAAAGGATTATAATAAAAATTATATTTATATTTTAGTTAATTATTATAAAGCCGGCCGATTACTAAAAAAAAAGCGATTAAATATAAAAATAATATTCGTTTTATTTTAATAACGATTTTAAAAGCGATTAAAGGCCTAAATAAAGGAAAACCTTTTTTAATTAAAATACGAAATTAATAAAAAAATAGATATTATATATTTAATATACGGATTTTAAATGTTAAAAAAACGTTATTATTAATATATTAAAAAACTAAACGAGGCTTATTATATAGTAAACGCTTATATTTTTTAATATTTAATTATAAAAATAGTCTTTACTATCTTATAATAGCGATTATATAAATAATTTAAAATAATAATAAAGGATAATATATTCTATTTAAAATAAAACTTTTTTATATTTAAAGAAAATATTAAGTTAGATAATTTAAATAAAGAAACTATTAAAGATATATTTATAGAATTTAATATTAAAGGACTAAACTATGACCCCTTTTTAAATAATATTAATATATCGGATTATAAATAGTTAATAAGTTAATAATTATTTTATAATTTAGACGAACTTTATAACATCGCTCGACGACGTATTTAATTAAAAATTAATTATAAAATATTACCTAATATTAACGATTTTATTATTAAAAAAGAAGCCGATTTAAATAAGTAATTAAAATAATAAAAATCTATAAGTTTTTAAAGAGAACTAAATTAGTTTACTAAAGATTTAAAAAACTATTTATATAACCGATATATTTTAAATATATAATTTAATATTAAAACATTTAGAAATTATAAATTATTTTTTGAAGGGAGAGAACTTATTAATAAAGAAATAAACGATATTTATAATATTATTAACGTATTATATTTACTTATTAAAAGATAAAAACGTCCCGATTTAATAATTAATTACGAACGGCTTATAAAAAAAAGACAAGTACTAGCCCTCGAAATATTAAAAAACTAAATATATTAATTATAAAAGAATAATAAAAAATAGTTAAAATAAATAAGTTTTTATATTTTATAATACTTTTTAATAAAGAATATTTATAATTTAAATTCTAAATAAACGGATATAATATAAGTGTTATTATTGATAACGGCGCTTAAGGAATCTTTATTTTATTAAAAATAATAAATAAATATAAACTATTATAAATATAAAAAACGAACTTATATACTTTATAAACGGTAGAAAAAGAATAAGTTAATTATAACGACGGATATATTAATTAAAAAATTATATACTTTATAATATATATTAATAATTAATTAAAATAACTAAAATATAATATTATAAAGATTAGAAATACCGACGTTATTTTAAAAATCTTATAATTACGAAAATATAATTTATAAATAGATTAAAAAATTAGTTAATTTTATTAAATAGACTTAGTTACTAAACGATTTAAAGAAAAAGGTTTAAACAAGTTTTATATAATACTTAACGAATAAAAATAAATTAAATATATTGCTTTTATTAAAATAATAGAACTTATTAAGATATTTATATTTAATATAGACGATTAAGGATCGGACTTATTTTAAACTATACTTAAAGAGTACCGGATTTATATAAAACTATTCGCTTTAAAAAAAAAAATAGGATTATTAAAATATAGTAGTTAAGATATAAAGATCAAATTAAGAAAAAGAATATAACTTAAGTTTTATTTATTATATTTTATAAATTAATTTAAACGCGACGAACTTAACGAGTATATTAACGATAGATTTAAAAAGGGTTATATTAAATTATTATCCTCTTTAGTAAGAATATTAATTTTCTTCGTACTTAAGAAAAATAAGAAAAAGCTTAAATTTATAATCGATTATAAAAAATTTAACGAAATTATTAAAAAAAATTACTATTTATTACTTTTTATTATAAAACTTAAAAAAATATTATATAGAGCTTAATAGTTTACCGTAATAGACCTTAAGAAAGTATTTAACTAAATTAAAATTAAAAAAAGAGATAAATAAAAAATAATATTCCGGACCCGTAAAGGATTTTATAAGTATTTAATTATATTTTTTAAACTTATTAACGTACCTATTATATTTTAAATAATAGTTAATTACGTATTTAAAAAGTACGTCGATATTTTTATAATTATTTATTTTAATAATATCCTTATTTTTTCTTTTAATTTTAAAATATATAAAAAATACGTTTATATAATATTTTAGAAATTTTAAAACGTAAAGCTTTTTGCTAAGCCCGATAAATACGAATTTTATATATAAAAAATAAATTTCCTTAGCTATATAATTATATTAAAATAAATCTATATATAAGTATTTAAAATAATAATAGTTAAAGACTAGCTTATACTTATTAATATTAAGGACGTATAATTATTTTTAAAATTCGTTAATTTTTATCGACAATTCTTTAAAAACTATATTAATATTATTAAACCCTTTAATAACTTAATAAAAAAATATAACTTTTATTTAAAATAAAAAATGTAAAAATATTTTTAATAAAGTTAAAAATTTAGTTATTTTAGAATTAATAATTATAATCCCGGATTTAAAGAAATTATTTAAAATCGAGACTAACGTTTTAAACTTTATTATAAAAGCTATTTTAAAATAACGAGATTAGTAAAAAGTATTTTATTCTTATATATTCTACTCTAAAGCGTTTTATAAAATAGAACTAAATTAATAAATTTATAATAAAAAATTAATAATTATAATTAAAATTTTTAAAAAATAAAAACTATAGCTCTTAAGAACTAAATATAAAGTTATTATTTATATAAACTATAAAAATTTTACGAATTTTATAATAAATAAGAATCTAAATAAATAATAAATTAGATAGAGCGAATTCTTATTTAAATTTAATTTCTGAATTATTTATTAAAAAGGTTTAGAAAATAATAAAATAGATGCTCTTAATAAACGATTTAATTATAAAGTCACGGTCTTTAAAGAAATATAAGTGATTTTTAAATACGACGATAATAATAATTTTATACCTATTATAAAACTCTTTATAATAGCTAGAAGAGTTAATACTAGCCCGTTTAGAAAAATAACTCCTAAATTTATTATAAAGGTTTATAATATTTAAATATATAATTATTAAAGTATTATAAAAATATAGAAACGGATTTACTAATATTACAATAAATCCGCTATAAGAATAGAAGTTGTTAAAGTTATTAAAGATTACGATATTTATAAAAAAAGCAAAAATAGCCTTTATAAACCTTATAAAAAGCTATAACTACTATTAATATTATTAAAAGCATAGTATTTAATTTCTTAAGACTTTATCGTTAAACTATTAAAGTTTAAAAAACTACTTATGAATATATAGTACGATAGTATTTTAATTATTATCGACCGACTTATTAAGTTTGCTTATTTTATATTATATAAAGAAGTAAGTAATACTAAAGAATTAATATATACCTTCTTTAAAATAGTTATTATTAACTACGGTTTGCCTAAGGAAATAGTTTCTAATAGAAATAAGCTATTTACCGTTAAGTTTTAAAGATTTTTAATCTCGTAGTTTAGTATAAATTATAAATTATTAACCTTTTTCTATTTATAAATCGATAGATAAACGGAAAGAATTAATTAGATTTTTAAAATATACCTCCGCTATTATATAAATTATAACTAAAATAATTAGGTATTATTATTATTAATAGCTTAGTTTATATATAATAGCGTAGTTAGCGAAAGTATAAAAGAATTCCCTTTTTATTTTAACTATAGATTTTAAT
Organism: Colletotrichum orchidophilum; assembly: GCF_001831195.1. Lineage (NCBI taxonomy): Eukaryota > Fungi > Ascomycota > Sordariomycetes > Glomerellales > Glomerellaceae > Colletotrichum > Colletotrichum orchidophilum. The sequence continues at coordinate 523,759 of NW_019172961.1, forward strand.
TAATTATATATAAAAAAGTACGCGAAGGACTATAAGCTATAAAAGCTATAGTAAACGTAAATAAATTTAGGAAGATTTAAAAAGAAGCTTTTTTAAACTTTAAGTTTATACAATAGTATATAAAAAAATACGCTAATAAATTAAAAATTAGTAAATTAATTTTAAAAAAGGGAGATAGCGTATACTTCTTTTACTATAATATTAAAATAAAATAATTAAACGATAAATTAAATTATAAAAAACTTAGACCTTTTAAAATTATTAAAAAACTCTTATTAGTTAATTTTAAATTAAAACTTTTAAATACGATACGATGTTATTTAGTTTTTTATATTTTATTTTTTATATTAGTATTTAAGGGCTTATATATTAAAAATCGTATTATTATCGAACTTAACAAACCGGAATATAAGGTCGAACGAATTATTAACTACCGAATTTAAAAAAAATAATAAAAATATTTTATTAAATAGAAAGATTATAGATATAAAGATAATATATAAAAACCCGTTACGAACTTTTAAAACTCTCGGTAACTTTTTAAAGATTATTAAAAAACGGAATTAACGGTCCTAAGGACGTAAACTTATTACTAAGCCCAAAAAAGGACTAATTTATATTATTAGGAACTTATATAAATTATAATTCCTTAACTATTCTACGTTTATATATATTTAATATAGACTTTAAAACATCGGATTTATCTACTTTTTATATCTTTTAAAAAAAAGTTTTAACTTAACGATCCCGTACTAACTTCTAAGTTTTTTAAATATAAAATAAGCGATTAATAATAGTTATTATTAACGATTAAAAACAGGCTAACTCCTCATAAAATTTTAAAAGTTTTTTACTTACTTTTTTTTCCTTTTTATTTTATTTTTTTTACTAAATATTAAATTTTTAAATTATAATTATTAACAATTATAAACATAATAAAAAATAAAAAATTAGTTTATAAATCGATATTATTAATACCCCGTCGTAAAGCTTTTTCGCTTTTATATAAATCCGATAATAAAAAGACCCTTTACTAAACCGATACGTAATTTTAATATAAAAATAATAAGTATAAAATATATCAATATTAACCGGACGAGCTTTAATAAATTTTAAAAATATTAAACGCTTACGATCCTTTATTTTTATCTTTTTAAATTTTATTTTAACGCTCGATTTTTTTACATAATTTAATATAGTATTAATATTATAAAAGATAATAAATTAATAACTTAATAAGCCTTAACTTAGGCCACGGATACTTATTTATAAGTCTATAGGACTAAACCTTTAAAAAGGAGATTTAATATTACGATTTAATATATATAATAAACTAAGGACTTACCCTGCTGCTCTATAGCGGCTATTTTGCTATATATATAATTAAATAATAAGAATATATATATTACCTTAACGGATTAAAAGAATTATAAAAAAGTTATATAATAATAAAAAGGACCGACGGACGATAAGCGGTTTTTAAATATAAATTAATAAAATAAAGATCGGTCTACTTTTAAAAGACCGATTTTACGATATCGGTTTTAGATATAAAAGAACTATTTAATAATATATAAGATTTATATATAATATAGATTTAAACTAAGCTTATGTTTATAACTTTTATAGCTTTTTTAATAATTAATTTTATATTAGATTTTACGATTACTTTTAGTTATCTTTATTAAAAACTTATTTAATAAAATTACGATTAATTACTAAAGCCTTATTTATTTTATGATTTATAAATAATAGCTTTATTAAAAGCTATTTTTATAATGATTATTATTTATAAGTATCGTAGCCCCGACTTTTGTTAATATAAACCTCACTACGACTAGCTGGCCGTAATAGATAATTAAAAGAGATTTTATAATCGAAAAGGTTAAGTATTTTAAAATGTATTTGCGGCGGTAAAATACGATTATACTTTTTTATACGTATTTACCGATACGGAAGGATTAATAAATAACGTAAGTTTTTTATATTAAGCACTAGGCCGGCGGTTCGATATACTATAAAAAAAATAATACTTTATAGATAATAGATTTAATAAAGAAATTTAGGGAATTGCTATACTTTTCCTAAGTAAAAAGTATTATTTAAAGGATTTCGAAAAGGGCCCGGCGCCGTAGTTAAAAAAAAAGATATATAATCTTTACTATATAAAATATCGATATATTATTAAAAAGGTTTTTAATATATTAAAACGGATATAGCCTATATTAAGAGGCTCGCCGGCTAAATATTTATTTAAAAGCTAAATTAAATTAATATACGCCGTTATAAATTTATATAACTTTATATAGATTCTATAAAAAGAAGAGCTTAAGATTAGCGAGCGAAAGTAAAATATCTTAAATTAAGCCGCGTTTTAAGTAAATAATTAAGTTTAAAAAAAGGCTAATAATAAAATTAAGTATTATATAGCGTAAATAAACTAAAATTAATAGTAATTTTATTTAAAAAGCCGTAATAATAGGTAAAATAAAAGGTTAATTAGCTAATTAGTAATTAGTAATTAGTTAGTTAAAGTTAATAAATATTACGACCCAACACGCATTACCAAACCAAGGCCCTGCCCCACAGGACCTACGGCGGCTACCACACCATATATATAATAATAACGGCTCCCCTTAAAACAAAAAAACTATAAATAAGTTATATAACTACGATCGTACGATAAAATAAAAAACGGACGTTTATAAATAAATAAAATAAACGATTATAAAAATATAAAACAGACGACCGTTTAATAAACCGTCGAATAATAAATAAATAAAATATTATAAAAAATATATTTATAACTAGGATTTATATATAGGATAGCCTAAGCTAGGCTCGAGGATAAACTTTTATAGCTTTTTTAATAATTAATTTTTATATTAAATCTAACGATCGTTTTTAGCTATTTTTATTAAGAATTTTATTAATAAGATTACGACTAATTACCAAAGCCTTTTTACTTAACGATTTATAAATAATAGCTTTTTTAAAATTATTTTAATAACGACTATTATTTATAAATATCGTAGCCCCGATTTTTATTAATATAAACCTTATTACGATTAACTAGCCGTAATATTTCAATTACTTTTATTTAGTAAGTCGATTTTATAAAAACTTATTAAATAATACGAACGATATTTATCAAATCTTTTTTTAATAAAAATAAAAAGCCCTAAGCTTTAAATACTGAGCTGGCCTAAGCCGAAGAAGATGTAGAAATACCTAACGTTAAATATAATTTTAATAAAAACGCGGTCCTTAATAAAATAATATATATTAAAATACGCCGCGTCGTTAACTAAAATATTTAATATAATAAAGAACTAACGGACCTCTTTAATACTACTACTATCTAATTAATAAAAGCCTAAGTTAAGAACGACTATAATATCGCTTATATATAAAGACTATTTAATACTACGTTTAAAAAACTCGATACTAAACGCAAAAAAACCTTAGAACTTACTAAATAAATAAATACGCTTTAAAACGCCGCTAATATCGTTATTACCTTTTTTATTAAAAAATAATAAAAGCTTAAATTTAACGTACCTATTACTTTCGACGGTACCTTTAGAACCTTAAAAAGATTCTTAATCTAAGTTAAAAACTTTTAGAACTTCTATTAAAAAGATTTTAATAATAAAGTTAAAAAAGTTATATACGCCGCTAGCTTTTTTAAAAAACGAGCTTTTAAATAATTTAAACCCTTTTAAAAGGAATACTTTAAAAAAGAAACCCTTAATAAATACTCTATTGAAGTACGAGATATTTATTATAATTTCGAAGGATTCGAAAAAGTTTTTAAATCGCTCTTTTAAGACCTAAATAAAAAATAATAAGCCGAACGCGATATATTATAACTCCGATAGATTAAATTAATAAAGGACTACTTAGTTAAGTTTAAACGACTCAGCGCTTAACTTAATTTTACTAATAATACTAAGGTTTTTATATTTTATTAAAGATTAAAAAACGAAGTTAAAAACGAAATTGTTAAACTCGATAGGCTAGAAGATTTCCTTTAATATATTAAACTCGCGATTAAAATCAATAATTACCTTTATAAAAAAAAAAAAAAAAAAAGAACGACGATAAGAACCTAATTTAAAACGTAAATATTAATAATAACCTTAATATAACTTTAACTAAAGATACCGCTATAACGAGAATAATAACCCTCGATAAATTACCGTTTATAAATAATATAGCGGATTTATAAACCTTAATATAGTAAAACGAGACTAATCTTATTAAAAAAAAGAATTTAAATATTATAATTACGATAAGCTAAGATATATAGCTAGAGATTATAAATAGCCTAAACGAATTTAATAACGACTTATCCTTAAAAAATAGATTAATATTATTTTTAAAAAAATACCTTATAAATTACTCTCTTAAATTATATATTACGACGACAACTGCCTTACCCACCGAGATAGTAAAAAATAATTAGGATAATACCTTAAAAAACCTTTTAATAGAACCCTTATTATAATAAATAAATAAGAAATAATTTAACGCCTTAAGACTATCGAAAACTATAATAAAAAGTATATTTAAACACTATTAATAGTATACGAAGTAGTTAAAACATAACCTATTAGCTTTCTTAAGCGAGCGTAAACCTTTATAATAATAGGAGGTAAATTAAAAAAAAGGATAGTAACTAAAAATAAGGACGACCTATTTTAACTAAAAAACGAGATCTTAGCTCGAGAAGTACGGATTCTAAATAAATCTATTTATATAATATAACGAATACCTAATAAAATAATTTAATATTACGAATAGTACTTTTTAATAATAGAGGATTATAACGAAGACTATATTCGTATCTTAATTAGCTATTATAAAACCGGCCGATTATTAAAAAAAAAGTAACTAAACGTAAAAGCAATACTCGCCCTATTTTAATAACGACTTTAAAAATAACTAAAAGCTAAAATAAAAGAAAACCTCTTTTAATTAAAATACGAAATCGATAAAGAAATAAATATTATATATTTAATATACGGACTTTAAACGTTAAAAAAACGTTATTATTAACGTATTAAAAAACTAAGCGAGGCTTATTATATAGTGGATATTTATATTCCCTAATATTTAATTATAAAAATAATCCTTACTATCCTACAATAACGATTATATAAATAATTTAAAATAATAATAAAGGATAATATACTCCGTTTAAAATAAAACTTTTTTATATTTAAAAAAAATATTAAATTAAATAACTTAAATAAAAGAATTACTAACGATATATTTATAAAATTTAATACTAAAAGACTAGATTACGACCCCCTCCTAAATAATATTAATATATCGGACTACGAATAGCTAATAAGTTAATAATCGCCCTATAACTCGGACGAACCTCGCAACGTCGCTCGACGACGTATTTAATTAAAAATCGATTATAAAATATTACCCGATATTAACGATTTTACTATTAAAAAGGAAGCCGATTTAAATAAATAGCTAAAATAATAAAAATCTATAAGCTTTTAAAAAGAACTAGATTAGCTTACTAAAGATCTAAAAGATTACTTATACAACCAATATATTTTAAATATATAATCTAATATTAAAGCATTTAAAAACTATAAATTATTTTTTAAAAAAAGAGAACCTATTAATAAAGAAACAAACGACATTTACAATATTATTAACGTATTATATTTACTTATTAAAAGATAAAAGCGTCCCAATTTAATAATTAATTACGAACGGCTTATAAAAAAAGGACGGGCATTAACCCTTAAGATATTAAAAAACTAAATATACTAATCGTAAAGGAATAACGAAAAGCGGCTAAAATAAATAAATTCTTATATTTTATAATACTCCCTAATAAAAAATATTTACGATTTAAACTCTAAATAAACGGATATAATATAAGCGCTATTATCGATAATAGCGCTTAAGGAATTTTTATTTTATTAAAAACGGTAAATAAATATAAATTATTATAAATATAAAAAACGAACTTATATATTTTATAAACGGTAAAAAAAGAATAAGTTAATTATAATGATAAATATATTAATTAGGAGACTATACACCTTACGATATATATTAATAATTAATTAAAATAATTAAAATACGATATTATAAAAATCGGAAATACTAACGTTATTTTAAGAATTTCGTAATTACGAAAATATAATCTACGGATAGATTAAAAAACCGGCTAACTTTATTAAATAAACTTAATTACTAAACGACCTAAAAAAAAGGGTTTAAATAAGTTTTATATAACACTTAACGAACGAAAATAAATTAAATATATCGCCTTTATTAAAACGATAGAACTTATTAAAATATTCGCACCCGGCACAGATAATTAAAAATCAGACCCACTCTAAATTATACTTAAAAAGTACCGGATTTATATAAAACTATTCGCCTTAAAAGAAAAAATAGGACTATTAAAATATAATAGCTAAGATATAAAAATCGAACTAAAAAAAGGAATATAACCTAAGTTTTATTTATTATACTTTATAAATTAACTCGAACGCGATAAACTTAATAAGTATATCGACGATAGACTTAAAAAAGGTTATATTAAACTATTATCTTTTCTAATAAGAGCACTAATCTTTTTTATATTTAAAAAAAGTAAAAAAAAGCTTAGACTTATAATCGACTATAAAGGACTTAACAAAATTATTAAGAAGAATTATTATTTATTACTTTTTATTGCAAAACTTAAGGAAATATTATATAAAGCCTAATAGTTTATTATAATAAACTTTAAAAGAGTATTTAACTAAATTAAAATTAAAAAAAGAGACGAATAAAAGACGGTATTTTAAATACATAAAAAACTCTATGAGTATTTAATTATACTTTTTGGACTTATTAACATACCCGCTATATTTTAAATAATAATTAATTATATATTTAAAAAGTACGTCGATATTTTTGTAATTGTTTATTTTAACGATATCTTTATTTTCTTTTTTAATTTCGAAACGTATAAAAAACACGTTTATATAGTATTTTAAAAACTTTAAAATATAAAACTCTTTGCTAAGCCCGATAAATACGAATTTTATATATAAAAAATAAATTTCTTTAGTTATACGATTATATTAAGACAAATCTATATATAAGTATCTAAAGTAAAAGTAGTTAAAAACTAGCCTACACCTATTAACGTTAAAAATATATAATTATTTTTAAAATTCGTTAACTTTTACCGACGATTTTTTAAAGACTACGTTAATATTATTAAACCTCTTAATAATTTAATAAAAAAAGATATAACCTTTATTTAAAATAAAAAATATAAAGAAGTTTTTAATAAAGTTAAGAACTTAATTACTTCGGAGTTAATAATTATAATCCCTAACTTAAAGAAACTATTCGAAGTCGAGACCGACGCTTCGGATTTCGCTATAAGAGTTATCTTAAGATAACAAAACTAATAAAGAGTACTTTATCTTTATATATTTTATTTTAAAACGTTTTATAGAGCAGAATTAAATTAGTAAATTTACGATAAAGAATTAATAACTATAATTAAAGCTTTTAAAAAATAGAGACTATAGCTTTTAAAAACTAAATACGAAGTTATTATTTATATAGATTATAAAAACCTTACGAATTTTACGATAAATAAGAACCTAAATAAACAATAAATTAAATAAAGTAAGTTCCTATTTAAGTTTAATTTCCAAATTATTTACCGGAAAGGTTTAGAAAATAATAGAGCAAACGCTTTTAATAAACGACCTAATTACGAAATTATAATCCTTAAGGAAATATAAATAATCTTTAAATATAACGATAACGGTAATCTTATACCTATTATAAAACTCTTTATAATAGTTAAAAGAATTAACGCTAGCCTGTTTAAAAAAATAATTCCTAAGCTTATTATAAAAGTTTATAATACTCGAGTATACGGTTATTAAAACATTATAAAAATATAAAAACGGATTCGTTAATATTATAATAAAACTATTATAAAAATAGAAATTACTAAGGCTATTAAAGACTACGATATTTATAAAAAAAACAAAAATAGCCTTTATAAGTTTTATAAAAAGCTATAACCTCTACCGGTATTATTAAAAGTATAATATTTAATCTTTTAAGACTTTATCGTTAAACTATTAAAGTTTAAAAAATTATTAACGAACGTATAATACGATAATATTTTAATTATCGTCGACCGATTTATTAAATTTACTTATTTTATATTATATAAAAAAGTAAATAATATTAAGGAATTAGTATATACTTTCTTTAAAATAGTTATTACTAATTATAGTTTATTTAAAAAAATAATATTCGATAAAAATAAGTTATTTATTATTAAGTTTTAAAAATCTTTAATTTCGTAGCTCGGTATAAATTATAAATTATTAACCTTTTTTTATTCGTAAACCGATAAATAAATAAAAAAAATTAACTAAATTCTTAAGATATACCTCCGCTACTATATAAATTATAATTAAAATAATTAAATAGTACTATTATTAATAGCTTAGTTTATATATAATAGCGTAATTAGTAAAAGCATAAAAAAATCCCTTTTTTATTTTAACTACGGATTTTAATTAATTATATATAGAGAAGTACGTAAAGGACTATAGGCTATAAAAGCCGTAGTAAACGTAAGTAAACTTAAGAAGATTTAAAAAGAAGCCTTTTTAAACCTCGAGTTTATATAGTAGCGTATAAAAAAATATATTAATAAATTAAAAATTAATAAACTAACTTTAAAAAAAAAAATAACATATATCTCCTTTGCTATAATATTAAAACAAAACGACTAAGCGATAAATTAAATTATAAAAAACTTAAACTTTTTAAAATTATCGAAAAAGTTTTATTAATTAATTTTAAATTAAAACTCTTAAATATAATACGATACTATTTAGTTTTTTATATCTTATTTTTAAAACTAGTATTTAAAAACTTATATATTAAAAATCGTATTATTATTAAATTTAACGAATTAAAATACGAAATCGAGCAAATTATCGATTATTAAATTAAAAAAAGATAGGAAAAATACTTTATTAAATAAAAAGATTATAAATACGAAGATAATATATAAAAACCTATTACGAACTTTTAGAACTTTTAATAACTTTTTAAAGAATATTAAAATTAAATTTAAACTTAAAACTTTTAATTATTACGGCGTCTTAATTAATAACACTAAAAGTATTATTAACTTACGCCTCCCGGGCTACTAAGGAAACACTTTCGGTATTTTTAAAAAATTCTTTTAATATAATACGACTCTTTTTAAATACTATTCGCTTTTAAAAACGAAAGCGTTTTAATTTAAATAACGATTTATTTAATTTAGTTTAAGCTTTTTAATAAACCTTAGCTTTTCTTTATAGCTTTATAGTTCTCTTTCGAAACCACGACTCCTCTGTTTATTTTTTATAATTAAAGCGATTAAACTTTATTATTAAATAATTTATTATATTTATTAATCGGGACCCGCAAAAAACTATCTATAGAACTTATAAATATAAATAATATTAATAAAAGCATTATATAAAATACTTAAATAATAGTATATTTTATAAATATTAAAATCGGGAAGAACTAAGTAATGAACGCCCTAAGAACGATAATTTAAATACGGTATTATTTTTATATTTTTATTAAAAAAGCGAATAATACGTAATAAACGGCGACGAAATATAATTATTTATAATTTCGATTTTTTAATTCGGCTTAATATAGCGTTAATATATTTCGATAAAAATACTTAACGATTCCCTAATTTAAAAATAAATAACCTATTTATAAGCTTAGGGACTAAACCTTCGGAAAGAGGAGTTAATATTACGATTTAATACGTATTACTAAATTAAGGCCCTGCTTTATAAGATTTACGGCGGCTATTATATTATATATATAATAATAACGGCTCCCCTTAAGATAAAAAAACTATAAATAAGTTATATAACTACGATCGTATAATAAAATAAAAAACAGACGCCTATAAATAAATAAAATAAATGATTATAAAAATATAGGACGGACGACCGTTTAATAAACCGTTAGATAATAAATAAATAAAATATTATAAAGGATATATTTACAATTAAGACTTATATATAAAATAGCCCAAGCTAGGCTCGAGGATAAACTTCTATAGCTTCTTTAATAATTAATTCTTATATTAAATTTAACGATCGCTTTTAGTTATTTTTATAAAAAACTTTATTAATAAAATTACGATTAATTACCGAAGCCTTTCTACTTAACGATTTATAAATAATAGCTTTTTTAAAATTATTTTAACAACGATTACTATTTATAAGTATCGTAGCCCCGACTTTTATTAACATAAACCTTATTACGACTAGCTGGCCGTAATAGTAAAGTTAAGGTAGTTAAAAATATTTAAAAAATAATTAACTACTTTACTTACCTTAATAATTATTACCCCTCTACCCCGCGATTTAATTAATAAGAGAGCTTTTATTAATAAAAAACCTTAATTTTAATCGTAAGATTTTGATTAGCTTAAAAAATTCTTAACGTTATATTAAAAAGTTTAGCACTAGATCTAATTAATTAAATTTTTATAATATCTATTATTTAAAAAAAAGACTTACTTTTTAAAAAAAAGATTATTAACCTTATTAAACTTCTTACGGCCTTACTTTACTTACCTTTTCTATTTTTAATTATTATTATATCGACTTTCCTTTTTTAATAATCCCGCCTATATTAATAAAGCCTTTTTCGTTACCTATAGGTAAATATTAAATAGTTCTATTTCTTTTAGCTTTTTATTAAAATAATTATTAATTTTAACTAATTTAATAAATAAAATCCGACGGTTTAGAAAAAGCTTTATATATCAAATAATTACGTAATAGACGGGGTTTTTTATGATAGATTTAGCTATTTTAATTATTATCGGTTTTTTAATAAAAGTAGCGACTTCCCTTATTACTTTTTATATACCGTTAAGTCGCTTTTTAAAGCAAAATAAGGATCTTTTATTATTAAACCTTTTTTTTTATATATAGTTAGCCTTATTATTCTTTTTTATAAGGGTAAGCGACGATAAAACGATATTATTTAGAATTTCTACCTCTAAGTATTAATTTAGGTCGAGACGGTCCTTCCGCCTCTTCCGTACGTTAGACTTAGGCTTAGCCGGCTCCTTTTTAATATCGTTAACTTTATTTTAACCTTTATTAATATTATTAACTTCGACGATATCTTTATTAATAGCCTTAGCCGAGGTCTAAAGCTTATTAAAAATACTCTCGATTTATAAAAAGCCCTCCGATTAGACTTACTCTATACCGCTCTATATAAAAATAAAGTAAGTCTACTTTTTTTTTATTACTTTAAATAGCTTAATTTTATCATTGTATTTATTATTTAACCGCCCTTATAAATTTAAAATCTTTTTAAATTCGGTCTATTTCTTTTTATATTTAGTTTATAAATTAATTTTAAACTACGGTTAGTTTAGAAATTTTAATTATATAATAAGGACTATTTTAGCGAATATTAACTAAATAATAAAGTTTTTATAATTAATATTAAATATATAGCCCTTTCGTTTTAAATTTAAATACGTTTTGAATAGCTTTTTCTCTTTATCGTGGTCTTAAAAAACTTTTAGCTTTTTTTTTAATTTAATTAATTTAGGTATTTAAGCAAGGTCTTACGATATTGCTTAAGATTAAGTTGCTTAGGTCTTTATTTCTATATTGTTATTAAGAGTATTATTGTTATTAGAGTCTATATTTAATACCGGCGGCGATAAATAATTTTTTATATTTTTAATAGGCTAAATAGCGATTTCTATCTTAAAAAAAAAGTTATCGATAGCATCATTAGAAAAGGTTATTTTAATAATAGAATCGATAATTAGTAATTAAAAAGGGCTTTACGATAACAGAAATAATTTAAAGCTTATAGGTTGACTATGGTAAGTTACGGAATTTCTATTTTTGCATTATTCTTTACTATATAAGCGAATACGAGGTATAAAAGTGATTAACGTTGACCCTTGATTAGCGTTATTTATACTATTTTGTACCTAAATCCCTTTTCCAAATGCTTTTTGAAATCGAGCCGATCAGGCCCTTATCGCATGAATTGTAACGAGTTATCCCGGTGATAAGGCCGACAAGAAGAGCCAACCACCCTGCCTTTCATTCCGCCCTCATGGACCTTGTGGTGCTCGAGCTTCCACCCACATCCCGTCAGCCATCCAGGCACACCAGGGACCAGAACTGGGAATTGAAAGTACGCACTGACCAGGGGAGGAAAAAGCAAGACAGACCATTGGAAGTTTTTTAATAATAGACGCTTGAGACAAACCCCGCCTGGATCTTCTCCTCGTGTTCCTTTTTGCGGAATGGCCTCGCCTACTGCCGAGGTGCCGTTGGCGTTGAAAAATCCCCCGACTCAATTTATCTGCGGACGAGTTCTCGGGAGCCTTGTGGGATGCCTTGCGGAATATTGAACGATTACGATTTTCAACACCGAGGACCTGGACACGAGCGATGACGGGCGGAAATGACGGTTTCTTCAACTGCCTTTGGCGCGATTGTCGCCTGGGGTGATGTAAGATTGACCAATGCGATTGGAATTCACCTGCACGACAATGGATTATTGAACTTCATTCTTGGGATCGATTCCGTTGGAATGCAATCAATGTTGCCAAACGGGCCCAGAACAAAGGAGCCGGCGGATTGAGAACGCACTTTCGGCCCGAAGAGCGCTGGTGGAGTGAGGTAGTGGGACTCGCCTCCGATAGGGGACCCATGAGGCCGCACGGGATGACATCCGAGAGATGGACACTCCGACAAACGGAAGATTTTTTCCGGAGTGGATCTCCGTAAACCATCTCCACCGCCAAGGCCGCCTCCGAGAAGGACCATTTTGTCACCCGAAACTGCCGTGTTTTCCGGGGGTTGGGGCCGATCACGGCATCTAATGTTGGACAATCACGGAAGATTGGAATGGCATGAAGCTCTTAGATCACCCATTGTGGACTCTTGGAACCTACCCAAAAAAATCGCAATGGATCGCTGCTAATACAACTTCCAGGCCAAAGAATAGAATCTTGCTTTCTCCAAACGCCTCCAAAAACGTCCAAGCTGAGCGTGCAAACCGAATCTCGTGTTTCTATCCTCATCAGAAATTGAGTTGGGGATCGGATCCGTTACACGTCACGCGGGTAGGAGATGGGTATGTAGAAGCGCCGCTGCGGCAGAATTGGGACGACAAGAACGCGACATTCATGGCGGATTCGCTTTCCTCGTTGGGAGTTTTGTCCAAACACACAAACATACACATAGAGAGACAAAAAGAGAGAGAGATGGACACAGCCCCCGTCCGATCTGGACTCCGAGAACCAAGGATTTGGTCACCTTTGCGAAAGATGCGACCCCAGCACAAAATGACAAGCCATCGTCAGTTGTTTCGTTTCAATTCACGAGACCCAAAACCCCAAGCGAGCCAAGATTTGACTCTCAGTGGAACCTTTGAAGCGTCGAGGTTGGATTCCTGACTTGTCAATGGCCACATCACATCACAAGAGGAATCCCTCGGCCTGGAGCGCATGTTTTCCACTGTGACAGGGCATCCTCCGATTCTGGCCTGCTTCGCTGTTCGCCGTTCGCCGTTCTCCATGGGAAAAACGGCAACTCGTGGCCATGGAGCCCCCCTGCTGCATGTAGCTATTGACGATTTCTTTTTTTTCCTTTGGTGGCTAGCGGCGGCAGCGGCTCTTCCCTTGTGTCGCGTCGCGGCTAAGCTAGACATATTGGATCAAAAGAAAGGCAAGGGAAAAACAGAATTTTGCTGGCACCTTGCAGCACGCCTTTTCCATCTCGGTTTGTGTAGTCCGACGCCATTACGTAAAAGGTTGCAAAAGAAGTGTCTGGGCGGGACGGACGTGTGACAGGCACTCAGATGTTCTAGACTTTTGGGGACGCTTTGCTGGTATCCCTACACTACAAGTACATGTAAGCGAGGAGGGGCGGGATGGAGATGCACAAGGCGGAGCGGCGGAGAGGAGGAGGCTCTTTGGCGACTTTTGGGACGACGACGGTGAGAGAGTGAGAGTGAGAGTGAGACTTGGGGGGCCAAGGCGGGCCACTTCCGGGCAGCTGAAGTCCACAAATCTCGTAGGACGACAGCCAAGAAAAAGAAGCGTCAGCGCTAAGGAATGACAACATTTGCGGGAAAGAGGTTGTGCTTTTCTTGTAAATCGCTTTGTCTAGGACATCTCCGAGGGAGAAGGTTGAGGTCCTGGGGAGAGCTCAGCCGCCAGGCGACGTCGCGGCGGGGCAAGAGAGTCCAGAGCTGTGCTGGAAACGGTGAGGTGGTCGATCCCTTCACAGGGAACGGACCACCAATGAGTCAATTTTGTCCTTTTTGGAGTAGGTTTCGTCCTATTCGCGACTTACACTTCTCGACACTACCTCAAAACAACCCATGACATGAGGCGTGATTATGACGATGTTTCTTTGATTACCCCTCATTTTCTGGATTACAAGTGAGTATGCTGTAGTTGAACGCCGCCCTAAAAATTGTCCACGTGAGAGGGCTCATGTGACACCACCACCTCTTCCGCGGAGATACCTATACCTGCGCACATTTCGCGGGCGTCCGTCGATGTCCACGATGATTTGCGACATGACTGCTCACCGTACTGCCCACCAAATTGCGGCGCTGAGTGATGAGGTCCAGAAGAGTAAATGAAGGCAGCCTCTCTAGCATTCTCGCCACCAATTTAGCAGAATGCGGGGGAGGTTGTGTCGGGGAAAACCTGGGGAACACGGCGAGAACCGTGAGAGGGTTGCTTGCGATAAGGATCTCGAGGTTGAGTGGCTGCATCTATCTTGTCTTGGTCCCCGTCCGCGGTCGGGGCGTTTCACTTGGCTCGTTGCTGCCCTGGTGCCATTCCGGGGAAGGTGGAAGAGGCCAAGCGCTATCAACGACGTGCTACGGAGTACATCCTCCAATGTCTGTGTAAATATCTCGGGACGCTTCATCAATCGTTCATCTCTGGTTCGAGTCCACCCTCGTGTTCGTGACCGTTTTTCTTCTGTTTCCTCTGCCCAGAGCTCAGGGACCAAACATGAAGGATATGTCAGATGATTGCTTAGCGTGAACGAATCAAGTGCTAGCCGTGACCTCTTTTTTGGCGTGACAGTTTGGATGGAGTATCCAAGCTCATCTCCCAATTAAGTATCTATGTCCGGAAAAAAAAACGAAGACGAAGATATCTGAGAGCAATACGACGAACGCTTGGCTCGAGAGACCCGAACTCGGATTCTGTTATGCCTTTTTGAGAAGACGCACGTCCAGAGACAAACGTTAAAGCAACATGGAAGAAAGACCACGTGCGAGAAGGGGCACGAGCATAGCCTCGCGGTAGGATTTTGACTTGCCGCGCCCGTTGTGCGTGTTTGACCGCGGGCTTGGGTGACCGCTCAAGTCAGCTCACTTACAATTCCTAGCATCCCATTGAGAAGTTCAGACGTGCGCTTGTCGGAGTTTCAAAGAGCATGCCCCCTTACCCTGCCTTTCATCATTTCCATGTTGGTCGTCGTCTTTAGAAATCATGGGACGAATGACTCCTCCAAGAGTTAGTCTCTCTTGGCAAACTTTTATCCTTTGGGGATGCAGGTGGCTTTGGCTGTTCTGGTAGGCTTCTAAAACGGGTCCGTGACATTCGGCCTGGCCGCGTCCGGCCCAGTGCGGTCCGTACTCCCCGCTGGAGGAGCGGGCGCGGCGCCGTGATCGGGGGAATAGCAAAAACCAAGCGTGCAACAGGTTCAGTCACGCAAAAGTTTGCACGACCCTTTTCATGAATCAGGAGGAGGGAGGGAGGGGGGGGGGTTGAAGCGAAATTGGAATGTCACGATGTGAACCGGCAAGAGCAACAGGATGCCGGCCGAGAGGTATGACAGCAATGCAGTACGACTCCGCCTCGAGAGAGCTGACGTGGTGGGGGTGGTTGGAGGGGCTCGGGATGGTTCCCGGATCACCCAAAAGGACCCTGAAGCGCGCAAGGGGTGAGGAGGGGCAGGGAAGGGTGGGATTTGTCCCGCTCGGGTTTTGGGCATTGGAGGCGACGGTCACCGATGAAGACCGCCGGCTGGCGGTGACGACTTGTCAATGGAGACGGTAAGGTAGAAGCCCTCTACCGTTAAACGACATTTCAGTCTTTGATGACGCTGGTTGGCGTGTGAGCGGTTAATTACTGTGGCAGAAGAGATGGACATTATGAAAAACATTAAACAGCGGAGCTGGACGATCTTGAAACATGCTCATGGAAAAGATGTTACATAAAAACCATGGCCAAGGGTTTTAGAGTAAAATAAAACAAATACAAAAAAAGCTCTATAGCAACGAAGGAACAATATTCGTGAGTTGGTTACTGACATCATGTTGACGATCTACTGGCGCGATGTACCCATACACTAGAAAAACTATGCTTGGCTACAATCCATACCTCGTTACGACTTGGTTACGACCAATACCCACACCGTAGCAGGGCTGCAGGAACTGTGGTCCTTTGCCCAAATTCAGCATAGTGCCAAGAGTATGGGTCTGAACGACCGCTCTGGATCGTGATGGAAGCGTTCCATCTGGGTTCTCTGGCTTAGGTCATCCACCTCTGGTCTCCTCGTCCGGGGCGGGGCCGGCAAGAAACTTTTCCGCGGGCATGTTGGGAGATGGAGCAAGTTTCTCCAGCTCAAGCTCCATTTCAGTCCTGCAGCTGTGGCAGTGGCAGTGACATGTGTGGGAAATCAGTGGATATTGTTGTCTGCGTGCGGCCGGGGGGAGGGGTGTGGTTGAATGGAATCTTCTACCCACGGGGTTGAGAAGAAATTTTCAGCTGCTGCGGCTTCGTTCTCTTTTGGAGGTACGGATACGGATAACACGATGGGATCAAATGTGAGTGAGTGCCAGCGGCCACCGGCATGAAGCTACAAGATGACCCTCCACGGCCCCCCCCCCCAGTTGGAGCTTTGTTTTCCTTGGCTGTAAAGAGACAGAAAAGTGAGAGCCCACGCCTCGTCAAGGAAGGGTTTTCCAGGTACGAAGGGCACATATACTAGTGTTACTAGGTGCATTGGTATGAGGGATTCCTTGCTCGTTGGAGACCTGTTGTTGGAGACTACTTGGAGCATGCCGACTGAAGTAAAAAATTTCAATAAAATTCGCCTAGTAAAAAAAAAAGAGACAGAAAAAAAAAGAACCGTCGAAAATGGATGGGCAGGTGATCCCGGTTCTACGTAAGAGAAACGACATGAATGGCCCGGTGGCCTTGGAAGTGGATACCATATTACCCCTGCTTCCCGTCCCTTTTTTTTCTCCGTTTTTGTTCTCCCTCAAGTGGGAATTTTTGGCTTGCGGTTCGTTTCCATTTTCCACTTTTTTCACGATTCTACGCCAAGGCTAGAAGCACGTTTCCCCAGCCAGGAATGACATTCGCGCACGCAATCGAGCAGACAAAAAAAACACAACAAATCGAGATGGCGGCTCCATGTTGGAAAAGAAAAAGATGATGGCTTGGACTTGGCAGATCAACGCGGCTAAATGACAATCTCTGCGGGCAGGCAATGAATGGACTTCTTCCCGCACCGCGCCGGACCGCACTCCCCTTTCCTCGGTTTTAGACTGGACTGAATTTGAAGCCCCGAGATGGCAATTCGTTACGGGGACGGAATGGGCGCTTTTAAGGATGGTGATGGTGGGGTAACGCACGGCTTACTGCTGGGCATCAGAGCAGAGTCAACAGACAGAGAAAGACGGTGACGGTGCGCTCCGTCGGTCAAGCAGAGGACCTTTCATGCACTCACTATAGACCGCAACAAGAGCCTCAAAGTGTTGAACATTCGGTAATGAGGAGAGGCTGAGAGGCGTACCTACCCGAATCGGCCGATTGGACGGTCGGGTTGATAGGCTCGACCCTTTTCCACTGCGGCCTTGCCCTGACTGCAGATCCGGTGGTACGATCGAATGGGATCTCAGATCTGTTCTATATTGCAGCAGAGTGTGCGACACGAGGTTTCAACTAGACAGCATGATGTGGCGGTGATGCTGGGTGGGTTACGGTGACACCGTTAACTGGTTTACGAGATGTGACGAGAAGTCTCATTGTTTACTTAGTTTCTTTGCGCTTCGGCATGAAATGCTTGCGTTTGTGTATACGACGGACAGTTCAACTGCTCGTTCCCTTGCTGAACTCGACTTACACCGGCGTTGTATACGTGTTTGACGCGCCCGGCGCCACTTTGCAAGTCAGTTTCAACGCGGCCAGAGGGCGCTGATGACTGATGCCATCATACAAACACATTGCCATGGCATAGATGGGCCCGTATGCTGATTCCCTAGGCTTTTCCATGTCGTTGCCTGTTCAGAAGCCACGTCTACCTGTCGTCGTCGTGGCCCGTTCAAACATCTCACCATGAATATGTTACCGGCTGGGCACCCGGGGCACATGCCTCGTGGGCCGTGGAAACCTTCCCCAGAACACACCGGGAAAAAGACATCAGGTTTGCAGCTTGCTTCTGCCGACAGATGCATTGTGATGGCCTTATTGACCAAGTCACCTGCACTGTCATCTGGCACGACCACGCACAGCGTGGAGAGCTCCGGTTCTTGGAGGGCGGGCCACCCCCGCAGCGCGAATCCCTGGGCAACAGGAGGGGATAAAAAATCGTACCACACAGGGCATTGTGTGCGACCGCACCGGAGGGAAGAAGGATGCGGTTTTGTTCTGCTGGTTTCCTCATGCCCATGGCCAATGGTGTCATTTCTCAGAACGATGCAGGCCAGCGCCTAACTAACAAACCTCCTCCAAACCTAACTTAGTCGGTCAGTGCTAAGTTTAAGCTACCGCAACCGATCTACCCTCGCTGGCATCAATCTGGGAGATGCTGGCATCATCCTCCCCCGCCGTCCTGCGTTATTACTGCGGCGCGCTGGAAAACACCTGGATGGACGGCGGCTGCCTGGCCGTGACCGGTTGTGTTGCGAACGGTCGCAGCGGCATGATGCAATCCACAGAGTTCGTCGTGTATGTGCTGTAAGCCTGTCACTAGCTGTAAGCCTGTACCTGCGAAACCCCTTTTGTCTCCATTCTTTCGCCATTGTGGACTACCGAGCACGACCTCAAGGGTTCGCAAATCGCGATGGCGGCGAGAGGGAGAAGGAAGCTGAGGCTGCTGGGTATTTCCTCGGAGCGGTCAGGTACAGACTGTGCAGTAATTAGCATCATGATGGCAAGTAGGTACTTACCGCCAGTCTGTTGCCCAGGTTGTCTTTAACCTCTTGGTGGCCCTCCCTACCCAGGCTCCGGCAATGTTGGTCCGGGATGAGATATACGTACCGAGTTTACCTGACCGCCGCGCTACAGGATCACGATCAGGCGGGCGGCAACGCATCCCCAAACAGCGCCGTCTCTTGCGGTGGACGGCTTCATCCTAGGAATAGAATACAAGTGACGGATACCCTACGTACCAACACGTGGGCCCGCCAGGACCATTTCTCAGTGTCATGGCTCAGGACTCAGGAGAGAGAGAAAGGTTGCGACTCTTGGAGCCAGGCGCAAGGTCAGGCGGCGCACCAGGAGCCGACCCATGCCAGGGCAGGCTACGCCATGCCTTGCAAAAGTTGTAACAATGAGCCAGCTCGGGCCAGCATCCGTCCTTCTCAGCCAGTCGAAGGGAGCCGGTGGGCTCAGTCACTGGTTGGCGTTGGTCATGTTCGAGAAAGTGTCAGTTGGCGCAATGTACTTCGGTACAGCTGCGCTTGGAACAAACTGGAGCAGGTACTTGGCAAAAGGACCCGGCTGGTGGAGATGGCCCAGGCTCTTTTTTTCACACTTTTTTTTTTTCTCCTGGCTTTCTTCCCATCCTTGGTTGATTCACCTCTCTGCTGGATCCACGTCCACACCTCTGTCTCTCCCAATGTATCTCTTGTCAGTCATAGTTCCCAATGTGGATGTCTGATGAATGGCTAATGTACTCGATGCCGCGCTGGGCTGGGCCGCGTCAAAACGCCGGAGCGGAGCATGTGCCGCCAGGTACCCTTCCATCTCATGACACATAATTACCCTATGGAAAAACTTGCCCATCACGAGCTGGCAAGACATAATAACGCGACAGGTTCCTGCTTCACAGGTTCTTGCGTGCTAAGAGGCTGCTATTACAAGAGTCTATCACCGCCGTGACACATCATTTCTCCTGATTTCTCTCTCGTTGAACCTCTCCAACTTTGACGATAACCTCACGATACCACTCGTTCGAGAAGCCGAAAAAGAATTCCTGCACTCTTCTGGAGAACCCCGGCCACTATTGCCTCCTCCGCACTCTGCATCTCATCTCACTCGAAAGCCCGCCGTTAAGCGCAACGCTGCAGCCGCATTCAGCCCACATTAGCACAGTTTTTTACCCTGCGCCATACCTGCCACCCCGGTCGACAAACGACTTACACGAAGCAACGAAAAACCCAAAGGGGAAATTGTCAAGAGACGGAGTCATCGCAGTCGCGCAAAAAAGTCTGCACTTGTTCATTTCCCATCACCCTTTCCACGATCTCGGCTTCGATAGATCCGAGAGAAGATTCCAAAAAGACACTTGGTTTCCCTCATAAAGCCAACTTTTGCCTCCTCCACGCCTGTTGCGAACGAGAAAACGAAGAACAAGACACCATCTAGCGCTCCCACACACCCCGCATCCTACCATCCATCGCTTTGGTCGCCTTTTATCCCATCTTTCTTCCTTTCCCAGCGCGCATAGCGGAAGTAGATCCCGTCCACCACCCGCCACAACCCAGCCCAAACAAGCTTCGTTCTTTGCTGTGCGACGCCGCAAAGGAAAAGAACAACCAAAACGGGCAAAGGACAGAAACGAGAATCAGACCTTGTGCTCCTACCACCCACATCACCTGGACCTTTCTTGCAAGGGTTCGAGAATAGCAAGAGAAAACAAGCCATTGCGCTCCACACTCTTTTCTCTCTCTCCAAGTCTCTGTTCGAGTACAAAGAGAAAAGGACCCCCGGACATCGTCGTCTGCCCATCAGACCCATAGTCACTCATCACTCGTCAGTTAGGGAACATCAGCAGACCTGCCGTATTCCACCCATCAGCTCATCAACTTCCCTCGCACTTACACACACACCGCCCTCGCCCTTCGCCCTCGCGCCTTTACACCCTTACCACCACCACACACCCGCCTGAAAGGCCCTGCGCGCGCCCGCATCAGCCTCGCCTATCCTTCGGGATCCGGCGAATCGACTCTTTTTGTCCTTTTTTGGGGGGGTTCCCAAATACTTCTGACTGAACCCATTTCCCACTCGGACGACCCTCCGCCCAAAAAACGTCACACCACCTCCCTTATATTGCGGTTCATCCGCCCCCCTCCCCCCCTTTAACCCCCCTGTCCATCTTTGTTGGCCCATCTTAGCCAGCCAAGATTTACAAAAGAAGACTTGAGGGCCGTAACCGACCATTCCAAGATTCAGCAAGCCCTCGAAATCCGGGGAAAACACACCACACACCACAACCAATCATGCCCCACCGCGTAGCAAACTTTCTGCGGAATTCCACTGAGAACTTCAGTGTTTCTGCCATTGCCAACCTCAAGACTAAGACCAAGCAACACCAACAACAACACCAACCCCGTCACAACAACAACAACGTCCAGGACGAAGGCTTGTTGCGCAGGTTGCCCCTCGACCGCCACTCCTCCTACTCCTCCGATGACGGCGAGCACATCCCGTACCACAACATGTTCGCAGCAGAGCCCGCAGACCACCTCAAGGAGAAGAAGCACCACCACCACCGCCTCTCTCTGCCTTTTGGCCGCTCCAACAAGGACCCCCACGACAACTCCCACGCAGGCCTCGACCTGAAGATTGAGAGTCCGCCCATTGTCTTCTTTGGCGATGCCGAGTCCTCCACCGGCGCCCTCGTCTCGGGCCAGATGCAGCTCGAGGTCAAGGACGAGCAGCTGCAGCTCGAGGCCTTTGGCGCCAAGCTCAACATCCACGTCCAGCAGAAGCGCCCCTTCACCAACCACTGCGGCGAGTGCACCAACCAGTACACCGAGCTGAAGCGCTGGACGTTCCTCACGCACCCCACGACGCTCAAGAAGGGCGTCCACCAGTTCCCCTTCTCCATCCTCCTCGAGGGCCACCTCCCCGCCTCCATGGACACCCCCATCACCTCCATCGCCTACGAGTTCAAGGCCGAGGCCACCCTCGTCAAGGGCACGCCCGGCTCCCAGACGCCCATCAAGTTTGAGCACAACTTTGACGTCAAGCGCTCCCTCCCCCAGCCCGAGTTCCCGCACCACTCCGTCCGCGTCTTCCCCCCGACCAACATCAAGGCCAGCGCCCACTACAACCAGGTCATCCACCCGGCCGGCACCCACAACGTCTCGTTCCGCCTCGACGGCCTCACCAGCGCAAACGCCACCAACAAGACGGTCGAGTACTGGAAGCTGAAAAAGGTGACGTGGAAGCTCGAGGAGACCATCAAGACCGTGGCCCCCGCCTGCGACAAGCACGCCCCGATCCCCCTCAACGGCGCCACCCAGCAGCAGCAGCCTCCGCAAAAGGGCGTGGCCCGCACCGAGACCCGCGTCCTCGGCGAAAAGTACATGCACGACGGGTGGAAGTCGGACTACACCAGCACCGACGGCCACGTCGACTTTGAGTTTGACTACGGCGTCGTCGCCAGCAAGCACAGCCACGGCCCGCGCTACGCCTGCGACATGAAGTCGAGCGACGGCACCGAGGTCTCGCACGCCCTCATGATTGAAATGGTCGTCTCCAAGGAGTGGGCGCCCGTCGGCAAGCCCCACCTCGCGACGCAGACGGGCACCGGCCGCATCTTGAGGATGCACTACCACGTCATGCTCACCGAGTGCCCCGGCCTCGGCGTCAGCTGGGACAATGAGGCGCCGCCCGTCTACCAGGACGTGCCCCCGTCGCCGCCCGCGTACCCCGACGAGGCGGCGCCCGTCGACTACGTGAGCCTGGAGCACCTCGATGGCCAGGCGCACAATGGGTTGGCGCATAGCCGGGAGGGATCCGTTACTGGTGGCTCTACCACGTCATGAATACCAGCACCACCACCAACAACATCACATCACCAATAGAGGAGGAGAAAGAAGAAGAAGCAACGCACAGAAACAGTTGCAGTAATTCAAGAAACAGGATGGAAAGGGGAAAACAAAAAGTTATTGGATTTTTAGGATTTTTTTTTTTTTTCAAACGCGCATTATACCCCCTGGTTTACGAACCGGGCGCTTGTTTTCTTAGAGGATTTGGAGGAGGGCGGGAAAGACATTGTCACAACTCAGTTGGATTTTTTCTTTTTACTTTGGACTTTGAAGAGATGCATGGCATTCTGTGAAATGACCATGAGAAATTGATTTATATTGCATTGCGAGGCGTTGAAGGGAGAAGGGAGCTGACGGATGGGCACATCCTTGATGATGCCATTCCCCGTCGTATGGCTTCTCAGTAGCTAGCTCGATGACGAGACATAATTCAACCAAGAAGATTTATATGCAGCATGACCATTCCACTATCTTGCAACTGCTTGTGGCTCTTTTCTTTTTTGTGACTTTTTTCTACACTGTCTTCACATACACTATCTTCACATATGCCTTGGTGTGATAGTGACTGAATGCTTTGAATCCGCTTGAGCGGCAAAATTTGCCGCGATATTTACGATGGAGAGAGGAAAAACTTCAAACAAAACTTGCCCCTCCCCCCGCCGACGAAACTACAATGTGTAGAATTGTGACATGTGAAATCCCTCGAGTCACGACTCTTCAAGGGAGTTGTCCGATGTACAAGTACCTTGCGGCTCAACCCACGTTTTTTGTAGCTAGTTTTGGTTTTCGCATTGTATTTACCCGCTACGAGTACTGCAAGACTAGGTACTCGAATGGCAAGGTTCTTTGGGACGGGAATGGCCCGAGCGAAACCAAGCGAGTTGCAGTGGCTACGTGAGGCTATGGAGTTCATCTTTGCCAATGATTACTTGATGAAAACTACCAGCTGGGGAAGGGGTGTGTGAGCTTGGAGACATTCTGGACAAAGATTCAGAATTTCAGAGAGTCTAGAACGACCCGCAAGCCGACGGTGAATATCCTTGGCGAGCGGTTGATCTGAGCTTTGGATTCAAGGGTCTCAGTATTCGGGGGCGTGGATCACCGATTTGCTGTCTGCAGAGTTGAGTTGCTGGTGTTGTTCCTGCGCTGCTGGTGAGTTTTCCTGGCCTTGCTCACTTGCACAACATTAGGTAAGTTGGGTACAGATTTTCGAAATGGGAAAGTAATTTCCCGGCATGTTTCCCTGGTGCAGTGCCACGTCAGTTTGGGGCAGCGGCACCCGTTATTATGTTTTGATGGCGCCATGGTAGTTTCGAAATGGGTGATTCAAGGCCATCTCACGATGATGCGGTGTGCGACAGAAACCTTTCGAGCGTCCGGGTGGACGGTGGGCGGTGGGCGTCGGGCGGTTTTCCGCGGGTGCACGTGGTGAAGTGAGCCGGTGTAGGGGGTGCATGATGTGTAACCGGCGCACCGGCCCGGGTGTGTGTCGTGGACTGCCCGTCACCCACCTTCGGATGACAAGCCGGTGGGTAGGGGGGCATCATCGTCAACCATTTCAGACTTGAGACCAGGCTGGGTGACTGGGACGGCCTCAATGTTGGTTCAATGAGTCAAGCCAGGCCAAAAGTCATGCGAGAGCCGAGTCAGATGGACGATGTGCGAACATCGGAGCCGGGCCCGTTTTGGGATAGTTCGCAGCGGCGTCTCGCAAGTTGCGAATGTGCGAAAGGAGCCTGCCTGTAGCATCTATTTCCGTACTAGGAGCAGAGGCGAGAGAGAGAGCGCGCTCCAGACCCGGTGTTCGGGACCGCGGGCATCCGGGTCTTGAGGGAGAGGACAAGGAGGAAGAAGGGGGGTGCGTTGTTGGAGAGCGCCACCGGGGTGGCAAACGTAGGTTACGGGCGACGGAAGAGGTGGTTTTTTGTTACGTGATTGAGATGGGGGGCAAGCCGGAGGCGCTCCCGAAAGCCGGGGTGGCTGGACTTCCATGGCACTCACTCACATTGAGAACTAAAGGGCGGCGAACAGAAGGGCAGGCCCAAGGCGTGCTCGGCGCGCTTCCACCTGGCCGGCGGAGCTCGGAGCCTCTACTCAGATTGTGTCATTCTGACTCCCGAATCCCATGAGCAGAGTTTCTACTTCCTCAGTAGCCCACCTTTCCGTGCAAGCGTCTAATACGGAAGAGTGGGGAGAGGCTCTGCACAGTTTCCGGCGTCCATGTGTGTGTGTGTGTGTGCTAACCATGGAACTGGTTGTCTAGGGGAGAGGATTTTGCTGAAGAACTTTCTCATCCATTTCTGAAGCTGGTCTTGAACCAACGCCCACTTCGAACCCGCCTCGCCCCATCGTTTTAGCTACAAGACTTTCTGCAAGTTGTGTATCTTCGCCCCCAAGCCCCGTATCCCCCAATGGATCGCCACTGGGGGCCTCCTCTCGATTTTTGGGATTTCCTTGGTGTATTTTCTTTCGTGTGCCTTGGTCTGAGCAGCAGGTGCGGGACGCCGAAAGAAAGAAGAAATCGCATGCAAACCCTTGGAAAAGAAAAGGGTAGACGCAATATTGATTCCCGTGACGAATCGTTGCGTCAGAATCCCACCAGCCAGCGATCAACGATTGTCATTGCAAAGGTCGTGTTTGCTCGGATGAGTGTCACTGTGGACATGAAATGGTCAGTCGAGGAATGTAATCGACCTACGGGATGGGAAGAAGTTTAATTGCTCTTTTGTCAGACAATCGCCAATAAATCTTCTGGCCGGCTGGCGCAATGGTAGCGCATCAGACTTCTACGATCTCTTGGCAATTACCAGAGGTTTGGCAATCTGGGGGTTGTGGGTTCGAGCCCCACGTTGGTCATCTTTTTGGTTTTCGTACTAGATGCCTTTCTGGAAAGCAAGGCTTTCTCCTAATTCAAGTACCCCTGCTGTCTTTCTGTTACAGGCAGTGTAAAACCTGCCCTGGATGGCACTAGGCTTTTCTGACTGGTATCCGTACTCGCACCCGACATTTAAGCGAGAAGAACCTCTAATATAATTAGCTTTAGCTATAATCTGTACTGCTACGCCAAGCGCCCGCTACGCTCAGCTTTACCAGCCTGTTGGCCCCTTGGGGCGGGGGGACCACCCTGGACGTATCTTATGATCTATTTCTTAAAAGAAAGTCTATTTTCAAAGGCGGCTACGGCCGCGGGTCCCCACGGCCGCCGGTCCCCAGTGTTTTTCGATGTCGCATCTTGATTTTGACCTCCTGGGGAGTTCTCATGTAGCCTCGTAATTGAACCAGGAATAGTGAGAAACTGCGTTCCAGGTGATGTATGTCCTGAATTTCCCCCCTTCTTGAATGGCTGTCTATATCTTGGTTAGGCGGCCATCGACTGAGCGTCTGCGATATGTTATGAATAGCTTCTAGACGACGGAGCAGAATCACAGAAACTACTCGCTCGATCAAGGCTCTTCTCCTTCAAAAGATTTGTGACCATTCACTTCTCCTTATCTAGCTAGGCTTGTCGTAAACATATCACCCACAAAAGAACCGCTGGGAAGTGCCCTACACGGTACAAGCGATATCAACCTTCGGTCATGATACACGCGATAGGAAACTTCGGCCGCGTTGTCGGTGACACCCCAGGCCTACGCCCCATCACTCCCCAGCTCTACCCGTTCTAATCGGTAAATCTCATACCACTACTAAAGTCTCACTGCATACTCTCATACTAAGGTAATCAAGCAGGATGCCTGTGTTTTCATTGCGCCAAACTGAATCCAGCCTTCAGCCACTGATAATATTCTGACTTGATTGATGACTGATTCTTGGCAAGATGCCATTGCCACTGTACGCCGGTCCTGCAGCTCGGCATCCCCGTCCAGAAAGTGTTTGACTGGGTTGAGGACCTGAGAACGCAATAATGTCACGATAATGCCTTTGAGACTGGCCGAGTCAGTTGCCACTTCGATGGCCCTGATATGAGCGGAAGTTGACGCAGGCATTCAATGAATGGTATAAAGGGGAAGACAATACTGTCCAAGTCTGCTTTGGATGGCCAGACAAGTCGGCATTACCTTCGGACAAGAAACAGCGCGACAAACCAAAGAATTCTTTCCAGAATGCTCTCAAGCACTATCGAAGAGAGCTGGATATGGGCCACTGTAGCTTGCTGCCTGGTCACATTCCTCGTTCGAAATGCCCTCTGGCCAACAATCCTTGACTCAGAAGAGCCCCCTATTCTGCGGCCCAAGATACCTCTGATAGGTCATTTGATTGATTTGATCCGTCTGGGCTACAAACAAAATGTCAAGAATCAGTGAGTCCTGAGCCTTCAATTCTCCTTTCTGAATGTCAAAGACGTGGCTTCAAGGGTCTGGAAACGCCATCGAGCGGGTCAGGTCACTGTGGTCACCAGTGCACATTAGGCTGACGATACACTAGCGAGAAGTTCAACATGTTGGCGTACTCGTTGCCTATATTGGGGGGCAACCTCTACGTAGCATCTTCACCTCAACTGGCATCTTCAATCTTTCAGAAACGGACCCTCAGCTTTGAGCCTCTCATTGACAGATTTGTTCGCACTTTGGTAGGCATGGAGGGCCACGGGATGGAGTTGTGGACGAACCCAGCCTTCCGCACCGCCATCTTCAAGGTTCTCTACAAAGGACTTACCGGGCCCTCGTTGAATGAATTGACCAAATCAGCCGTCAGCCATCTGGCCACCTCCCTCAACAAGATGCCCCTTGACCAGCGAGAGTCGATCGACTTCCACTGCTGGACGCGCGAGACATTGTCCAAGACCATCATGGGAGGCTTCTATGGGAAGTTGAGCCCTTGGGAAGACCCAATGGTAATGCGAAGCTTCTGGTAAGTGCTTGCGTTCCTATACAATTTCTTTTACCATGCAAGTTGTCCTGACCGAAGTCCATTGCTGATTCACAACGCACAGGATCTATCACGACGACATGCACAAACTTTTCCCCGGCATCGCTCCCTCCGTCATCGCCTCGAAAGCATACAAGGCAAGAACAAAGGTCATTGAAGCGTTGGAGGCATACATAAGAAGTGAGAAAGACTTTGGAGCGGAAGTGGCTCAGTTCACGAGGGACAGATTCAGCGCGGAGCGGACGTTTGAAATGTCCATTCACAACAGTGCCAAGATTGAGATCCTTCTGGCCACCGCTCTCGCCAATGTCTCTACCCTCGTGTTCTGGCTTCTGTCCAACATTTACAGCCAGCCAGAGCTTTTGGCCAAGATTCGAGAAGAGCTCATCAATGCGGCGGTTACCGGCGAGAGTCCAAACAAGGGAGAGGAGGTCCAGATGACACTTCATCTGGGCAAAATCAAGGAGCACTGTCCACTACTATTGTCGTGCGCGCAAGAAACCGAACGGCACTACATTGTTGATAACATTGTCCGAACGGTGATGTCGGACACCACCATATCAGATGGGAACCGCTCGTACCTCCTTAGAAAAGGAAACAACGTCCAGATGCCGCTTAGCATTTTGCACAATGATGCAAGAGTATGGGGCGCCAACCCGGAGAGTTGGAAAGGTGACCGATTCCTGAACATGGGCTACAATGCGGCATCACCGCCCGGCTTCCTCCCGTTTGGCGGGGGCAAGCACATCTGGTACGTTGCTTAATGTTTCCACATGGGTGGGCTAAACTGACCGTCCATATGGCAGCCCCGGCCGTCACCTTGCAAACGGACTTCTGCTCAACAATGCTGCCCAACTATTACTCAGCATTGACCTGGAGAGTACGGATGGCGGCACCATTCAGGTCCCAGAGGCACAGGTCCCCTGGTCAACAACCGGCATAGGAAGACCGGAACATGGGCCAGAATCCAGGGTCAAAATCAGCCGACGGAAGGATTGGGAGCATGTGAAGTGGTCTGTTGTGTATTAAGATGAGCAGTAGTAAAGACTTAAAAAAAAAAACCGGGATGCTTCTGGCTTCCTCGCAGCTGGGTTTTGGTTTGCGTGTGCAATCCGGGGGGGCTTGGCAGGGCTTCGTTGCGAGAACCCAGACTTTGCATGCTCGGCCCAAGGGTACTGATAGTCAATCAGAGTTTCCTCAGCCAGTCCTTTGCAATGATCAGGAGCATTGCCGCGTGTCTAGACAAGCCGTTGACCTGACTCGTGATCCCTCTTATCAAGACTAGCTACTGGCGCAGCGGAGGTTGGCCTAGTCTTAGGGTAGCACTCGAGATAGCTGCGTCTCCGCTGTGGAGACGCACAAGCCGTCCTCAGGTCTATTTACAAAATATTTGCCGACGTAAACAGCAACATCCGATATGGTGTAGTGGCCAACATGATGCCCTCTCATTCAGTGAGAGGTTAGGCATAGCCCCGAGTTCGATTCTCGGTTTCGGAAAAAAGCACGGCCACTGTCTCTAACCGAGTATGACCTTTTTAGAGTTTTGCACTGCTGATAGCAACTGCATGCTTCCTCCCTTATCTGTATAGCAATATTCTTGTGACAGGCAGCGCGTGTTTCAAAGCAACCAACTCAACTTGGGGTCTAGAGTTACTTAGCCAGCTGGCAATTTTGAATTAACTATTGAGTCAGTTAAGCATTTTTTTAAAAAAAAAGAGTTGTTTAGTAACTTAAAACCCGCTACAGCGAATTAAAAGGCGCCGGAGGCACCAAAATTTAGAATATTGTAATCCTTATTCTTTTTTTCCATTATTAAACTAAGTAAAAAGTAATTTATCTACCTAAAGTAAGTAACTCAATTTCATTCAGCCTAACAGGTGACTAATTAATTAGCTATATTTTAGAAGTTGACTAATTTAGTTTGTTATTTAGTTGTTGGAGCTGCTTTGATTGAAGCGCTGGTCACAGACCAATTGATATATGACAAGTCTGTTATACATAGTAGCACAAGGTAGCTCAAGGCTCTAAAGAATTATATTCTAGGAAAATGCAAAGGCAATCAATCCTCTTTTCATTCGCTGGAAGTTGAGGCTTAATCAATAACAATGCATGTAGATTGGGTGTAAAGCCCTGAGAACTGAATCTGGTTGCGGAGTGGGGCTTCACCGATACTTCTGTACGCTTCAAAGCGTTCAATGTAGTTTCCATATCCTAGGGTAACCGAAATCGAACAAGCACATCACTTAGTTGACTGTTTTTGAAATCTGAG
This sequence comes from Colletotrichum orchidophilum, assembly GCF_001831195.1. Lineage (NCBI taxonomy): Eukaryota > Fungi > Ascomycota > Sordariomycetes > Glomerellales > Glomerellaceae > Colletotrichum > Colletotrichum orchidophilum. Next base: position 554,021 of record NW_019172961.1, read on the forward strand.
CAGTATGTATAACACGTTACATGGTAGTAACCCTAAGGCCAGACTTCCCTTTGATTGGAATCAATGCGAAGTCAATATGTTGATGAGAGAAGGGAGATTATGAAAATAAGAAGAAACCAAGGTGAAACAAAGGAGTGAAACTAGCTGCAAGATTGGCAGGAAGAACGGTCTTCTCATACACTATTCTCATATTACTCGATGCGGCAAGTAATGCTCAGAACAGTTTGACCACTTTTACACATGTTTATATTTCTGAATGTAGGAAGAGATTAAAGGAAGAAAATGTAGGAAGAGGGTACACCAAGAGAATACAGCCTGCTTTCAGACTTGGTCAAAAGGCTGAACATCTCTGGAGAAGCCTATGGTATAGAGCTCGCCAGCGGGACTGACCCACGCGACAAGAAACTCGCCAGCAGCCACTCGATATCGCTTATCGTCGTCAAACCAGCGGGGTGAATCCATATTGGACGAAGGGTTGACATCCAGCGGTAATGATATGATATTAGCACCGTTCCAAGTAATCCACTTACCGCTGACGTCGATTCCATAACCATGCCAGCGTGGCTTTTGAACTACGACAGACGTGTTTTCAGAGTCCTCATCATCCGATGTAGCATTCAATTCTGGAATCTCATCGGTAGACTTGCTGATAAGAATTTCCCCGAATGCAGTCCTGAGATGCGCATCATCTGGGGAGAAGGACATGCTGAGGAGGCTGCGTCCGACCTTGAGAACTTGTGCACATTGCCCCGAAAGCATCGACCAAATCCGTACTTCTTGAGCTTTGTCCGCCGATGCTAGCAGGTCCGACTGCGATGAGAAAGCAATGGCAGTTATGCGAGTTTCGTGACGGAGGAGGGCTTGGCGGGAGCACTTGCTTGTTGACCAGAGAGTGAGCTCTTCGCTACGGCCTGGTACCGAGGCTATCCATTTCGAGTCTGGTGAAATTGCCAGGGCGCTGAAGCTGTCCACTTCTTCGGGCAGATCGAAGTGCTTGCCCGTTTCAATGCTCAAGAACCTGATCTTGTGGTTTGCCTCGTCCCACATGTCCTCCTCGCCGGGTAAGGATGGTGCCTCGACTATATAAGCCGCCGATTTCCAGTCAGGTGCCACCGTAATAAGGGTGCCGATGCAAGCAGGGTCTCTGAATTGCAATCCTTCCTCCAGTGTCCAGAGGCTAAAGTCATGAAAAGAGCCAAAAGCAAAGGACCCAGAGTCCGCAGAAAAGATCACAGAACCTCTCCCTAGGACAGGATCGTAACCGGCTGATTGCGAAATTTCGAGCACTCGAATAATTCTTTTTTCTCGAGTGGTCTGGATAGAAAGTCCATGAGGTAAGAAGATATGTTTCGAGTCGGGTGCTAACATGGCAGTTCCATTGTCGAACCTGGCACGCTCATCTTTCAATGTCTGGAGGAGGTCACCAGTGTAAGATGACCAGAGGTTAACTTCGTCGCTCTCATGCATCGAGACTAGTTGTGGAGAGTTTTCAGAAGAGTCCCAATGTATGAAACAACATCTTGTCGGCATGAATTCAGGCTGGGCCGATTGAGTTGTTTCGTCCTTGAGCTTTTTTGACCGCTGGATCATTGACATTGACCAGATGGCTGCCTCATCCCTCCTCATTGTGACGAGAAACTTTCCATCGGGCGAGAAAATTGCTGATTTGGAAAACCTAGAACCGGTTGACTCTACACCTGGGGTTCCAGGGAAATTTAGCGTATGGTAAAGTTCGCCGGTATCAAACGAGGAGATTGAAACGGAGTTGCTGTTCGTAGGACTCTCATATGCGAGGAATCTCGCGTCGTAGGACACGGATATGTCACCGTGAGTAGCCCCTCTTCCCGACGCCCGAAAAGTCCAGTGACCAGTAGTGATGTCCAAGGTTCGGATTTCTCCCTCAGCCTCCTGAACTAACAAAAGATTCGTATTTGGTACGAAGGAGAGAGGGCACAAAACGAACGCATTTGTGTTGAATGTGCGTAGACAACTACCTGTCGACACATCCCAGACATCAATCTCTTGGCAGGATGAAGTAGCCACAAACTGGGAGTCCGGTGAGAAGCAGATGAGTGATCGTCCTTGTGGCATGGATGAATTGTTTACATGATCATTGCGATTGGGAAAGCCTTCCTTTGACAGCTCCCGCCTGCGTCCCGTCGCAATTGTACATATTTCAGCAGTACAATTGGCATAAGAGACTGCAATCATCTCTGAATCGCGTGAAACGTCAATTTGTACCACGGGGGACCATATGTCCACCCGGAGGTCGTGGAGACGCTCGCCAGTCTCGGCGAGGTAGATAGATATCTTGCCCCGAAGTTCCGATGCAATCCGTTTGGAGTCATTGAAAAAAGCGATTGGGCCGCCGTTCCCAGCAGACAGGTCCGAGCCGCAAGGTATCTCGGTCAAACAGGCGCCCGTAGATACCGACCACATCAGGATGGAATCACCTGATTGACTGAATGCAACGAGCCTTGAGTCTGGAGAAATGGCAACGTGGAAGAATTGTTCGTTTCTGACAAGACCGGCATTCTGAACCAGAGGAACCCATCCAGACTTGTGAGGGGATTGGAACTTAATGCATGATGGGATACTACCGACGAAAGCGTTGCGAACGGCACTGCTAGTGGGGGAAAAGACCAATGCCGACCAATAAATTTGCAGAGGAAATTCGACAAGCACAGAAACGTGTTTGGAAACAAAACTGTCCGCGTCCTCTAAAATTTCAAAGAGTCTGCTATCGGGCTGCTCCTTGTTAGAGTGGCACGTTGGGTCGTTGCCGACAAGCGGCGACCGGAGGGATGTAGCATAGCTTACCTCAACCAGAGGGAGCAGTTTCTCTGGTGTTCGCGTGCCGCAATCGGCTTCCCCAAGAATGCTGAGAGCCTCAAGCCAGTGGAGGAATTTGCCTTGAAGAAATCTGTGGATAGCGTCGTCGTCCTGCAGAGGTTTGCCTGCTAGTTCTAGATGATGAAACCAATGAAGGCAAGCATATCGTACATGCGGTGGCAGCTGTTTCTCCAATACGCCATTTGCTATCGTAGATCGTTGATCAGCCGGTTTGAGGTTGGCCATGTTGTAACGCAAAGATATCGAGAGGAGATCCAGGCAAGCAAGTGCCATTTGCCAGTGGGTTTCCTTGAAATTGATAGAAAAGTCTCCGGCCACTGGACTGAGCAAAAAGTCGCGGAACGACAGGTGGAAGAGCTTCACCTCCAGCTCTTGTTCTTCAGGGATGTCAAGAACTGACTTGAGAGGACTCAGTATGCCACTGATCTCTGAAATCTTCAACCCTAGCAAGCCGGCAATGGAGCTGATTGCCAACGGTTGTTCAAGAAGGATGATTGTACCAATGACTTTTCTGAACCGTTGCATAAGTGATTTTTGTTCTTGTTTGTTCCGTTTGCTCTGGAATTGTCTCAACACCGGTCGATATGTCTCTCCGAGTTTATCGTGAACACCGCCCTCTTTGGCCACCTGAATAAGCTTCAGAAGCTGCTCCTCTGGACTGCCAAAGAGGTCGTCTCTGATGAAGCGACAAGCAATTGCTGCAAACAGAAACAGGGGTATCGCAATCTCAACAAGCGCTTTTATCTTTTCGTCCCCTGGCCAATCCATTTGCAGTTGCTCGGAAGGAATTTTGTTGTATCTTTTGTTCCACCAGGCTCTGATCTCTGACAACTGATGTTGGAGATATAAAGCAATGTCCCGAGAGATAATCGCATGCGGTGTATCCTGCAGTCGATGCTGCAAATATGATGTACCATTGATGGAATCGAATGCGTCGCGCATTGCTATCTCTGGCCTGCTGGTAACGAAAAGCTTTAAGGCACAAACGTCGGAGTTTGCAGCCTTGGAGAGTAAATTTAGCAGAGCTTCAACGTCTTTCTCATCGGAACACTCATCCAAGGCTTCAACAATCAGGACCAAGTTCTGAAAACTCCCTGACTTTGAACCTGACTTTTTGAGTGGGCCAAGGATGAGCTTGGCGAACTGCTCTTCCAAGCTTTTGGAGGAGAGATTGTCTGTTTGTCTGATTGCCTCTATTATGAAAGGGCTCAACTCAGGTCGGCGCCGTACTAGTTGTTTGGCTAGTGTGCTGAAAACCAAAGATGCACTGCTGCGGTCCCTTTCTCCTCTTTTGAAAAAGAACGTGGCGCCAAGGAGGTTTGCCTCATTCAGGCTATGAGCGACTGTTCGAGCTATGACTGACTTCCCAGTTCCAGCCATTCCACTAAGCCAGTAGATCCGCTGCCCTCTGAGTTCATGAGCCCAGTGCTCAATTTCGCGCAAGACATTAACTCTGGTATTTGGATGGCATCTTGCCTCGTGTTGATTCTGATAGCTGTCGAATTCGGCGCCTTTAGCCGCGCGCAATTTCTCGAGGGTGTCGTAATCGATTGAATCTCTGATGGCGACGACATCTTCTCCGACTGATTTCACTGAATTCCGTCGATTAGAACACATGAATGAAGATAGGCTGACATTTGTGAGACTGTCTGAGCTCTACTTACGGATAGAAAGTCCCTCTGCTATAGACTGCTCATTCTCCAGGCTCTGACGCGGAATACGACAGACCAAAGCTTTTGCAAAGGCAGCTGCCGCCATGGCAGCGTAGCCTTGCCATTGCTTGTTTTTATGTGAGTCTGAGTAATCGCAGATACCTCTAATTACCAAACAGGGAAAATGGTTCATCAACCCAGCAGCCTCCATCTCAAAACAGAGCACGTTTTTGTCCTTTGCCAATATATCCCTCTTATTTGCATCTTTCATCACCTGGTTCGCCGACGCTATCAGCCCGTGATGGACGACGGGAACCGATTCTGGAGATCGTTCCGGGCGGTCCACGAAGTCGTCAGCGCCATAATCAGCTGTGGCCTTGTTTGCGTCGTAAGAGATGTTGCTACGGAAAAGTCTATCGGACTCGGAACTTGGTCGGCCGTACTTCTGTTTGAGATTTTCGCTTTTGAGAGCCTTTTGGATATCGCTTCCAAGCCAGTTGCCTTCAATTTCGAAATCGGCAATGAGGGCGTTGAGAGCAGTCCTGAGAGCAATTGGCGGTTGATTTAGGAATCCCGTCATTTCGAATTTTCCACCCTCAACGGATTTGCCAAAGTCGTACTGTAGTACACCGCCATAGCCACCCGTCGGAGAACTGACAACGATATCGCCCAAGCGGATGTCATTCTCTAGACTTGGAGCCCCGCCGCCGATCCCGACCATTAGCCCTACCCTTATGTTCTCAAATGTGCGGACCATATCCCGAGCAACAACTGCCGCCGAGCTTTCGCCGTATTCGCCGTGGGGAAGAACCGCGATCGCGACATTGTGCTTGCCCATGCGGCCGAGTTTGTACGAGTTGTTGTCATTTTTAGACAGCGACCTAGGCTCTTCGTGGACCTCGTCGAGAAAGAGCCTGGCGGCGACAAATTCGGGAACGATAGCGCAGATCCAGCCAATGGTATAGAGCGATGGGTCAGACATATTGACTGCCGGATTGAGGTGGAAGTATTTTGACCTTTTGAAGGTAACGGCCGAAACCGTGTCATTAAAGATTCGACGCCGTAATGTGAGATGAGATCGTTTCTGATGAGCGCCAACAAGCACGAACTGGCCTTGGGACCCCGAGAAAAGAGAAAAAGAGAGAATCAGGAAAAGAGGAGATGTGTGCGGGGAGTAGGATGACTGCATATGCTGCTGTAAGATTTGGGTCTAGGAAATATGTGTGATGTGGCGCAGGCTGCAGCTGATGCAGCCAAATTGATAGCCTCGCCCTGACTGGTCAAATAACTCAACTAAACTGCAGTGCCTGTTTCAGCCCTTCGTCGTGGCTTCATTCGCCAGCTTTGATAATGTTATCAAGGTGATATATGGCCTAGGTACTTGTGACCGCCAGCCTGTGGCCAACTCTGCATCCGTCATCACACATGTAATACTATTGATTGTCGGTCACCGGCTTCTGACCGTCTAACTTCTCGAGGTGCTGTACTTTGGAACGTTTGAATCAAGAAAAGAAAGAGTGACCTGCACTAGACGAGAAGTCCCAGAATCATGCATAAATAACGAGGGGTTATAAAATTTGCAAGTAAGGGGGAATTGAAAAGACGTGTTGTTGCTGCATAAAACATGTTCTAGACCTCGGAGCGGGGACTTAGTACTCATGCTGCGATGTTGAGTTGCGACGTTTGTTTTGTAAAGAATCTTTATAGTTGGGCGTAACCTACTACTTTCTCTCACCGCATCTTGTATTCATGTCTGAGCTTTGTGATGACCTGTCATCAAAGCTAAGCTCAGGATACTTTATGAAACAAATGGTGGGGATCAAGAAGGTCGGATAACGAGGGCGGGCCGAAGATTGAAAACTTCAGCTTACGCCGTCGGGTGCCCGAGTTAATGTATTCGATGGACATCCTGCACGGAATCACAGCAACCGTAACTCTGTGATGACAGGAGATGTGCGAAACATTTACCATGTCCAGTATCCGTATAAGGCGACTAGTTCAGTGACGTTGAGAACGCGAGTCAGTTGTCCAAAGACTGAACGGCCGAGTTCCCTTCAAAAGCCTCGGTTTCTGATAATGATAACGCGTACGCCACCAGTAACGTAACGAGCTCGCAGTGCAAGTGGATCGGCCCCGCATAGCGCAATGGCATCATCGAATGAGAAATCTCACCTTCCCAAATCGAGTTCGCGATAAGACGACAAAATCTCTTCGATTCCCCCCCCGTTCACCGGTTGTCCGTCTGACCCCTTTCGCGATTCTTTGAGCGAGCCATGGCCTATAGTCGCGTGATCTAGGCATCAGCGTTGCATACACGGTTGTTCAGCATTCAAATGAGGTGAAGTTTTGGTTATCAACATCCAACATTTCTGTCTTGTGTGACCGCACAGGTTCAGACGATTACCTAAGGCAATCTCACTGTGTCTCGCAAGGTGCAAAAGAAAGAGGAGGGCAACGGGTTCTGGTCACGATTCTTTCTTATCGGCCGCGGTTTGCCTGCATTTCCCTCACCTTCTCCCACCGCCAGCTACCCCGACCTCGGTGAAGGAAGCTCAACGGGCACAAGGACAAAGGGGGAATAACAAAAACGATGAGCACCGACACCATCCCGTTCCCCGGCGCCAAGTCGCCTGGCATCACCGATGTCACCCGCCACGCCTGGATCACGTCCGACGACATCGAGTCCGCCGAGACCCCTCGGCGCGGCCCGTTTGAGCCTCAAGACGACCACAATGCCGACTTTGTCACCTCCACCGAGGACCGCGACCTGAAGCGCGGCTTGGAGCAGCGCCACTTGTCAATGTTGGGTATCGCGGGCGCCATCGGTACCGGTCTTTTCCTAGGTCTCGGCGGCGCCATCCAGACCGGCGGTCCGCTTGGCGCGTTGCTTGGCTATGCGACCGTCGGCCTCATCGTCTGCGCCGTGCAGTTCGCCCTCGGAGAAGTTTCGGCCCTCCTCCCCGTCACCGGTTCCTTTGTCCGCCATGCCGAGTTTCTCGTCGACCCGGCCTGGGGATTCGCCATCGGATGGAATTTGGTGTACGGCAACATTTTGTCGATCCCCTCTGAAATCACAGCTATCTGCGTGCTTTTTGAGTTCTGGACCGACCTGAACCCCTCCGTCTTCATCGTCATCTTCATCGTCCTGACGTTTGTCGTCGGCATTGCCTTTGTGCGCGTGTTCGGCGAGGTCGAGTTCGTCTTTGCCCTGCTCAAAATCCTGCTCGTCATCTTCCTGATCATCCTCGGTTTGGTCATTGACCTCGGCGGCGTCCCCGGCACCCCCCGCATTGGCTTCAGGTACTGGCAGAGCCCCGGACCCTTCGTGAAGCACATTGCGACTGGTGACTGGGGCAAGTTCCTGGGTTACTGGGGTGTCATGACCAGCGCCGTCTTCTCCTTCGCCGGCGTCGAGTCCCTCGCCATGGCCGCAGCCGAGACCCAGAACCCCCGGCGCGCCATTCCCCGCGCCTGCAAGCGCGTTTTTGCGCGTATCGTCCTCTTCTACCTGCTTGCGGTCTTGGTCGTTGGCATGCTCGTCTCCAGCGACGATCCCCGCCTCGACGATGACTCTGGCACCGCGGCGCAGAGTCCCTTCGTCATTGCTGCCTCCGCCGCCGGTATCCCGGCCATCCCCAGCGTCGTCAATGCCATCGTCATCACCTCCGCTTGGTCTTCGTCTAACCAGAGTCTCCTCGCCGGCACCCGTGTCCTTTTCGGCCTCGCGCTCAAGGGACAAGCCCCGAAGATTTTCCTCCGCACTACCGCCTGGGGTACACCCTACGTCTGTGTGTTGCTGTTCACCGCTTTCATGTTCCTCAGCTTCATGAGCTTGTCGAACGGCGCATTGACTGTCTTCTGGTGGCTGGTGGACCTGACTTCATCTGGTGTGCTGGTCTCGTGGTCGGCCATCCTTCTGAACCATATTCGTCTCAAGACAGCGATGAGGAAGCAGGGAATTGAGTTCGGAAGGTTGCCTTGGAATAACTCGTGGACCTGTAAGTGGACTCGTCCCGAATGACCTGATGAAACTCACTAACAAAATGGAAATTCAGTCTACAGCTCTTACGTCGCACTGGTCCTGTGCATTGTCATTCTCTTCACGAATGGCTTTGAGGTTTTCACCAAGGGCAATTGGAGCGCCAGCGGCTTCGTCTCGTCTTACTTGTTAGTTTACTCTCCCCTTGTAACGTGCTAAGTGTGGTTGAATTTGCTGACCATTTTTTTCAGGGATATTCCGCTGGTTGCTGGTGCTTTCCTGATCTGGAAATTCGTTAAGAAGACCAAGGGTGTCGTTCTTGAAAATATCCCGCTCCATGATGCTTTTGAGCAGGCAGATGCCTATCCGGAGGAGCCCGAAAAGCAAGAGACTGGCCCTATACGGTTTGTCAGCTGGATCTGGAATTAATGGCGTACGCTTCGAGGTTTGCCCATACTTAAACATCACTCAAGACGTATCTACCTCATAATATTGTAAAAATACTTCAACACACCTACCTAAACTGTATATATAAGATGTAGAAGCCGGCATAATCAGTCTGGTCTCAAACAAAGACGGTTCAACACTGACAAGTGGTTCCACGACTCCACACTTATCTGAAAGAAAATCATGACCCGTTGTTGACGGAGTATCTTGAACGTCCTAGAGCGTATGTCGTACTTGGATATACCTGAAGTAAGGAGGCACTAGAGGAATCCGGGGTTTGAGGGTTTGGGGGTTACGCAACGGGCCATTCTTCCCCGGACATTCGGACATCCAGGCCAACCCCGCAACATCTTGAGATGTGCTTGAGGTGGGCCTACAGCTTTGGTCCGATATTGTGGCAGCGCAGGGTATGGGAAGCAACTTCGGGCCTTTTCATAGTGCACAAATGCAACATCGCAACGTGGGTAACCGGAAGTCTACCTTAATCGTATATGTAAGTTGAGGTGATAATGATTCAAGCCTGCCACCTAGTCCCCAACAGGTCAGCACAGTATTCTCAAAACATTCACACCTTTGGCTGATACGGATCATGACTCCAGAAGTCGAGTTGTACAGAACTAATTCACTGAAATTTCGACAACCACGCCACTCGATAACTATCCTTCGAGGAACAGGCTTCTCCATCCCCGCCACTTAGGTAAGCCCCTTGGTTCACCAAGGCACTCGTGTCGCTTTGAGTGCTCGCGAGATCACTCTCATGCTGATTGGGCCCGACAGCTCGGTTCCTCCATCAAAGCTCATCGCATTCCCACGTGTGGAGTGGAGTCCAAGCCGGTAGTTCGCGTCGGGTCGCTTCTCGGCTCGCATGTCGGAAACTACGGCGCGCAAGCATGGGGCCATCCTCAGACCAAAGTGGTGGTGCCAGCATAAACTAGTTCCTGATCGAATGTCGAAAAGACCACCTGACAATTTCTCTAGAGCCTCTATCGATAAGTACTACCTGATGGAAGAACAAGGCACCAAGCAGCGGCGAACGCTAACATTGGCTACTTGGGACAGAGACTTTTCGCGGCTGTTTAGCGTGAAGAGCCAGATCCACTGGACCGGATAAGAAATTTGTTCATGACATCGCCCACGGGCGATTTCCGAGCAGCGCAGCCCTGGGGTCCTCTGGTCAAGGCGCGCGAGCGCGAGTCAAACTAGCAAGCATTCCCCCATCTTCCCACCCTTCCCCAAAGCCCGGGCAGGGACGGCGGCGCGAATCAGGAACTCCTAAACCCTCCATGTTTCTCCACAGGGTACCCCGTGGGGATGCGCCATCCGACGGGGTGGTAAACGAGGGCAGGATAAATAAATAGTCTTTGACAGCCGGAAGTCTTTGCTTGTAGAATGTGTCTGTGGCGTGTGTGTGTGCGCGCGTGTCGTCGAGACAAAAACATCGCAATTAATCGATATTAATCGATCAATTTCGTCGCTCGAGCTCTACCGAACAGTCAAGATCATCAGCACGGTTCCATCGCAATCATGGGTGGCTTCAAGGCTGTCGAGGATCGGCCGACGCCGAAGGAGGTGTACAACTGGAAGCTCTACATCGAGGCCGTAATCATTGCGATGGGATCTTTCCTGTAGGTTTTGATGTTGCTCAAGACCATCATTGCGGCCAACTGACTTTTTTCCCGATAGATTCGGCTACGACTCGGCATTCATCGGAACCACCATTGCCCGCAACAGCTTCAAGAAAGACTTTGGGATCAACTCGGGGAACTCCAACAACATCTCCAGTAATATCACATCAGCTTTTCAGGCCGGAGCTTTGGGCGGCGCAGTGCTCTGCTTCTTTAGTACGATATCCAGAAAAGGCGTCCCGGCCAATACACTGACTGAAGTCTAGTTACCGAGCGGTTGGGTAGAAAGTGGACTCTTCAGGTCAATGTTGTGATTTTCCTCATTGGCGCAATCCTGATGACTGCCGCGACGAACCAGCTGTCATATATCTGTAAGAAAGACCTCTTATGTACTAGAAGTCCAAGAAAACTGCAGCTAATGCTTGCTGGACAGACGCGGGTCGCGCCCTCACTGGCATCGGATGCGGTGGAATCACAGCCACGGTCCCGTCATACATTGGAGAGTTGTCGATCCCCTCTATTCGTGGTATCCTCACCGGTCTCTTCGAAGTTGCATACCAGATCGGCAGTGTCATTGGCTTCTGGATCAACGTAAGTGGGCATTGTTTGGTTACATCTGGAACCTTGCATGTTGCAATCACATGTCCTAATTATTCGACTAGTACGGCATTACGCAAACCATCAACCCCAACCTGCCAGCCAGTTGGAGAATCCCAATGGCATTCCAACTCGTGCCCGCCGGAATCCTGTTTGTCGGTTGCTTCTTCATCCACGAGAGTCCGCTCTGGCTTCTGCGTAAGAACAAGACAGAACGGGCCCACAAGGTTCTTGAGGGTCTTCGAGGCTTGCCGATCGATCACAAGTGTAAGCATTCGAAGTATTTAATGGCTGCTACACGCATGATGACTGACGCGGATATACATGCAGACATGCAAGAAGAACTCGAACAGTTCCAAAAGAAACTTGACGAAGAAAAATTAGTCTCGTCGCAATATGGAACCGGACAATGGGCATACCTGCGCGGCGTCGCGAATATTTTGTGTCGCAAGGGCATGTGGAACCGCCTTGTCCTCGTCTTCTGTGCCTTTGCTCTCAACAATCTCTCTGGAGCCGCGGCTATCAACTACTACTCGGTAGGGGGCGCTTCATTCCGCCAGACTTCGTGATCTGTCAGTGCTAATTCCGTTGATAGCCTACCCTCTTCGCGTCGATCGGTATCACGGACGTCTCTCTCTACACCGGTATTTACGGACTGATCAAGGGTGAGCTCAGTAATTGTTGGGCCCATAGGAAATTCAGTGTGCTAACTAGATGTATAGCCATTGCGTCTATCATCTACTTCATCTTCCTGATTGACGTCCTTGGCAGACGTTGGCCCGCAATCGTCTCCTCGTTCTTCTGCTCGTTGTGCCTCTTTATTGTTGGAGCCTACGTAAAGATTGGACATCCCGCCGATATCATCGCCGCTGGCAAAGAACTATCCGCGTCTACTGCTGCCGGTGGTAAGGCAGCCACTGGCATGATCATGATATACTCCATCTGGTAAGCATGACGTGATACAATGCCCTCTAGTCAAGATAATCTCTGATGTTGATGATAGCTGGTCTTTCGGCTTGAACGGTATCCCCTGGATTGTTAGTGCCGAAATCTTCCCCGGTGCTCTCCGCAACTTCACCGGCACCTACGCTGCTCTCGTTGTCTGGTACGTCAACTGTGTTGCCCTCCAGGAACCCCGACACTTAACTAACTTCCATCCAGGGCTACCCAGTTTGCCATCACCAAAGCCATGCCGTACATCTTCAGCTCCTTTGGCTACGGAACCTGGTTCTTCTTTGCCTCATGGATGATTGTCGCCAGCTTGTGGGGCTACTTCTTCTTGCCTGAGACCAAGGGCCTTACCATGGACCAAATGGATATTGTCTTGTACGTTGTTTTTGTATTGAGTGGGTGTTACAGTGAATCAATGCTGACTTTTCTCCCACTAGTGGTTATGCACATGACGCCCGCCCAGAGCCTTCAACTAAGTTCCTCGATGCGAAATTTGATGACAATAAGGCGAATCCAAGCGAGCACACTGAGGTTGTTTGAATAGAAAGAGTATAGCTTCGGGAATAATTTCGCGTCAGAGGGGTCAATGAGACTGAGAAGTAATATGCTTGGCAGATGAAGATATCTATGAACATTCTCTGAATATTTATCATGGTTGCAAAGGAAACTACCATAAGCTAAACCATCTCAGATCGTCATCCGCTGCCGAGGTTTCTGTGCCTGGCTGGTTTTGCACATTGCTGCATGTGACAAAAGCCTCGCCAACTAGTCGAAAGGTGTTTTCTAGATCAAACGAATCTCCGTCGTCGGAATCGCTGGGCCCATGGCTTTCTTGACCTTCTTTGTATGCTGGCTCTGCTTGGCTTTTCTCCTTCTGTTCAACACCGCCCTCGCCGATCTTCTCCTTCGTAGCTTGTTCTTTCCTAGCCCTTTCCTCCATCAACTGTTTCTTCCGCAACTCTTCCAGCTTCAACTCCTCTTTTACACTTGTTGAAAGAGCTGCTGGCCGTATAGCCAAGAAAACTCCATACTCTTTCACGAATATGACAAAATCGCCAATTTCAACTCCAGCAGGCGCAAGGCCCATATATCCGGTGTCCAGCACCGTAAAAGTTCTTCCCAGGGTGTAGTCCACATATTGGTCGTATGCAGCGAGGACACTAGCTCTGCGCTTGTCAAACATTCGTAAGGGATTTGTCGGCAGCTCTACTATCTTTTTATCCCGCCACCGATAGTGTTCGAAACTGGGCAGTACATCCATTTTCATGAGATGTGCAAACTTGCTGTTGGAAGAGGACTCAACTTTTCGTTTTGAAAGATGATCCCTCGCCATGGTCTCCAAACTCACCGATGACGATTTAGTGGCGAAAGGTGTTTTCGGAATTGGACCACCGTCCAAGTTACTCTCTTTAAGCTTTTCGAGTAGCTTTCGGTCTTTTTGAATAGTCTCTGCTAGCCACTTCACACCTTCCTTGGACGTGTTGTCCTGATCTTCATAGCTCGATTTTGCGAGAAGAGTTCGAAGAAAAAGATTGTCCAAATCGTCATCAGACTCATTGGTTGACGTAGTGACTCCCCTTGCGGCGTTCAAAGCCGAATCAAGGTTTGAAAGCAGAAGCTCTAAATCCGCTGTTGCATCCTTGAGATCATTTCCTCTGGACTTTCCCAGGTTCTCTCGCATGGTTGTTGCGTAAGTAACCTTACCGATCACAGCTCCCTTGACGTGAAGTAGGTTGAATCCGCCATCAGATACCGAAGCTCTATGATTCTCGCCGCTTTTGGCTCCGCCGGCTGATTTTGATTTTGGTTTCTTAATCGGCGGTTTGACAACATGGGGCAAAATGTAAACGTTGACATCGGCTGACCAATCCGGAACCCACGATGGCAGGTTATCAAATGACGGGTTCCTAGGGTTGCCAATCCCTGCGTATCGAAGAAAGGCGAAGGCATCTCCTGTTCTAACAAGTTCTCGGGCGACCATGGTGTATATAACCTCGGGCGTGCTCTTGTCGGTATAGTCCGGCTTGATGTCATATGGGCTCCCTTTAGACTTTTTCGATCGATCGAGAATGCTACTCATACCATCCAACATCTCAGTCAAAGATCGTGTCGCCCTGGGTATAGAGTTTAGTAATCTGATGGTCTTTCTGCTTTGAAGTGGATTTGTCCTTCTAAGCCCGTGGGAAAATTCGACAAATGAATCCAAAGTGTCAAACAAGTCTTTCGCGACCCCGCCCCGAGAAAAAATTTCTTCTGTAAAGACTTCACTGTGCCGGAAATTCGGATGAAACAGCGGCGCGTTGCGTTCTTTGGTGATACCCAACAAAGCGAAAACGTTGTCGACAGAAAGTGTTGCTTTAAATCTTGATCCGAGCTTCAGGGCATCTTTAAGAGCTAGGCGATCGACCTCGTCAACCTGCATATGCATATTCTCCATGATGAGCGCATTCATCAGGTGTTCGTTGACGAATATGGACAAGTCTTCATCGCCTGCTAGTCCTTGAGCCAAGATCCGGCCCAAACCGGCTGCGAAGACTTCCCAATGGATCATCGCATCTCCGCATCGAAGTTTGGTGTCTTTCGAGGCGGCAATCTCTTGAATGATCCAAACTCTATTAAACCAGCTGTTGTTCATGAGAGCCAGTAGTTCCTGCCAACCAGAAGAAGGGGATGACTTTAGGCTCAAAAGCTCCTTCTGGTTCATCTCTTCTGCAATCGCAATCCGCCGTACCAGATCGAATGCCTTCGCCGCTACTGGGCTCTTACCGAGCCATCCAATGGTTGACGTGGCCTCCTCGAAGATCTCTCGCATCAGCCCAACTTGTTGACTCTTTTCTACAGCGTTTGACTGGTCAATGCAAACGGAGTCGATCCACAGCAGATGAGAAAAACGGGTTTCGCGTAGCTCTATAAGAAGATCGTATACACTTGTAGAGACTAGAAAAGGCGCCCCGTCGACCAGTATAATCTGAGGCTCATCCCCTACGGAGCCCCAGCGGTGGGATACTGCTCGATATGGAGGAGGAGAATCCAAGGTTGAGTGAATGATTTCGCATTGTACTGGCGAGTTACGGAAGCATGGCTGGGCTCGAAGTCGTAGAATGCGGAATTCGTTTGGTCGTCGTAATGGCTTGTGCCTGAATCTTGTCATTCGCATTGCCATGCCATACCTCACTAGGTATAAGCCTATTCCGATCAAAACAGCAATCTTGAGCGAAGTGCTGATAGGAAGCGTCAAAGACCCAGTTTTGGCTGAGGTCGGATCCGTCTCGAGGACTTTGATGAAGAAGCTCGTAATCGCAAACCAGAGGCAACCCCGGCGCTCCATCCGAAGAATCGTTGACGCCTCTCCACCATTATGCCGTAGCCAAAACTCCTGATGAGGGTACTGGTTGGTGAAGAGATGCATGACATAAGCTGCCTGGAACGGAACACCTTTCGAGAACCAAAAGATTGAGCAGAGCAACCACTCGACAGCCATCACTGGCTGCGCAAATGGATCGGGCCCCGTAAACCAAAGCCAAAATGAGTAGTGAAAAACTTTGGGGAGAACAGCGATGCATGCCCACAGAACTATCGCTGTGATGATTCCTTGCTTTCCTTCTGGGACGAATCCATTGATTGTATGCCTCGGGGCGTTGAGCAGCAACCCTGGTAAGATTGGCGCAACAGCGGTTGGCCAAAAATCCGAAGACCCCAAGAACGTTTCCAGAGCAACCGATATATCGCGAAAGTCGAATAGCATTCGAATAATGATACGAGCTCCTGCAAAGAATATGGGACGCAAGATGAAAACGGCGTCATTCGGCAGGCTTGCGTATTGAGAACGGATCTGGCTGTCGGCGATGAGGGCCAAAGTGTATGGGTGAAAGTTGATGTTCGGGAAAATCCAAGCAAGGAGTGCACTCAGATAAGTCCAAGGGTAGATCTTATTGCTCAGTGTTTGTCGATACTGCAACAAGAGGGTTTGATAGATCCATCTGTGTTGCGGAGGTAATCCTTCATCGACGACGAATGTGAGGAAAGCGATCTTGATGATTTCGATCCCGTCGTAAAGGTGCCGCTCCAGCTTTCCTAGAACCTTTTTATCGTACTTGCTTGAGTCAAAGTCCCAATCACGGTCAACATGCTGCTCGTCCTTTTTCTCATCCGTAGAGCCGCCTCGAAGCTTTCTAAAGTCCCTCGCCATCCGCTTCAGCTTTTCCATTGCCTCTGCCGTCCGTCGAAACTTGATCAAGTCGCAGCTAAACGCTATTCAAAGAATGATGAGAAGCCTTGAGGTTATAGCTGACTAAAACGCTTTGGGAAAACGTAAGCGCCATATGCAGATTGCGTGTATAATTGATGGAGCAAGACAGAATCTGCATATTTGGACAGATGTGACGGTCCGTAACATTATTTGGAAGAGGTATCGAGGTGTCTTGGCTACATAAGTAGCTTCCCCTGTGTGTTTATGCCATTTCAAAGTGGTACGTTGTGGCTTGCCATCCCTACACCTCTGCCGGGATTTCATACGTTAGTGCTGCAAGGGGGCCACTGTTATTATTCCATGTATTTTCCACAACCCTGGTAACAGTGGGTGTAGTTCGCACTAACATATTGAAAATCCCTGGGAGTTAGACTCGTGCGGCTGATCTGTTTGTGCCCAAGAGGGCGTAGAGACCTGCAGGTCTAGACCTAAAACTGTTGCGAATCATCCACGAGCACTAGATTTCATGTCTTCCCTCACCGGGATTATACATTGATTGGACATACAAGCGCCGCGGCATTGACCGCTGCAGTTTTTCCATTTTGATAAAGACTTTGATTAAAGTTAGGCACATGATGGTTTAGGCATCCAAGCTGTTTGCCCGCTCGGTCATCGCCTCTCCAGCGATCAACCCACAATCTTCCTGCGATTCGATTCCCAATCTCTTTTGAAGAGCTTGTGGACGCCGAATGTTCGCATTGTGCTGTGCGCTGAGAGGAGGCGAGCAAAAGGCACCAAGGCACTCTTTCCCGGGACATCCTATAATGATTGGTGGGGTTCCTACTCGTCTCCGTACCTCGAAAGCGAAGTTCGTCCATGTAGCGACAAAAGGTGTCTTCAAGTTCCGACTCGACATTCGCATACCGCGGAGGGGATTGTTGCCTGCCCCCAACGTTTACAGCATGACCCGCGCATGCTTATTGATCATCCGTTAATGAGGCCTATACGGACGTGTTCCTTAAAAGTCTCCCGCATCGTATGCCTTCGATGAAACATGTTGATTTTAAAGTTTCACTCAGCTCCCGACGCAACCCTCCAAAATTCGGCCAATGAGTTAAAAGTACCCTCAATTTCCTCCTACCTGCAACACAGCTTTCGCTTGCCTTTAGTGCTTTCTCATCATCCAACTCCAATGTGACCATGGATCCCCTGCGAGGTCTTCCATGTCTTTAACGTGTCTATGGTCTTCCCACAGAGAGAGAAGCCCAGCATCGATCGCCAGTCTAGCATACTTTGTTGCAAGCCACGGCTCCCCGACCCCATTATACTCAATCGCAGCGAGCATATACGCCTCGCTAAGGAAACTCCAGTTATGCTCTTGATCATACAGCGATATCAGAAGCTCAGCCATTTGTGGCGTGGCATGTGACTCGGCCGAGTAGTCTTTCAACTCTTCAAGGAGAGAATGAGCTTGTGTGATTCTCTTGTCCGAGGCTTCCGTCATGAGATGAGACTGCGTACAGAAGTGGCAGCTGCAATTGAAGCCCCAGTTGGAGTACAGACGATTCTGTCGGTCGTGCCGATGTTGCAAAGGCTCAACATAACTGATGGTGAGCTCCTCGCCGGGGATGATGTCCCGGAGCGCGGTTGTACGTTGTGTTAGTGTCCGAGGATCAAACCAGTAGTCGAGGTTGGGACGGCAATCGTGATTCAGGCGAGAAGCTGGAAGATGTTAGCCTGGCAGCACAACAAGGTGGAGGCAAAAAAAGACTTGCTTTGGGCAAACAATGCATAAAAACGATCGTCGGACTGACTGCTGTTCGTGCTGATAGAAAACATGTTGTTTTTGGCGATTGCGCTGACCGTGGATACTTCATCCCCATGATATCCGTGGGTGGACAAGTTCATGATCTGACTCCGATGACGTGTATTCAACAGGTTGACAGCATGAGCTCGCATGATCTCTAGCTGCTTCCGGGGCATCCAATCGAGTGCTGTGTAATCAACCAGCAGACTGGCTGTCTCTTTCAGAATCACTTCACCCTGGGCAATTCGTTCGGTAGCTACCAGACCGTACTCTTTGCCCGGGATAGTGGCAACCTTGACTTTTGACAGCACCTGATTAGCACCGAGTAGAGAGCTTGGTTCAGTAAAGCCCGTGCTCTTGGCAACATGATTGGCACCCTCGGCCTCGGTGATGATAGCGATGCCTTTGCCTCCGTAGTCTGCCTTGACGTAAATGCAGAATTCGGGCGAATCAACCTGACCTCTGAAGCATCGAGAGACACCCGTCCAGAGAGGACGTGCTGATATTGCCGAGGAGTTGGACTGCATCCAGTCCCGAATGGTGGTGAGCGGATCTACAACATCCTTGATGCTGCAGATTGAAGGGTGTGCAAGAGGCCGGGGGAAGACGCACAGCGCATCGCCACCTTCGCCAACTCTGGCATGACCAAAAACTTCGGTTATGCCTGTGCACAATAGAAACAAGTACTTCATTGTAGAGTGTTTCAAGAAGGGAAGTCGAAAGCGGACGAGTTATGATTGCAACGGACGACTTCAAGTATTGTCCGCACGCACGCGTTGCATTTCCTTCCCTCTTATCCAAGCGAACGTATTAGTATCCATTTGACTAGACTTCTCATAAGGTTGACATTCCGACTTCAGAGCATAGCACTACTGAGGCTGACTGTCCGAAAGTTCTTACTATCTGGCTCCCTGGCTTTCTGACTGTGTTATTGAATTTCTGACTGTCTGCCCGCTGACTAAATATCACACCAGTAGCCAAAACGATTGAATGTCCCCCCACTTTGATATCTCTCCTTTACACTGCCCGTTCAAGTGACTCAATACGTATTAATCATGGAGCCAGGCTTACCTCTTGAGACATGGATTAAGTCGCATTCTAGCCAAGCTCACTTATTTCTGCCTAGGCGCGCCAGTTTGACGAACTCCTCTGTAGTGCTCGTGCTATAGGCCATTTTTCTTCAAATAATCTTGCCCGCGAGGCAACAGTCAATTGCCAAGTGGAGGGGCATCGCATATTGAGCAGGTAGAATCAATAAAACTCCTGTAACTGACTCGGTACCATTATTTCATGTGATGGGAATGGTGGGAAGGGTATCTCCTCAAGTGCCTTATCTACATGAAGCCGCCCTGAGTTTTCGTCCAAGGCCTCTCCCCTCCCCTCGAGATTTGCGACTGCAGCCCATAATATAAAGGCGTCGAAACTGCGAGCCTAAAATTGACGGAAAATGCGTTGCACTCACTTTCAACACGGTTAAAAGTTCCAGTCATGGAGTACCCTTGCGCTGATTGAATGCAAAAACCGCTGGCGGCAGAGGCTTCATAGGGTGACAGATCGTCATCACGGATGCGAATGCGCCATGAGGATGTTGCTGCTCCCCTTCCGGCGCTGTGTGCACAGAAATGTTCGTGATCAAGGCCCATAGGCGTGGGTACTAACAGGAGGCACGTTAGGTAAGCTGTCTGTTGGAGATGTTGCATCGCAACACTGTATGGGGCTACAGGACGAACCTTGTCTCGCAAACTCCATGTAATCTCGGGCACAGATTCTATCATCAATGGGCAATTGAGGGTTCCCATGATTTGTGCGTCCAAGTCAATCCTCCCTTGCTTGACTTCCTCCACGTAACAGTATTCTGCACCTCTCAGTATTTCTTCGATGAAACCAGATTGTTCCCATCTGCTCCAAAGGCTGGAATGGTCTCTGATTTCGGAGAGGAGGGTGGGCAGCCGTCGTTCACGACTCACGCGCTGCTCTTTCGAGAGTGTGGGCGACTCGCTCAGGTCGGCTGTGTAGTAGAGGGAGAGAACTGCATCCAGGCTGCTAAATCCAAGAAGCTTCGCGCAATTTCTCAAACAATTGAGCCTCTCACACAGAGATGCGCTGCTTGTTACGGAGCCAAACATCTCGTGTGGCGTTCTCGGTGTCCCATTCCCAACGAAGTGCTCACCACGGAAATCCACAGGTTCTTCAGCGTAGGCGGGGCGTTGAAAAGCTTCTGTTTCTGGCGGGGAAGAGAGATAACTCAGTGCAATATCGTTGTTCCAGCTGGGTATCTCGGCCGGAGCCATCATTCCAAGCATCTGGTCTGGGGGTGCGTCGAATCTAGCGACGAGTGGATCCGTACGGTCGAAACATCCCGGTGCCAGTCCTTTATGAGTGTCGTTTACTCTTGTATCGTTGAAAAGCCCACCGGGACTAGCGGCTATAGATGGATTCTGTGACGTGCGGGCTAAGAAACGCCACATGGTCTCGGCAACTTCTGGAAACTGCGTCGGGGGTCCGTCTAGAAGAGACGCGGATTCTCTAGAAGTGCTGGCTGAGCTCAGAGGAGGCGCCGTTGACGATGGTGCTGATTGTTGTCCTGGGGTTGTGGGCATGCTTGGCGAGCGTTTGTCCCCTGCTTCATGTTCGTTGGCGGGCGACTCTTTCTTCTCCTTGACCAGACTCTCAAGCACCTGAAGGCGCTGTTTCAGCTTTTCACCTGCCTTGATCATCAGCCTGAATTCTGAAAGTTGTACTTCATACGATACGGAGACGAACGGTGAGCACGCTGCGCGATTCGGTTTTGAATCCTCTTTTTCTCTCTGGGGTCGGATACTGTGGTCCAGTCATCATTTCCAGAGGCTGAAGTAGTCTTCTCCCTATCCATAGTCTGTACACGCTAAATAGCCGGTTTAATAGTCAAAGTATCGAGCCAGTATCGAAGGGAGGTTGTCAAATCGAATAAAGGAACCTGGAAGATAGCTCTGATGAGACAAGATAGATTTCGTTCATCAGTAGCACTTCAGCATATATCGTTAAGCTTTGACCTTTTGAGTAAAGCTACCACCTCTTTATCTACCAGTTTTGCTACTGTAGTAATGTCGACTCACGAAGTTTACTCCACGGGCTCGCATATACATTGTATTTCCTGGCTCATGCTTCCCTAATCACAATACCACCTTGAGGTCGTCTTTCGGCTAGGAAATCGGCCAAGCACTCTCATCACGTTGTTTTGACGCTCCTAGACCCTTGCAAGGGTCGTCGTCAAAAGATCCTCTTGACTCGTGAATTCTTGCTCTTCTGGCATTTGATCTACTCGGATCCGCTGCCGAACTGCGCCCTAGAATCTGGACATGGTCTGGAAGCGGGGGCATCTCAGATATCATATCATTTACCCTTGTCTGAGCTATAATCCGCTTTGCTTCGGCTTGCCTGTTTCGAAGATGAACTCCATCGGCGTTAACTGGTTTGCTTGACGCTTCGTGGCGCTGCAATTGAAATGCAGTCGAAGGTCCACAAAGTGGACCGCGATCAAGCCAAGAGTGTAACCGCAAAGGGGCTGGGTCCCGCGTTGAAAATTCAACTCCTAGATGGCAGAGTGCTTTGATTGAAGTGATATGTGGTGATGCGGCAGATTTAAATATGCCCTTCGTGCTGCCCGCTTTGAATGGGCCGTTTAGCCGATTTGGATCGCGGTAATCGGTGTGTTCAGCTCAGGATTGTGAGGGCGGAGAAGCCTCACTGCCAGGCCCTCTCCGATCCAGCAGGTTTAGTTATTTAAAAACTACTCCGCAGTAATACCCTGAAAATTCAATGCGGAGTTGACGCGTCAGATGAGTGAGCACAGAACAATGTCCGTCCGAAGCTCCCCCAGCCGACAGGCATGACTCGTACCGCAGCGGCCCGCCCCGCAGAGGCCGCAAACCTTATTCTAAGACCCTTGCCTGGACGTCCAGAGTAGCAAAGTGGAGAAAGGAGTTGGTGCACTATGAGGGTTGGCGGCTTCTTTATTTTAATCTTTGGTCGTCGGGCCGAGGCTTCTGAACAAAATCCGTCATTAGTGGTATGTCGGGACATTCTAGCTTCGGGTACTTCTTAAACGCCCCTGGACATGATGGTCGCGCGAGAGGGGTCAGCCCGGAGATAAGACAAGATCCCGGTGTCAATATAGCCAAGCCCTGCGTGTAGAGTGCTCGGCCGTCGTGGAACTTTATGCAATAATGGGCTGCACTGATGAATGAGAGTAAGGATATGAAACGATGAGCAGCCACCCGGGTCGCTCGTCTGCATATAATTACCCTGCGATTGTGAACATTCTCAAGGTGTGGGCACTAATGCACTGGTGAGGTTGACTAATACAAAGTAGAAGCAACTTGTATACCTTCAGTCATCGTTGACAGCCCAGCTTTGGACAGAACGTGCGCCTGGTCCGTTTTGATTAACACCCCCTCACTTCTACTTCGCAAAATTGAGCAATGTGCACCATGACCGAGTATGTGTAGAGTTTGTAGACGATAAGTTCATATTTTACAGGATTTAATTCTTCAGATTTAATGCCAGTGGTATTTTACTGGAGAACAGCAGTTAAAGGACCTACAGAACAGGTACTGAAGTCTGCATTTTCCAGTCCGATGCTGTCATCAGCAATCATCAAAGTCTTGTCTGAGGTTTCAAGCGCACTATCCCCCGAGGCCACCCGGAAAAAGATAGCACAATCATCAATTATTGGTGCTTATCATTTCAACGGCGGCGTGATCTTATTGCCCAAAAATGGATCGATTTCCTCAGTGAAGACATACTTGCCATCAGAATCCAGAGGATACGACTTGCCTGAAAAAATGGGATTACATCAGCATTCGACGGCACATCTCAAGGGTAAGGAGTATTACCAAGGAATGGATGAACGATTGTGATATTGTCGTAGATATCGAAATGGCGATCTCGGGCCCAGTTATTGACCAGATCCCAGTTGTAGCAGCTGTGCTCGGTGCGGAAATTTGTCAAAGGCCTTCGGTTATTGTCAACCCAGTCGTAGGAGCCGATTGAAATGTCAGCCTTGCACATGAGTGCCATCCGGATGTCTTGGACGGAGGTCGTATTAGCAAGGTAGGTTACGAGTTGTTGGGCAGGCACTTTCTTACTGTCAACGCAGTGATCAATGTGGTCCTCCAGATGTCGCTTGAGCTTCACATTGCCCTTGAAGTAGTAGTCGGGGAAGAGAGCTTGCCGAACCAGCTTTAAGCAGTGGATCTGATGATGGACATTCAGCCCGCTCCAGTAATAATCGGTCAGCTGGCCAGACTCGTCTGATAGACGGACAGAAGTTCGATTAATTTTCTTCAGGTCCTCGGCTTTGAGTCGGAGATTGCTGTACAAGACGAGCTCGTCCCACGCGGCGTCTAGTTCTGGCCTTGGCTTGCCTCGGTAGACATTGCCATCCGTGACTTCGTTCATCCACAAGGACCTTTCCGCTTTGAGCGCTTTTCGAGCTGGCGCTGGCGTTCGGAGATCAACGGTCAGCACAACACTCCGAAATACACGTGTGCAACAAAATCAACTTACACCACACCATGGTCTGATCGTCGGCGCATATCTTTTCTTCGCCTTGTAGTGAGAGTACAAAGGTGAGGAAGAGAGCAGAGTAGAAAGTGAAAACCATAAGATGAACCCAAAGATAAGGTCGTCGCAATTCACCTGACAGTCCACCAGGTCCCTCCCGAGGACGCAGAGAACTCTTTTCGGCGAGGAGGTGCTCCTCGGACCCGGCATCCGAACCGTTTTCGTTCATGATCTGGTATTCTGGAAGACCAGACATACGAGACCAGGGCCATCTAAGAAGATTCATACTTATAGATGCAACCAGGTCGCAAAGCTTTGAGTTCAAATGTATTCAACCCAATCGTGACGTCGAAGGTGTGAAGACACCATATACGACTGAAATAGGACCCAAATTGAGGAAACAGGGCGAGACTATCTCAAAACAGCGCGATCCTCCATGTATGGCCAAATCAGTCGGGCAAAAAAAGAGTATGGGGTTGTTTAATTTGAGTCTCCGGCATATTCATCGATGGGGCAAAGTATATACGGACCAAGTCTGACATAATATCTTAGTTGACATAACGCAGAACTTTTAATATGACTAAAGTACGTGTAAGCATATAGCCATCTCCACTATTAATGAGAATAGAGGCAGCTCAGCATCGTCTGACGACTGACTCATACACTGACTACTTGACTGCCTTGGCAAATTCAGCTTCTCGTGACTGTATCCCAATATGACGACCTACTTGGCATCTGAGTGATGTGTCGCAATGGTACCAGCAGTTGTTGACGGAAGGTCTGACTTTGTCCCAAGAATGAATGAAACTCTGTCAGGTGAATGACATTGGTCGAGGGCGATGTGACAACTATGTGCGCAAGCAGCGCAACGAACTTACTGAACGTCTTGTTGTGTCTTTGAGGAGATCAAGATTTGAACAAGAGTATTTAGCTCCTTCATCTCGTCCGAAACCATTCTCACCTCAATCTGCTCTCTATCCAACAGCTTCCAAAAAACACATACATCTACCTCATAAACAACAGCCCAGCTACCAAGTCTCGCTTTCAATATGAAGTTCTCCACCACCCTCCTCTTTATTGCCCCCTTGACTGCCTTGGCAGCTGAGACATTCGGTAAGACCGATGTTCCCTGACCGCTACTCAATTTGCTATTCAGTAGCACATCCATGTACTCGTTTTCTAACACTCCAATACTTTAGGTGCCCACGGTGGTGCGGTGGCTCAGGCTGGCGCCAAAGCTTCCCAGCGCAACGAGGAGTCTACTTCCTTCAGTCCTGCCCAGGACGACGCCAAAGCCTACAAGCGCGGTCAAGACGACGCAAAGGCGTACAAGCGCGGCCAGGATGATGCCAAGGCTTACAAGCGTGGTCAAGACGACGCAAAAGCCTACAAGAGAGGCCAGGATGACGCTAAAGCCTACAAGCGCGGTCAGGACGATGCCAAAGCCTACAAGCGTGGTCAAGACGACGCCAAGGCTTATAAGAGAGGCCAGGATGACGCGAAGGCTTATAAGCGTGGTCAGGATGATGCCAAGGCGTACAAGCGCGGCCAGGACGATGCCAAGGCTTATAAGAGAGGCCAGGATGATGCTAAGGCCTACAAGCTTTTGTGAAGTGGAGTTCAAGATGAAGGAACTTAAATCTTCTTCAAGTCGGTATGTTATACATGGTTGCCAACGCTACGATTGATGAGAGATGAGACTGACTGACGATGATTAGGAGTTCCAATGGTGTTTGCCCTGAAAGTATATTGCATCTAGACGACGCAATCCCTGAATGTCATGTTAAAGTTCTTTGCTCCGTGCATGGGCTTACGCGACTTTCTTATCCTGCTTCCGTCTGCGGTTCCTTCAAACTACTTATTCAGCAGAGCACTTGTCATCGTCAACTCAGAGGGGGTTCATCAATCTTTTCACGTATAGATCGATAGTCTTTCATTCATAACCTGGTCAATATACTATTTCCCCCTCCACAAAAGCGTCCATAAAAGCTTGTTCAGGCTGTCTAGCTTGGTCTGCATTTTCAATCTTCAAGACATTTCACTTCAACCCCTTCGTGACGCATTAATTGAGGTCTAGTAGGCCCCGAGACTCCTCTCGCGTTGAGAGACCAAAAGTCTTCCAACCTTTTTATCAAGCTTTTGTGCACTTTTAAGGAAACAAACTTGTCCAAACGCCTTCCCATGCTATTACTTTCATGGACTACTTCGTGAATGTACATTAGTCATAACCCCATAACTGAAATGAAACCCAGCGCATTAGTTGAGCTTGGCCTCCTCGAAGGCCAACGGCGCAACCAAGTCCGAAATCCAAGCATGCTTCTTCTCGTCGGCGTACTGAGGGTAGGGGCGTCTGCAATGGCAGCTGGCCAAGGGGTATCCGTGCGACTTGGCCACAATCCACTTGGTGCCGTTGATACCGCCCTTGGCAAACGCCCATTCCATCTGCGCCAGCTTGAGCTGAGCAGCGGACGCCTCTTGGATCTTGCCCGCGTTATAGAGGTCGAAGATCTTGATGCAGTACTTGGGGAAGAGATTGGCGATGCCCGTGATGGTACCGTTGCTGCCGACGGACAAGGCGGGGACGAGCCAATCGCTCTGGCCCGCGAGGGCGAAGAACTCGGAGGGGTCGAACTCGGCGCGGACGCGGGCGACCTTTGCGATGCCGCCGCAGGTGAGCTTGACGCCGACAATGTTGGCGTGCTTGCCGAGGCGGGAGAGCATTTCGGAGTTGACGTCGAGACCTGCAGCGACGCCGGGGAAGTTGTAGATGATGATGGGGATGGGGCTGGCGTCGGCGAGCTCCTCGAAGAAGCCGACAATGGCCTCCTCGTTCATGGCGAAATGGAAGTAGCTGGGGACGAGCACGAGAGCGTAGTCGGCGCCGGCGGCCTTGGCGAGCTTGGTCTCGTCAATGACGGCGCGGGTTGACTGGCCGCCGCAGCCCAAGATGATTGTGAGGTCGGGGCGGCCGGCCTTGACGGCGACCTCTCTTGTGGCCTTGACGAGTCTGGTCTTCTCATCGTTGGTGAGGGTGACAGCCTCGCCGTTGGTTCCGGCCAGTACCACTGCAACTTTGTCAGTTTGGTGTCTTGTGGAAATTCTGGTCATGATCAGTACATACCCCCGTGGAGGCCAGACTTGACCAAAAACTCGAGGTGCTTGGTCTGCACGTCCCAGTCGATCTCTTGACTGGCATCGTCGCCGAACCAGGTCAAACTGGGCACGTGAATACCGGCGGGAAAGGCCTTTGCAGCCATTGTGAATGTTCTGGTAGGTTATGAGGTTGTGGAGGTGTGGAGAAGGTAGGAATTGAAGTTGAGGAACTTGGCAAAGGAAGCAAGAGAGGGTTTGGGTATCGATTGGTATACACAAGCAGAAGAAAGATCAAAAAAGTTTGAATGGCAACGGTCGATACAAGTATCTCATAAAATCTGTGCTTTAAAGTGAACAACCCCGCGGTGGGCATCGAGACGCGGGGCTCTTCAGGGTGGCATGTTTCCGACCAGCCGACCTTCCCCACGGGCATGAACCGAGCATGCAAAGCGGGAGGGATTCTTGTGGAGTTGTGGTCTCGGGAAGCGAGCAGGATCATGAGTCGTGAGCTGCTCACTCCGTATACCCCACGAACTAAAATCCCAAGGTCGTCTGATTGGAGAAAATCGTGCTTCTCCAAGGATTCATGTCGGATCCGGACAAAGAAGAACATAGAACCTAAGCCTGGGAAGTACCCGATCGGAGTGGGCCGGCGTCGCGGCCGTGGGTGGGTCTTCCGATCGGGACCCACATTGATCGGGTACGCTAGTGTCGGGCCCGTCGGTTGCAGCCGATAGGTGTGGTCACGCAGCACTTGTCCATTCAGAATCTGATGCTCGCTAATGAGTTCGAAAAACTAAGATCGCTGTGGCGGGGAACAAGGTTTGCGGATAATAATGCAAATTTTGCAATGCAGAGACGTGAGTTGAATATATCAACCTAAGGGAGATGAACAATCAAGGGGTATCTAAATGTTAGCATCGTATCACCGATGAAATAAGCCTACAAAACGGTCGATGGGGTGACGAAGTCGGAAAAGCCATATATTGTTACTGCGTCAGGAGGTGGGAAAGGGAGGATCGTGCCGTAGGCCACATCTTTGCTTAACACGTCCCCACGCAGAATCCATATATCCCAAATTCGACTTCGTCATCCATGGTCCTGACGATTATTCCACCTGCGATACAGTGCCAACACAAACGCTTCTTGCGAATCCAGTGTTGGCCAATTAATCCTGCTTCTCGAGTGCATCTCTTGATACGCCGATCACCGAATATGCATGCCTTCTTGATGCCTTGGCCACAATCTCGATAATAGGAGTTATGAGAATGTCGAGAACCAGAGCGAAAGGTCGCTCAGACTATGGCAAAACCAGAGTCAAAGATGGCGTGCATAACCGATCGAATGTCGACCCGGACCTTCTCGGCGTCCTGCCTAGCCTGCACCTCCTCCAGAACCTGGGCTGTGATCTTCGCGTTGCCCGCAACCCTTTCCATACGCAGGATCTGTGTCTTGATCCATACACGCTCTTGGGGGTCCTGCTCTTCCGACCCCAGCATCAATAAGGGCCAGAGCATGTTGACTGGCAGTGAGTTGTCCGCATCCAATGAATCAACGAGCAGTCGAGCCAGGCGCCGGACCTGATGGAGAGCGTCGGTGGCTTCTTTTGTCAACGGAAACGATTTATATGCCACTCTATGTAGGTGTACTTTGCTTGCATGGTAGCTGGCAAGATAGGTACGAAAGGCGCGCGTAATGACAAAGGCGAGGTGTGGCGAGACGTGAGGCTCCGTCAGCTTCCCCGCCACGGCAAAGTCCATGAGCGGGGGCCGCTGTTCGTGCAAGGTCCGCAGATCGGCCGCGATGGCGGCGCCAATGTTCATAACCTCCGTCTCGTCTTCGACGGTGCCACGTGACCGATGCCAGGGGTCAATCTTTGATATCCGACCCATGAAGCTCTGGACCTTTTGAAAGAAGACAATGCCAGGCTGATAGAGAACTTGAAACAAAACATCCTCAATGTCGCCGTCTCCAAAGTCTTCCCTTGTCGAGTCGGCACCACCTCCGTCGAAGCTGGCTGGCGATGCTTCGACTAGGAGCAGCTCATCGTCCTTGGACAGCAGTAAGCCCTGTCCACCAGCGGAAACGGCGCGAGCATCGAGTAAACGCATCCACTGGAGAAATTGCTTCTCGATGGCGGCAAAGCTGCTCTTTTCGCCTTGCTGGAACAGCCCATAGGCCCGCTTGAGGAACGAATCTGCCGCCTTGATCTGTCCTCGAAGGATGTCGACATAAATCAGGAAGAAGAGCGTCGCGAGTAAATGCTCCCTGCGTGAGCCGGGAGTATCGACGGCGGGTGACGATTCATCCCCATAGGTGGCCACCTCTGACACGGCTTTCTGATAATGGTCCCCGAGACTGGCCAGCCAGGAGCCTTCGCGACGAGAGAGCATCAGGCTCGAGAAGGCGAGTACCGACCACTTGACCATTTGAGAAGTGCTCGCCATGTCGACGACAACCTGGCGAATGGCCAGCCACTTCTTCTGCGTCTCGACTTCGGCGAGAATAGGTGGTACCACGACGCGGCTGAAGTAGTCCATCAGTTTGTCGTCCTCAGTCGGTTCATGCAGAGATATGGCCTGCTCTGACTGACTGCCAGCATCCGGCATGGGCGATGGGTCGGGCAGCTCATCCATAGCCGTTCGATCTGGAAAGGTGAGATTCGGGGGGCTACTCATCAGTGGCGGTTGCCGGCTTCCAAGAGGCTGAACCCCGAACTGATTCCTCTATGGAAAGTCAGTGTCATGAGTCCACGATAAGCAACTGACTGCTAGTGAAAGGATGGCTTACGAGAATTTGCCCATCAAGGCTCATCTGCTGGCCTGGCTCAGGGTTGACCTGCTGCCAGGCATCACCAGCGTCCCATAAGAAGTTTGCATAGTCGAATATTTCATCGACGGCCTGCATGGGCTGGAACACCGACGCCGCCGGCGATACGGAGGCATCGGTGGCATGGGACGGGATAGCCGGGCTACGATCTGAGGCGGAGGACCCCGCGGCGGCCAACATTGCGTTGGCGGCGATGCTATTCGACTGCGACCGCCATTTGCATTCTAGGTTCAAGCGTTCGCAATGACTGCACCGAGGCCGACTCTCGTCGCATTTAACTTTTCGGCGTCTGTGGGTCGAGCGTCAGCGAGATGAGCCTTGATCAGTACGGAGTCTTGCTGCTGATGTCGGGTCGTGGCCCACGTTGGAAGATTGCCCGACGACCGTACCCTCGGCTGCCGGGACCGGACCTCGAGCAGGTAGAGTCAGTGCCAGTGTGTGAAGAAACTTACTTGCAAGTCAAACACCCTTCCCTGGACCTGATCGATCTCCTCGCCATTCGGGAGTAACTTGGCAGAACCGACGTCCCACTATTCTCCTGCATGCTGGCGGTTGCGATCGCGTGCGGGCTCTTTGACAGTGGCAGACATCCTCTCCCCTTTGCCCCCCTTGAAGTTTTTTTTCTTCTTGGTGGCTGCTACTCGTACTGCCTGCCTGTCTGCCTGTAATAGTTTGGTGTGCCGCCGTTGCGCCAGGTTGGAGTGTGTGTGGATGAGCGCGCAATGGTTTGTCCAAAGCTGGGGGAACGGAACGCGGGGATATTTCCCCCCCATTTCAACTCCACGATGTGGGGTGTTGCGGAGCGTGTCCAAATCCACCCCTCCCTGAAAATTTTCTGTGCCGTTGTCGGCTGACTCGTGCGTCGAAACTTCCTGCACTGCTGGGTGGTCTTTGGATCTAGTTCCTAGACAGATGTGAGCAATGCCAACTTAAACAGCTGCGGAGAATCTAGCGCGGTTTCTAGGGTTGCTAGAGGCCGAGCATGGACGGAGATGCTGACTTTTCGGCAAAGATGCACCGCCACAAGCCACAGTTGGAAGGCCGGACGGACGTGGGAAATCCTTCACGTCTACTTTGATGCCATCAACCCAGGGCGTGTACAACAATCAGATGGAAGTTCTCGCTCACCTTATTTTCAAGTACTATGGTATTGACTGAATAGTTCGAAGCTAGAACTGGCTCAGTGTTGACTTCAGCAGCACACTGGTTTAGGAAATCAAGTAAAATTATGTACAGTCGAGTAGAGTTATTGATTCAGGAGGAGTGACAAAGGGCACGTGTTGTCGAGCATGCAATCGGACGGCAGATTAAAGAGCCGAGGGGATTTTGAATGCCTCAAACATCAAAGATCTTTTGTTAGATGTTCCCCTCCCTCAAGGAAGTTGCCCGATGGTGTGTGGCAGCCAACAAGGTGTCTGCCTCCAAGAGGAGCAACGCAGTTGTAGCTCGTTGGGGATTATTGTGTGTAGCGGCCACCACATAAGTACGTTACTCTACCCCAACCCAGGTAATTCTAGGAGGCCTTTGCAATGATCTACCGTTTACTGTAAGATATTCCCATCTGTGCGCCAACCTCAGTCCACGAGCTTCACGCAAGAGTTGCACGTTTCCAGAGTTAAAAGACATTTATTCATACCTACAGGAATAACCAGTGCTATTCTAAACGGAGAAGGTCGCAATCTATGAGCCGATCCCTGTCAGGCGCAACCCACATTCACGTTAGTAATTCATCAGCCAATACGCGACGAGAGGCAATTTACGAGCTCACAATGATTCAATGTGTTGTGCAATGCCGGCATAAAGGAAGCAGCGCCTCCTCAAGAGTGTATCTTTTCCAGGTTTTGCACGCGTTGAATGGGAGGTTGAAGTTAAGATGAGCCAGCCAATGCACGGAAAGAACCCCCGTGACCTGTGAGAGTTCCGCGCCAAGCCATACGGCCCTCCGTCACCAGCTCTGCGGGGTTCTCAGACCCCAAGACCGGGGGTGGCTGAGCACAGCTAAAATTGTGGAAATATATGATACCCAGCAGTCTGGAAGGTCTAACCGATGCTCAAGTTGGACGATGGAGTTGGACGATGGTCAAATGATGCGGCGCCAACAATTGAAATAATGGAGAATCCTTCAATGTGGGGAGTCTCTTCTGCATGCACCGCGACATCACATGAGCGCTGCTGCTGGCAGGTAATGGATGAACGTGTGTATACGTTGTACGCCCCGGAGAGAATTGCGAATAGCCCGCGCCAGGAAGCACTCCGCCGCAGAAAATTTAGCCCTGCATGCCAATAAGATCTGGGGCGAAAGCGGCGCATACGGGTTGGACAGGAGCCAAGCCAGACCAAGAAGCCATCAGCAGTTTTGGGCCGCTCCGCCGAGATCATCGGGGGTTATGAGTGGTTCCTGATGGAGCCGCTTCGTGACAGCGCAGCGGCTCGCGTGGTCTCGGAACTCAAACTTGACTACCGATGAGGAGGTTGGGGGTAGATCCAGGCCCGCGCCGGGTACAGATGAACTGCCAGATGGTGGGAGTAGGATCACCCCGGTCCCGTCATGCCTTGTCATCCATACCTTGATCCAACTCTAGCGAAGAAATGCTAATTTGCTCCTTCCGGTTCTTTGGGTCCCGGGAACGCTCTCGGTAATCATACCTTAGATTTCAGCTCGTTAAATCAGCTTGGATGCATATCCAACTTCCTGCGCCCGGTTCTCCCCGTTTGTTTTCGTCTCGGCATTCCTTTTGAATTAGCGCATGGCATCCTTAGCTGCCAAAGACTATACTTTCATTTTTCCTCCTCGATATCTCATATAGCAACTTGGTTGTAGACTTCACATATTCTTTCACATGAACCAAACCCTATAGAATGTGGAGCTTGCCTGATGAGTTGCCACCGTAAGGGCACAGATCATCAAATTCCCATGTTATCATAGCGAAGGTGAACAGGAGAAAGCTTACCAATACTGCTGGAATTGTGGCGGAATCCAGAGATCCAAGATCGCACTCCATGCGAAGTCTTTCCGTTTCCTTGGTTAGAATTACTTGGGTGTTGTTACCCCTCATCTTTTCGTGGTTCATGCACATAGTTGGTGGGCTGTGTAACTACCTTGAAGGCAACGGAAAAGAAACTTGGCACACTTGTGTTGGGACTGGTGAGCGTAGTTAGAGGCCCTAGGATTCGGTCGATTAGTCAATATAGTAACAAGGTCATTGAAAGTAAGCAAGCACTCATAAGGTGAAGAAGTTAAAAACGTGTCCATCTCGTGTGTTTTCCGTCCCCTCCCCCCCTTCTTCTGCGTCTTTCTTGGCTGATCCACACATCTGCTGACGCCAAGTGTTTGCTGCCCAGTGTGTCCAATTGTACAGGGGCAAAATGGTATCACAATCAAAACTGTTGAATGGCTGGTTCGTCCGGGAGGATGACCTTCTTTTGTTGTCCCCGCGTCAGAAACCCGACTCTTCGTTACGGGACTAAGGCAAGTTTTAACGACGGCCACTGCACCCAGTTTTTCCCCATGGGGGTTGTCGCGGGGTAAACAACACCGCCGATCCTAGACCGTTCCACAACGCTGTTCCAAACCTTGATCTTCCATTCGATGGAGGGTAGTTCAAGCTTATTGTAGAGTGGGACGTCATGGAGGTCTAGATAAAGCTTGCCTCCCCGCCGGGTCCCCACGACGAAATATTCTAATTACCGGATACTGTTCCTCTCTTAGACACCTCCCAGGGTGTTATATTCTCCCGCGTGTTGCGCTCCGGTCTCACTATACTCGTTTTTCTCGTGGTCGCCGGTCTTTTGACATTGTTCGCCCATCATGGGCTTCTTTAGCACCCACGCGTCCGGGACGCTCGATCCCCCTGAGGTGCGAAACTGGCGCATCCACTTGATCGCCCTGGTCGCCAGCATGTCGGCTTTGGCAAGTACGTTTTTTCTTTTTGATTTCATTTTGTTGAATTATTTAGAATCAGGGACATACATCATGTCCCTTAAGGCATACTGTGTCAAATCTCGTGGACAGCACCGTAGAACCCCATCCCGGCATAGCTCCGACAAGGAGCAGGGCGTGCTCCAAGTCACCGCAGATCTTCAAATCGACCTCATTTTCAGATCACCTACTAACTTTCTCTATCAGTGGGCTATGACACAGCAGTCATTGGAGGGACCATGGCACTGGACTCGTTCCGACGTGATTTTCACCTTGACGAAGTCAGCTCGACAACCCGCGATACGATCCAGGGCAACATCGTCTCGACTTTCCAGGTATGGACTCGCGCGAGAATTCAGCCGTCACAACACTTAACATTGTCATTCTAGGCTGGTTGCTTCTTTGGTGCTCTCCTCACGTTTCCCATCGCCGAGAAATTCGGTCGCAGGAAAACCGTCATGCTCGCCGGGACCGTATTCCTCATCGGCGGCACGCTGATGACCGCAGCCAGCGGAAGCCTGAACTTGATCTACGCAGGTCGTGCCATTGCCGGTTTGGGAATCGGCGCATCGTCATTGACAGTCCCCGTGTACATTGCCGAGACGGCCCCGCCTTCGATTCGCGGCCGACTGGTCGGTATCTTTGAAATCGCCTCGCAGGGAGGCGGCATGCTGGGCTTTTGGATCAATGCAAGTTTCCTCACCACAAGATTCTTTGTAACTTCATGAAACAAAAGTTCTGACATGAGTGCATAGTACGCCACTGACCGGACGATCAACGTCCACTCGCGGGCCCAATGGATCGTGCCCCTTGGACTCCAGCTCGTCCCTGGCCTGGGACTTGCCCTGGGCATGATTTGGTGCCCCGAGTCCCCCCGTTGGCTCGCCCGCGGAGACCATTTCGACTCTGCAGAAAAGATCTTGACCCTGATCCGCGGCCTGCCTGCTGATCACGAGTATATCCGTCGCGAGATGAACGACATCCGCACCCAGGTCGAGCAACGTACCTCTCAGCGCATGACGAAGAAGCAAATGTTCCAGAAGCTCTTCCAAAAGGGTATTCGTAACCGCATGGGTCTCGGTATGGCGCTCATGTTTCTTCAGAGCTTCACCGGTATGCAGCCACGACCACCCCCCCCCCTTTTTTTTTTTTTTGAATGGCACATGCTAAACGAAGCCTAGGTGTGAACATCATCACGTACTACGCCCCTCGCATCTTTGAGAGTCTTGGAATCACCGGTACATCGACGAAGCTCTTCTCGACTGGCTTTTATGGTATCGCAAAGACCTTTGGTATGTTCCTCTTCACCTTCTGGGTGGCCGAGAGAGTCGGCCGACGGAAGGGTCTTTTATGGGGATCTGCGCTCGGCTGCATTCCAATGTGGTACATTGGGGGATATGTCATGGTAAGACTATTTTATGATTGTCTATCATTCAGAGAAAGAGTTGCAGTGCCATCCTGGTCGAGTTGACATGCTCCGGATTGCTTGGGGGCACTAGGTTGTTTTTAGATGCTCTCTTTTCACTCTCGGTGCTAACAATGAACGTAGAGAGCAGACCCCGCTGCAGCTGCCGCGGCCGGCGTAGTCACCCGAGATGGCTGGGGTTACCTCGCCATGGCTTGTGTCTACATCAACGGAGTAAGTCGCCGAGATGTCGAGCCACCCTTTCCGGTGTGGAGGCTGACATCATGATCAAAAGGTCATCATCTGCGCCACGTGGCAGGGAATCACCTGGCTCTACGCTTCTGAAGTGCAAACGCTCGAAATCAGAATGCTGGCAGTCTCCATCACAACCGCCACGACCTGGCTCGGAAGCTTCATCATCGCTCGCTCCACGCCCTACATGATCTCTGATTTGGGCTACGGTGCATACTTCTTCTTCAGCAGTATCTTAATGCTCATGGGTATCTGGGCATTCTTCTTTGTGCCAGAAACAAAGGGTTCGTTTGCTTGTTCAATTGTGGAATACTGCGCAATTGCTAATGGTGATCAGGATTGACCCTCGAGGACATGGACGCTCTGTTCATGCACCCTACCCACAAGACAGTGTGGGCCCAGATGAGAGGCAAGGCCATAGTCGCTCCTGGTCGAGCCAGGTCTCCCTCCATCACCGACGAGAAGTTGGAGGCAAATATTGAGGCTGCTCAGATTGAAGAGCGATCCAAGTCATGAAACTACTGAAAGCCTTGCTCCGGCCCGACAGCCGCAGATGAGGCATTCATTACCATTTCTGTCGCCCCCTTTTGTCTTGAATCTTGGAGGTAGTTATGATGGGCACCAATTATTCCTGGGGGGAAAAGAGGCCGACAGCTTGCCATCTGCTTCAGGGCTAAATTCTCCATACTTTGGGAGCTCGTGAAACACATTGCGTCGTGGATATAAAGACTATAGTGCGCCTTACACCGGCCCAGGTCCTCGGTCCTTGGTGATTTGCTTCTTTCTCACTAATGAGTGAGACCGGTCTCTAATTCAACATGGGGGACCACTTTTCTGTCTGCTTCAACAGCACCGTCAATTAATATCAGGAAATATTCTGCGTGATGTTTCTTGCCGATTCAAGTGGCTTTGACATTGCCTAAGCAAATCTTTACCCTCTCATCGCCATCAAATTCGGGTTGTGTACGTGTCTGGGAAAGCATCCTTCGGTGAAATCCCTTTCCACTGTTTCAATGATGAATACTCGGATTCTAGAATGATGTGCCATCAACAGGGCCTTTATTGGTGTAACGTTACCATTTCGAATTTTTATAATTGGATTCTCTTGGATGCAGTCAGAGTTGTCTACATGTATATTACAATATCATACAACACCAGGCACAACAGCGTCTGAGATACCTACCCCTCAGTTATGATAACTGTTTCCAAGCGCTTTTCTCCACGCCTAAGGGTTGAATGGATCTGCAAACTTTTGCACCTGACTCGATATTCGAGGCGCATGACTAGGTCGGATCCTCTCGAGACCAATTTGCAAATGAGATCGCTTTAAATACCAACTTACTTGGGATGTACCTACATGTACCTAGCACGCTTCGCAGACTCACGAGATAACGAGGCGCTTAGATGACACCTGCGAACTCACGAGTTCAGCGCTGAGACCCGGGCAGGATTTCTTTTGTATCGTTGTGCGTCGATGATTCTGCAAGGCGCGTATCCGTACATGTACTTGTTCATCCAAGGTAAACCCCAATTGAGAAGGACTCTTGCCAGCGCCAAGGTGCCACGGGCCCAATCCTGGCGGGGGATCAGTGAACTCTGTTGTCCCGCTCATTTACGAGCCGGGCCGGTGGGCGCAGCAAAAGGACAGTGTGGCCAAGTCCAGAATCCAGAGATGGTATGGTATGGTGGCCGGGGGGGCGCACATCGGGCCTGGGACAAACTATAAACATCAAGGTTCCGAAAGTCTAAGGTATGGTAGAGAGCTTCCAATTGGTTCAGCAACTCCTCTCAGCGAGATAGGATACCTTACCTTTCCAGGGCTCCGTCTGTGCTGACTCTCTGCAAGTCTCTATGAGTAGAGCACGTTTCTCGCCTTCAACTCATGTCCCACAAATTCGAGTGATGCAATTTCATGTTTCACCTTTTCAGGATATCGATTCAGGGTCCAAAGTACCCACCAAACAGCCCCCCCCCCCTGGACCCCGGTTGCTTGGCTA
Source organism: Colletotrichum orchidophilum (assembly GCF_001831195.1). Taxonomy (NCBI): domain Eukaryota; kingdom Fungi; phylum Ascomycota; class Sordariomycetes; order Glomerellales; family Glomerellaceae; genus Colletotrichum; species Colletotrichum orchidophilum. Next base: position 591,160 of record NW_019172961.1, read on the forward strand.
GTGCCATTGAAGTTCTAGAACTGGACTGAAGGGCAGGGGTGGGAGCAGGGCAATGTTAGATTGCGCATGCAGGAAAAGGAGAAACGTTGGATGCAAACCCGTTGGCTGAAGAAGGTATGCAGATATGGATAATCAGACGGGAATTTGGCCGATCTTTGGCCCCCAGGCCAATTGAGTTTTGGTTTTTCCCCTTGCGCTTTGGTGGAATGACGCGACGACAGTTGAGGTGAGAAATGCGCGACACAAGTCAAAGTTCCGCACTAACAGGCTAGATCTAGCTGAACGGCCGATAATGGTTAACCGCCTTTTTTTTTTTTTTGGCCCTCCCGGGTTGAATATTAAATATTGAAAATATGCATGTCGTCCGTGGAGGAATTGAGTCTCTGCATCGACAGCAAAAAGAGCCTTCGATATATCATGCAGCCACATATCTTGTTGTCAAGGTATCGCAACTGGCTGTTTGCAGAGCATTAGCACATGCTTTTTTTGGTCTTCTTTTGGCTGAAGAAAGAAGAGAATGACAGAGGCAGTACCGAATTCCGAACCAATCAGAAGCTTCAAAAGATAGAGCTCATAGCTTCCTTCGGAAAGTAACCCCCCCAATGGACAAGAGAGCAGAAAAAAATGGGGAGAAGGAGTTGAGGACAAGGTAGGGTGAAGAAGCTGACAAAAACGTGGCCCAATGTATTGGCACCAATTTGGCAAATAACTATATCCGTACGGCGCTCGCATGATGTTGCCGCCGCTTACCCAGCCTTGAGCACTATTTCACAACGAGATGGGCCGTTTTTCTTCCCCTTCCCTGGACGCGGTTAGTCAGTGACATTGGGAGACACTGCCGGTTTCCCAGCAAGCGAAACAGAAACGCGACATGGGTTGAAGAGATTGGGTACCCGTAATAAAGCACTGGTCACCTCCTTTAACGGCATCGTGTCTTCCCACTTTTTTATTTTTATTTTTATTTTTATTTTTTTGGATTCTCTCCCCGTTTTGAAGCCCCCTCAAAAAGTCCCTATTCCTACCCGTCTTCACCCAGCTTCAAATGGGTTGAGCAGACGATAATTCATCGTTTGACCGCCCCTCCTCCTCCTCCTCCTTCTCCTCTCCTCCTCCCGTAACTCTCATTCCTTCTCATCGTGCGCGCGCGGGGCCTTGGCATTGAGATTGAGATCCGAGACCTCACTCTTTTTTTTTTTTTGATAATTATTTTTCCGCCACACATGCAATGAGTAATCTCATCCTCGCCCCAGACCTGACGGTTCACGATACAATTGTTCTGCAGAACCTTATTGACGATATCGAGCGCTACGACGACAAGCATCTCGCACCCACCGATGGCGACGAGGGGTATGCCAGTCAGGAATCCTTGGGTGAGAAGTCCAAGGATAATGAACGTGAGCTTAGCTTTCCTTTCTCTTTCCCCAAACGCCCCTCTTACTCCCATCATGTTCCCACACCACCCCAATTATTCTGAATCGCCTCATATTCTTTTCCCCCAAATGATCGTCTCCGTTAACAAAAAATAAGAACCAGCCTGCCGCGGAGTCTCATCCCAGAGAGACGCCAAGGACATCCGCAAGCTAAAGGGGCTCAACGACGCAACGAGCCAAGACTTTGAGCCGAGCGTCTTCTCCTCCGTCGACCTGCGCGACCTCCCACGCAAGCTCCCGGCCGTCGTCCATCAACATGTCGTCGTGCCCTACGTCGCCTGGGCGCGCACGATTGTCCGCCACGAGACGGACGTCATCATGCTCACCCACCTCATCCTCTACTTCACCACCTCGGTGCCCAGCGCCATCCTGCTCTTCATCCACTTCACGCCCCTCCACGGCCTCGTGCACATGCTCATGCAGTTCTGGTTCACGGGCACCTACACCCTCATGATGCACCAGCACATCCACATGAACGGCATCCTCTCCAAGAACTGGTCCGTCCTCCGCTTCATCGACGCCGCCTTCCCCTACATCACCGACCCTCTCATGGGCCACACCTGGAACACGTACTTTTACCACCACGTGAAGCACCACCACGTCGAGGGCAACGGGCCCCACGACCTGTCGTCCACCATCCGTTACCAGCGCGACGACGTTTTCCACTTTTTGCACTACGTCGGCCGCTTCATCTTCCTCATCTGGTTCGACCTGCCGCGGTACTTTATCCGCAAGGGCCAGATGAAGAACGGCCTCAAGACGGCCTTCTGGGAGCTGGGCAACTACGCGTTCCTGTACACCCTGTACTGCCTCCACAGCAAGGCGACAACGTTTGTCTTCCTCGGCCCCCTCGCGCTCATGCGGTTGGGTCTGATGATTGGGAACTGGGGCCAACACGCCTTCGTCGACGCCGACGAGCCGGATTCGGATTTCCGCTCCAGCATCACCCTGATTGACGTGCCGGTAAGCATTGCGCCAAGAAGGGGGATTTCTTCATCCCCGCATTACCAAGGTATGACAGATCGTTGATGGCTAACTATATTGGAAAAAAACTGTAGAGCAACCGCTACTGCTACAACGACGGCTACCACACGTCGCATCACCTCAACCCCCGCCGCCACTGGCGCGACCACCCGACGTCCTTTTTGCAGCAAAAGACGACGTACATTCGCGAAAAGGCGCTCGTGTTCCACAACATCGACTACCTCATGGTGACGGTCAAGCTGCTCCAGAAGGACTACCTGCACCTGGCAAAGTGTCTGGTGCCGGTCGGTGAGCAGATTGGGATGACGCTGGAGGAACGGGCGACGATGCTGCGGCGGCATACGAGGAAGTTTGAGGAGGATGAGATTCGGGAAAAGTTCCGGGACTACAAGGCGAAATGAAAAAAAAAATCCAACGTCTATTTCTTTTTTGAGTCATCTCAGAACCACGGCTGCTGTGCTGCCATTGAGTAGGCCCGGCTGGAGATGGTGACCGAGGAGGGAGCGTAATGGTTTCTGGTGAGGCTCTCTCACATATATCAGCGTCGGCATTTCTTCCATTTCATTGCATATACATGGCGCAAGCGAATTCCGGAACCCTCCCCTCTTAAAAAAAAGTATTGGAATTACTAGTCGATAGACACAAACCAGGTCTTGAGGGGCTGGAAACAGATTCGAGAGACTCCCTCAGCTCTCCCAGCTGAGGCATTTTGAGCCACACATGCAAGACTTGATACCTTGATCCATAGTGATGGCGCCAAGATTGAGTTGACGCTGATATGCGCAGCTTAGCAAGGCTCAGCCAGGTCCTCAACGAGGGTGTGAAGGTCGATCATTTGATGAACTTGGACAGGCACATGCAGCCTCAGCGTCCTCGGAATGAGACATGGCTCATGGCCCACGCCGACAAAAAAAGAAATGTTGCTCATTTCTTTACGAGACAGAGCTGTCTCGGCCCATGTGCAACGGTCAAATCTTCAACGATGCGGGAGGTTCCGTGCGCGTTCCCTTTGGATCCGGCCGCTACGGCAGTGGCATGCGGAGAATTTGGTGGTGGTATTTGACATTATTGTCGTAAGACGTAGGGGGAGGGGTATTACATGGTATCTCGTGTGGTATATCAACAGCATTTCCTGGCACCTTTTCTTCATCAACGTCAGCATGAACCCATCATGAGGCACGTCCAGACTAGCGAACCAGCCATCCACAGCATCAACATCCCGCGGCCCGACGCGCCCTTTTGCATCGGCAAAGGCACCGCCAGACTGGTGCTACCCCCAGGACTCGACACCTTTTCGCCCGTCGACGCGACGACGACATCCCCGGTGGGATACTGCACATTATACACCGGCGCATCCTTGAGCGCCACCGGCATGCCGAGCGCGTGCTTGCACGTGGGCTGGTTCGCCGCGGGCCAATCCAGCGTGCACTCCTCGTCGTACCCCCAGGCGCAGACCGCGTCGAGGGTGTTGTACAGCCCGTAGTTCTCGGCCACCCAGCTGCCCGGCTGGTCGAGGCAGCTGGCGAGAAAGTTCATGCTGTTGGACGCGCTGAGCGGCAGCTTCTTGTTCTTGGTCTTGAGGAGCTCCTTGCAGTCGTCCGCCGGCAGCTCCTTGTAGTCCATGGCCAGGGCGCCGCCGGCGACGGGCGCCTTTTTGGCCGAGTGGCCGGTGTAGAGGTAGTTCCATGCGTCGTAGCTGACGTCGTGGGCGCCCTGGGACTGGTCGATGCGGAGGAGCTTCACGGTGCGCTTGCCGTCGGCGGTGCCGTCGTCGTAGGTGAGGGAGAGGCAGAGGTTGTTGCAGTCCACCGAGCCCGGCCAGTAGGCGACGCGGTCCGTGTTGATTTTGCAGCCGAGGACGCCGACGGAGGAGGAGTAGCTGTCGTGGGGGGTCGCCCAGACGGTGCCGTCGGCGGCGACATGGTGCGGCGAGGAGGCGATCAGCAGCAGCAGTTGCGACAGCGATGAGAGAGCGGCGCTGCGCATTGTTAATAGAGAGAGTGGCAGGGGAGAAGGGCGGTCCAAACAGGACGCCCCTCCAAAACGAATGAGTGACTTTGGTATAAGGGCGAGGCTGCGATAAGGAGTGTGGCCAGCCGCAAATGCGGCCGATATGCGACTCAAAGGAGTGAGGTCATTGATAATCTGCGGCGTGCGCCGGTAGTGTGTGATGTGTGTGGGTTGCAAAGAAAAGGGAGAAGATGGGAAGGGGGGGCTTTCATTCAAATCGCAAACGTTAGGCGCGCGACCCCCGAGACTTAGTGCATCCGATCCTCCCCCGGGATTCCAGGGACAAGAAGCTCATCTCGCTTAATTGACACTTGTGATTCGCCAATTTGCCCCATGATCAGATTGTAAAAAGATGATAGGGGTCCACGGGTCCAAGCGACAAAGGTGTGGTTATGTCAGCATTCCTTCCCCTTGATGTCAACAGTTTACACGGATATAACAAGTTCTTCTCGAGGTGACTAAGGCTGGACCTACGAGACAAAAGAATCTAAGGGATACAATTACCATAGGATTTGGAAACGAATCTGTATCACTCCTAGCAGCCGGATTGTTGACTTCAGTCGTATTGGAGGATGGTGTGCTCAGATAATGAGATTCGGGAGAGTGAAGCGCGGCCGCATAGTCGCGATGGAAAAGAAAGATCATCGCTGTGGTATATATAGGCCTCGTCTATCCGTACTTTCTCAGATTGGGTACCCTTTTCAATCTGTGGCGAGAAGTCTCTCCCGTGTGTACTAAGTCCCCATCGGTGGGAAGCAAAGTGTCGGATTGGAAGCCCAATTCGACCTCGAGTCAGCGCCAGCGCAGGGGCCATCTGAGAGTCTCTATATCAGCGTTCAACCGGCGATCCAACCCACGGTTGGAACCTCTCTTTTCCACTTCACGCAGAGATCAATACGAGTTAATTGACCCTTCGTCACCACGGTTCGATCTGACAATCACCCCTGTGATACGTAAACCAACACAAAGGGATATTCATCATTCCCAGTTGCTTGCTCATGCTGCGCTTACGAATACAGACTTTCTATTGGCTTTCCGTTTACGGGCTAACGATGAAGGACGGCTCCGGCTTGGCCGCAAGACCGAAACTGTGTGGTAACATGCCAACATTGAGACCGACGTTTTGATTAATTCAAGCGGTCCCGAATTAATTAACCTCTGAAATATTCATCGGGGCCGCCAGGTGATTGGAGGACTTGCAAGGTAGCTGACTCAATATCTCTAACACTCTATTTACAATGTAAGAGAGTTCTTTTTGAACCTTGATAATAGAATGTTGATCTTATACCACTACCGCGTATTTATAGCTTTCCGGAGTCCGATCAACAACACCTATAAATCGAGCAACCTCGTCCGTCTCATCCGAATCGCCCTGTAACACCTCCGCCGCCTATCCCACTCACTCCACTCACAAAGCAGCATCTACAGCTCTTCAAACTCGTCGCGATGCACTTCTTCAGCCTCATCGTTCTCGCTAGCACGGCCCTTGCAGCCGCTCTGCCCGAGCCTCAGGAGTGCAACCCATACTACAACTGCTGCACCTACAAAGAGACGCCATGCAACAACCGCGGCGACCACTGCACGGCAACCTGTAACGTATGCCAACCGAAATTTACACGCATCAAGTACTTTGATTCACCCGACACTGGCTAACATGCGTGCATCTTACAGGAAGAAGTTCGCCGCGGTCTTTGCAATGACTTGGGCAGCGGCTCCCTTTCATGCAGCACATAGGGGTTCAAGATATCGTGGCGACTAGGCAGCGGTGAAAACGTTTACGCATGATTGCATAGAGGGTTTGGAAGCGTTGAGCATTTGAGAGCGTTTGGACATGGTATCATCCCATCATTTTACATTGACTTTAGCAACGGCCTAGGGTTCAGAGGAATGCCCCGAAATCGTCGCCGCAAGCTCCACGACGATGTCACGATCTGTGGGAGCACGTCGTGTAGACACAACATATAAACATGCTAGTTGAATCAAGGCCTGTCTTTGAAAAAGGCAGTTTGGTAGTTTGTATCAGCTCAGTATTGCTAACGTCAAGTTATACTTGAATATGTACAGTGGATGATGTGCATTTCGGTGTCGAGCTCACTTGAAATTATACAGAACAATAAGTAACGCTACTAGACCAGATAATACCTATTCAAGAACATATTGGACTTAAGCTCAGAAGCATCCAAATTCTTGTACAAGTCAGCATGAATGAGTCCTTCAAGAGCGAAAAGTTCATTTGGCACCTTGGGCTTCGCAACACCGTCCTCTCTATACCAACCGGAGGTGGTTTTGCTATTAGCAATGACGAAAAATAGCCTCGAGCTGATCAGCCGGTTCCAGCCAGAGGCGTCAGAGTTGACCATGGAAACCCAGCTTCGCGGTCTGCAGATTTTCGGGGCACTGGGATTGTTGGCTCTGGGCGTGCGGTAGTATGAAACCAAGTCACGGAATGACTCTGGCATTTTCGGCAGAGCCAGTCGCTGGCTGGGTCATACTTTTTCCTGCAAATATGTGAGCAATGTCAACCTTGTCTCCAACAATGTCGCTGTTGTAATCCTTGACTGCAGCCTTCACCTGCGTATGGAGGACGCCGAGGTTGGTTGAGTCCTTGTCGAGACCGTGTCGCGCCATCGTGCCACAGCAACAGCCCGGCAGATTTGGTGACGGCCTTGAATTGGAGATGGTCCTCCATAGCAAAGGAAACATAGCCTGCTGATGCGCAGATTCCAAGGACACTAATTTTGTCAGAGTCGGTTTCACCGCAACCGACGAGGTAAGTGACTGCAGACTTGATGTCCTCAACCCTGACAAGAGTCTTCAAGGTAGCGTTCACGTTTAGATTCTCCTTGAAAACTGCGTCAAAGGTGAGGAAGAAAGGAGACCGCGATGCTGATAAATGGACTCTGATCTTTGTTACTTCCATGAACGTGAACATGAAGCGTCTGCCTGCTAGAATGTTAACGCTTGTCGGCATCGTATCACAGGTGGCTAGCCATATGGTCAATTGGGCTAGGAAGGGTCAAGTGGTATTATTGAATGATTCTCCGTGAAGTGGAAGAGGGAGGTTGAGGCCAGGGCGTCCTATCTCAGCCGCGAATTGATATGGGCCATGGAGGTGGTCCCATTGGGTCCCCTGACTCGGTGGTCGAATTGGACTTCGATTCCAACAACGCGAGTATCAGTGAAACCAGCAAGGTAACGGAGAATGCTAGGAACACTATCATTTCAATTTTCTTCTCTTCTTTTCACATTGAAAAAACACAATACATGCCCTCTCCAGTAATCCTTTTGAACCGCCCTCCGCTACTTGTGCATCTAGCTTCGGCGAGCAAACTCATTCAATTATAGGATAAGAAACCCTTTTAGGATTTGACATTCAATTTAAAGTAGGAAGATTGAATCCAGAAGCCCACCTGATGACTTGTCTGAGGCATTGCCCTTACCCATACTAACATGCCCTGACTTGTGATGCATTTGATTTGCTTTCCATATAGACGACAATCAGTGCCAGTAACCGTGCCTTTATGAATCCTGAGCGCAAAATTCGATTCTTCAGTAACCAAAAACTTGACTAGAATTAGATCACCTTGTATCCATCGCATTCTTCTGGCCACAAAGGTTTAGTCGTTTCTCAGGCACGCAGCACACAATGCATGCAAGGGTTTAGCTTCCTAAGCGCACGGGTCCTCACAGTAGCGCAGAGCGAACAAGTGACTGAAGTAATAGCTACGACAGTCTCCACTCCGGGTCTTTTGCGACAATCTCAGACCCGATTCATTCGGTCCTTATGTTGGATTGGACAAAGGTCCATCACGGTGCAGTCGCAAAATTTCCCGCAAGCGGTATAATGGGGATATCTAGCCTTAGCAAATAGCACGTTATTTGGGCCGGATTGGGAAAATTAGGCTCTGCAAGTTGCAGGCGGAATCGACTCTAGAGTTTTTGAATCGACGCAACGGTCGACGGATGAACCGGTGCTCGGACGCTTGGATCGACTGAACACAGTCCTGAAGCTTGAACCATATATCTAGCTAGTCGCGGGAGCTAGGGCCACAGCCAAAACAGCCCACGCGTGGCGGTGATCTTCTTATAGGTAGTTCAGATTTGGCAAGATAGTGCGGTTTTTATTGTTCCCGTCTATCATAAAGTTGACACCTGTGACACTAAGCTTCTTCGGTTAGTTTTGCGAGCTTTCCTGGCTCTTTGTTTACGGCCCGGCCGTTCGACAAGAGTCCGGGCCTCTGAATTTACCGCTCTCCGACCGTTTCCATGTGAGACATAGTTGCAATCATGACCTTAACAGTTGCGGATGTTGTGACGCGAAAAGGTTCCTGGGCGTGGGATGCTTAAGGACTATGACCATATTTCTTGAAGTTCGATGGCAGGCCAGAGTGGCTCTGCCAGAAGATGAGGTGGATCATTCTCGAGCAGGGAAGAAATTGAATTTGCCCTGGATCTCGGCCCCACATCTGTTGAGAAGCCGGCAATCTCATCCCCGCAAGATTATATTAACTACCTTACCTATCCGTACTCCGTACTTGACTCTGTGAGCGGTGAAAGATCCCAAGTGGGACTGGACTTTCCAATCAAAATCCTCCCATTTTACAAGCTTGTACGCAGCGTGAGGAAGACTTTGCACGACATATTTCTTCTTCTAGACACATTTCTTCTTTCTGACCCCTCGACAGGAACAGACGCACCGCTATCGCTCTTGAACACGAGAGAGGCACATGCTTGAAGATGTCAAAGCTTACGAGCTGCATCTGTGTGTAAGACTATTCGTTGATGAGTAGCAGTCAGGCCGAGGCATTCGGACATTATCAACATCCCGCCACGAGCAGAGTTCCAAATGCGGAAAGGGAGGCTACTGACTTTGACGTGCCTAGCGCTCGCTCTCTGATCGCTTCATGTCCGCAGCCACCCGCAGACTGAATATTGCCCTTTCGAGACTCTGGACGCTGTGCCCCGCAGATCGCCAGCTAGTAGTTCCTCTCATTCCTCGCTTTCGGCAACTTCCATAACCTCAGTAAACGGGCAAACATCCATGAGAAAAGAGGTGTGTGTGTGTGTGTGCGCGCGCGCGTGTGCTCAGACTCGCACTAAAGCACCCCGCCGAGATGGTAGTGTAAGCCTGGGTGATCTCCCCCTTTGCAAACATCGTTCAAGTGGATTCTGTATTCAAGCTAAGATACTGGTGGAATATCCCGACCTACCCGCCCCCTCAACGGTTTTTTTGTGTGCGTTGCTTGCCTGATTTGTACGCGCGGATTCCACGGCTGCTGTTTAAGTCGAAAGAACCAACCTCGATTCTTTCTCACATCTCTCGATCCGGAGGCCCTCGCATCTCGGGCCCATTACCATGGTAGGATACCAAATCCGAACGACGTGTGCCTCGTGAATGGCTGGCTCCAGTGCCGGTGCCAGGATCCGGTAGACGATCTACATCAGCCGACCTGGTTCGGGATGGGATCCATGGAGTGCTACGCCCACCGTCCAACGGGGATGGATGCGCATCAAATCTTGAACTATCACCCCGCATTCCCCGATTGATACAAAACCCACGCACTATTGGGAACGTACAGCTTGGCCCTGCCGCCCGCGTCGTTTCCCGTGCAGCAAACACTAGCGGCCCACGGCGCTTATGCCGTCGCCGGAAAGCCACCATCACGGCCGCCGGGCACACAGTGTCTTTTCACACCCACTGGTCCAAGACCAAGAGGAACATTGATGCCTGATTGGGACAGAGTTCCTGGTTCCTGGTGTCCGTCAACGGGCTGTCTCACCATCACATGGGCAGCCAGAGCAAGATTCTCTCACGCCGTCCGTTCCGTTTGACCACCTCAGGTGCTTTACCCCTTGTTCCCCTGCGCTTACTTGCTTTCGATATGTCCGACTAAGCGTGAGAATACCACCATTTTCTGCCGCCCGACATACCGAGGCGGGACGCGGGGCACGATTGTGACTCTGCAGATTCCCATGTGAATTTCGAGCCTCGTCTTACGTCCATAAGGCTGTTTCGTTTTCGCTTGCTGTGCCGCAGCGGGATCACTGACATCCCCGAGCAATGGGTATCTTGAACTACCGTGGTCATTCGGCCTTCTCCCCGCGCAAAAGCGTCCCAAATAACTCTCTACATCCCGGAAATAAGCCCCGCTACCCCATGGGGAATGTTGCATTCCCAGTTGTCCAATTCAATGTATTTCTTTTATGCTGGGTTAACTCGGAGCATGAGTAAGATAGCACGAGTAAGATACCCGCTCGACTAGTGAGGTCCACGACTCAGTCAGCGGAGACTGAGCTCCTCCTCTTCCCACTGCCCAAGCTCATTTCAAGCTCGAAAGTGACCCCATTCGCATTTAGCTCAATGACGCGGGCCACACACAGACAAAGTTACATGCCAAGGCTGTTTATACTGATGGTGGGTGCGGACTTTTTGTTGTCCATTGATCCATCCACCCTAGATGAAGAAGTCAAGAGCTTGCCCTTGGAATGTCGCGTCTAGGTCTCTGTGGAGAGTTGGACTTAAATAGACCACGGGAGCCCTCTCCACGATGTAATTCTCTCTGAGCCGTTCGAGGCAGCACATCCGGACCGTCTTCAGCCAAGCTCCATCGACTGGGTCTACCCTGTGGCTCGCACCTAGTCCCATCTTTTCTTTGGTCATTCTCAGTTTGTTCTGTGGACCTACGAGACAGACGTTCGTCTCTTCACCATGCAGCTTCCCGTCCTCGTCTCGTCCCTCTCCCTCCTGGGAGCCGCCTTGGCGGTGTCGGATCATGTCCAGCCCTTGGAAGACAGGGCTGTGGCAAACGCGACAGTCGTTCTCCAGACGGCGACCGTTATCGGAAACGTTATGAACAATGTTGAATCCTTTGGTGGCATTCCCTACGCCAAGCCGCCTACCGGGCAATTGCGATTGAAGCCTCCCGTGCGCCTCACGGGGAACATTGGAACCTTTGACGCCACCGGCCCGGCCGCTGCCTGCCCTCAGATGCTTTCCTCCTCCGACAGTGAGAACATCCTCTTCAACCTGCTGGGAAGCATTGCGAATCTTCCTTTTGTCCAAAAAGCGACTGGTCAGACCGAGGACTGCCTCACCATCACGGTGGCTCGTCCCGCGGGCACCAAGGCAGATGCTAAGCTGCCCGTGCTCTATTGGATATTTGGGGGTGGATTCGAGGTACGTTTGTCATCCGAACTTTGATGACTCCTTCGTCCAATGTACTAATCTCGTCTTGAATAGCTCGGATGGTCATCGATGTACGATGGAACCGGCCTCGTCCAGCACGGTGTCGATATTAGCAAGCCCTTTGTTTTCGTCGCCGTGAACTACCGCGTCGCTGGTTTTGGTTTCATGCCCGGTAAGGAGATCCTTGCCGACGGTTCCGCAAACCTGGGCCTTCTCGACCAGAGAATGGGTCTCGAGTGGGTTGCGGACAACATTGCCGCCTTTGGTGGTGATCCAGACAAGGTCACCATCTGGGGCGAGTCTGCCGGTGCAATCTCTGTCTTCGATCAGATGGCTCTTTACAACGGAGACAATAAGTACAACGGCAAGGCGCTCTTCCGCGGTGCCATCATGAACTCTGGCAGCATCGCCCCTACCGATCCTGTCGATTGCCCCAAGGGCCAGGCCGTGTACGACAAGGTTGTCGCAGAGGCAGGGTGCGCTGGCAAGGCCGACACGCTCAACTGCTTGCGCGAGGCCGACTACAATACGTTTCTCAACGCCGTCACGTCCGTCCCTGGAATTCTCTCCTACAATTCCCTCGCGTTGTCCTATCTACCCCGGCCGGACGGCAAAACCCTGACCGCGAGTCCCGACGTGCTGGCCAAGAATGGGCAATACGCCGCTGTGCCCATGATTATCGGGGACCAGGAGGACGAAGGCACCCTCTTCGGCATCTTTCAGCCCAACCTGACAACCACTGCCAAGCTCGTCACCTACCTCAAGGACTACTACTTTGCAACAGCCACCGAGGCCCAGATCGAGGCCTACGTTGCCACCTATGACGACGGCGTGACCGCCGTCATCAACGGCAGCCCGCACCGCACCGGTCTCCTCAATGAAATCTTCCCCGGCTTCAAGCGCCGTTCCGCCATTCTCGGCGACTTGGTCTTCACCCTGACCCGCCGCGTCTTCCTCAACCTCGCCACCGCCGTACAACCCGGTGTGCCCTCGTGGTCCTACCTCTCGTCGTACGACTACGGAACCCCGATCCTGGGCACCTTTCACGGGTCCGACTTGCTGCAGGTCTTTTACGGCATCAAGGACAACTATGCTGCGCGCAGCATCCGCACGTATTACACCAATTTTGTCTACGCCTCTGACCCCAACGTCGGCCTCAACGGAGCGTACCCGGCCTGGCCCCAGTGGTCGCAGGGCCAGACTTTGCTGCAGTTCTTTGCAGACAAGGCCAGCACCCTTAAGGATGACTTTAGGAAGACGAGCTCGGACTGGATTTTGAACAATGCCGGAATCTTGTACATCTAGTGCGGGCACAGCTTGGATGGAGACCGAAGTTGGTGGACTTGAGGGAAGTGATGTGAGAATTGATCATGATTGACGACGTGGAATATTTGGTTACAGCATAATGGAATCTAAAAATTAATTAGTACCAGGGATATCAATTGTCAAACCTGCACTCACACGCTGCGCTCTTGATGCATATCGCTTCTTACTTGGTGATCAACAGTAGCGGTACAAGGTCTCTGGGACTGGGACTGTATGACTACTATGTCGAAGATCCATCACCCTTGCACATTGCTAATAATAGTCCGAGGCTCGCATGATGGCGGCAGGAACCGCGCCAAGGTAGAATCAAGTATCCTGGAAGAGGAGATCGTGCCGGCACACGTTAACCCGAATCTCCGAGCCAAAGAAATTGACGTTCATTGGCGATCGTCACCTCGCCGTTGATCTCCTTCAGGCTGGCTCTATCAAAGTATTGAATCTTGCTCCTGGGAGGCGCTCATTTTTACCAGGTATCCGAGAACAGTGAAGTGATTTCTAGGCTGATCATTCTTCGGGATCAACTTCCAAGGTGGCAGCTGATACTTTCGTTCTAAAGTAGGGGATAATGGCCACTGGCGCCATGTCCGAAGGAACGCTGCACCAACACAACACGAACGAATCGAATTTTCTCATGAGAGGCTATATTGCTGACACGACCAGATATATGCAAAACCCCCCTCACAAACCCGGCTGGTCGTGGTGTCATTGACGTTGCATATGCCCATCGCTGGAGTCTCATCGCCCAAAGACCCCAAAAAGGCTGTCAACTTCCTCGCCCGCATCGATCACCATTCACCTGCTGAGGTTTCCACCTATCGTTTGCACGCGGTATCAGTTTTTCACGCGGCATCAGTAAAAGATCAGAACGTCGACATCACCTACATCGCCACCCCGCATAGCCACTACTTCCAGAGCGCGATTCTTGCACTTCTGGCGGGGGGCGTCCGCTGCGCGAAGGCCTTCACTATCACTGCTGAATAAGTGCGATGACTATACAATATTGAGCGAGAGAGTGAATTCTTCTAAGAAGGTGTTTGGACAAGGTTCTTCCTGGTGAGGATCGAGATACGCCAGCTCGTAAGCAGCGAAGCCATCGACCAGGTTTACCATGTTCCGGCAGACCTATCTCGCGCGAGCGGCAGCAAAGAGCCTGGAAGCAAGAAACGTGACTCGTCCTGTTCGGTCCTGGCACCTACTCATTGATCAGGGCTTTCCAAATTCTCTACCGTCTACATCCCGAAAACGAGAAAGAAAAATCCCAAATACTGTCCCCTGTTCAGAAATACTTGACGTGCGTTGATGAGTCGGCCTTGATGATCCTCAAATTCTTTTACTATGGAATAACGGGAATAGCCACATCATCCCTCCGAGTGGCGATTGATCTTGGCAGCCTAAGTAACCCAGTAACTGGAATCCAGGGCTCACTTGGAGAGAATCAGGTGAAGCATCCAGCAAATGAAGCGCGATAGTTAAGACTAATTACCAAATCAGAAGAGGGGGTTCGTCGAAAAGGCCGTTGAATGCCCTCAGCCACAAGATAGCGAAAGGAGATGGGGACATGTTACATTCTGAGGCCGCGCTCTGTTTCAGAAACGGAAAGTTGGAAAGTGACACGATACTGTGGTCCAGAAGCATACTGATTATGGAAACTAAGTATGGACAAGGCGCTGAGGAACGCCAGAATTGATTAACACGAGTTGGTCTCTACTGCCAAGTTTGACCCGTTCAGTCCGCTCAACACCGGTGGCTGATTGCACAGACATAGATATTGTGACCGCGCTTTGAAATACCATCAGCCACGGCTTTTCTCCCTTACATCAAAGATACAGTAAGAACTCAGAATATAGCATGCTTCCAAGTAGTCATTCGGCATTCCTTATGTTCTGTACCATGGAGTATTCCAGAACCAACTTCTATTATGCGTGAAGAATCATTAGTTGCCTAATCGGTGAATATAATGTCCAGTGCGTTCAACCTGTCTCTGTCCTATACTGAGTACTGCTGTAGCTCCATGGGGCTATCTTTCTTATCATGATCAGGATAATCTCGACAAGAAAAATCACTGAGAACCCCAAGTCTTCTGCAGGTACTCCTCAACAGTGGTCGGCTTGAAGTCAGGCAGCAACTTGTTCCACTCATTGGAGGTTGCCCAAGCTCCCTCAGCAACCGAGATAGTCGCTCCAATCACAAGGACATCTGTGAACTGCTCTCGGTGCTCTTCAGGAATTCCAGGAACTTCAATGGGCGGGAAGAAGTCTGTCTTGACAACGCCCGCCTTGAGATCTTCAAGCTTCAGTCTGTCGATTTCGAAGGGTTTTCCTAGGGTGTGGCCAATGTCAGTCACTCAACTCCACAGGGCCATTGAGAATCGTAGAGTAACGGACCTCTGTACTTTTCTCCCAGACGGATGAGCTCCCCAATAGTAACTCGTTGGCCAGTGATGCCACCAACAATAGGCCATTCGCCTTTATAATCGACGGCCAAGGCAGTCACCTCCGCAATGTCTTCAATGCTAGTGACCGACAGCTCGGCATTTTCAGAGCCCTCCAGAAAGAATGCGCGAGTGTTCTCGAAGTCGATGAAGGTGGCGTAATCGATGCGATAATGCTTGACGGTCTGGTGAGGATACGCCAAGTAGTTCATGAACGCACCAGGCTGGAACAGGCTGTACTCAATCACCTGTGATTTGGTTAGAA
Source organism: Colletotrichum orchidophilum (assembly GCF_001831195.1). Taxonomy (NCBI): domain Eukaryota; kingdom Fungi; phylum Ascomycota; class Sordariomycetes; order Glomerellales; family Glomerellaceae; genus Colletotrichum; species Colletotrichum orchidophilum. The sequence goes on from NW_019172961.1 coordinate 606,792, forward strand.
TGCAAAGGGCCAGAATGTTCGACCTTCGACGTAAAAATCACCTTCTTGCTCTTGTTGACATCTTCCAAGTACTTCTTCACTTCCAGCTTGTTGGCGTACCAAGAGGTGTACTCAACCACATCTGCCAACTTGTTGTTCCTAAGATGCGCACCGTTAGCGACTACCTAAACGGCAGGAGAAAGATAATTGAGAAGAATGTGACTTACGTTGCCCATTCACTTGGAGCAAAGCGTTTCACTCCGGCCTTGATCGATGCATCAATGAGACGCTTGGCCGTCTCCGCGTTCGGATCGGTGTGAGCTACGATGAAGGAGAGAACAGTCTCAACGCCAGTGAGAATTTCGACTAGCTCATTCTCCTCTTGGTAGGAAGTCTGGATGTACTTCACTCCCTCAAATTGGGGCAGAGAAGAAGGATCCTGAGGCTGTGATCAGAACAAAAAACTTTTCAAACTTACACACACATTGTGCTATTGCTTCAAACTTCACCGGGCTAGGTTGATAGCTTACCTTGCGAACCAATCCAAGAATCTCGTGCTTCCCGGCGTCGGCTAACTTTTCGATGACCTCGAGGGCGAGCTCTAGAAAGCACCACTTGTCAGTCATCACACTCAAAGGGTTGAAGTCTGGTCCCAGCGAGGAAAGGGGGAAAGCTCGGATGCGTTAAACACTCTTTTTGACTCACTTCCGGAAGCACCAGCGATAGCGACTTTGACCATTTTGATGACTTATGGGTTCAGATTGAAACGATTTGGGGATTGTAAATAGACTGCGGACGAGTGTATCTGGATTGTTGGTAGCTTCCAATTGCATACTGGAGCTTTTGAAGCTGAAATGGCTTCTTATATTTGACACAAGTGCTGGCACCAAAGTCCGTCAGCTTGATGGGGCAGTTCGTGAACTTCTCCGCTCCGAAACCCGCTATCGAGCTCTCGCGAACATCATTTCCACTCACCATGGCACGATTGATGTATGGACGAAGTAGGATAAGCCATTGGTCCAGGTCAAAGGGCGCAGCAAGCCGCTTCATCAGTTCTGGCGCACATTGCAAAACCTCCGCTGTGAGTTAGTGAAAGACATTTGCGGAGGGATTCATTATGGAGTTCACTGAGCGCTTTAGGTTGGCGGGGTTCCGCAATTCCGCAGCCGTTCAAACTCCGCTGTCAGCATCGGCTCAGCTATCCGGCGTGTCTCCCCGACGCCGCCAAGATGGCCTGCAATCCTTCCGCGCCGACGGACTGCACGTAAGCTGCCGCTGGTACAGAATCAAAGGTATCGAAAGTGAAGAGCAGTTTTTTTTTCCCATTGCACATGGCTTCGTTGTCTTCATCTTCGCCAATTACTTCATCGCCTCGCCGCTCTACCAGACGATGGGAAAGAAGTTGAGCGGCAATGAAAGAAACAAGAGGCACCAAATTTGAAAACAGTGCACTAATGTCATTCCATCATGTCTGACGCGGTCTTACTCTCTCTATCTCACTTTGCCTAGTTCAAAATAACCAAGCTTCTGCACATTCCCCAAGCTTGTGATTGCGCAAGCTGCGGAGTGGAACTGGCGTCGCGGGTTTGTAAAACTTTCAACGTCAAGCCACGGCCTCTCATGAACGCCATATAGGGCTCTGAGAAAATGGTCCCGCTGCTGAACTTTGGGAAATGACAAAAAGCGGCAAAACTGATGTTTTTGATGTTTGCTATTAAGTAGAAGCCAATCAGATGCAACCGGCAATACGCTTAGCAAAGAATACACGACTCCCGTTGGAACTTGACATATCAAGCCTCGAGACATACACCATACATTCTTCTTCGATAGAATGTTGGTTCCATTCGCTCGTTTCCTGGCTTCAATTAGCCACCGCCTGCCTGGAGATCTTGAATCTGTGAGAGTATCGGGAATATGAACTGGTGCAGAACCCCCTGGTAGACGCCTTGAAAAGCAACTTGCTTAAGGTAGATAAAATAATGCGGGCTTGGGAGCCGATCTCAGCTTTTCTTTGTGAGACACCAAGCAAACATGTATGTTTGTTAACCAAGAGATCACCCGATCGCCCGATCCTTCGCGGCAATGCGGCCCTTTCAGATAAGAGCACATGCATGATGTAAGTGCAATGTATCTCAGCTGAATTGACGAAGACTATCACTCCAACTTATTCTTTCATTGGGACTGCTGCCTAAGGTAAGCACACAAGTGGCGATTGTCCTAAGCAGGCTGTCCTCCTCTGCTCACCGGATGGTGTGTCTCTCACCTTTGAATAACAAACAAGAGGCGATTCTTGTTTAGGTGTACCTATGAGGCGGAAAATCAGACCTTGGAGGTGCACCGTGATGAAATGAAAGCACTTCACGAAGGCTTGGTTCTGGTGAAACTGATTTCCCATGTCAAGCAGAAAGTTCATGCATGTTTACCAGCCTAAATTGAACACGAATCCCTGATGATAGCAAGAGTAAGCTGCCGATATATCAGCGTGGCTTTGTATTCCGTGCCACTGGTGGACATGGGACTTATCCATCAAGTCATCCCTTCCTCGCCGCCCGGCCATGCAGAAAGGTCCGGCAAGTTTGCCAGCCTAGCCAGCCTGGACTAGATTCAAATTCCTTATTCTAGTCCAACCGAACAGTATGAGAACAGCCGATTAGGCAGCGTCAGGCATGGCCGACTCGGGGAAGCATCAGACTCAAGTAGACTTCGAACAGCTGCTTTGCCAGTATAGCTTGAATCTGTTCTCCGCGCCGCTGGTTCACTTGAAGCTATGTTATAACTTCCAGGTATTCTCATGCTCCGTGTTCTCCCTCTTTCCAACTCATGCCTATTCAAGTTCTAACCACGCCTAGTTACCAAGGCTTTTTCACGGAAGATTCTTGAAAGCGACCACAATACTTCCAAGATGGACACGCAAGGACCCGCGTCTGCGGTATGTTCAAGCAGTAACCTCTGGCTTATCAGCTTGTATATCTCTCGATCGGGATGGCCCGACCTTCCTTCAAAAATCCCTACCTTACATCAGGAACTCTACACCCAGTTGTTGGGGGTACTGCCCTGTATCATTAACTAATTGATGAGTTGTTCTGTAGTGCGAGAGACTGGTTGAAGCTGGGCTAGGGCCACGGCTCATCTACCCCCACGAAGACGGATATCGCGAAAAGGTGACACCACACTGGTCACTCACTGCTCAACTTACACCCTATTGCGTTGTGCAACCACACACTACCGAGGAGCTATCCCACGCAGTGGCCATACTGGCAAAAGCTGAAAATTGTTTCTTCGCGGTTAAAAGTGGTGGCCACTGCGCGTGGCCCGGGGCTAGTAATTGCGAGAATGGCATCTTGATCGATCTTGCCAAATTGAACAACGTTCAATACGACGCAGCACGCAACATTGTTGCTGTTCAAGCTGGATGTAGATGGAAAGATGTATATCAGGCCATTGAGCCTCATGTTGTTACTGTAAACGGCGGGCGCGATGCTGCTGTCGGCGTCGGCGGGCTTCTGTGCGGCGGAGGCCTTTCGTGGCTGCTGCCACGATATGGCTTCGCATGCGACACTGTCATTAACTACGAAGTCGTTCTAGCCAGTGGAAAGGTCCTCAACGTCAACAAGAACGACAATGCTGACCTCTTCATTGCCCTGAAAGGTGGAGCATGTAACTTTGGCATCGTCAGCCGCTTCGACCTGGAGGCTTTCGAAGGGACAAAGGTTTGGGGAGGCATGCGTATTTGCAACACAGATTCCACCTCTCCCAGCATTGAGCACTTTGTCAAGTACGTTGACAGCGTTGAGGAGGATTTAGACACTTCTTATGGAATCATGTGGGGGTGGCAGCCGTCCTTCGGAGCCAACATGCTTACGTTCATGATGTGCAACACCAAAGGGGTTGTTAATCCACCGGTGTTAGCAAAGGTCTTGGAGATCCCGGCCAGGGTCAGCACGGTGCAAAGCCGAGGTGTAACTGACCTCGCTCTAGAAATGACACCGCCATTCTCATATCAGTAAGTCGTCAATAATACCGAAGGCATCGAAGATTCCTCCTCCTGGGTCTAATTATCGTTCTTACTACCCAGTAACAAGTGGTTATCGGCCACGTTCAAGAACGATGCAGGAATCCTCGAAAAAGCCGTCGAGCTCCACGCCGAATGCGTCGACAAACTCAGGGCACAAATTCCTGCCAACGGCTTCAGCACCATGTGCTTCGCACAAGCTCTTCCTACACTCTATGCAAAACGCAGCCAGGAAAGAGGCGGCAACGTTCTCGGGGTAGACCGGCTGGGTGGGAACTGCATCACGTTCCTAGCGGCTGTGCACATCAAGGACAAGGAGCATGAGGAGTTCGGATTCCGTGTCTTGCAGGAGTGGTATGACAGTCTGATTGGGTATGCGAAGCATACCGAGGTTTCCTGTTGGGAGGACTGGCTGTACCTCAACTACGCCGACAAGTCACAGAACCCGCTGCGAGCCTATGGCGAGGATAATGTCAACAAGATCCGAGCCGAGGCTCTCAAATATGATCCTGACGGCGTCTTTCAGACGAAGTGCCCTGGTGGATTCAAGATCACGAAGACCTAGAGTTCTAAAGCCTAGCCAACAGAAAGCGCCAATCCCCTGGACAAGTAGTCACCATGTCCACAATGTAGTGAGGGTTGGTATGTTTCCTTTTCTGCATTCAGTTCAATAGATACATATACGAAACTACGAATACGCAGCACTCCTCTCGTAAACGACAATAGTACCCCACCAGTGTCTTGGTCTTTGTGGTAAAATCAACCGAGGATTGTAGGTAGTTTAACATTGCATTCTGAGATGATCACACCAAATAAAGGCGAGTTAATAAGCTTAGTGCTTACGGCTCCAAGGCGAATGGTTGAAATTGTGACATCGGCTGGATAATCTAGAGTTTGGGCCGTCTCACCAGCTGGCCGGGCCTTCGTTGGGCCTGCCGCACTGCTGTAATCTCTCGACATCGATGTCGTCGCCGATCTTTCCTGGTGTAGGAGCCAACTATCAGGACCACCCATGAATGCTGTTTCTTTACACTTGTGAGTGGAACCCCACGACGTTAGATGGTAACCCCCCCGAACTTGGCAATGAGGTAATGAACGACCTAGCATTCTTCAACACTTCTGAGGCCGAGGACTTCGTTAACCGAACTGGACCCTTTACTCATGCTCGTGGAAGCGAAATTATCTTCAGATGATTGTAAACTCCTGTAAACTCCAACGTAATACAGGGTGTTATCAGAATGCTTACCATATGAAATCAGTCTTGCTGCAGTCAGTGCCCTCAGGGCCCAAATCTTGGTCCACTTGCTGACCGCAAACAATTTAATTTTCAAGAATCATACTTCTATCAATAGTTTTTGAAACAATCTTACATTTCAGTTTCAGCCGAGGCCTTATGGATCTGTGTCTGGTCCCCTGCGGAACTCGATCTTAGTGTTTTTGTCGCTTGTTTGCGTAGCGCAAGCCAACTTTGGAGATACATTTCTTCGAAGACCAAAACACTCTTCGCGCAAATATCGATCTGATGAATGGTCTGGCTCAACCACCGAACTTTTTCCATTGCGTAAGAGAGCACCGGAACCTCGAAACTTGTCTCTTGAGTGAACGTCGTCAATAGTAAATCGGTCCCCAGTATGACAAGAAATACGACGATAGAGCTTGTAGAAACAAAGCTGTTGTCAATCACCGAACTTAGCGTGAGGAAAGATTTAAGGCTTCATTGGATTTCAAGCGTCTTCGCGGATTATTATATGCCATTATACGAACCGCGGCGCGGGTAAACACGACACATAGAAATCCATGTCATGTCTAACAATTTAGTGGTGCGACACCAAATCGATGAAGGTGAATTCCGACTCCCAATCCAGCAATCTAGGTAGCTAGCGACGTTCTCGTGGTAAGTGTGGGTTGTCAAAGCCGTAGTCTCCAAGCCTTCAGTACCAGCTTTTCGCAATACCACCGCCTCCAAACTAGGCGCTTTCTTCGTCGTCGGATCGCTTCTTGTTCAAATCCTGGTCGACAACATCATCCAACACAGCCAGGCCATCCCTCTCTGCACGGACTCTAGCTCTCTTCAGGCGGCGAGTGTCGGACTCAGTCTTTCTCGTAACCCACCATGTGATCAGCGTGACAATGGCACAGCATACAACTAAGGCCATGGCTGCAGCGAAACTTGTCTGATACCGCGGTGCGTATTTGGACCTGAAGATCTGGGGGCCGATGGCACCGCCGATTTGACCGTAACTGTTGACAAAGCCGATACTAAAGGCTGAACCTGTAGCTCGCGAGGTTGTCTGCACGCGCCACGGCCACATGAGAGGGAAAAAGGCAGAGGTGAAGGCGTTTCCGACGAGGGTTGCAGCATAGACGGCGCCGTTGGAAGGGTAGGCGACCAAGACTCCATAACAAGCTATCACGACAGCGAAGACGCTGAGAGGATAAAGGGGTCGCGGTATGGTTCCTTTGTCTGCAAAAAAGCCCGTCACACCAATGACGAATATGGACAAGAGGGAGATTGGCAGGTTGAGTAGCTGGGCTCGGGCTATCGTGGTAAACCCGAGATTGGCGATGACCGTTGGCTGATAGAAACGGACACCAGATGTGCCGACTGTAAAAGTAGCCCAGATAAGAGTGAAGAGCCATAAACGGCGGTCTTTGAGAGAGTCCACAATTTCGCTGAAGTTGAAGTTCATCTCTTCAGCCCTCGGGGCATTGGCTGGAAGACGTGCTTGGATGAAAGCTTTCTCCTTCTCGGTCAGCCACTTTGCGGTGGGAGGGACTAGAAGAACGTAACGTTAGAGTCGCAACTTTAGGCATAGAACTACCAGGGATTTACAACGTACAGTCAGGCAGCAGAAAATAAACTGCTGTGCCTAGAACTAGAGTGATGAGCCCTTCCACGAGGAACAACCTATGTGAATCCTCCGTCAGCATCAATCCATAAAATAGCTCGACAGACTGTATCTTACCATTGCCAACCGGACAATCCTCTTGATCCAGAGACGGTATCGAATGCAAACGCGAGAATACCACTAAAGATTCCCGAGAGATTCCCAAGTACATCTGCCTCGCTTATCAGATCTCACACCGTGAATTGCTAGCATTTTACTTACAAAAATAAAGTAGCCGAATCGACATTTCATCTGGTCTGTACCTGTCAAGATGTTACACAAACGGTCGATTGGCGTAGCTTCTCCAGAAAGCTTACCAATAGGTCATCTGAAGTATCACACCTGGGAACATTCCCGCTTCAAACTGTCCGTTGTTAGAGATATTAATTGATCAGTTTGTGGCCCAGTAGATGTACTTACTGCACCAAGGATGAATCGGGTGGCGTAGATGCCACCTTTGTTGGTTACAGGAACGTGGCAGAGCAGTGCGATACCCCAAGAAATCATGATCCTTGATTGCCAAGCACTCGGTTTGAGTCGCTTTAACAAAAGATTTGATGGCGCTTCCAGAACAATGTAGGGCACCTGACCTAGTCAACTGGGAAACCCCCTAGAAGTTTGCGAGCGGCTCTTACATAGTATAGGACGGTCAAAAGGTTGTATTCATCAGAATCCATACCCAGCTGCGTCATGATGTTTCTTGGCGTTCCTTTGTTCATGATCCTCGCGTTCGAAATGTTGTCTGAGTCGATATTCTTCATTAGAAAGAGCAGAGAGCATATGGTCATTATTCTGAGGTCGACGCGTCTCATGAGATTTTTCTCCTCCTCAGCCGTAAGCAGAGAGCGAGCTCTCATTCTCTCGGCATCGAATCCAGAAACACCTCCACTCGTCGCTTCGTCGATCTGCTCACCACGTCGAGCAAATGTCAGACCATCTTTGCTGGCCTCACCGCTGTCTGGTAAGGGTCTCATTAGAGCTGAAATGTTCTTCTTGTCGGCCATTGTAAGATGAGAAGAATCTAGTCGACCAGCCAATCAATAGCAAAATTACTTTCAAGACCAGGAGGCATCGGAAGTATATGAGAAGCTCTGAGACTGTTTAGGGGCCACAATCAATTCGCTGCCTACCCAGAACTTCATTAGTCACAATACTCAGAAGTGTGACGGAAACAAGACGAGCGTGCATACATCTCCCGATCATGTCATCGCTCCCAGAATCGCGAGTCACCAAGATAGCAGGGGCAGCGTTTGCCATCATTGGCTGAACATGGATTATATCAGGTGTGCCAAGGCAAGATGGGCAGCGGTACTTGAGCCATCGGGGGAACTTTCCGCGATAAGCATCCCTTTCGCATTGTCTTCCGTGCACCCTTTCGTTGAGATGCGGTGGTGTAAGGGGCCACCGGGGTTGAGATATCGGCCATTCACCATTGTATTACTACATTTCTCTGACAAGAGTGATGTATTGTCGAAGCGGACGAAGTCCGAGGAAGATCCTTGCATTCGCAATCATACCCCGCGATGGCGAGATGGGGCTATCACACCCCGACATCGTCACAGAGGCCGAGTGCGGAGACGAGATGTTGGCGGGACATAAGATAGTACATGTTCCGCCATGTTATGGACTCGTGGATTAGTGAGGGAGCAGGTGAAAGAACGTCCAGATTAAAAGTTACTAGTTTTAACCTTGTTTTGTCTACTCGTATAACTTCACATTCAACTTCCGCCATGGCAACAGCGGTGCAAATAATTCCAGAGGCAACTCAAAACCATAATTACAAGACTCTTCCCGTGTACCAACAAGTTCCAGAGACTAAATATGAGCGTGAGCATAAGATTTACCATTGTTCATCGTGTGTAATTTGAAGCTTATGGACCCATGTGCATACTCAGTTGAGTGGGCAGATTTGGTTACACTTGATCTTTCCAAATTCGACCAGCCAGGTGGCAAGGAAGCACTCGCTAAACAGCTGTTTGATGCCATTCAAAACATTGGTTTCTTCTACATTGTCAACTTTGGTCTCAGCCAAGAAGAGGTTGACCGCCAATTTGCGATTGGAAAATCTGTCTTCGAACTCACCACCGACGAAAAGCTAAGATATCGCGCCGACTTGGAGAACGGTGGCTACAATGGCTACAAGCCTCTTGGGTTAAGAGTGAGCATATAAAACATTACTATACGAAAAGTTGCACAAAGTTTGTTACAAGACTGACTATTAACTTCTATTCAGGAAATCAGACCTGGCGTTTTTGACAACACCGAAATCTTCAACATCCCAAAGTTCATACCTGCCTATGAGCGCCCACAGCCTGAGGTGATCAACGAAAATCGAGCAGAAATTGAGCATTTCGCACGTCATATTCACAGAAATATCGTGCGAAAGCTTCTTGTCTTGTTTGCCATCGTGTTAGAGCTGCCAGAAGACCACTTCGCCGCCCATCATCGCTATGACGAGGCGTTGTCGGACTGTCACTTGAGATACATGAAGTACCACGCACGAGATGCCGAGACCAATGAGAAATTGGAGAATGTCTGGGTCAAAGGCCACACCGACTTTGGGAGTCTGACTCTGCTTTTCAGGCAACCTGTTGCAGCTCTGCAGGTTAGAGGTAAAGATGGGAACTGGAAATGGTACGCTGAACTCTACCCGAGAAGAGAACTATTGCTTTATCGGTTTGCATGTGAGCCATATTGACACGGAATAGGGTCAAACCATACGACGGTAGCATTACTGTCAACGTGGCCGACGCACTGGACTTTCTCAGCAACGGATTCTTGAGAAGCAGTATCCATCGTGTCGTTGCCCCGCCTCCAGACCAGGCCGGGATTGATCGCCTGGGTGTACTGTACTTCGTACGGCCTGAAGATAGCCTTGAGTTGAGGCCAGTTCAAAGCAAGGTTCTGGAAAGGCTGGGCTATGATTCGAACGAGGACACGAATTTGGCCGGAATCACAGCCGGTGAATGGGTCAAGGCTCGTGTAAGGGCTGGAGTCAATCGCAACCAAGCAAGAAGCGAAATTTCGGAGCAGGAGATTGTGAGAGGAGTGAAGGCTAAGTATTACGACTGAAGATTTGCGTGGGAATTACGGTGCGGTTTGGTCAAGCTGTAATCAGCCAATTGAGCTTCACTACTTCGCCCAGAGTAGATACGCTACCGAATAATGCGGCTAGCAATTCATTCTCAATATCTATCCCCCATTCGTATTACCTTGAGGCTTCCATGAAGTTTTTCCTGCATTCATAGTGTTTGGAAGGCACTTATAATAGGGCAGTCTTCACTGCAGACCTGTTAGGATTCGACTTTCGTTTGAGCCAGAGTTTTCGATTAACTTATTTTATTTGCTTGCTTGTCTGCTTTATCATCTCTCATATCTCCTACTTTGCATATACGTTTTGACTGCTTGCCCGGCGTTCTGGCATTCTACCATTCCAGATCAGACAGTGAGTAGATAGCAATCGCATTATGGCATGGCGCGATCCTTAATTGCGAGGTTGTGCTTCATGACATGCAAGCCCCCATAGCTACTTGCATGTCTACAGTTGGCACTTTGGTTCGGGTCAATCCATATCAAAAGTGGGGGAATAAAGCAAGAACAACCTTCTTCAAAAGGACGGAGGAAAAGACCCCGGCAATAGTCGTCAGGAACCTACTTAGAAGTAGGCAATCTCTCTATGCCTCGACTTGTTTATTCTGGTCATGCCGCTATCTCACGCTTGTATCACGGGATCCATCAACGCTTGACCAACTGACCAACTGGGGAAGCCTTTCTCTCAAAAGTTTGTCGTTGGAAATGGGCATAAGATGCTCAGTTATGCAAAAATTTGAAATGCGGGACAGCGGCCTAAGGCAGATGACCTTGATACTGTATCAAGAGATTTGCTGAAGCAAACGAGGTGATGAACACCTGTGATTAAACAGGAATCATGTGACGGTCATTCTACATTTGTGAAATGAGCCGACTCAAGATTTCCTGTTGATTAGTTCTCATTTAGCTGAGAAACTGAGCACGTCAAAGCATAAGTAGCCATCCTCCTAGGACCTCTTAGGACGTTCAAGTACAGTCAGATTGTTGTCTGTGATCGGGTCGGAGAGGCTATTAATCGTCATTAACATACTGGTCAAAGACATCCGAGTAAAACTTCCTCCCGACATCCCTATGACTTCGAATCTTTGTCCTCAGCTGGCTTTCACCCCACGTATCATACTTGCCCTTCAAAAACGCCGAATCAATCTCCCTCCCTTCCTCCGACTCGTACGCCAACCCCCGCATCGCAGGCTGGGCAAAATGCTCCCTCAGCGACCCAACCGCCTCCTCTTTGGTCAGATCGCGCCGGACGCCCTGGAAAAACGGCACGCTAAACCTCTCGAGGGACCCAGAGAGCACGCGGTGCGTCGTGGCTTTGCACACCCCGTTCGTGACCATCTCGAACGCCTGGCCAATGTTGACGACGAACGAACCCGGCAACACGGGCACGTCGATCCATTCGCCGTTCTTGTTCAGAGCTTGTAAGCCCTTGATGTGCGGCGGCGAGGCCTGGAGGAGAAACGTCCACCATCCGGAGGAGTCCTTGTGCGGACCGACGCCTTGGTGGCCTGCTGCTTCGCCTTCCGGGAGGCCTGGGTAGTGAACCAGCTTGAGACGGTGCTGGTCGGAGAGGAAAGGGAGAAAGGTATCCGAGGGAAGAGACAGAGCCTTTGCGACCAGGACGAGGAAGCGGTTTCCCAAAAGAGTCATTTCTGAAATGTACGATTCGACAATGGGGCGTAACGCCGGGTATGAAGAAGGCCACTGCGACACTGGTTTCAGAAGGACTAGAGTCTAGCACGGGCGACGAAAGCCCAAAAGACAAAACGTAAAATCTCACCTGGTTTGGACCGCGGAGTCGTTCTCTCAGCGGGAGACCCTCTAGCCAGCCACTTGGTAACTCGGTAGCGAACTCGACTTGTTCTCTACGATCGCTCTTCCCTGCCGTCGTCTCCGAGCCATCGCCGCTGTATCCCAGGAAGTGCGGGGAATCGATCAGTGCAATCTCGGCTTTTGCCTCTGGTGGAAGCGCAAAAAGCTTTGGCAGGGCATCGACGATGTTGGAAATGGTCTTTTCGGGCACGCCGTGATTGACAATGTAGAGAAACCCGACGTTGGTGAGGGCGTGGCGCAGCTGATTGAGTACGCGGGCCTCTGTTGCGGGGTCTTGGGCGAGGGAGAGGTCTAATGTGGGTATTTTGCTGAAGCTGCTTGCGGATGGCATGGTGAGCGAGGCGTCAGTCTGATATCCTCACGACTTGTTGGTTTGCCGTTTCGGTGCGAACCATGATATCCGGAACCTTGGGTATTCGGCGTTATTGAGAGGTCCGTTGCCGGCGCCGGATCCTGGCGGGCGGCGGGAGTGGTGCGAATTTGGAGGATGCGCACGTCATGCATACAGAGAACGAAGCCTATTAAACACTCGGGCGGCAGATTCGGTCGGGTTGACCCTCCCAGTTAAATCTGATATGTGCGACTTGTTAGTAGTGAAGTCCGCCCCCTTGTCTGCCAACTTCTCAACAGCCAAAGTCACAGCGGCGTTCTCGACCATTGGTAGAGGTTTACTAGACACCTATTCTCATAAGGTCTACTTACGGCCGGCTCCGTTGAGGTGCGGACTACCGAGTTTTCCCAGCCTTCCCACCAAGACTACAAAAGAAAAGAAATGTCACCACACGACAAAAGGTTTCAATGCCCAGAGGCGGATTCGAACCGCCGTCAACACGGATCGCTGTATAGAAGAACCACAACGTATCATCCTAACCAACTAGACGATCTGGGCGATTGATCGTGATGATTCGATGAAGATATCATCGTGGGAACGGGCTCATTAGCCCTAAGCGGCCCCGCAGCGGGACTGCATTGCATCGAGTCACGGCAAAAAAAAACCCCACGTTGGCGGAACTCAAATCATGCATGAGTTAGTTACTTCAGAGACAGCATAGTAGGTACTTCGATTATATGATTAAAAGTAAAAACATGCCGTAAGCATGTGTGTCGTTCCCCAAGCCAGCCCAAAGGGAAAAAGGCTCATGACTTGGTCACTTGGCACTGCGCCGACGCCGCCACAGACGGATCAGACTCCGACGTCGCCTTGAGCGTCACCACCGCCGTGCTCGCCGCATCAGACGCGGCACCCACCGAAACAAACGTCGTCTTGATCTCGCCGAACTTGGCCGTGACGAGAGCGTTGGGCAACGCCACCCGCCAGCCGGCACCCTCGACCTCGGCGCTCAGCCTGTAGACGTCCGAGCCCAAAAAGGCAGACACGTCTTCGGGGTGCTGAGCCGCATCGGGGTCGACGGCGACGTAGGTGCCACTGTTGGTCAGCTGAAACGAGCACGTCACGCCCTGGCTGGTGGCCGTGCTGTTCTTGGCGCCCGTCACGGCGCCATCCTCCAGCGCGACGTCGTGGGTGCTCGCGCCGCCTTCGCCGGTCAGGGACCGGATGGCGACGGTATAGGAGAGGATGCCCTCGTCGTCTCGATGGCGGTCGACGATGTAAAAATGCAAGCTGTTTGGCACGTCGATGAACTCAAATTCGCTGCCCGAGTTCGTGCCCGCGTGGAAGAGCGCATCGGCGAGCTGGCGGTAGTCGCCCAACGTAATCATGGCCACAGAGCCGTTGGGCCGGTAAAAGTCGACGAGTTCAATATCCTCCGGGTTCGCGTCAATGACCCACTGGAAGGGCTGGTTGTCGACGTTCTTGGACTTGCTGAGCAGGACGCCGGAATCGGGCTGGAACGAGTCCGAGCCCATGCGGTCCACGACTTCAATGTCGTAATTGTCCCAGCGGCCGCCGTCGCAGAGCACTTCGGTCGTGACGTTGCAAGCTGGGGATCGATCGCCGTCCATGATGATGCGGACGCCCATCAAGCCGTCACCGGGGTCGACGGACCGAGCCACCAGGTTCGCAACAGCGATTCCTGAGGTTGCCAGGCCCTCGCGCGACAGCCACAGGATGTCAGTCTTATCAATCAACCCGAGCTGGAACTTGTCGCGCAGCGTGTGCAACGAGCCCATGGACGCGCCCTGGAGCGCCGGGATCTGCCAGCGCGTATGGGGGCCGCCGGGACCGTTGAAAGAGCCGCGCGACATCATGGACCACGGCCCCGTGTACGCCCTGCGCAGAGGGAGGCCGTACGGGTTATTGTAGTTGTCGCCGATATCGAGCAAGTGGCTCAGCTCGTGGGCGTAGACAGCCATACCCGAACTCTCGCCCTGGGTAGACGAGCCACCGCCGGCATTGGGCCAGAGCGTCGACGCCGCCGCCCACGACGACCACGGGACGTAGCGCGTGCGCGCGTAGTTGGGCTGCGAGCTGTTCGCCTTCTTGGGCGGGCCGAACTCGTCCGGCACGTCCTCGGGGCCGTTGAACTTCATCTCACCAAACTCTTGCCACGTGGAGGATTCGTCTTGGCCGGCGGAGAGGATGAAGACGAGCTCAAAGGCATCGGCGGTGGCGTTTCCGACCTCGGCGCGCCAGGCGGCAAGCGCGTCGGTGCGAATGTTGAGACCGCACCTCTCTCCCTCGGGACAGGCACCAGGATTGAAGCTGCCGTCGATTCCGTATTGGTATCCGTTGCCAGATAGTTGGTAGGCGCCAAAGGCTGTCAAATCGACTCCGAAACGACCGACCGAGTCCTCCATCCAGTACTCGTGGAGGGTGTGGCCATTGTTCAGCTCATTCGGCGTGTTGAGAAGATCGCGGTAGAAGGCCGGCACATTTTCCCGGGGAATGTCGGCACCTGCAGGCTGCGGGTTGTTGAAGATGGTCGAGTGCGCCGGCTGAGTGATGACGAAGGGCCTGTCGGGGTAGTCTACGACGACGAGGGCGATGTTGAAGTTGCGGCTGGAACCCTTGCGCGCCGGGTCCGACCAGTTCGTGCCGGGCGGTGGGACGAAGTCACCCCAAGTCATGTTGTCCGGATTCACCCAATCCTGGGGGTCAATTGGCACGAAAGGCACGTATGGGCTGCATGACACCGCGGCGACTGGACCGGCGATGAAGGCACCAAGGGTGGCTCCCAGGACAGCCAGGAAGCCGGTGTTGCCATCGCGAAACTGCATGTCGCCGAAAACTGAGTGGAAGTTTACCGGAGACGTTCGAAGCAGCCACCAGCAGATGCTCACGGAAGCCAATAAGGCAAGAGAAGAAAGAAGCCGACGAGGGAGACTGTCGATAGATAAGTATCAACGGCTGACGCGACACGGTCATTGAGGTAGTACCGACCTTGTGTCTCTGACCTCATGATGGTTCGTTCCCCGCCCCAATGCTATCTCATTGCGGATCTCTGAACCCTTCAGTGAGGTATCATTTTGCTCTTTACGGGAGGAAGAGTGACTTGTTTGCCAAGAAGTCTTAATCTCGTCGTTGCCCTGGTGCGATGGCACCTGCTGCTTCAGGAAAGAGTCCATGTCCACTTGGACGCGCTGATCAGCGACCACATAGGACTGTTTCCGAGTGACTTGCAGGAGGCTCGGGTGCGCCTGGCGGTTCAATGCGGTGAAATGTCGGATTCTCGCGCTGATTGCGAGGGAAACTACGTGCGGACTGCTTGGGAACCCCAGGTCGATGTAAGGTTGTGAATTGCAGTGCACGATAGCCGTGTAACCTCAATCGATGAGTGTCTGTGGGGGTTTTACGAGATAAAGTCCAGGAACCGCTGCGGCCCGGTTGGGGTAATCGGGTTTACCTGGCGGGGTAGGCCGACACCTCATGCAATTTCGGCACGGATGCGACCTTGGCCGGCTGATGTAAGCGGTCGGGCCCGCTCCAATCCCGGCTACCTTACCGAAAGCGAGGAGACCCCTTTATATGCATCAATACTTTAGTTGAGAGACGTTGAAACAAGAGTCTTGGACAGCGGCATTGCAGTGCATTGCAGTGCTTTGCGCTGTAGTTGATCACGTTTGTCCGTTTTTGCCTTGCTTCTCTCTGCAACCTTACCGTCGTAATCCCAAACGCGCGGCTGGATAATTTCATTTAATGACAACGTGGACAGTTGTGTAATCTGTCTATGAATCTCATTTGATTGTACTTCGAGAAGATTTGATATGGAATACCATTGTACCAATCCCGTGTTGACAAGTACTCAATCCATCCAACGGCGATGAATTACTCACTCAGTGCGTGCGTGAATTGGAAAGTCAGTCGAAATCTCCGCCTCATCTCCGACGGCGTCCGCTGTAACTCCTGCCTCCAACACGCATAATCTCATCCAACACCATCCAGAACAGCCAGCCCTTTACGTTCTCGTAAGCCCACCGTCTCGTAGACTCGGGAGTGGCATGATAACCGACTAGCCACAGCCCGGCAATAATACCACAAACAATACCCCGTCTCACCAATTCGTTTCCGCCAAACTCCGCCACGCCCAAAAGCATCGCCTCGCAGATGACATAGGGCCAGTAATTGCTGGGATGCCACACGAATCCCGTGCCCGAACCAGTCTCGAGGCGTCCATTTCGAATCGTCGTGTTGCTGGGGCCGGGGAGGAAGACGGCGAGAGGGGACGTCAGCCCCGCGATACGCCACTGGAAATAGCAGGCCGACAGCATGATGATGCCGGCAAAGAGGCGGTCGAAGAGGGAGCTTCCGTCAATGTTGAGGACCCAGACGACGGGCGTGAATGGGACGGCGGCGGTGTAGAGGAGGGCGATGAGGGGAAGCGCGGCAAATTGGCGGGTGAGGATGCTGGCCTTGCCCGGCGGGCCGGACCAAGCCGTGGACGGCGCGGGTTGTGGGGCCGGTCGCGGACCCGGGAACGGCGGATCGTCCACCGGTGTTCCGTCGACTTTGAAAGACACCATGCTGGGACTTGGGTGTTACTCGTGGGTTCTGAATCAAAGGAGTGGTTTGCTCGGGTCTTGAGTTTCAGCTTTTTTCTGTTTTACTTTTTCAATCCGCAGAGTTCGGGGACAGGAGTTGTTGGGTGGATTTCAGTTGGTAAGTTGATTGAGCAAATCTCCCACTTATTTACCTTTGAGGACCAAGATAATATTTATATCCGTCTCCTTGAGCTGGTCCGTCTTTGGTGGAGGCTGTTGCCTACCAAACCTTGACCAAACTTTTGAGGCATGCGGACCGTGATATTGATTACGGTTAGTTTCTGGAGGATTCGACAAGGATCCTCAGCCACCATTAGGCAGCACACCCCGTATTTAGCCCCTCAGCTCATCCGACCGTTGCACCATGGCAATGTTACACTCGTCCAACCGGTTGGAACCCGTTGGAAATGCATCTTCAGGGGTCGGGTTGGGCATACAGAAAATAAATTGAAATCAAGCCCTTCAAGTCAGAGCGAAAAGTTTTTGATATTTTAAATACAAGAATTGAAGATTGTGTGAGTGACCAAGGTCACGTGATGGTGTTACGATCCTGGATGCTTGAGGCTATTTCGACCTGATTGATGGGTCGTCAGCCACAAGCTCCGTTGACCACCACCACCACCACCCTAATATGCACAAAAGTGGCTTTAGTTTATACAGAAGAAATTAAATCGGTGTCTTCCAGCATCGAGTTCACTGTCTCGGCGGTTGTACCACCCTCAAAAGTCCTGACAAAACCCATCTACTGGTATGTCTTCAGGAGCTCGTTGTAGTAGTTGTATCCAATGCCCGTCTCGGGCTCAAAGGAGAACATGTACGAGCCCCACATAGGACCGGCAGCCCAGAAGCTGGCTCCGATCCACACGTCGCTGTTGTCCTTGAGGAAGTCGAGCAGATTGGCGACGGCCTCCTTGCACTGGGCGTTGGCGCCGCCGGCGAATTCGCCGAGGACACCAACCTTCTTGTTCGTACGGAGCCACGCGGTGGCGTCCTTGACACGCTCAACGCCAATGGTGGTGGAAACGCATTCGGCAGCGGTACCACTGCTATCGTTGTCGAGGTACTGGTGCATCTCGATGGCGGTCTTGTTGAGAGGATCCGTCAGACCCTTGATGTTGTCGTTGACGGTAGTCCAGCTGTGGGCACCCGTCCAGGAGTTACCCTCAACCCAGATCCAGTTATCGACGACGGCACGGATACCGTCAATGGCAGCCTGGTTGAGCTTCAGGACGAGGTCCTGGTCCATGGAGTTGTACTCGTTGTTGGTGTCATAGATGACGTTGGGGTACGACTTGAATTGCGTCGCCAGGTGGGTGAAGTACGTCTTGAATCCGGCGGTATCGGTGATGATGTTGTTGTCGAAACGGCCGTAGTTGTGGGCATCGAGGACGGCGTAACCGCCGGCGGATGTGATGTGGTCGACCACCTTGGTCAGGCCGGAGAGGTAAGCGGCGTCGAACGTGCCCGTGAGGCCGCTAGGGGAGAGACGTTCCATGAGGTAGCTGATACGGAAGGTCGTGTATCCATCGTTCATGAGTGTCTATCACATGTCAGTTACATTTCCAGCCTAGACTTTGCACCATATTTACTCACGGTGATGGTGTTCAGGTCCGGGAAGACGTAGTCTTGGCCCAAGACACCGGGAAGGGCACCGGCACCAAACTCGGCACCAGACTGGTTGATACCGAACCACTTGAACTTTCCGGACTTGCCGGGGGTCGCAGGAGCGGACGCAACAGGAGCCGGAGACGAAGGAGCCTTGGTGGCGCTGGGGGCGGCAGAGGTGGACGAGGGCTTGGCAGCAGTCGGGGTAGGCTTCACCGCAGGAGCGGAGGGCTTGACCGCGGGAGCGGAGGGCTTGACAGGAGCAGCGGAAGGCTTGGCAGGGATGACGACGGGGGCGGTATGAGTAGGCGTCGTCGAAGCTGGCTTGGTGTCAACGGGCTTCGGGGATGGTACGGCAACAGCCGGAGCCGAGGTCGAAGAAGATGAGCTCGTCGTCGTGGGGACATGCGGCGCGACGTCGCTGGCGTGAGCCGGTTTGGACTTACAAGACCGTCTTGTTGATGTCCTCAGGGTGGTGGCCTGGGCCTCGGCTTGGACGCCGCCAGCGCTTCCTTGGACGCACTGGCTGTAGAAGTCGTTTTGGACTGTGCACGTGTAACCGGACACGCAGGTCGTCTGGCCGGTGAATCCCTTGCCGCCGCACTGCATGTAGGGACCGGCCTGGGCCATGGCTCCGCTGACGAGCGCAGCACTGATGATGAGTCCCTTCATGATGAATTCCGGATTCAGGTAAAGGAGTGTGTACGTCTAAAAGAATGACTGAAGTTTGAATAAACGCGGTGATGCAAAAGAGTGTAAGGCCCTGAACGAGGGGAAGAAGAAACTTGGTGAGATGCAATGAACAGCAGTTTCCCTCCTGTCAGAGAGCAAGCCTGGCTCAAGGTCTTATATTTGCGTTACTCCTGGAGCTCAAATTACCGTCCCAGTACAAACTAAACCGATCATGGTGCCGACTGGCCGGAACGGTGAAGGTCGAGATCCCTGTTATGTGGATGCGATTCGTGGGGCCACCCCCTCCGCTTGATCGCCCCATCACCCTCTCGTACCGGCGTGAGTGGTGACGTGAGGGGCAGAATTACCTGGCTGTGGGAACGCAAGGCACGATCTGGTGGTAGTACCAGGATATTGCCTGTTCTCCCTTCATTTTGTTTCTCCTCCTTCATTTCCTTGGCCGCGTTCTAGACTGGTTCCTCTGGCGGCTCGCCTGGTGGTTCGTCTGATGTGTTTGACCATGTTGGTTAGACTTCCCCGGGAGCATTGGGCCAACCGGGCTGGTAAATGAGAACCTTTCATTCTCAAATCAGCGCACTCCCTGGATGAGATCATCCAACCATCGGAAAGGATTAGGTTAAGGTTCGAACGTGGCAATTTCAGATATAGTTGAGACATTAGACAATGCTTAAGTCAATACCATGTCAACGATTCCATGCCGATCGTTATCTGGAAAAGAAACGCCCTATCCAGACATGAAGTCGATTTATTTCCTTTATCCAAGCTGCCAAAAGTCTTGGCTCTGCCTGGGTGAGGACGATCTTTCTGGGGCAGAGCCTGGCCAGCCCTTCGTGCCGTTACGCCGTGCCGGAGCCGAAGGGGCTGGTGGGGCTCTATAGGCCGGGCATCCGAAGTGTTTCGGATTTAGAGTGCTCTATTTCTTTTGATTTTTTTTGTTGTGTTTTGCTGTGAGCACCCACGGCTCACACACCACATCGGGAGAAGCCGCACTAGCTCCGCAAGGGTATCCCCTGGCTCCCCAGATAGTATTTCATCTCCGTCACCTCTCTTCATTCAGCTTTAGCAGCTTCCATCCCTGCCTTCCCCTGGCAGCGGCGTTTATCACATTACTCACCTGTGCGACAACACACTGCATCTAAGGGCAAATAGCCCAACTGACAGCACGGTGTGCTGATTGCCACTCTCCGCCCCTATCAACTGGTCATCCCTTTACATCAAGGTCAAAAAGCAACTGGAACGGACCCAAGATTTCATGGCTCCTCCAGCGGCCAAGCGAAGCAGTCACATGAAGGTTACAGACGTTGTTGCACTCCAGTAAAGTCAAATCGCCCTTGGGTGAGACGTCGCCACTAGTTCTCATGGTGTGACATTCAATCTGCGAGGGAGGATCTTATGATGTGCATTATCCAGGACAGGGTGAGTATAGATAGATTGCATGCAAGTGAACAGCCCTAGGGCCTATATCCGCATTGCCAGAGCCTCAAATGGTCCTGTCGTAACTTGTAGAAGAGGTGCTCGAAGTGCTTACCTACCTTAAGTAGGTACGCCAAGGCAAAACCATATCGAGGTGTCCAGCAATATGGCTGCTTTGTAAGATAGACAAGAGAAATATATCAGAACTTCTGGGGATACTAGTGTAGATGGTAAGCCTGGAAGGGGCATCATCGCCCATAAATGGCACTGGGGATGTTGCGAGATTTTGTGAGGGTCTCCCCGGCTAGCGTATCCTTGCATAGCATGAATTTGTACGGTACCGAAGCAATTAGGTGAGCTACGTTTATATGTTTCTTTGTTTGTTTAAGAAAAGGTGGATTCAGGAGGCTACATCATTTGTGCTATCTGATTTGCTCCTAAGTTCAAGCACCCTTCGCTGGCCAGATTACATAATCCAATCCCTGTCTCCCACAACAGCTTCAAAAACCCCAACGTAAATGCTCAACATTCCTACACGGATAGGAAATTCGCAATGCCGCCAACACGAAGGATTAAATCCAGCGAGTCCAAAAAATGCGCTGATGATGTAGTGTATGGGGCAAGACTAGGCTTCAATGCCGGGCCATCCCCTCATCCCGGTGCAGCCAAGGCGACGCCGGCGGGCTGCTCCGCGACCGGCTCACAGACGGGAGTACCCCATCCATCCACGCCGGACAGTGTCAAGACGGAATCTCCCATCTCGGTGAAGTCTGTAGCTGCAGTCCGATCAAGAGACGTCGGCCCCTCCGTCTGTCCAAAACGCCGCGGCTGCCGTGTACTTTGACGCCGATGACTTCAGTGACGATGGGGATCTCAGCTTCAATGAAGCGGCACCAGCACCGAAGCTGACGCGGACCTCAAACCCGAAGACTGCAAAAGCACCGCGGCCCAAGGGACCGAAAGGATCCATAAGCGTTTGCTTCCAGTATGAAGCTGAATGGCAGAAACATCGTGTCGAGTGGCTCGGCCATGCGACGAGGGCAGTCGGTTTCAAAGACATATTGACGTCGTGAGTTGTCTCTGCCCAATGAGCTTGGACAGTCTGAGATACCGGGTCTTGCCAAAAGCTGCAAGCCTCGTGGCGTCCATACCAAGACTGACTCAATACGTCGCCAGGGCACACATTGACACGCTGCTCTCGTTCACCGAGACTTGCGAACGGCTAACCTCCTTCTACTTCACTTACCACGACGTCAACCGCGACGCGACTAACTCCGCCACGGAACTGACCGACGACGATGTCACCAAGATTGCCCACGCCTGTCCCAAACTCAAATCTTTTGCCCTCCCGGGCGCCTCGGGCCTCACCGAAAAGGCGTTCCTTGCATTATGCGAACATTGCCCTGACCTCACAAAACTGCACATTAGCGCTGCCTCAAGAGGCAGTTTGGTGACCGGCCACGATATCGTGTTTGAGGCGCTGACAGAACATCCAGAGTGGGTGCCAAAGCTGAAGCAGCTTCGGATCGCGAAAATGAACTGGACAAACAAAGTACTGCGGGTGCTATCAAAAGCGCGGCCGAAGCTGCACATCATATTGTCATCAACAAGTGAGGTCAAGAGATGGGGCGACTGGG
Organism: Colletotrichum orchidophilum; assembly: GCF_001831195.1. Classification (NCBI taxonomy): domain Eukaryota; kingdom Fungi; phylum Ascomycota; class Sordariomycetes; order Glomerellales; family Glomerellaceae; genus Colletotrichum; species Colletotrichum orchidophilum. The sequence continues at coordinate 628,880 of NW_019172961.1, forward strand.
AGTTGGAACACTATCAGTCTGAGTGGTGGAGAGGGAAGTGCCAGGACAACAATGGAGTGGTTAAAAGGGCGCAGAGGAGATTTGACAGGATGACTGAGCGTGGCTTTTGATATTAGCAAGCATTTTAAACCAAATTGAGGGCGAAGAAAGCCGTGCTATCTGCAAAGTGCTTAGATGGCTTAGACAGACGCAACCTAAGGTAAGGTGCAGGCACGAACAGGGAGAAGTAGTAAAACACTCATCAGAACTTTCTACACTTTGATTTGCCCTCTCTCTCAAGGTGCAAAACCTGGTGAGCCAACCCCAAATGGTTCAGTCATAGGAGATCTGATGCCCAGAAGAAGTCAAGGAAGACATGTACTCGCGGCATAGCTTTGAAAAAGGGGTCCAAGTCTTGCACAACCAATAAACAAGAAATCCCGATTTTATAAGTACCCTGAAGAGAAGAAGTAAACAGTATGACTCCATTGTATCCCCGATCCCCATCGCAACCTTTGAAAGAAAAGGAATACCGGTTCCTCCATGCTCTTATTTTGCCACAGGATTGACAAGAACAGTTCAAATCTAACATTTGAAGTCACAGTATCAATCCAAGTGGCTCTTCCTTCTGTGGCACCAACAAGCATAAAAAGTCCTGGAGTGAGTCGATACGCGACCTGGGTAAGTCTGAGTTGCATTGGCGGTGCTTGACAAAATCGACATTTTCTCAGAGCGTTGGTCTTACAAGTTCAAAGGGGAACAGCCCCAAGTTTTCACCAGAATTTGACCAAACGCCCATCGGGTTATACTCACAAAGCCTATGAAGAAGACAGATGAGTCTTCACTTCCCTAATCTCTTAAAGAACCTCTAAGATTGAAAAGCCCATGAAGACAAGTTCACGTCGCACCAAAGGCAGCAGACTCATTTTTTCGTAACGTCCACACACTCTGCGTTGCCCCCAGCTGAAATACCTTCATGACTTTGGAGAACAGCCCATAGCCCTAATTATTGCATAAGATTTCTGATACATTTGGCTGGCACGCATTGGAAAAGTGGTGCGTCTAATATGGTTTCTGGAGGTTACCAAGACGGGTTAGATATATCCATCCCCTTCTTGGCCTTGGCTGGCGAACAGAAAAGCACATACCAAGAAGACCGGTCATCCAAGCCAACCACCTTGATACTTTCTTTACCTAGGCCGTTCAGGACCTAGGCTGTACAATCTCGTAGTCGCGACAGCATTTGTCTCTGGAGATCAGCCAGTAAGTCGGACTATGAACTTTTTAATAGAATTAGAGTCTCGTCAATTCTACTATATTTTTACTCCAGGCTGCAACCGGAGCTAACTGCACGAGCAAAGCTGCCCTGTCCCGCCACCGACATCACTTGCGACGCATAAAGTGAGGAACCAATTATGAAGACTCTAATCTGAAATGAATGATTCTATTCATAAATTATTACGCAAATCGAGTCCCTGTCGGATCTAAATAGAGGCTCTACGTCTAAAAATCGCAGGTTTCATGATTGTGCCCAATCCCTGATCTTTTCGAATATCAACTTGGCGTCTTGTTCACTCGAGGACATCTCTGAGTAGTATCGCTGAAGATCATCTTCGGTTGGCAGTGTCGCCCGGTAATACGGAACGTTCATCTCAAAAAGCTGTCTGGACAACTCTCCGTAAATCTCTGGGTGGCCTTGAAGTGACAGAACGAGCCCCGAGTCGGAGAGTAGAATTTCATTCTCAGGTGCCAGTGGCTTGAAGCCGCTGGGCACATTCTGCACAAAACGCTTGTGGAATTTCGTGATTTTCTATTGAAATGGGGGTGTCAACAACTAGCATCCGGCGACTGATCATGCGTCGTAAGCGTGAGAGGGGACTTACAAGTGAGTCCTTGCCAAATACTGCTTTGCCGTCGTCGTTCAATGCTAGAACCTGTACGCCGACCTGTTATGGGTTCGCTTAGCTTCAAGAGCACGCCTACAAGCTCGTCACGTTATTAAATTCCGATGCTTACTCTTGGATGTTCAAAACTCCCGACTTTGCCGGAAAGAGCTGTTGCAATCGCCTGATGACCCCAGCAAATTCCGAGCAGCTTCGTCTTCGTGATGTGTTGCTGCCCCACCACGTGTCGGATCCATTCCAGGGTGGTATCGACCCAAGGCTCATATGTCGCCTGGCACAGGTTGCTAAGTCCACCGGTGATGATGATAAGATCATAGTCCGCAGGTGCAGGCAGGTGCCCATCTTCCTTCATCGGTCGGTATGCGTCAATGATTGCGTCTGGAACCTGTTGCAGTACGTTATCGCGGAACGACTGCAGCATTCCCCTGTGCTTTGGCTCATCGATCTCGTAGGCTTTGACGATGGCGACCCTAAAAGGGTTTGCTTGCGGTAGTGAACCCATGTTGATCCGTAAACTGTTGTTTTGAGCGTTCGTGCCTTGTACGATTTGAAGTTTATGAGCAGGGAAGTCAAATCTAAGATGTGTGTAGAAGCCGCGGCGGAAGACACTCTTGATAAGAATGAAGTGGGTTGCTCCGTATTCTTGACTCAACCCCCTCGGAGTTTCGGACTCACAGATAAGCTAAGCACGCTTCACAAGCCCGGCAAGGTGGTCTGGCTAAACTCGGAGTATCCACACCATCTCCGGCAATCGGACGCTGGAACGTTAATTACGAGGCCCCCCAAAACCAGAGCATTAGTAATGAAAAGAAGCCTGGCCCGTGTTATCGATCGTCTGCCACAAATGCCGCTCTGCAGCCGCCAGTCGTGTGCAAGTTTACGATCTGCCATGTACGCCCTGCCATGTAGATGGCTGGTCATACTTCGTATTTTCCTTGATGAAGCATAACCTCCGCCCTCCGGTTTGTAGCCGCTGCAGACCCTCATTTGTAGCTTCCGCTTTGGGCCCCTGCATAGGTGCACGAAAGACCGGAGGCCTGAATTTTTGGTAAGGGTACGCGAGGACAAGATCCTGCTTGGTTTGTTGGGTCCTGGAGACACCTCGGGAGTGATGTGGCCGAGCAAAGCCGCGAACTGCATTCTTTGAATTCCCGTCCATACCCCACATCCCCGGTGCCCCGGATCCTGAGACAACATTCAACGGCTCCGATTGCCGAATTAGGAAACTTTTCGCCACATTATAATAACCAACATTCGTGCCCCCAAAATGGGCTGTAAACAGTATAAGCGCAGGGGGGGAAGAAGGACAGTAAGGGTAGTAGGGACAGTAAGGCAGGGATAGTAGGCTATAAGTTTAGAGCAGAAAATGAACAACACTCATACGCTAAAGGCAATCTAACATATTAAAAACAGGCAGCGTTAAGATGCTTTCATTTAGTGGATAGACTTGCTTGATAAACGCTAGGCCCTGAATTATTTCCCTCTATCCTGGCGTATTCTTGTTGAGCTCTATTAGCGACCTGACTTCCCCAAGGCCCACCTACCGACTTCAACAAAGACATTGCTCGTCGGTGCGTGTCAGCGTGACGACAGTAAGCAGCGGTGTAGTAGAAGAGCGCCACCACTCCTATGTCCAAAGATATTTTCCCATCTTCAAATTCATCCAAAAAAGCAGAGAGTTGTATGGCCAGTCCATGCGAAGAGCGCTCTTCTGAGGAAAAAGAAGATAGAGAAATCAACTCTGTAATAGTTCGCCATACTTTGAGTATCTTAACGCGGGGGTCGGAGGCCAGATGAGGTTGCTGAGAAACGAAAAGTGCAAAGTTGTCGGACCAATGGGATAGGGGCTCGGCGACGGCCTGATACGTTTCCCCCTTATTCCTTGCGCTTCTGGGTGACGCTACGAGAACATAGGTCAACAGATCGAGCTGAACATTCCGAGCGTGTGCGACGGTTAAAAACTCGGGTACGGCTTTCTCTGGGGTTTGAACCACCTTGGGTGGCACGCTGGGTGGTACCGGCAACATTCTAGATTGCAGGACCAAAATATGGAAGATTGGCTTGATCTGACTTCGTATCAGGTGGCCACCTGGCGACCCGAATGAAGTGCTATCAGATGACGGTTCCTTGTGGGATATCCACGTTGCGAGGATTTTGAAGCTGCTTGTGAGATGTCGAACAGCATCCTGGTAACCACCCCGTAGCCACTCGAACATGATACATAGGATAGAGCATACAAGTGTTACCTCGAGAGCTGACCATCCTTTATGGTTCATGTGCGTGTTGAGAAGACCGACTGCTTTTGTGTAATCAGCCTCGGCGTGCTTGCATAAATTGACGCCACTGGTATTGGAATGTACGACCGAGCCACTTTTTAGGTACTCATGGAGGGAACCGATAGCGACAAGCATTTGGTGCACACACGGCTCTCGATAGCTGAGTTGCAGTATCGTGGTGCTCCAGAACTCTACGTCAAAGTACCCAGCAAACTCTGGAGCCGAATGACCTTGGTAGAAATTGATTGACCGGCCGGTTTGCGGGTTCAGGTGATAGATGGCATCATTAGGGTTGGGCCGGGGGGTAATTGCTACGTATGCGTAGTTTGCTGTGAGCGAATTGCGTCTTTCATTGCTCGCGTCCGTAATGTAGTCGCAGACTCTCCCCGTAGAGCTACATCGAATGCAAGAAGGACGTTCCATGCCACATCTCACATGTCGAAATCTGTGCCCGAAGAACATTCACTCAGCTTCTTATCCCCACTATTTCAAGCGCCCCGTCTACGCAAGTACACATGGACTGCATCGATGAAGAACGTGTTTTTCAACACTGTGCTTGGAGATGCAACCAACTGGGTTACAGGTCGGTTTACTTACCGACAAATCCCACAGCCGAGGCGAGTGCGAGTATGCTTAGCCCTCTTTCGTATCACCTTTGTGACAGATCGATCGCTGTTGGTACCCTCGTTGGAGACTGAGTCTTCGTTGGTTGGCGCGGGACTACGCCATTTCAAAGGCGGTAACAGCACCATGCTGGTTGCACAGGTAGTTGTGCGGCGTTGTAACGCCGGGGAAGTAACCGCGTCTAGGGTGTCCTCTCATTGAGGACCAAGATCCTCCAGCACCAACGGCTCTCACGAAAGAGCTGGGAATTGAGAATAAATGAAGCGGGTGAAGATGTCGACGATGCGATCGAAGCTGAGTAAACGGTTGATGAGGGCAGCCAGGCTTCAGCCCCGCTTCTTCCGCAAGCAAACTTGCTATCGGCCGAGTATCACTTTCATTGGTCGAAACATGCCTTTTGTCCAATCATAACTGTGAAACGATGATACCAAGATCCACATCTAGTTGAATCGCTCTAGATCCTTCAAGACCATGGACCAGGGGAGACATTGCGCACCACAGGCATTGGCCATCATTCCCGGTTCCGACAGAGCGAGGATGTCGCCAAGAGCCCGTCACAGCCCCCTGTGATGTGGCTGATGAGGAACTCAACCGGATGAGGTGGAACAGAGTCCCAAGCATCCGGTCGGAGAGGCAGACTTAGAACCGCATTGGGCGTACCTTATCAATATCATTAGCACATCATCGAGAATGCCCTGCCCAATTTTGGCCAGAATTATCGAAGAGAAGAACTCTTCATTTCAGATGTGAGAAACTTTACTAGTAGTTGCCAATGTCAAGCCCGTATCGAGAGGTTAGACTGTAACCTCATATTTCTGTCATATTTGGGACGAGAAGGCATGGAAACGTTCGACCACCGTCGACTTGCAATTACTTCATGTTGTCGTTATTGTCATAGTTTTCAAAGAAGGCATGACTGAAATTGAAACAAGTCTGCGTTTCCGTGTAGCGCATTTTCTCCCTCAAGTTTCCCCGTTGTCGGACTCGGGAAAGTTGATATCTTTTGTGGTTGAGTAGTAGCAGGCGATCTTAGATAGCATTGCTTCAAGCTACGGAAAGGCCATCTCACACTCTGGTGAGGCCGTGGCCGACTTTCCTACGGAGCTCCCGCGCATGACCAGGCGACAATGCAAGCCATCGTTGTCGCCAACGGCGACACTAGGTGGCCAGGTCTTGTTTGTGGAGTCGATGGCCAAGGCCGCCACCAATCGGGGAACGTCCTTGTCTGCAAGTGGAACTGCTCGCAGATAAGATGGGACCTCTTTCACCAAGTCCTCGAGAGTCGGAACACCTCCTCTACCCCGTCTGGGTGGGCCAAACCCTTAATGGCAGCTTATGGTAGCACCCAGATTGGCGGTATTTGAACAAGCTTTTTTGAATACATGTTTATGGCAATCCTTAACGCGAATTGGCAGACCGTACCCTTTTGATCCCTATCCTCTGTCATCTGTTCAGAAGGGCTCATTAACGAAAATGACAAGGTTAACTAAGAAGAGCCTGTGCAGCTAATGGGAAAAGAATGCTGTAAACCTAAAATTTCTCTTTCCCGAACTGAAAGCGTCTTAATGTTTGGACGTCCCATTTGGAGTTGTGCACCTAAGTTGACATTGCTACAGAATTCCTGATATGACGGGTGAGGCGGCTTATGTAATCGACAAGTTCCGTCACGGACTCGGGCGGCCGGTACCTTATTGCAAGAACTTGGGACCAAACACCATGGGAGCTGGGTTTCGCAACAATCCGCAGAAACCCTCACGCCGTCTTCCAGTAAATGTTCCTGCAACACTAGTAAATCGCGAGCGCGTTGCTCTGTGAGGCAAACTTGCACATCCGCCCAGCATGCGCGAGTTCATGAGCTACGTGCAGAGCGCGTTCTACGACGCCACCGGCTGGAACCGCGACAACTCATACTCGTCGCTCAACGCAACTGCAGATGGTACGCTTGATCAACAGCGCAGGGTTTATTTGCTACACCTGACGGTTGACTACGGCTGACGTATACGCAATCGGCAGCACTCCTCAACTTCCCGACACCGCAGGGCCTTCGCCTCACACTCTCCTCCCTCGCGACCCCTCACTTTGCGACATCATACCAGCTCGGCTCGGTAGGCGTGGTCGACGGGTCCATCTCCTACCTCTACGCCTCCGTGCCCCTCCGCGCGCACCTCACCCCGCAATCCGATGCTATACCGTTGCCGGCGTTGCTGCGCTCCTACCGCCCGCTCGCCGACCTCCCACATCGAACCGTCACGAAGCCATATCCCCTCCTTAGCCCGGCCGCCGCCTCCCTGCTCTACGGCCGTCTGTACCTCCCCGAGTCTATGCTTGAGGCCCTAGTTGTGAAGAGAATATCACCCGCGCTGCAGTTCCAGCTCAGCGCTGTCTCGGGAAAGTTTCTGCGCAACGGCGGCACGGTTCTGGGACTGGCTCAGTACGACGTCGGCAGGTACGTCATTGAAGGTCTGGGCTCGTCCGACGGCGGTCTGCTTGGCTTCAGAGGCGCTTACAATTTTGGTGGTGATACGGACCACATCCAAGCTTCCAGGCCAGGCAGGAAACCGAGCGGACACACCGACGAAGCCAAGGAACGCATCTACGGACGCTTTAGCGCCGGCGGGGAGATCTATTATGGCCTGCTGAACAAATCTGGCGGCGTCAGTTTCGGAGGCCGTTTTGCGACGCTGCCGGAGCATCGGGGTACTCCGCTGACGGCGACGATGACGATCAATCCCCTGATGGGCAACATCAGCGCCAGCTATGCGGTGGTGGCTGGCAAGCACTGCAGTCTCGCGACGAGGATGGATTTCAACGTATACAGCTACGAGAGCGACTGGTCCGTGGGTATGGAGCTGTGGCGCAAGAACCTGACCCGCAACCTCGAGCCTGCCCTCTCGGCCGAGAGCTTTGTCAAAAAGGACCGCAGTTTCCAGGCCAAGCTGGAGTGGAGGCTGGACGCGCCCGAGGCGCCAAAGCAGCCGACGCTTGTCGTCGAAGAAGAGCAGGGACGGAAGAAGAAGCCGAGCGAACGCAGCTTTCAGGCCAAGTTGGAGTGGAGATTGGACGACAATCGTGCGCTGGATGGGACAAAGGAGGCGGCGGCGGCGGATGCCGGCACGGTGGGATCCAAGAGTGCGGACGAATACGGCAGCGTCATCAAGGCGCGGCTGGACCAGAACATGAAGATTGGGGTCTTGTGGGAGGGGAGGGTCAAGTCTCTCCTGTTCAGCCTCGGCAGCGCCATCGACCTGCGCAAGCTCGACTCGCCGTTCCGCACGGTGGGTGTGGAAATCCAATTTTCATCGTGAAGGGACTATTCCGTGCTTGCCACATTACACTTACCCACTGGCAATCTTCCCGATGCGATAGTAGCTCCGACGTCTCGAACGTCTCGGTCGCAGAATTAGGCAGTTGGCGCGTTGCAGAAGTTCCCGGCATCCTGGCGCGGCTGCAGTAGGTATTCGTACCTAGCACCTGAGGAGCACCGCCCGTCAAGGTTGGACTCGACAGATACCGGCTTCGTGGCTAGGGGTCCCTTGGACGCAACCCGAGGTGACGCCGCAGCTATCGGTGCAGGATGGCATCGGAAGAGCCATGGTAGCTGCATCAAGTGGAAAGAGACAATGCAACGTCGTCTGTGCCACTTTTTCTGTAGGAACTTGGAAAGGCAAGCCGGCCGGGCGGGACCAACCAGGACCCAGAAGCGACTGGACGCCGGGTTTCGATGTCCTTGAACTTGCGAGAGGATTCCGACCTTGATATCTTGGATTGTCCTTGGCGAGATCATGGAGGAAAGCAAGCGACCGGCTTGGCCGAAGCTTGACTAACAGAAGCGGCCTTGGCCAAGCTTTCTTGGCGGTGTGGTGACCAATGTTGGAAGAGTCACCTACATTTTAGTGCTACGGGAGCGTGCAAACATCTATACCACTGATGGCTTTGCTTGAGACGCAATGAAGACTGCTGAAGGCACTTGACACATGGAATTCGAGATAACGTACAAAGATAAACATCAGTCATCAAAGGTACGAATACCAGGATGTCTAAAACTTGTTCAGCGGCGTCAAGTCGGACAGCGTCTTATTCCAATAAATGTGTTATAATCATGGTTTGACTATGTCGGTGTTTTGCCCCTTTCGAGCGACATCGTTCACCATGGACAAGTATCTAATAATGAGCGCATTCCTCGCGACCACGAGACATCCCACCTCATTCCTGGATGCTGTCAGCTCCCAACTGGCACCATCCTTGGTCCGTTCCGCTAGCTCGCCGCGGGTGCCCCCACCCGATCAGATTTTGTGCTAATTTATGCCGCCGCTCATTGGTCTGCAAGCTGGCCATCAAGGTTCTCCGCACTAGTTTAACCATCAAGGTCCTCACTCTCATAGTCGGCGCATGTGCGTTGGCCGACGTCAAGTCTTTCTTTGCATGATGGCGACAGCTGACTGGTATCAGGTGTAATTGCAATTTGTTGGACAAGCCTAGACAGACCAGCGCAAGTCGAATAAACTGTGATACAGCCTGTGGTAATTTTGCCTCGGTAGGTATTTCATTCAAGAGTACGGATACCCAGAGACACGCAACTGTGACGAGCGTAGAATAGCAATGCTTTGTTTCATGAATGCGGAAGCTGCAGGGGAGAGCAGGTGCTGGGTGTCTTTGATAAGGCTCCCATGAGGCGTGAGGTAAGAACAAGGTGCGAAAGTGGATCTGCATCGAGGTTTAGCCATCAAGGTCCTCATTTTCCATTTTGCGCATCCGCCTGTGCCCGTCCCTGCGCCTGCCGCCTGCGCCTGGCACCCGTGCCGCTCTGGTCAACCGTTCCTGGGTCTTTTAGGTTCTCTCTGCAAACATCGTTCTCAAAGGTACCTCTTGCTCGGTATCACCGTCCACCTCGAGAAGCGAACCGCCGAAACTCTAAAGATTAGACAACTTTCTTCGACAGTCCAACGTTCGATCCGAGGCCATTCACTTGTCGAGACGGTTTCCCGGCAAGTCTAGTTGTTTTTTTTCGTCCCTCATCGTCTAATAATTCCCTCTCGTAAACTTCCCTTTCGGCATCGGACACCCTGCGATAGAACATCGAGCGAATCTCAAAGAGGAAAACAACACACGAAATCCACCTTGACGTCTCCCTTTGATCAGCGGCGCCACCTCAAAGAACCACAGAGAACCACCGCCGGACGTCAAATTCGAATCAAGATATTTCTCTTCCTGTGGTCTGCAAGGTGCCGGTTATCCCGATTGCTTTTTGTGGTTCCTCCGTCCTCGTCAAGTCCCCCCTTGTTGCTTAAGCGGGGGGTCCCTCCGTCCTCTTATGCCCTCCTAGCCCCCTTCCGCGACCGACAACCATCCGGGTCCTCGACACATCTTACACGCCGCACGCCGCCACCGCAGTCCACTCTCCCCCCTCCGAGAATCCTCACAGATATTCCCAACTCCTTCATCGCCTCCATCAAAGCATCCCCTGCACTTGTCGCATATTATATACAGCCCAGCGCCTGTCCCGGAGTCTAAATCGTTCTTATTTACCAAGACGCCAAGCTGCGAGCCAAGACCTGCGAGGATCCATCTTCCAGGACGCACACCTAACGCCCTATTCGTATTGCCCCTCGTTGTTACTCCCTGTCGCCATTTCACTGCGACTCTTCGACGACCTTGGCCTGTCGTGTCACGTTGATTCGCGCATCTAGCCGGCATTCGAACCAGCTTCTCGGAAACGCACAGGCTTCGAATCCATTCTGCCGGTACTTTATACGTATTTCCGGTCGATTGAGAAGCCGTTGCTCCAACTTGCGCAACCGTTTGCAACGCATATTCGTCCACCTTGTTGTCACAACCCTCCGGCTACATACCTGTGCTCGGTGACCAAGGTCAGAGCCTTAAAAGCAAGCATCCGTCGCTGGCCTTGCCATCATCTGCAACGTGATCAGCAAAGATGAATCCTTTGGAGATCTCAGCAGCGAAGCTCCTCGCCCTCCGCCAGGATGATGGCACCGGTTCTGATGCCGTCAACGAGTGCGGCGCCGACGCCGTCGATGTCAGCAACAAGGGATTGCGCATCGCCTCCATCTTCATCATCATGATTGCTTCGCTTCTTGGTGGTTTCCTCCCCATCTTCCTGGCCAGGACCACTAGAATGCACGTCCCCAAGATGACCTTCTTCATCTTCAAGTACATCGGTACCGGTGTCATTATCGCAACCGCTTGGATGCATCTGTTGTCACCCGGTGTCGAAGCCCTGCACAATGAGTGCTTGGCACCAATGCTGGGCGACTATGACTGGGCTTTCGCCATCGGCCTGATGACTGTGATGGTCATGTTCCTGATTGAGCTGATCGCATCCAACGTCGCCTCGTCTGCTTTCGGAAGTCATGACCACGAGCTTGGCCACAGCACAAGCATGGCAAGCAAGACCAAGGACAATGGAACCGATAAGACGAGCGCTACCGAAGTTTGTCCCCACGACGTCGACACTGAGAGGGGTGTCAATTTTGTAGACCCCAAGAAGGTGCCTGGACTCCCAGACGATGTTAGCTACCCACCCGGGGGAAGGGATCATCTCGGCCACGCTCGCGACCACACTGAAGGAGATAGCCACAACAGTCTCACCGGCCAGCTGCTTGCCATCTTCATCCTCGAATTCGGTGTCGTGTTCCACTCCATTTTCATTGGTCTCGTACTTGCCACCAGCAACGAGCTCGTCGTTCTTCTCATCGTCCTCACTTTCCACCAGTTCTTCGAGGGCCTCGGTCTAGGCTCTCGGCTTGCCACTGCCACTTGGCCACCCCACGGCCGCTGGTGGCCTCACATCCTCGCCACCATCTACGGCCTATCGACCCCCATCGCCATTGCCGTTGGTATTGCCGCTCAGCCAAACAACGCCAAGACGCAGACTCTTGTAAACGGAATTTTCGACTCTATCAGTGCCGGTATTCTGATGTATACGGGTCTGGTCGAGCTGCTGGCGCACGAGTTCATGTTCAATCCGCAGATGAGAAACTCACCGCTCAAGGTGCAGCTCTTTGCCTTCGGGTGTGTCGCGCTCGGCGCTTGCGTGATGGCTGTCTTGGCCAATTGGGCCTAGGTGTGATGGATTGGCCATGACGGTCGTTGTGCCGAAAACAAGTAATGAACAACCGGTGAAGAGACTGGAAATTGGAAACGGATTATAGGGGCAATGGGTGAAAATGATACCCGGGTCGGTGAGCCTGCGTTAATTGCACGGTGTGGAATATTCCCTTCGGAGGCATTTTGGATTTTGCATTGGTGGGGGTTCTGCATACGCCTCTCAGGCAGGCATATAATTGGGATATAGATAGAAAGAATCAATGTGTGCGATCGCAAATGCCTGAAGTCGAAACTGTCACTGGTGATGCTGCGAGCGCATGTTAGCCTGCTTCTCAAGACGGAAGAGATTGAGTATAATAGCCATTGTTGTCTCAAGCGCAGCCTCCACATCTTGACACCCTCAAAACATGACGCGGAAGGGCACGAGACTTCGACAACCACGAAAATGACTTCATTTGAACGTTTCTAAAAGTAAGGTAAACATAGAATCTTGAAAGTTGAACGCAACTTAGGCTGGCCTGTCCTGAGCCCCTCATTCACTCGAGCGTTAGCCCCCCGCGGGGCAGGATATTTCAAGCCTAGCGGCCATGGATCTTAAGTAATCAGCGCTTGGACCCCGGTGATTGGTTCGGTGACAGGCCGGTGTGGTGGGAGAGAAAAACATTTCGCTGGAAGTGCACGTGACTCTTGGCCCCGCAGGGCTTTCTGCCCTGCGCCAAGCTCTGGGAACCACCAAAAAATTACCATCGCAGCTTTCGTGCATTTGCACCCCCCGACTTATTGACCGACCGACCTCATCGCCAAATTTCATCGCCCAGCGCCGCACCTAGTCCACCCTTCTCCCCCCTAATACCCAACCAAAACCGCAAAAATGGCCGGTGGAATCAACGTTCGCGATGTCGATGTAGGTTAACACCACGTTCTTCTCCCTCTGGAGACCTCTCAGCCCGCCAAGAAACAAAAATCGCAAGATTTCTTCGAAACCTCGAATTGCGACCAAGATCACCTCAAGAGTACTATCCGATGACACCGCACTTGCCTACACCACATCTCGAAAGCCAATGCGCCCACTGCACTCCGGTCACGATCTCGCGGTACCCCCCGAAGCTTGATTCACGTCGAGGTTGTTGAAACATACCCTCTTGGTGCATCTTGCGGATGTCGCGACCATGACACATGGGAGAGAGAGAGATGTAAAGTGACGAAAGGAGATGCAACGTAGGCCGGGCTTTCGGGTTGTGGTGGTCACGTCGGCGAGGGATACGACTGAGGGAGCAAGATACACAATTTGAGGAAACGGAGCAGGCGCGAGGGAGTCGAAAGACTTCTGATGACGGAATCATGCTAATTGGTAATTTTTTTCTCCGGTGCAGGCGCAGAAGTTCATCAACGCGTACGCCGCTTTCTTGAAGCGTCAGGGCAAGCTGCCCATCCCCGGTATGTTTTCCTCCCTACTACCCCTTCTTAACTATGTCGAACATGCCATGCTAACGATGAATGCTGTTAGGTTGGGTTGATATCGTCAAGACCGGCCCCGCCAAGGAGCTCCCTCCCCAGAACATTGACTGGTTCTACGTCCGCGCCGCCTCCGTCGCCCGCCACATCTACGTCCGCAAGACCGTCGGTGTCGGCCGCCTTCGCAAGGTCCACGGCTCCGCCAAGAACCGCGGTGTCCGCCCCTCCCACCACGTTGACGCCTCCGGCTCCGTCGACCGCAAGATCTGCCAGGCCCTCGAGAAGATCGGTGTCCTTGAGAAGGACGAGGAGAAGGGTGGCCGCCGCATCACCCAGTCCGGCCAGCGTGATTTGGACCGTAAGTTTACCTCATGTATATGAGTTATCTCGAGCACCATGCTAACATACCACAAAGGTATCGCCCAGACCACCGCTGAGGCCGAGGAGGAGGAGGAGGATGACGAGTAAATTATTCCCCCGACACGATTCAAAAGCTGTTTGTGGTAAAAAAATATGAGGTTCCGGGTCATGGCTACGGCAATGGGCATTGGGTTAGGCGTCTGAAAATGGATTACGGGTTTCATGATTGCAACATTTGGAACCACACCCAAATTCAAGTTCCGTCCTTACCTGGTGTTTCGATACTCTTGACATGTAGTGTGTGCTACACGCCCGCAGAATCCACGTCGGACCTCGCGTTGTCTTCTCACTACTGTCGCACCTTCCCTTTGACGTGATGCTACGTGAGCTGCCGCGCGTCTGAGCTCCTGGCCTCCAGATCTACATGTCACCCACCCCCACGCACTCTCTTCTCTCCATCCAATTTCTTATGCTCGTCCACTCCCTCACCGGTATCACGAGATTCCTATATCCCGGTCATCACTTGTGATTCACGCGTTCGCACACTCCTTCCTTCCGGCGAAGCTTGTTTCTTCCGATACTCATTTCAGATCGCAATAGCCCACTTACAATGCCAGCCTGCGATTCGATCCCATAATTTTATCCTTCGGTCAACGCCAGGTATTCGGTCAACCTTCGAGTAGTCTACCCTCTCGTACCGCCGGATATTGAGCACCTCGCTTCATCCACGCCTCACTCATACTTCCCGGCCCTTCTCTTCCTCGATAGACTGCGGTATCCTTCTCGCCTCGTCAAAACTTTCCCCGAGTGTGTGGCGACTACGCGCTAGTACCGAGCTCATATCTCGTTTCATCATTCGCGAGATCTGATTTAGCTCACTCGTTTCCAATCAACAACGTCGTTCTTCACTCATCTACGTACGATCTTCTTTCTCTCGCTGCCTCTTCTTCTTTTCCACAGACCTCTTTTCGCTCCAACTCCCCGCGATTGGTTTTAAAATACTGGTCGATCGCCGCTTCAACCTCCTGTACCCTTTCCCAACGGTTTCCTTCTATCCTACCACTTCGCCTATCTGCTTTCGACACCGCGCGAAAAGGCAAGCTTTCTCACGACCCGTACTTTCCTCAGTTCACCTCGGTCTCAAGGTTCGCGTTCACGACGCGCCTTACTTTCCCCTTTGCAGCTTTCTTCTTGTCCTCCAGCTCATCACTACTTAACTTGACGATAAGATAGAAAAGCTTCACTGAAGGATTCAGAGTCCAGCTCGTCTGAAACTTCCACCCCCGGGTTATTGAGCCGAGGCGCCTTCTCGCCAGACTCTATTTTCAAGTTGTTCCCATCGACGCTTGAAAAATCAACGAAGACAACAAACAGCATGGATACACGCTTGACAAGTATCGTCCATTCAAGCGAGGATTCCCAAGGAGTCGCCGGCACTAAAGAGAAACGAAACCCCGCTGGTCCTGGTAAACATACACCCTCCCTCGGTCACGCACAAACGCTTGACTAACATCTCATTAAGTCATCGTCTTGGAACGAAGATCTTGCGACGTCGCGTTGCCCACCGTCGAGCTCCGTCGTTCAAGCCAACTCAGCCTCAGCATGTCGGACCGCGTGCCTTCCGCAAGTCAAGCTCCAACGACGTCTACAAAGAACGACATAGAGCACGTCGAGGTCGAGAAGGAAGCGTCCGTCATTGAAGACGTTGTGATCTTTGACAAACCGACAGAAAAGATCTTCTTTTTGAAGCGGATGGAAGAGGGGCGCCCCCACTTTGATGTTCTTGTAGAAGTTGGACAGGGCCAGATGCGGCTCAACGCCAAGCAGGCCGAGATTGAGTACGCAATCTGGGAAGCGAACGAAGATCTTTTCATATACCGGCAGGCTGGGCCGGATATCCGGATCCTACAATCTCTCGGGAGCGTCGAGTATCGTGGTGCCAATGACGACAAATACGTCAAGCACAAGTTCAGTATCAAGACGTGTGGTTTTATCGGGCACCGGGACGCGAACCGCCAACTGAATATCATGATGCTCGCGGTGAGCGGAAAGTCCTTTCTCCCCCACAGAGAGGCGGACAAGAAGGACTTTCTGCATCACTGCAAATGGCACAAACGTGTCAAAAACATGGCCCGTCACCTGAACTTGAACCTGCGAACTTTTTACGACGGCGCAGGGAAGCCAATGACTGCAGAGAATTGCGGAGATTGGCGAGCTGGTCACGTCGAAAAGAAGCTAGCCACTCACGTGGCTTACGCTATGCTCAACTTCTATGACATTCAACCCAGCAAAAAGAATGATGTCTCGCTAAGGGACCTGGATCAACTTCGCCAACAACTCAGAAGCAAAGGCTTGACACCGCGTTTCGAGATACACCTCAGTCGAGGACCCTGTGGGACCTCTACGCGCCCGGGTCAATGCATTCCCTTTGTCAGGAAGCTGGGTCGGGCATCGGGCATCAACTTTACTATTCATTCATAGGAGAACAATGTGATACTTGATGGCTCAGTGCCCCCCAAACCCAAGGCGAGACCTGTCAACGAGGAGCTGAGCGCTCTTCATCATCAAGCGAATCTTGCCGGCCCCAGTCTCGATTACGACAGCGAGGAAGAGGATTTACGGATTCACCTTGCCGAGGCCGAGGGTCGGGGGGACGACATCGTTTACGATGGATTCGAGCCAGTGGAAGATGAGCCTTGCACATACAATGCGCGAGCTACCGACGACCATAACACAGCCGACACGACGTCGTCTCCGTTGCCCCAGCTACATGTCCCAGCGGAAGTAGCAGCCAAGTTTGGCGAGAACTTGCGTCAGAAGTTTACTCGCAAAGAAAAGCCCGCCGCAGATAGCATCGACACAAGCACCGAGACTGCAAAGACCACGGAGAGTATGGAGGAAATCGAGAGGGAATTATTCCACATTGAGCTCCACCGCGCTCCGTCGCAAAGTCAGTACTGGGAAGAGCCCGCTCCAAGCACCCACCAGGGACAAACAAGGACGCCACGAGCGGATAATACAAAACAGAGACGGGCTCGAAAGATTGAGAAGAGGAAGGAGCGTGCTGCCGCCGCCAAGATGGAGAAGAAACGAGCGAGAGCAAGTAAAAAGACAGGTAAACATCAGACACAGAGCGCGGTGGTATTGGGGTGCTGGCTGACAGCGTGTTGGCAAAGAGGGCTCTGCTATTGCAGTTCGTCTGGGGGCGCTGCTCAACTCCAGCAACCGGATTGGTTGATGGCACTGTTAGCAGAATAGGTACGCCAGGTCAGTCAGTATGCTCCCATGACGAGCCACTCCGTACGTGTTGAGTCTGACGGTGTTGCAAGGATTGAGGCTGGTTTTCGAGGAATTTTCCTTTCGTTTGGAGTTGGGATTTGAATTGAGTGATTGATGTGTCGCCCTTGCGGTGTGTGATACGTTGTGAAACGACGAGACCTACGGAGGTCGTCTTGGAGAAGGGCGGACGTTGGTTTCCTTGCAGAGACTAGATAGATTCTAGGGACTCGTGGGCGAAGAGATGAGATGGAATAACCGTCTAGCAGACACCATACCGGCTGTTATGTCAACCAACCTTACCTCCAGTGTTCCCCCGGCGATCATTCAGCTATTAAACAAACGCTTACTCAACAGCTCTCACAATAGTCGGACACAATCTACGTGTGATGTTTGTTTGTCATGCCTTTTTAACAATAAGTTAGTAGCTAAAACATACACTACGACTATCCCACTTCAACGCCACAGGATCCCAAAGCTGCTTCTCCAGTGTGACCGACGACTCGCCAAACACAACATTACAATCGATGAAATGCTGTTGGTCATTCGTTATACGACCCACAGACGCCATCGTATTCACCCACTCCATGATGACCAGGAACGTACTCGTGTCCCAGAGCCCGTCTCGCCGAGGAAAGTCCTTGAGCAGCTGGACGATGGCTTGTCTCACCCCGGGCATCGTACACATGAGGAACACGGTACACAGAGGCCACGTCGGGCCGTCTTCGATCGTAAAGACCTCTGCAGGTTCGGATCCATCGCGTTGCCCGGCGTCGTGCGCCTCGAGGAGCTGCCTGCTCATCGATATGATGTCCATGAATGCCGGCGTGATGCGCTTGGTCTCCTCCACATCCGTCCAGCCGGCACAGCGTACCACGCTCCAAAGGTACAAATAGTGGACTCGAAGGCTCAGGGCCTTGTAGTAGCTCGCGGGGTTAGTCTTTTTATGAACCTCCGCCTTGACGGCGAGCGGTTGGAACGCGAGGTGCCAGGCGTCGGTCAGGCCTACGAAGCTCCGGACGCGTGCCTGGGCGCTCGGTGAGCTGTATTCGTGCGGCGGTTTCTCGGGTACCGGCGCCGTCGATCCCTCGACGACGAATCCAGTGTATAGCGGTGCGTGATGCTCGACGTGGTGGCGGACGACATTCCACCAACGGCGGGCAGCTTCCAACGTTTCAAACGTCGCGGGCATCTCCTCGACAGCGTATCGCGTCTTGCGTCCGCGGCAACACCACGGTACTCGATTCTTCGTCTCCTTTGGGTGCGCTCCGCCGTGGGTCCAGGATTGGAGACTCAGATGCTGGAAGCCAATCATCACTTCTTCCAGCAAGGGGCTTGGCTCCGCGATTTGGGCTTGGCGGCATTGGTCGAGGATCCGGGACCCGTGGCTGATGTGGTTCAGCCCGGCTGCCTTGTTGCCTCGGAAGCTCTCAAACGTGATGAACAAGAGACAAGCCAGCAATGTCCGTTCGGGGGACATTGGTGTTGAGTAAAGGATATTCATCGACTTTGTGTAGTGGAACAGAGCATCCGTGTCGAACTTGCCTCGTCCGAGGAGACGTTGTTCTCGCGTGGTGGCGCCCAGCGCCGCGGCACCTATGGCCAGAGCTGCATGCTTGATGGCCGGGTCATTCCATGAAAGTTGGGGAATGATTTGTGTGAGCAAATCGGAGCGAAACATGAGGGCGGCGTTCGTGAAGGATAGCCCGTAGTCGAAGTGGTCTTTCTCGCGCTGGCTCGAAAAGACGAGAGATGAGTAATTTGGCTCAATGAGTACGACATCGAGGACTTGGTTCTTTGGTTGTTTTGGAAACAGCAAGCGATTCTTGGGCGGCGGTAATTTGGATGGCTGAGTTTTGCTCGCTTTGTACCCTCCGCAATGGCCTTGATACTTCAAGCAAGCCGCGCAAGCGGGTTTGCCCTCGTCGCACTTGACACGGCGAAGTCTAGAAATAATATGCGCATCAACATTAAGATTCTGTAAGATACGCCCTACAAGAAAGGCTTACTTGCAGGTGACGCATCCGCTGCGAACCTTGGGCTTGCTAGCTCGGACTTGTTGAGGTTTTGAATCGAGAGCGAATTTGGTGATCATAGGGCGAAGATCAGTCATGTTGACGCGTGCCGACAGCCTGTAGCTACTAAGGATTATGTTGCTCTTTCAATCTGAATCGCCAGACCAGTGTCTTAAGGTTGATATGACAATCATTAAATGAACCCAGATTAAGTACAGTTGTTTTTAAGATGAAGTCGACTTCAAGTAAAAGGCGGGACAAATAGCTGGGTTGGTCCTTTTGGAGCCATCCCCGCTGGGTCTTGCCAAGGTTGTCTCCCGCATAAGCACTAGTGCAATTCTGGCGAGATCAAGTCATTTATTACCACAAACACGCCACGACAACACGGTCCAACAGTTCTCTTTGTTTTGCGGCCTGGCTCGCTTAGAATCTTTCGTAATCTGGACTTGGCTTCCGTCCATTTAGAGTTGGCACCGCGTGGATACAATACCTCTCTTACCTCAAGTTCCGAATGAGGGGACAATTTTCAACCCTGGGGCTTAATTCGATGGACCCCACGCCTGCTTATGAACGCAGACACTGACTCCATTTAGCTAGCATGAGTCTCGCCCTCCTGTGAGAACTTCTATTTTCATCTGTCTCTTTATTTGTCTTTATCTATATTGTTTGCGCTGGTTAGTCTTGTTTTGACTTTAATATTGATAGCCACAGCAGCAGCACTCAAGAACCAGTCGCGTCTTACTGGACCCCGCGTGGGCAATGTCCCCAGCCTCCGAGCACTAAGTGCAATTCCCTTGCTCTACATGAGTGACTATCGACTTCTCACAAACTTGGTGTGCCTTCCATTTGCCACAGTAGCGCCCCTCGTCCCATCCGCAGCGTTGACTTTGTAGATGTTGACGTGAGTGAACGCCAAACTGCCTCCAACTTTCTCAACCTTGCCCTCAATCTCAATCTCGTCGCCCAATTTGGCGCCTGAGAGGTAGCTGATGTTGATATCGACGCTCACCCCCGTCGCCTCACGGAGATCCCACGCCGCAATCGCCAAGCCGCCCGCCCAATCCACGATGGTCGCCGAGACACTGCCGTGAATACTGCCCGACGAGTTCAGGTGGTTCGCGGTGACGGGCAGACGCGCGATTATGAGGCCTTTTGAGGCGTGAGTGAGCTTCAGGCCGGGGTTGAAGAGGAAGGCGTAGATTGGGGATGCGTTGCCGCGGGTTGAGATGTAGTTCTCGATGTGAGCGAACGTGGCGGGGTCCGATTGCGCAGAGGGCCCGGTGGCGGGTGGGGGTTGAGACGGCGTGGAAGACATAGTGAAGGCGTTTCCAGTTTTTCGACTGCTTCTTTTTGGCAATGAATCAATTGGAGGTCAGTCGGAGAAGTGATTTGTGATGCTGGATGTTAACGACACAGACACTGTTGAGTTGTTGAGTGACACAATCCGGCAGCAAGGGCACGTGCGCCAAAGATTTCTTTGAGGTCGGGCGGACTCCGTCCGAAGTCGGGCCATGACGGCCCCACCTTTGCCGTCGATGCCGAAGATTCTCAACAACGATAGATACTCGTCACGTCGCCAGGGAATAAACCCAGACTGCCAAACGAATAGATATCGAGTACGAGGCGAATATGACGACTTTCGCCAGGCCCTGCTTTTTCCAGCTTGGGCTGGCATCAACTACAGATTTGCCCTAGCTGAGGTGTGGAACGATCGTCAAGATGGTCTTTGGACCGGTTTCGGCAGCATGGAGCCAGTTCCGTGTCAGCGAACAAGAATGCCTTCGAGGCCATCATGTGCGGCGTGGGGCAAGATGTCAGTACCAGATCCACTCGGCGAGCCGATGGGCGTGCATGCCATGGGCTATCGTATGTTATAAGCTGAGTGAAGTGGAAATTCACAAAATGACGGTGCTGAAGGGGCAAGCTTTCCAATCTTTGTTATTTGGGAAGGAGATGATTCTGAGAAAACAAAAAATTGGTTGGTCTCCAAGAACTGGGTTCATTTTCTCCTTATACCGGCACACACCCTGATTTCGTGATCGACCCCTGGACCTCAAGAGGCAATCTCCGATGCTAGTGTTGTCTCGAACTCTCACGTTGACGATCCTTCTTAGTCCTTTCGGCTCCTCGATGTTTGCACCCAGCACAAGCGAGACAATGAGAGAGTTCTACTCTGCCAACATCAACCTCGAATCCTTCAGTGTTTCCATTCTTGTTCTTCGCCACGTTTTTGGACCGTTAATATACGGACCGTTGAGCGAGCTCTACGGCCGTCTCATATTGTATCACGTCAACTCTCTTCTATTCGTTATAGCCAACGTTGCTTATTCATTGCCGCTTTCTTTGACAATGTTCATCGTCTTCCGTCTCATCACTGGCATCGTTGGTTCTTGTCCGCCAGCTCTTCGTTAAGCTAGCGTCTTGGACTTATTCTTCAGGAAGAGCGAGACAAAGGACTTGCTGTTTGGAACCTCTCGGTCCTGGTATCCCTGGGAATAAGAGGTGTCTGCCCTTCTCATTCTCGGGAATGAGAGTCCCCTGGCCTTTTTATTCCTAGGAACGGGACCGGCTTCTGTAACCTGAACCCTAGGAACAACCCCCAGCTAACCGATATCCGCATAGGAATCTCCTATAAAGGTAACAAAATCCAGATATGAGTTCCGCTCGTTGTTCGGAATACGGACTGAATAGTAATTGTATGGATAAAAATCAGGGGTCATATAGAAAAATCGCGGGAACAGCAAAACTAGAGAAAGTCAAGTGAAGATAAGGAAGGACAGACGACCGATACGATAATGGGATCGTCAGCTGCAGCGATTAGGATATCAGCACCAATGACCAGATTGTTGCTCCGAATTGCTTTTCACTAATGATGCTGATTACATCACATGTAATTTGCAATTTCATTTGTAATGTAATGTGATTTGTGGGTTTCAAAATACTTTGTATACAATTAATAGAATGAGGCATGTTAAATCAAGATTGCAATTGTGTCCATAGCTAATTAAAATCGATATAGACTTTTTGTATTTGTGGAGAGAAAGGCTTAACAAGGCCAGGGATCCTGAGCCATCTAGCCGCTCAATCGTGGTCGTCTGCCTCCTCATCGGGGAAACGCACCGCATATTCCTCCCTATACTCCCTTAGCTGTGCCATCTTTTCCTCCACGGCGGCGTCCATCCCCGCGCGCACCTCGGGGTCAAGCAGCTCTGCCGCGTCGCCCCCGTCGTGCAGCACCCTCCAGTAGATGTTGTCTACGTCGTAGCTCTTGCGGGATGCGAAATTAAACCAAAACTGGCCTGTCACCCACGAGGCGCCCATTCGGGCCGAGAGCGGCCGTCGGTCGTTTCCGTCTCCATCTCCACAAGCGTCACGGCCTTCCTCTGCCTCGACCGTCTCGAGCATCCGGAGGAACTGTTTCATCCGGGGTTCGTAGAGGTCACGAAACTCCTGCACGGCGTCGCGGTCAACCCAGCTGCCCGGGTCGGTCAGCAGCAGCCACCAGGGCGGTTCGTGCGAGAATTGGGCGGGCATGGCATTGGTGAACTCCCAGTCGAGCACGGCCGTGATCCGCATGGTGTCGGGGTCCACGAGCATGTTGGCCGGCCTTAAGTCGTCGCAGTACGGGGCGAAGGGACCAGCGTCGTCTTCGGCGCTGCAATAGGAGTTGACGAGCTGGAGGTAGCGGTGACGGGCGATGTAGCGTGCGCGCGCGATCTCGGGGGTGAAGGCGAGATTCCGCTGGGTGCGCAGATGAACCAGGTGCTCGTGACCCACGCTCTTGAAGAGGTCGCTGGCACGGGCGAAGCTCGTGGTCGGGAAACTATCTGTTGGGTAGCCTGCGGCCGTGGCCAATTCGTTCATGTTGTACGTCAGAGGTCTCTTGGAAGAGGACCACGCATCCTCCTCCTCCCCAGGCTCTCTAGGCTCTTTCGAAATAGCGCCAATACGCTTGAACTTGAGTCGAGACAGTTGGAGCAAGTACCCGGCAACTTGCCGGTAGAACTTGTCCAGCAAAGAACTATCCAGGTCCGGGTTCAAGATCAGTTCTTCCTGATCGTCGTCGGTAGGCTTTTGGAGAATCCTCGAGGCCAAAGTGCCCTCCACAAAATCCATAATGATAAAGGGGCCGAGCTGCCGGGGACTCTCGTGGGCCATGCCCCAAGCATGCAGAAAGGGAACCGGAATTGTGGTGTTGTGGCGTATGAACTCGATGGCGCGTACTTCATTGACGAGCTTCCCCTCCAGGAAAACCGTCGAGATGTGGCCGGGCTTCGGAAAACGGATGATAGCGTCGGGCCCGTCATCCTCAAACCTGATTCGGAAGCCCAAGTTGAAGGAGCCTTTGAGGTAGCCGACGATCTCGGTGGCTCGCCCCTTTCCTCGGCGGTCAGCGACAAATTTTGCTAGGTCGAGCTGGGCATCGAGAGCTTTTCGGATCCAACTGCGTGCTTGATCGTTGCTGTTGGTGTCTTCAAAAGTATCAAAGCAAGTGCTCAGAGAAAAGTATCATTCATTGTGTCGTGAGTATAGAGCTTGTCTTGTCATGAAGACTAAAGGTCACGTTGTTTGCGGAGGGGAATAAGAGTCTAAATCAGCGGTAGCCGCTCCCACTCCCATGTTTGTGCAGGGGTGTTAGGGTGCCCCTGCAGGGTGGTAGCTTTAAGGTAACGCATGTAAGTGACATAAGCGCCTAAAAACAGCTAGTAATTCATCAAATAGCGGGCCGTTCTCTCTATGTAAACGCCTGGCTCACCACGTTTGCACCACCCGAATTATACGTAGGGCGGCGGGTGATCTATGTAGTTGCACCTGAGCGAGCCTGGGCTACAGTGCTTTGTGACGCAAGAGATCAGATCTCCGTCCAATCTTGTAATTCCCCAGTTCCTTACAGTAATGTGAGCCGAAGAACATACGGTACAACCGAAAACACAATAATTTCCGAGCCGATCATCTAAATCGGTCAACACCTACCTAGGTAACGATATTAGAGAATTATTTCAAATGAGGTCGAACCCAGAGGCTTTGCCCCTAGGCATCTCATGAAGCACGCTGCAGTCCAGCCGTACCACAACTGTACGACTCCGCCCTGACATCCGTACCTAGGTGGAATATCTTACAAAAAGCATGGCCCATACCTGTGTCTACGAGGACGGTCGAATCTTCGTTCTTCCCATATGAGAAATCAAAGCCTCTCCTTCGTTTCATTGGTATGCTTGGCTGATATCGACACCGTCTCCAACCAATTCAAGCCAACAACGGCAGGTTCCAAGAGCAGTTCTTCTGTACAGGCTTTGGCTTTCACAATCTGGAGATGACTTGGTTGACTGGCGCCTTGAATCACGGTCTATCGTGCTCCAAGCTGGTCCTGGGCAGCTCCAGAAGGTGCGTTTACACCAGGTCAACCATATGGAAACCAGTTCGCCGAGACTCTCATCGCTACCGAAGATTACCATATTGAGTACATCACTGACGATAGAACCGGTATGATTACTAGCGGATGGCTACGCTTATGGGGTGTACTGAAGCAAATGAATCTTTCCCTTACTGGCACGCCACAACGGGTGGCCAACAATTGGAAGGTGGTCGTGAACGGTGCGAAAATCGACGATGCAGGCTTCAGTATACGTATGCACCTAGACTCATTCCACGAGAACTTTGATGAACAGAACGTCAAGTCGACTCTGTACTACATGCCGGCCGAGTTGAACTATCAGCGGAAACGTTATTCGAAGGAGTAAGTCTGTGTATTGTTATTCGAGTTACAAGACGAAGAGCGGGGCATATTCCGCCGCCTTGTACTTGCTAGAGGAGTTTCAGGCGAGATGAAGGACAAAGCTCTAGCACGATAAGAACGCGAAGATGAGTTCCCTTGTGAAGAAACTTAATACGCATAATTTTATATGCACCAGGAACTTTCTTATTGCGATGTCCTCCTTTTTAAAGGGCATTTTAATAGTCAATATAGTTCTTATGTTTAGCGCAAGCTCGTCTGATTGTATGTGGACCTGCGTTGGTCTATTAGTTTGTGATCGATATAACTCCGGCCCACTTGGTTCCGATTCTGAATCAATTAGCTGAAGTTAACTCGATATAGGGGGTCCATAAAACGCAATATCGACCGAACCAAGCGCCAGACGCCGGGAACTGAGGGGGGGCAGTGAGCACTCGGGGTCGGAGCACTTGAGAAAATAGCATCGACGGGAGCGACTTCATACACCGTCCAAGCAAGGGTGGGGGGGGGGGGGGGAACGAGCGTCAACGATGTAGGCGGAACGGCCGGCGGGTTGGCAGGATTATGGGCATCGAGAACAGTCTCAATGGTCTCCTTGTAGAGAGACCATCGTGAATAAGCATACGCAGGTCGACCCGGTGCTGATCTGCCTCCTGGAATTCGTTAGAACGTTCCAATGTATTGGCACACTACCGTGGAATAAACTTACGGACTTCTTCGCCAGGAGATTCTGGAGAAGGCTACTAAGCTTCTCGGTCAGAGGCTAGAGGCCACAGCGTGGAGGACAATTGGCTTGCATTTAGAAGAACTTTCGCCGCTCAAGTAAGAAAGACACCGGTTGGCAGTGCTTTTGTGATATTTCCCACCCTTATTGAGACCAGCCATGGCCAAATTCAAGCGGGAGACACGAACGATCTCGCGCCACCTTGCTGACCATGTTCTTGGGGGCTAAGCACATGTGTTACCATCGTTTCAGACTGTGCTGGGGAGCATACATATCCCTTGGCGGCCTTTTGCCTTTCTCGGCTCCCGTCATCTTGGAAGGTTTTGGACCGAAACCCTCCTGGGTTATCTTACGACCTATGTTCACAGTCAGCATGGTCCTTTAATATTTGTGTCGGCGCAGCACACACGTTTTTTGTTTTGGCCGATGCGTCGTTCTCAGACTCGGCCGGGACCTCGGAAACGCTCTCCTCATTTATACTTTTGTCGTCGCTGTTATATGGGGCCGCTGACAGGGGCGTCAACAGGGTGTTCTCCTTCTCTGACTCCCGTCCCCCCGGGGATCCCGCAGACAAAAAGCATCATCGGCAGGCGAGGGATACCTACTTCGTTCCGGGGTGGGTAGTTGTTGATTACTATCTATAAGAAAATCAGCAAGCGGAAAGGACTACCTTGATAGAGCACGCCTTGACCATTAAAATAAGAAGCCGTTTTGGTACTATTATGCTTAGTTCATCTGTTCATTTCTAACGTGAACGCGCAACTTAAACGAGGCGTCCAAATGGAGTATAATCACGACTGATTCGTCGGGTAGTTGCTGAAGAGAAGGAAGCCAACTGGTCGACAGCTACGAGATTGTATATTTTGCTTTCCGCGGCCTCATCGCCAAGAGTCCCGCTTTAAGGCTCAAGAGGGCAACACCAACCCTGAATGGAAGCTATGGAGAATAACAATGCACTGTGCGACGCAGATACTTTTTTCCTTGATTAACATCTCCTCAACGCAAAAATGACGTCTTTGCATACTGAGTACGGACAAAAGCGCTGATGAGCATTCATTGTTCCCTTGCTCTCACACTGGGGGGAGTGGTATATGTCACAATGGCCTCATTTTCACGGGCTCTCCACCTACACCTCTTGTATTTTAACAGGTATTTTACAGGCCCCGCGGAACGAATCTCTACTTGTTGCGAAGTTGTCGCGGCTTATACAGAACTAAGTAGTCGGCTGTCTAACAACTCCAGTGGAACATGACTCCTTCTACGTTCATCAACGCTAGACAATATTAAGTCAGACGGGAAACATATTAGAAAGTGATGGATATTTTAAGTTGAAAGGGCTGTCGGTTAAGTCCGCGTGACTGTTACTCATTTTAAGTAGGGCAGAAGAGCGATACTTGAATGACTCTTTGCCCCCATATAGCTGAAACTTTGAATACTGACTGACTCGTTTGCAAGGAGCTATCCCACTCAATATAGATTGGATACCAGGGCAGTGAAGTATAACCAAATCGTGGTTTCATATCATGTGCATTTAGAGTTCATACTTAATAGAACCCCTTTTTAGATGGGTTTTTCTTAGCAGAGGGTCTCAAGGGGAATCACGCAAAGGTGTTGTTGCTTTTAATAAACATGATTAGCACCCGAAGGGACCGACCTGTCCGGACAGCATCATTCTTTCCCGAAGAGGCAAATACAAAAGGATCAGTCCTTACATCCAAATAGACTGAAAAAAAAAAAGGCCTCTCAAGATCGATTCCATTACGATTCAGAATGTTGACCTCTATTTTCCTGACTTCTCTTCTCGCCGCAGGTGGCGCCCACGCTGCCCCGGTGGAAAACACATGGACTATCCGCGCCAACTACTCCCGTACGTACAAACAGATCCCATCATTCCCATGGCTTTTCCCCCCCCCCCTCATCCAGACTCCGAACCTTTTGAACCGCTCGGTCGCGGTCGGAGGAGGAAAGAGGGAGTCGCCGGGCGGCATATCTTGAGATGAACAAAATTCTCATTCCCATTCGCCTGACACATTGCAAAACTTTTTAACTAAAAAAAACTCCCCCCCCGCAGAATGCGTTAACAGCACAACCCTCCTCCAACCCGTCCTCGAAGGCGCGACGATCGGACCCTCCCCGTCGGCCAACGTCACGGACTTCTGGGTCCCGTCGAAATTTACAGGCAGCCTGTACATCAAGCCCGCCGGTGCGGTGGGCTACGGCTCGCCCTACCAGCCGCAGCTGGTCAACATCACGTCCACCGGACTCAACGAGCTGGTCCAGGCCTTCGCGTTCAACGGCACCGGGCAGCCTGCGAACGTAACGTCTCTTAGTTTCCAGTCGCCGACGGGCGGCGGCGCGATGACGATTGATCCGGCAGAAGGGGGTGGGCTCGGGCTCAACCTTGAACCCGCTGAGATGTTGATTGTTTCCTACGTAAGTCTCTCTCTCTTTCTCTCTCTCTCTCTCCCCTTATTTGATGGTGTGCGAAATTGCCGTTCTTTTTTTGCTAATGCTATTGTACTTTCTAGTGCACCTAATAGTGCGATCTCCTGGAGGCTGGCGGACCTGTCGTATAATGAGGTTGTGCTGAAGTGATGGAACAAGCAACCATGCCTAGAAGGAAGTAGACAGCAGGATCGCAAGTTTGAATAGAGGCATTTCATCTATGCCTTTACTGTGTACCAGGAACCAGAACGGAAGCAGCATATGAGATGCGTCATATTCGCAGACCCATTCTCACTTTGGCACCTTGTGTGCTGGAGGTGGCAGTAAAGCGCATGACTGGACACGAGGAAAGGGTTGACTTGACAAATGACACCTGCAAGAGACCGCTTGGTCCAAAATTTCAACACTACATGAATAGCGGTGTACAGAAAAAATCTAAATATTTTCTACTATTAGAATAAAAAAGGGGTGGTAGGGGGGGGGGGTATCACAACACACAACACGCATGACAAGAAACCAACGATCACGCCCTCGATCTAGACCTCAATGGAAAGTGGCGCCGGGTTTTCCTATTCCACCTTGGTCCTCCTCTTGGCTCTCCGCGCCCTCTTCTTGCTCTGCTTCTTCCTCTCGGCGCTGATTTTCCTCTTTTGCCAAAACGACTCGAGCCAGGCCCAGATCCAGGACCGCATCATGATGATTATGGTGCAAAAGACGACCGGGCAAGCAATGACCCAGCTATTTCCCTAGTTAGCATGTTTTTGCGCCTGCAATAGTGGTGGTGTCCTCGGGGAGAGGGTAAGGGGTTTTCCCAAACTGACAAGAATTGAATGCCCATCGGGTTCTGAATATCGGGAAACTTGTCAAAGTTTTGTCCAAAGTACCCAGTCAAGAACGTCAGGGGCAGAAAGATGATGGTGATGATGGTGAGCTGCTTCATGCTCTCGTTCTGGTTCGCCGAGATGGTGTTGAAGATGAGGTCAATGAGGTTGTCGGCGGAGCGCTTGATCTGCTGCATGGACTCGGTGATGATGACGCAGTGGTCCAGCACGTCGCCCAGGTACGTGTGCGTGAGGGGCGTGACGATGACGCCGCTGGCCGGGTTGCGGAGCTGGCGCGCGGCCTCGTCCTGCGACAGCTCGGTGCGGTGGTCGCGCAGGACGTTGACGAGGTTGTCAATGGGGTTGAGAAAGGTGAGCATCTTGTTGATCTCGCTGACGCAGATGTAGAGGCTGCGCGTCTGCTTGATGCTCGGGCTCGTGAGGACGTCGAGCTCGAGGTCGCCAATGACGTCGCTGTAGACAGCCGTCAGGGGGATGGCGAGGTCGATGATGGCGTCGATGATGGCTTGGACGACGAGCGAGGCGTCGCACGACTGGCGCAGGATGGTGGTCGGGTCGCCGAGGCGGACGGTGATGGGGCGCTCAATGTCCTCGGCAGACATCTCGAAAAAGGAGATGACGGTGTTGTCCGAGGTCAGGAAGATGGCGACCTGCTCGGCGGAGACGGCGAGGCCGCGCGACATGAGGGAGGAGTGGCGCTCCATGTACTCGGTGCGGACCTCGTTGGCCGAGGCGTGGTAGCGCTGGAGGGTGCGGACAAAGGCCGTCTCCTTGAGCTGGGAAAGCTCGCTCATGTTGCGATTCAGCTGGCTCCGCCCGTAGCCGCTGCCGTCGCCCTGCGTCACCATCGTCGGTCTGCCGGCCGTCTGTTTACCAGTCTCGGGGTCTGGTCTCGGCTTGCCGCCCATGGTAAAGGCGCGCTTCAGCTTCTTCATACCCTTTGTGGACTTGGCAGTCTTGACGCTCGCAACGTCGTCCGAGTCGTCGTCGCTGCTGCTGCTGCTGCTACTGCTGCTGTCGTCGTCGAGGAGAAGGACGAGCTTCTGCAGCGTCATGACGATGAAGGCGTGGTTGGCGTACCAGTCGGCCTTTGTGCGGTTCCTCGTATTCATGATGTCCTCGATCGCCAGCTTATGCAGCTTGTAGTACTGACCACAGGCCTGGATGACGTCCCAGCTGAGGCCGTTGACGTTGATCCAGCGGCTCTGGACCCAGGGCTCCTGAGGTTTCCGCAAAAAGTCGACAAAGTCTTCGTTTCCAAACTTGTGCTGGACCATATTCCTCTGGCTGAAGTCGAAGACGGAGATGTCGCAGTCGGCGCGGAGGGCGGGCATGGAAGCGTGGCCACCGTCCGACTTGTTTGGGTCGAAGCCGGGTTCGGAGCCTGGCTGCCATCCCGGCCGCGATATTTCAAAGTCGCCGTAGTCTTCCACCGGCTTGAAGGTGCCCGCCCGGCGTCGCATCGGGGATATGTTCTGGTCGGTGGAGGCGCGTGTCAGGGGTGCGCCGATCCCGTTGGCATCGTTGGGGGCAGCGACGCGGACGCGAGCCGTGGGCGAGGTCGGGGACATGGCGTGATCGCGGGTGTCGATCTGTAGGGAGGGGAATCGGACGGTGCGCGAGTGGTCTTCGGGCTCGCTGATGGTCTTGGACATTGGTGCGCCAAAGGACTCGGTGTCGGGTGACATGACGGTCGCACACTCCCCCGGGGAGGACAGAATGAATAGAGTAGATTCGGTGAGGAGGGAGGGGAGAAGGTGAGGGAGAGATCGGCCAAGGTTAGTTCAAGACATTAATATTTCGAGAAACGAAGCTTTTCGTCGCGTGGCGCTTGATCCGCTAGGGGTTCAGGAACCGCAACGGCGTAAAGCTTGGCTCGGACAGAAAAGAGTAAAAAGGGAAGACGGCAACTATCGCGTCGGGCGTGGCGTCGAATCGTCGAATCAGCGCCGGGCGTCGCAGAATGAATGGCGTTCTCTCAGCCGCATCTAGCGAGGTCGATTTCTCTGGCAGTGTATCCGTAGCTGAGACGTAGTTCGAGCATCTCAATTGGGCGACGAGAGTTGCGATGGCTGGCCGAGAGTTAAGACTGGACGAGTATGGACGGATGAACTGATGGATGTTAATGGCTGCAGATGTGGGATGGTTTGATCCTGTGCGACGCCGGGAGGAGAACCAAAGCGAAGGGAACGGTTCATGTCCCTTTTCCAGGGCATCGGCAAAGCAAGCAAGTTACAGATATTCGCGATGAACCCCCTAATGACGTCGCTTGGCAGCAAATTACAGAGAATAGATAGTTGACGACTCCACTAAAGCATTACTTCTCGCATCAGCCATTGGGCGACCCATCATCTGGCAGCGATTACGCTCTCGGCTGGTGCCGGTTATCCGCTTCAAGCTTCATGACCACCCCCTGAATGACAAGTTACTCAGTCTACCTCCTCGACACATCAAACCGGGGGAAAATGGCAAGCTTTGCCCAGTGGTCATGATCGATATCTCGGAGCGTCAGTGCCGTTCGGTGTAGGCAGGCCAAGGTACGGAGAAGAACCAGGTTCCATTCTACCTATCCATATCCGTAGTGTACATTGCTACTAAAGTCTAATCCCACAATCAACCCCACCCCCACCCAATTTCTGGCTTGCACCCACCCACGTAATCCGATTCCCAAATGTATAAGTCGTCAACGACGAAGAAAAGAAGTACCTATTTCGAAAGTCAAAGTCACAAAAAAAAGAAAACGAGAAGAAAAGGAGAACAGACTGCTACGGGACTGACAGTACCCTGCAACTCTCACTCCCCACGCTTCAAGCAACAATCGTGTACGTCTCGCTATTATCCCCCTTGCAAGCCGCCGTAACCAAACGCCCCTGGTTCCCAGGCACAACGCACGTCGCCGCATCATTCACCGGCGTCCATACAAAGCTGTCCCCGGAAATCTTGACCAACTGCCCGGTATTCGTCAGCCCCTCCCCCGCAGCACGACCGCCACAGGAAAACAACGTGACCGTGTCGCCATCCGCCCGCCGCCCGTCCGTGCTGACGCACCCGTTGGTCAGGCTGCTGACGATCAACACGGCGCCGTCCTTGCCGTCGTTGTGCTTCCCCTTGGAAATCACGTCAAACTGCTGGTTCGGCAGAGACTTGTCGCACGCGGCCACGGCGACGGGGATGAGGTTCTGGCGGAAGTCGCCCGCCGTCGGGTCGATCGACAGACACTGCCCGTTGGGCGCGCGGATGGCTGCCTTTGTGAAGGCGCGGGTGGCCGTGTCGTCAAAGGCGTTGGCCTCGGCTGCGGCGGTCGGGTTGAGGGTGCCGCCGGCGCGGGAGACGGGGACGGGCGTGGTGGGGTTGGCGGCCGGGATGGTGCCCTGCTGGGTGCCGTTGCCGTTTCTGGCGATCGGGGTGGAGACGGCGGGCGGTGCCGTGGCTGGAGCGGATGTCGCCTCGGGCTTGGCGGTTGCGATGGGGGCGTTGCCGCCGGCGTTGCCCTGGCCGGGTGCGACAGTGCTCGTGAGAGTCATGGTGACGGTCTCTTCGTCATCATCACATCCAGCGGCAGGCTCTCCCGTCGCAACGGCCGCGGTGGTCGTCGTTGGGGCAGGCTGTTGAGCACCATTGTCAGCTGTCCCATTGCCGCCCCCGTTGCCTCCGGCTCCTCCGCCCGCTGCTACTTTGGCGCCAAAGGAAAAGGACTGGGCCTTGTCGTCGGCGTTGCAGTCCGCAATGTCCACCGCCTTGCCCTTGGCCGTGAAACACTTGCCCTGTTCGTTCTTGGGCTGGAATGTCGAGGGTCCCCCTCCGCTGTTTACGGGGAAGAGCTGGGAATCGGTCACCAGGCCGTCGCCTGCTGCGCGTCCGCCACAGGAGAAGAGGTTCACTTGGTTACCCGCCGGACGACGGGGATCAAAGTTGAAGCAAGCTTGAGTCTGTCGTCCCTCACCAAGTCAGACCATCAACTTCTGTTAAACCCAGGTCAAAGCGGCACGGAAATGACGTACCAGGGTGCTGACGATGAGCATCGAGTTGAGCTGGTCATTGTGCTTTCCAGCAGTGATGACGTCCCAGCCCTGGCCGTCCGTCGCCCCGCACTCGGCTATCTGGATCGGGGTGAGGTTCGCCCGGAAGTCCCCCGACAGCTCGTCGACAAAGAGGCATTTCCCGTCGTCCGTCTTGATCTGAACATCGGAGAAGGCGCGCGTGGCAGTGTCGTCGCGGGGATGCGCCTCCTTTGCAGCCTCCTCGTTGAGCTCTGTGACGGCCCTGCGCTGGACGGCGAGAGGGCTGGCGGACACGAGGAGCGTGGCGTAGGCCAGAAACGTTGCCGCTTGAGGAATCATGGTGGCTAGAGAAAGTCAAACTGAGCGTGTGAGAAAAGAATGAAAGCCTGCACAGCAGGGTGTGTGTATTGCTACTGAAACGAAAGAACTGGAAAGATGAAAGACGAAAAGAAACCGTGAAAACACCAAAGTTGATGCAGCAATGTAGAGTGCGAGACCCCACGAGGAAACCCGGCGGCAGATGGACCCTTATACTCGGCCCATCATGAAGACTAGCCCATCTGTCGCCTGTCATCCGTCATCTGTCATTGAGCATCCAAGCGCCATCCCATTGACGCCAAAAGCCATCATCAGTCCCATGCAATCTCGTCCACTTGCTTCCCAAGGGCGCCCGGGTTCAGAACGTGGTTTCACAGGCTTCCCAACTCGCAGCGAGGTTTCGTTTGGCGGCCGAGCCCGAGGAGACATGCGGACTTATCCCCCCGGCACTGCCAACCCGCTTGTTCTTTCCCTAAAGTAGCTGAGCCCCCCTGCTGCGCATCACTCTTCCAATAGCAAGCTGCCAGAGGCCGTCCGAACACTCGTTCAACGGATGAGTCGGTAGAGATTAGACTCAAAAGCTTTGGGCAAGCTGCCAGAGTTCGAACGCAGGTGAAAGGTACAGGGAACGAGCCTCCCGTTGGTTGGGATGGCCCGGCACGTGAAACGGGTCGTGTAGCAGGGCGGCAGATGCTGAAGGGATGGCGCGGGGATCGTGGCGGGAAGATGAGACGGAATCGGGGGCAAAGGGGACAAGAAAGGGCTGCCGAGTTGTCAGCAGGGGGAAGCAGGGGAAAGCAGGGACGAGGAGAGAAATAAGAAGAGGTCCGCGCTTGTGGCCCCTGCACAGCGGGCCAGTGATTGGATGGGAGTGTTGCCGGGTACCGAGTGGGGCTTCTATACACTAATACTGACCGGGTGGGGCCATCGTGGGCGCTTGCCGGACGTTGTAAGTCCCTTGGAGGCCCTTCTTTCAAGCTTAAATTCATGCTCAGTTCCTAAATTTTGTCGTCTTACGGGCGCTCCCGCTTGATTTCCTAACAATTCTTACTTTTTTCTTCCTCTCGTCCTGAGCTTATGTCTCACCACAGATCCTCGTGCGACTTGGAGGGCCTCAAGTCCACTCCTCGCGGTTTCGAGGTTACTCTGAGCTCCCTTCGCATAGCCGTTTACGAGGACTCCAGGCACTTGACTGCCACAATTATTGTACGAAGACCTAATCAGTCACAAACTTAGGGAATCAATGCCCGTGCCTAAAGATGTCTTGTTCATTATTCGTATTCATGGCTAGGTAGGTAAGCCTTTTTTTTTAACGCTCAACTGTCTTTATACTCCAGATGAATAGCCAGGATATGTACCCGAACCCAGAGTTAAGTACATCGAGCGCCTGTTCAACCCACCAGCACATTAATCAGGCTTGCCTGATGCCATTTAATTCATTGAATCCAGCCTGAACTAGACTCTGCCTCCCCTTCCGGTCTCCAACGCCGGTCCAGTAAAACAGCCCACCGAGAGCCTTGCTTTTCGCATACTGAGCCTTGATGACTACCGATCTCGGCACATCGAAGGTCATGAACCCATTTGTGGGATCAACGTAAGAGGCAGCGGCGGCAGTCGTGTCGACGGCCGCCCTGTCAACACTATCATTCGTCATGTCGCAGTAGTCAATCTCAGCCGAGCCCTTTGTCGACCCGCCCGGTCCCTTCGCATTGGGAAAGGTGCGCGCGTAGGCCGGGATCCCGAGCAGGACTTTCCGGCTCGGGAATCCATTGCTCGTGACGTAGGTGATGCCATCGGCGCAGGCGACCTTGAGGTTCGGGTTGTTGCTCACCAGCGTCTTGGAGGCCAGTAGCTGCGCTTGGTTGCCCGAGACGTCGGTCCAGGGTCCCGTCAGGTCGTAGCACATTAGGTTCAGGTAGTCGAGAAGGGCGGCGGCCCTGCGGAGGTCAATATTCTTGAGGACCCATTGACCCGGCGGTAGGGCCGATGTTATGAGGTACCTGCCCGCGGGCATTTGTTGCCGGACGTCGCTTAGGAGGCTGATGTAATCTTTGCCTTGCTTGGCGTCGCTTGGGTGTTCCCAGTCAACTTGGGCGAATGTCAGAGCGAAGAATCAGGACGATACGAGGAGGGAGTGCACTTACTGTCGACGCCGTTGAGCTGCCACTTGTCACAAAAGGCCTTGATTTCCTTAGCAAAACGAGCGCGGGCGGTAGGGTTAGCGGCCAGGGCCGGGAACTCGGCGCTGCCCGTGGCACCGCCGACGGAGACGAGAGTGCGGATGCTCGGCTTCGAGGCCTTGAGCTTAGCGGTGGCCGAGAGACAGCCCTTTGTCCCGTCGACTGGGATCTGGGTGTCGGCCCAGTCGTCGATGAGCTTCAATGACCCGTTCGTATTGACTTTGATGAAGGCGTACATGACGTGAGTGATAGCGTTGACCGGCATTGTAGCTGGGGTTTGGCCCTTGTAAACTCGCCAATTGGGGTAGTAAACGGCGTTGACCCAACCTTGAGACATGACGGGCTGGATGAATGCTGCGAGGGCAATGAAATTGAGAATCAGAAAGGACAGTCGTCTCGATGAGGTCGAGGTGTATGTCAATGTCGATGTCGATGTCGATATTGAGGCTGTCGACGGGACGGCGCGGGGGAGGGGTTGTCCTCGGGCCATTTTGTACCTTAGGGCCCATCCGGGTGCAGCGGGGTGGCCCAGTTCGCTGACGTGGAGGCCCCTGGGGGCTGTGCTTGCCGTGGATGCCGCTGTGAGGCGCCCAGCCGGATCGCTATTGGGGAGCCGGAGACAGCCAAGGCAGGTGCTGCATCGGGTTCAAGTTTCCTCCTCTTCTGACCTCGTGTTGTGTCGTCGACCTTTTTTTCCCTTCTCCCAAGAATAAACCAACACAGCCGACGATGACGATCGGGCGAAAACAACAAACGGGAGAAACAGGAGAAACGGACCTCAGGTGAACGAGACAGCCTGCTTCCGGTGCTGGTCCTTGTTCCTAAAAGAAGAGAGACACTGCACGCGACTGGGGAAAGAACAATCCTTGACGGTTCCTGATCTTCCCTTCTCCCTTTCGTGCCTGAACCCAGGGGAGATCTTATACCGACCGCGCGGGACATTGGCTAAATTCGCAAATTCCAGTGGAATTCTGCAGGAATTCGATTAATTCCTTGGCGATGTTCTTCGATAGGCCACGCTCTTTCCCTCGGCAGGTATGTGAACGACGCACCGTCCCTGTTCCTCTCGGAGAATGCGACCCTGTCGCCTTTTAGCAGGGCCGTCGCATAAAAGAGTCGCAAGTTTCCCCTCTTGCCCCTTCGGAGCAATCAACACTTGCAGACGGGAAGTGATTGTTAATACGGAGGAATGTCGACCGCGTTCTCGATCGAGCGGCGGGAATCCGGGATTTTCGTTTGACTACGGACCCCTTCCCCCTGGGAAGAGAAAGATGCGAAAGGAGGCGGGAGGAAAACAGAGCCCCTTGGCTCGCCCTGCATCTAATGTCGCCGCCAAGGACCACGCGACAAACAGCAAAGTCGTCACAGATTGAGGAATTCAAGGACACGCTGACCGGCTGATAGGCCAGGGATGAAGAAGGTCTTTATTAAGGCACATGTGGCCGCAAGGCTCATATGGCAGCGGCCACGGAGACCGGTGTTCTAGAGAACTTGCATCGCAATGTTCAACAGAGTTATTCAGCCGGAAGAAAGACAGTTGATGGCCATCACTTGGCGGCCGCGGCGTCGAACGAAGGGCCTTGGCCGTTGCGTGCGGCCGATGAGCGACAAGGGAATACTACGATGAATGCGGTCGCGGCGTCCCGAGACATCTTCGCGCTCCGGCGCTGTCGGACGCATGCGGACGGATAGCTGTCAAGAATTGTTCAGCCTGCAGAGTGGACTTGGCAAGACTCGCCTTTCCATTCCTACACGTTGATTTTCGCCAACTGGATCTCTCGCTCGAGTACCAGTCACGGATTGAAGCCCAACATCTGGCCGACTGCATGGCCAAGACGGCCCTTCGCAGAGATCAGCCGCTGACAGCGGACAGATACGGTATGGAAGTTGATCTGAGGGTAGCTTACCCTCCGTATCATATTGAATGTCTCATTTTCCTCCCCTAAGCTGCTTCTCAGCCGCATCAACAACGAACCTCTGGAAGGCCCTAGACATGTCTCATGTTCTTCAGCTGGGTCAACATAACTGGGAGGTCTTGGCAGGAGGAGACGAGGACAAAGAAATGCCGTCTCGATGATGAAGCACCAAAAACTCACGACATCAGGACCATATCGATCCTTCCGATCAATCGCCTAGCTAAGCTCAGATAAAGATTTTCTATCTGAGGAAGCTTGAGATCCATGTGGTCAGTCACCACAACAAGGAGCCCATACCGGAATGGATTCGGCCTGGATTTTGTGTCGGCTTTCAAGCCTCGTACGGGGATGATCTCAAAGGTAGAATTTACAAGGAAAGAGTCTACGGACCCATTTCCACAAACGCGAACTTATACACGGATGAGTAAAAATTGTGGTAGGGGACCAGAATCACTTCAAGAGCCACATAGGTCATCAGCATCAGCTGGTGTCGATGCAGTTTCCAACATCGGATTTTCTACTGGCTTGTGCAAGTTACTTGGAAACTTATGGCATCATGAAAGCGACGCCTCGCGGGACAATCTTCACTGAAGAGATAGCTATCTTCGTTTTGAACGCCTACGGATATCACTGTCCATCGCGATGCGAAGCAGCCATGATCATCTTCATCTGCCGAACGGCCTCACCGCTCGTCCGGGCATCAAACTTCTGTCTCGGAGATCAGAGACCTGCTTGACCACATTAGTCCATGGTCTGCAGGCCGTTGCTTTCTTCCATCGAGTCGAATGATCCCTGGCAATACACGCAATATCTTCAGAGAGATTGGTCATGGGGTATCACTTCCAGCTCAAGATTGCCTAACCTACCTAAACACATCTAGGACATTTCTGGGAAACCATCAGAGGAAACCCCGCGTTGCCCCCTCCCCGCCTGGCTTCTTAGTATCATCGCCCAAAAATGGCGTGATGGCTCAGCATGGCAGGCGGGAGGCAAGGGAGAATGACAGTCACCCACGTTGCAATCATGGCGTAGGGATTGGTGGAAAACGAGGGTGAAGACGACACTACGAGCTAGCTCGCGCGTATTAG
Organism: Colletotrichum orchidophilum; assembly: GCF_001831195.1. Classification (NCBI taxonomy): domain Eukaryota; kingdom Fungi; phylum Ascomycota; class Sordariomycetes; order Glomerellales; family Glomerellaceae; genus Colletotrichum; species Colletotrichum orchidophilum. The sequence goes on from NW_019172961.1 coordinate 667,082, forward strand.
ACGCATCGCGCTCCAGCGCTTTTGGTGATGTACTTCCCCAGAGAAGGAAAGCATGAGGAGCTTAGGCGTAACACATTGCCACGCTACCATGAGGGGTCCCTCCTTCACGACGAGCCAGCCCCGCGGGTAACTACCGTCTAGAGCAACGGAAGGCGGCGGGTCTTCCTTGGGGAAGGGTCAGCTGGAAATCCGCGCCGGCGCCGTGGAAGCGGAGGTCGAGATTCTAAAGCACGCAAGCACTTTCCTGCCGGCTTGCCCGGTGGCCGTGGTCTCGCCCGCGAGAACAATTTGCCGTACTGCAGACTGCTACCATTGGATGTGGTCAACCTCCTTTCTCTTTCTCTTTCTCTCTCTATACACACTAACGATGTATACTACGCCCCCAGAGGAGCAGCTACCGAGCTATTTTGGCCTGCGTTGGCTTCCTGCAACTTCTCTGCAAAAGAAGCTTTTGGACCGGCGACCCAGTGGTCAATTTTCGATTGCCTCGCCGCTCATGGCGCCGGATGAAAAAAAAAAAAAAAAGAGGAGACATCCAAATCACGCGGTTCGGATTGGGCTCCGTCTCTTGGTGTGCGGTCGTAAACGGTTCTTCCAGGGCATTGGGCGAAAGTCGAAACTTTACCACTCCGTTTGACACCGTCGCAATACCAACCGGTGAAATAATAGTCAAGCAGACGTACACAATCCGGCGACTAGCAGACGACGACGGCAACTTCATCTCGGCGCCGATTCGTAAAGGGGTTCGTGTTTGACTGCTGTCACTCGCGAGGCGAGAAGGTCGTCTTGGCAAATTAATGCTGTTGCGGATCTTGAAACCTTTCCATCGACCATGCTTCAGGTACACATCTTGGCGTCCCATCGGGGCATCCGGCGGACATGAGGAGAAGACCAGGCTGTAAAAGGAGTGATCTCGGCGGGGACTCCGCAACGAATCGGGCCTGTTGGAGTCGTCCGCCTTGGAGAGCGTCTTGGAAGTTGAAGAAAGGAGAGGAGCAATCATGGGGACCCCTCACCCATCCGGCCGTCGATCTCGGGCGTCTGTACGGATAGTCCTCCGTTAACCGAATGAGACTTTGGGTTGCCTTTTTTTTTTTTTTTTTAATGCGATGCAACGGCGGCACCAGCCAGGCGACCTAGCGGACGCCGCCGTGCAGTGGTATCGCATATCTCCATCTTTTGGGGAAAGTTGCAAACTCGGCTGATGAAAAACCAAAACTCTTTCGAGTCCAGACCTTGACGATGCGCCGCCTGACGTGGCCATGCGTCGTGATGAGAGCAGGGAACATCGCTACATCATCCTATTGACGTCAAGGCCGCCCCGGGGACCATGGCTGGTCAGCTCGCGAATTAATGTCTCGGAAAATAGTAGGGTGTCTTGGGGGGGGGACGAGCATCATCTCCCCAGATATCATCGCGCACCCCCAACGTCGCATCGCAGCTGGAAGTCTTTGCTTCAAGGTTGTCTGGAAAGAAGGAAAAAAGGGACATGTCATTGGAGCTGCAGACTGACGAGTGGTTGGTGTAGTTGGGTGTAGAAACGTCGGCTGATTTATCTGCACAGAGTAGAAGCCTCTTCCGATGTTTGTGGTTCTAGCCGTCGATCATAAACCTGATCTCTCAGCAACTTGCATCGGTACTCTGCGGTCAGTCAAGCGGTCAGGCGGGCGGTGGGGGAAGATGGGATGCCGCGCCGGGTCAGCACGAACTCCCTCCTCTCGTCCTTTTTGCCTCATTCGTGCACACTGCCGACAACTACTTTGTCCGAAAAGGACAAGGTTGCTGGGTCGAGTGATCGGGGACGGTAAAAGGGAGATGGGAGAGAACCAACACACGACGATGCCGCGATGGTCGCGACGTACGACAAGACGCAAGGTACCTGCAGGCTGGGGTACGCCTGGGTCCCATGGTTATGGAGGTGTCTAGCTTTTTACAGCCAAGAGCCAAGAATCTTGGCCCTCCTAAAGATGGAAAAGATGAAAGGCTGGGG